>NC_135233.1:465314964-466514964 GCF_051348905.1 Ranitomeya variabilis
GTCTGCCTGTAGCCTCCAGGACCCTGCCACCTGTTCCCGGTCCCGTCAGCCTGTAGCCTCCAGGACCCTGCCACCTGTTCCCGGTCCCGTCAGCCTGTAGCCTCCAGGACCACGGCTACCTGTTCCCTGTCCACCTGTAGCCTCCAGGTCCACTGCTACCTGTTCCCGGTCCCCTGCCCACCTGTAGCCTCCAGGACCACTGCTACCTGTTCCCGGTCCCCTGTCCGCCTGTAGCCTCCAGGTCCACTGCTACCTGTTCCCGGTCCCCTGTCCGCCTGTAGCCTCCAGGACCACTGCTACCTGTTCCCGGTCCCCTGTCCACTTGTAGCCTCCAGGTCCACTGCTACCTGTTCCCAGTCCCCTGTCTGCCTGTAGCCTCCAGGACCACTGCTACCTGTTCCCGGTCCTCTGTCCGACTGTAGCTGACAGGACCTCTCCCCTTTTTCCACATACCTCACCTGCCTCTGCACTGACACTCATTGCCAGTGTTTCCACCCGGACATTGGGCTTGCGAGATCCAACTCACCAGGTGAGCCTAATAACATAGTTGGAATCAGGGTCTCTGACCCTACATCATGCTGCTCTCAGATGGGGTTATAAAAACATGGATCCGGATTCCCTTTAAGGATACTCTGATGGTGCCAATGCAAGGTGTGAGAGTGTTAAAGTGTTACACAACATTTTGCAAGCACTCAGCCTTTACTATAGAGCACTACTTGTATTCGGTTTGCTTATATAGTGCCAACATATTCCGCCGCACCTTACACCGCCAAGTGGCGGGCATACATGTATAGCAGATTATATGCGCGGTTAGGTCTTCTCCACCCTGAAGTACATCAGTCCCAATAATCCCAGGGTCAGCAGCGCATTTTATTGCCCCATGCTGACGAAGCATTATACCGCAGCCTTCCCATAACTTGTACAGTAGTCAGTGCTGCCCTTTGACCGTGCGGAGCACTGTGTGCTCTCACTGATAAGAGATACTACCTGGCAGAGAGCAGCACAGATTGATCCAGGGAGAGAGGCACAAAGTACACAGAACTCTGACAGACGGATGAGGAGAGGCCAACGACGTTCACACCATGTCGTCAACGCTGCTAATCCTCCAACACCAATGTGCGAACTGCAGGAAGCGCCAGACGTCAGGCAGAAACGTGGACGACAGGACGCGGAGCAAAAAATGATTATCACTAAAGAAATATTTCCTTAAAGAGCAATTGCCGGAGTAGACGCTGGAGGGATACGCTACCACAATATGTTTCCTGAGATATCTGCTGAGCACAAAGTTGTAGAATATGGCGTACAGCGGTGTGCGTCATACGTAACCCCAATGACTTATATAAAGAAAATAAAAAAAATGGGAGGTGGTTCTTTATTATGTATCAGCAGTGGGGAAATAAGTATTTGATACACTGCCGATTTTGCAAGTTTTCCCCACCTACAAAGAATGGAAAGGTTTGTTATTATTATTATCGTAGGCACACTTCACCTGTGAGAGACGGAATCTAAAAATTAAAAACAGAAAATCACATTGTAGGATTTTTACATATTTAATGCAATAAATGCAATTTAATTACAGCCCTCTCCCTTCTTTGTAGGTGGGAAAAGTTGCAGAATTGGAAGTGTATCAAATACTTATTTTCCCCACTGTATATATTGTGACAAAGTCACTGGCAAGGTGCTGGAGGGGAGATACATTTCAGAGGCTATTGGCTTCACTGAATTAAAACAAAGAAGTTTGCTATGTGTTGAGATTGGTTAATCGGCTGGGTTTATGTGGCCAACCATAGAGCGAGTGGGAGGTTGTCCACCTTATCTCCTCTCCAGGGTGTAGTCTGGAGTCTTGGCCTCCAGTGTTCAGTAGGCCTGGAGAGTGGAACTCCAGTGCTAGGCGTCCCAACAAGGAAGCTGAACCGGTGTATGTTGGTTTTCCTGAGCAGGTGGATCCCAGCAACCACACGGACTGTGGCCAGGAAGGCCTTGTTTTATTTTAATAACTCTGCACTGGCTTATGAGACACTCCTAATAAACCAATGAGAGAGTCTTAAAGAGACAGAGTTCCGTTGTCTAACTCCGTGTGCAACCGAGTGAGCCGATCTACCACAGTATACACACACACACACATTATATATATATATATATATATATATATATATATATATATATATATAAAAAAAAGGAACAACACTGACAGATATTTGCGTAAAGGATGCTAGATGTAATTTTATAATGAAAGGGCAGTCGAAAGAGACTTTCTGCTGAACAATCATTCAATAAAGGAAAAGTATATTAATCCTGCAATTCACACACATCCTTTTCTGTACTGAAGACTTTTCAGTAATCTCATTACCAACATAGACAGGTTCCCTTTACTAGAGTTTTAAATAACCACAAATGAGGATGAGTGACCTGAAAAGTGTATGTTGTCTAATCCAAAAAAGGCCTGAAGGGGCAAAGCCCCACTAGAAATGACCCGTCTCTAATAAGTCAATAAAACTTGGATATTATATTAAAGATAGATATTTGGGGGGGGGGGGGTAATGAATTAAAATGACAATATTAATTTTGTCAGACTAGATTATTCTATATGTGTATATGATCTAACCTATGTATGGCAATTAGGATCGATAAGAGTTTTCAGCAGGATCTTTATCAGCAGGATTACAATGACCGGTAACATAGCTGATAGCCGTGGATCAACCAATCACAATAGGAGATGTCATATCTGACCCTGCTCCCCCTCCCTTATCAATGAACTTTGCACACACTCATTAGATGCTTCACACCAAAAATAGGGTAAAAAACCTGTCTATTGCTGCTAATGTTCATGTGCATTTACTGAAAGAACAGACAAAGTCTATAATAGCCTGAAAGAACAGGATAAACAGTCTAGAATAGCCACAGCTGGTGTGAAAATTGCTCGATGTATACAATGCTCAGCATAAATGAGTACACCCCCTTTGAAAAGTAAGATTTTAATCAATATCTCAGGTGTGGCTGCATGTTAGCTTCTGCTGTCGGGTGGTTAGATTTCATTGATGGGATCATAAATTCACAGATGTACTGCTCTGTAATGAAAGAAAAGAAAGACTTGGTGCAGTCCTTAAAAATCATGGAGGTCATACAAAATACTAGATGTGCTATCTTTTGACGTGGGGTGTATTCTATTTTTGCATCAACTAATTTGAAGATTTTGTAAAGAAAGTCACATTTATTACTTTTGTGTTAGGAGTTTAAAAAATAATCTATGGTACTCAGTCTTGTCAAATTTGGGATATTGTTCTTCTATTCAATGAGATATTGATTAAAATTGTACTTTTCACATGGGGCGTACTCATTTATGCTGAGCACGAGTAATATATATACACATTTTTTATTTATTGATTTTGTTATTATTTAATACAAAACATAAGAAAAACATAAAAACAGGTCAGAACAGTGGATTGTTTTCTGATTCTAGCTTCCCTTTAATGCTTTGTTCGTGGTTCTCTTCCTGAAAGTTCCGACCCTTACAAGAAAGTATTTTTACACCCTCAATGATCCAGAATATGATGATCTGGCAGCTATCATGAAGCCGGAATATAATATAGTGATTTATCGGTGATGATTCTCCGCAGTCACAGCGTTAGTGAATCACGGTCACGCACACAGAGGTTGGGCGACAACTTCACGGGAAGCCGGATAACTTGCCAACATGGTTTTGGTTTGTGACACTTATCCAGAACGCCCGTAAGAAACCTACGTTAACACAGAAGAAATATCTAAACTCTTTGCAGGTGGTGCCAGATAATTATGTAACCGGGGAGCGAGCACATTTCTTCTCTTCTTGGCAAACCTCAATGTAAACTCATAACTAGAGATTTGCTCCGGGGGTTTACACTAATTTGCTAAGACCTGGATGTATAAAGTTTGGCGGATTCACCTCTGCCAGTAAAAGGTGTGATGTAAAAAGAACACAAGTGGCATAGAAAATAAGTGCAAATATAATAATCTGATGGAAGGAAAGAGGGAAAAAAAATAGCTGCCAGTAAATTGTGCACCTGGCATTCCCGGAAATAGTGATTCATTGTGGTGTATGAACCCAGAGAATTGGGCAGCACGAGAGGAGAGGTTGGCGGGGGTGTGCACAAGATAAGAGGATATAATGCCATACAAGCAGTGCACATCGGAGTGTGGGGCAGCGAGCGGTTAGGGCACCGCATGGAACTGTAATAACGTGCGCCGGTTTAATCCAATTAGTCCGAGTCCTGATCAGCAGCAGATAATCCTGTAATTTAATTAACATTCTGCCATTCACAGTGCAAAGGACACTGGCCATAGCCCAACACAACCCAGCACAGCAGTAATTAACTTCTCCAACCAAAGAGCCAAAAGCAATTATTACTTGCTGCACTATTTAACCCTTTCTTGCCAACATTATTTTGCAAGATCATTTGAAGTGCAGCTACTGCTTCAGGTAACGTTTCCCCAGAATAAACTGCAGTGCGTGTACATGAGGAATAACACTATTTGTGACCATTATTGGACTTGCTTACTGCATTTTTTAACAGGTTTCCCCTCTGCAGGCTCTCTCTCTAGTTTTCAGTTGTCTCCGAGCTGGTGGGTGGTAACTAGCTGCTATGTTACAGAAGCATGAGAGATTACCGCTCTCCAGCCTCTTTTTCACATGTTCAAAAGCAAAAGCAGCATGGCAGACATCGTGCAGCTGAGATCCCAGTCTCTCCATCTCTCCCTATACTTCCCCCTTCCCTTTCCTCACTCTCCTCCTTCTCCCCTCTACCTGTCCCTCTGCTCGCTCTCTAACCTCTCCATCTCTATCTCCCTCTGCTCTCTTCTTTGTCTCCATCTCTGTCACTTCACCCCTCAACATTTCCCTCTGCTCTCTTCCTCTCTCTTCACTTTAACTTCCATATTCCGTTTCTGCTCTCCTTCTCCCCTGCTCTCTTCTGCCTTCTTTCCTCTCTCATCCTCCTTCCCTCTCCTCTCTAACCTCTCCATCTCCCTCTGCGCTTTTCCTTCTCCCCCTCTTTTCCCTCTACCTCTCCTGCCCTCTACATTGAAAAGCTTTAGAGAGCTGATGGCAATCTCCCTTTACGCTCTTCCTTTTCTCCTCTCTACATTTCCCTCTGCTCTCTCTCTAACCTCTCCATCTCCCTCTGCGCTCTTCTTTCTCCACCCTCTTTTCCCTCTACCTCTCCTGCCCTCTACATTGCCACCTGCTCTCTAACTTTTCAATCTCCCTTTACGCTCTTCCTTTTCTCCTCTCTACATTTCCCTCTGCTCTCTCTCTAACCTCTTCATCTCCCTCTGCTCTCTTCCTTCAAGAGGCAGAAGTAATCTGATCCCTCAGTAAGCTGTAGCATTCTATCTTGCAAAATGCGTTTTAGCTGTACTCCTGAGTAAAATGGTGAGTTCAAGAAGCAGGTGAAAGAGAAGTGGCTCTTAAGTGGAGAATAAAAACTATATTTTTATTACAAAGTTTCTCATATTCACTTGTACTATCAATATTTGCAAAGTCTGTTGAAACAACAGAGACCACTTAAATTGTAGGAGATTGGAAAAAAAGGTCTAGGTTTTCCAGTTATGCTACATGTGAACATACCTTTAGGAATGACCCAGAATGCATAGCTAGATTAAAAAAAAGGGTTCATGGACAGCCCTTTGGTCTCAATAGAAACTTTTCTACCGGAACAGCTTGCAGGGATCAAAACCCCTCGTGGTCCAACCTTCTATCAGAGGCTAGACCATTAGTAATGCGTAATACATATAACAGTATTCTGTGTTGTTATCTATTATTATTATTATTTATTATTATAGCGCCATTTATTCCATGGCACTTTACATGTCAGGAGGGGTATACATAATAAAAACAAGTACAATAATCTTGAACAATACAAGTCACAACTAGTATAGGAGGAGAGAGGACCCTGCCCGCGAGGGCTCACAATCTACAAGTGGCTCACAATCTATTCCTATGGATCCGTAATAAAAACCTTACATTTCTAGATTTGGGGTTGTGAATGAAGGCACGGGCATTCTCATAATCCACAAGAAATTAATCATGCATGGCTCCAAAAAGACATTATGGTGTCTCAGTGGGGCAGAATACAGTGACTATGGATTCATCCTGAGACCTAAATATTACCGATGAGCGAACGTGCTGGGATAAGGTGTTATCTAAGCATGCTCATGAGCTAACAGAGTGTCTTCGGCATGCTCGAATATTATGTTTGAGTCCCAGCACTTGCACGTCTCATGGCTGTTTGACAGCCACATCACAGGCAGGGATTGTCTAACAAACAGGCAATTCCTACATATGTTGCAGCCGCGGGGACTCGAACATATTATTCGAGCATGCCAAAGATACTCTATTAGCACCCGAGCATGCTCAGATAACACCTTATATCCCAGCACGTTCACTCATCACTATTAAATATCATGAATTCTATGGAAGGGTTGGACCCCAAAGTATTGATTTAATGAAATGGAGTACAACGACCAAGGAAACAAATGAATAGCGAGTCACTGATGTACACAGGTGCTACTTTTTCTTCTGGGCATCATGGCGGTTTGATCCAGAGGACACATTCAGGCCTCATTCAGACACTGGTCATTTGTTTCATACACACACACAAAAAAAACTATCCAATTTTCATCAGTGTTTCAATTTTTACCATCAGTGTTTCATAAGTTTTTCTTCTATGCAAAAAGAAGAGGATTTTTCAAGTTACTCTTAGCAAACAATCGATGAAAAACAGACAAAACACCGATGGTATCGGAGCACTATCCGATGTTTTCATGGACCCGTAGACTTTCACTGGCGAGTTTCAGCCGTGACTCGGACCAAAGTGGACAAGTCTCCATGATTTGGTCTTCATAACTACATGGACATGTGAACAGGCTATGATAGGCACGAGTTTTATCTGCGAAAGATACGGATAGAACTCAAGCGAGAAAAACGGGACGCCTGAATGAGGTCTTCGATGGATACATTTTCTACAGCCACAAGGCACGGATCCTCTCTCTGCTCACAATTCCCTAAGGCAGAGCAATTAGCCGTATACAAGAGGTCAAGATCTACATAGAAAAATATATATAAAAAGTAAGGGATTTCTGAAAGTTGCAGCCTTGACTACAAAATATAAATACAAATTGACCAACTTATCACTCTCACGATGTCCAAGAAATGTCTGAACAGTCCCCATAATCTGTTCTGAGGTTTGACATCTAAGCACAGGCTGCAGAAACAATCCCATTCAGAGGCATGAAATGGGATTTTCAGAAGAAGAAATCTGCCACGTGTATTTGCCCTTAGGATATGTTAAGGGTGAATTCACACACTGTGACTTTGTTGGAGAAATTTCTGTCACTAAAAATCTGTTCCATACGACATGGATTTTTACAAGCCTCATTCAGATGATTGAGACAGTCACAGAAGTTTCTGCAACAAGTCTACTAATTGGCTGCAGCGGTCACGTCACATTGTTTATGTCACGTGACCACCAGGATAAACAACGCAGATACTGCAAATAGCGCCAGTACAGGAGGTATGTAGAGTAGATTTATTAAGACGGGGATATCCAGTAGTGGACAACTCCTTTAACTAAGGCTCTTATTAACATGGTAACACTAGGCACATTTGAAAAAAGGTAAAAGGTACATGAAAAAATGTTGCAGCACTGTGCGCTACTTGCCACAGATCACCTAAATCGTATCACCAGGTAAAACAATTTGGCAACCCCTCTTATTGCTAAAAAAAAAAAAAAGATCCAACAATGTAAATGTCCTGTGCTTTTGGATCCTGATATTTACAAAATCTCAATGTGCTACACTGGTGGTATTAGGGTTTTTGTTTTTTTCACAACCTAAAGGGGTTTTCTTATGTTTCTTCATTAGCGCGACACTCCTCTGCCTCCTGGAGCTGTTTCTTCATGAGCATACAGCTCCTTTGCCTTATGGTATTGTTCCTTCATGAGCACACAGCTCCTCTGCCTCCCGGTGTTGTTCCTTCATGAGCACACAACTCCTCTGCCTTATGGTATGGTTCCTTCATGAGCACACAGCTCCTCTGCCTCCCGATGTTGTTGTCATGAGCACACAACTCTTCTGCCTCCTGAAGTTATTCATTCATGAGCACATTGCTCCTCTGCCTCCCGATGTTGTTCCATCATGAGCACATTGCTCCTCTGCCTCCCGATGTTGTTGATTCATGAGCACACCGCTCCTCTGCCTCTGTGTTGTTCCTTCATGAGCACACAGCTCCTCTGTCTCCCGGTATTGTTTCTTTATGAGCACACTGCTCCTCTGCCTCCTGATATTGTTCCTTCATGAGCACACCGCTCCCCTGCCTCCCGGTATTGTTCCTTCATGAGCACACTGCTGCTCTGCCTCCCGATATTGTTCCTTCATGAGCACACGGCTCCTCTGCCTCCCTGTGTTGTTTCTTCATGAGCACACAGCTCCCCTGCCTCCCGGTATTGTTCCTTCATGAGCACACTGCTCCTCTGCCTCCCGATATTGTTCCTTCATGAGCACACTGCTCCTCTGCCTCCCGATATTGTTCCTTCATGAGCACACAGCTTCTCTGCCTCTCGGTGTTGCTTCTTCATGTGCGCATCGCTCCTCTGCCTCCTGGAGTTGTTTCTTTATGAAACAAAGGAAGAGAATGCGCTTCATGAGCGTGGTTACCTTGCCTCTCATATTTCTTCACGAGGGTGCCGCTCCTCTGCCTCCCGATGTGGCTTCTTTATGAGCGCGGTACATTGCAAAGTGACTCGTTTTAAGAATTTAAAAGAACCTTTTTTACATGGTACACTGGGACCTGGTGTCACTTACATTCAATAGTATCTGTAGGTCCAAACAACTGGGGAACCACATGCAGAGGGTCTGAGCGCTACCGATCTACATTTTCTTGAATTTTTCAGTATCTTTAAAAGGTTATTTCAGAAAAGTACAGGAAAACATCCGAACAGTGGCAGCATTTTTTTTTGGGGAGGATTGTGACAGTTCCCTGAATTTTCTCCCTAATTTAGCCTGGTTCCCATTTCCGGCTTTGTCGTGTGCCTTGGTATTCTCTTCCTTCTCATCCACGTATTCTCTTCCCTTGTCCTTCGTCTTTCTCATGCTCCCCCCTTTCTCTTTCTCCATTTCCTTATTTGGGTTTTCAGTTGTAAAAAAAAAAAAAAAAAAAATCCTAGAAATGTTCTGGTCAATTGGATGCAGGATCAGGCTGACACCCAGATTGCAGTGGTGCGGTTACTACGCAGATTATTGCAGACCATTCAGTGGAACAAATAGGACCATGGTCACCATATACAATGCACCAGTACAAAGAGGAGCTGGGAATCAGTCGTGCCAGGATCTGCAGCGTCAGAACTTATTCTCCAGTAACTCTTATCTGACGAGTGCATCTCAATAACGGCAGCGGAATTTCCTTTACAAATCAGCCCTCTGTTTTCTTCAGCAGATATATCGATAAGACTGGATTCAGTTTCACGATAAAATATATCTCACAGTTTCATCAGCGAAAACACCACCAAAAAGCCGTCCGTAGGGAACAAAACCCACATTCTCATGCAACGTCGTTCAGCTGATAAAGCCATTAGTACCACTTGTATTTCTCCAAAAATGGACCCATCGCTAACAGCTTCCATTATGTACTGATAACTACTGTACTTTGCTTTGTACCATCCCTTTTTTTAAGTGGATCTGCCACCAGATTTTATAATAAATAGATTTAACAAGATCTCTTAGACCTGATGAGGCTGGTGTATTTACTTTGAAAATCCATTTCGGCACAACTGCATAACCCTTTGCTTGATATTAATGCTCTTTGCTGGACACGTGAAATACTTCCTTTAGTTTGAGGACTATATAGCCATCACAGCAGGTTTTTTTTTCAAAGAAAGTACACCAGCCTCATCAGGGCCAATACATCTATTTAGTAAATTATGCATTTAGGTTTTTTGAGACTTGGTGACAGCTAAATTAGAATTCATTAGTATCCTAGGCTTTCTTAAAAAAGTTGGCTAGTTTAGAAAAATATTGTATTAGGAAATCCTGAGTTAATAGATGGGGCTTCAATGGTCACAATCCACTTTTCTTGGCCAGAGGACAGAGTGGGTACAAAAAGGGTCTTTCATCTAATGGGGGTCATAGCACAGGACAGGTCCTCTAGACTGAAATTTGGCTGAAACCCCCAACCATCTGATAACTACTGTGGCCTCCCAACAGATGATGATGTAAAAGAGAAGGATCGGTTATTGGCATTTCAGCGCCCAATCATTTTGTTGTCAGAGTAGGTGTGTCACTGCCAGAAAAGTCTGGCAGCAGCTTTTTCCCTCTGTCCTCATTAAAAACACAAACAATAGGTTGAGCCAATAGTTCATGTATATGGGAGCACAGGAAGTGTTTAGCCGACCGTTATCTCAGGTGTATGTGTGGACATAGTCTCCATGTGAATGGGCACTCTGCAATGCTTTATTCCGCCTGTGGTGGCGCTGTACAGAAATTAAAACCTTCCTGCGGGTTTCTCCAAAGAAAATACACTGCTCAAAAAAATAAAGGGAACACTTAAACAACACAATGTAACTCCATGTCAATCCCTCTTCTGTGAAATCAACCTGTCCAGTTATGAAGAAACACCGATTGGGAATCAATTTTTTCCTGCTGCTGTGTAAATGGAACAGACAACAGGTAGAAATGATAGGCAAGTAGCAAGACAACCCCTATAAAAGGAGTGGTTCTGGAGGGGGTGACCACAGACCATTTTTCTGTTCTCATCCTTTTTGGCTGTTTTGGTCACTTTTACAAATTGTCATTGCTCTCACCCCTAGAGGTACTGTACAGTAGTGTGAGGCGGTGTCTACAACACACAGAAGTTGCTCAGGTAGTGCAGCTCATCCAGGATGGCACATCAATGCGAGCTGTGGCAAGAAGGGTAGCTATGTCTGTCAGCACAGTGTCCATAGCATGGAGCAGATACCAGAAGACAGGCCAGTACATCAGGAGTCATGGAGGGGGGCTGTAGGAGGGCAACAACTCAGCAGGAGGACTGCTACCTCCTCTTTTGTGCAAGGAGAAACAGGAGGAGCACTGCCAGAGCCCTCTAAAATGACCTCCAGCAGGTCACTAACATCCATCCATTAAACTGTCAGAAATAGAACAGACTCCATGAGGGTGGTATGAGGGCCCGAAGTCCACAAGTGGGTGTTGTGCTTACAACCCAACACCGTGCAGGGTGATAGGCAGATTCGACACTGGCGCCGTGAGCTCTTTGCGGATGAAAGCAGGTTCACACTGAGCACATGTGACAGACATGACAGGATCTGGAGAAGCCGTGGAGAGTGATCTGCTGCTTGCAACATCCTCCAGCATGACCGGTTTGGCAGTGATGGTAATGGGGTTGCATTTCTTTGGAGGGCTGCACAGCCCTCCATGTGCTCGCCAGAGGTAGCCTGACTGCCATTAGGTACCGAGATGGGATCCTCAGACCCCTTGTGAGACCATATGCTGGTGCGGTTGGCCCTGGGTTCCTCCTAATGCAGTGCCAGACCTCATGTGGCTGGAGTGTGTCAGCAGTTCCTGCAAGATGAAGGCATTGAAGCTATGGACTGGCCCGTCCGTTCTCCAATCGAGAACATCTGGGACATCATGTCTCGTTCCATCCACCAACATCACGTTGCACCACAGACTGTCCAGGAGTTGACGGATGCTTTAGTCCAGGTCTGGGAGGAGATCTCTCAAGAGAACATTCACCGCCTCATCAGGAGCATGCCCAGGCATTGTAGGGAGGTCATACAGGCACGTGGAGGCCACACACACTACTGAGCATCATTTCCATGTCTTAAGGCATTTCCACTGAAGTTGGACCAGGCTTTAATCTGATTTTCCACTTAAACTTTGAGTATCATTTCAAATCCAAACCTCCATGGGATATTAATTTTGATTTACATTGATAATTTTTATGTTTTATTGTTCTCAACACATTCCACTATGTAATGAATAAAGATTTGCAACTGGAATATTTCATTCAGTGATATCTCGGATGTGGTATTTTAGTGTTCACTTTAGTATTTTGAGCAGTGTACCATAGTTAAAGGGGTTTACAGGTCAGGAATGAAATTCTGCAATCACTATGTGACTGGAAATGGCTGAATCCTCAGTGTGCACACCACACGCTGTCAGGAGTCTCAGGTGTGCCAACGTCGAGAGCAGGCGATCATGTAACTGCAAGTATGTGGCATATTTCCAGCCACATTCCGACTAGATGTGTGAGGCCTAGCTCAATGCAAGTGAACTGAGCGAGGCAACGCAAGTCTAGTCAACACATGACTGCATATATGCAAATCACATACTTGTGTTCACGTGACCACCTGCTCTTGCCACCAGCACTGGAGAATCCTGGCAGCGTGCGGTGTGCACACCTTGAGGATTCGGAAGTCTGCAGTGACACATGGTGACTGCACACTTTCATTCCAAACCTGGACAACTCCTTTAATGAATGGGAGTCCAAGCAGGTGCGGGCACTTTTTGAACAGCTTATTGCAATGGGACCCTACTAACAAGTTAGGGTTATCCAAAATAGAGAACTCTTTACTTATTTATGGTCAACACATTTCCTCTTTATTTTTTTTAACCTGATGTAAATGCCGCTGTTGTCAAGAATCCCGTGTTTTCCTTTTGTTTCTGATTCTCTCCATTCCTGAGATATAAATCCAGCTCTTCTCTGTATGTAAATCTAGTCATGTGCACCAAAGAGGCGTGGCCAACTCTTATTCATGGGTGTGTTTGTGGTGACCACGCCTAGTTGGCTTTAAAGACAAAATTTACATCCAACAAAATGGAAGCCACACTTCAGGAATGGAGTGGAGCAGGAACAAAAGAGAAAACAGTGCCAGATTCAGGAGCACAACGGCATTTGCACCAGGTAAAAGGAATGACATTTTTATGGCACATGACAGTATTACGCTGAGTCACTACTCATGGAAAAGCTGTGAGACAGGGTAGTCAAGACATCCGGGGAGAGATAACAAGAGAGCTGGTCATAAATAGAGGTCTAAAACAAAGGCGTAGTCAGGTCAGAATTCCAGGAAGGTGGAGGATAAAGACAAAGGGGCTAGGCAAAAGGATGGTCAAAGGCAAGGTCTAAGGTCAGGCAGCAAAAGATCAGAAATGGAGCACTGGAAAACAAGGCACATAAACTCCACCGAGCTAAAGCTATGACTGGCAATAATCAGACACTAACAGCCAGTGAAATAACCAGGTAATCACCCAGAACAGGAGACACATGGAAGAAACCAAGCACACCCCTGCCCTGATTGGCAGATGGACACAAAACAGACAGCTCAGCATGTCCCTGCCTCAGACTGGATGGCTGGATAGTCCTTCACAATACTGACAGCTTAGCACACTCCTGCCACAGATTGGACGGGTGAGCTGTCACTCACAATAATGACAGCTCAGCAGGACCCTGCCCCAGATTGGTTGGCTGGACAGTCCTTCACAATAATGACAGCTCAGCACACTCCTGCCCCAGATTGGACGGCTGGACAGTCCTTCACAATACTGACAGCTCAGCACACTCATGCCCCAGATTGGACAGCTGGACAGTCCTTCACAAGACTGACAGCTCAGCACTCTCCTGCCCCAGATTGGATGGCTGGACAGTACTTCACAATACTGACAGCTCAGCAGGACCCTGCCCCAAATTGGATGGCTGGACAGTCCTTCACAATACTGACAGCTTAGCACACTCCTGCCACAGATTGGAAGGCTGAGCTGTCACTCACAATAATGACAGCTCAGCAGGACCCTGCCCCAGATTGGACGGCTGGACAGTCCTTCACAATAATGACAGCTCAGCACACTCCGGCCCCAGATTGGACGGCTGGACAGTCCTGCACAATACTGACAGCTCAGCACACTCATGCCCCAGATTGGACGGCTGGACAGTCCTTCACAATACTGACAGCTTAGCACACTCCTGCCCCAGATTGGACGGCTGGACAGTCCTTCACAAGACTGACAGCTCAGCACACTCATGCCCCAGATTGGACGGCTGGACCGTCCTTCACAATACTGACAGCTCAGCACACTCATGCCCCAGATTGGAGGGCTGGACAGTACTTCACAATACTGACAGCTCAGCACACATGCCCCAGATTGGACGGCTGGACAGTCCTTCACAATACTGACAGCTCAGCACACATGCCCCAGATTGGACGGCTGGACAGTCCTTCACAATACTGACAGCTCAGCACACTCATGCCACAGATTGGACGGCTGGACAGTACTTCACAATACTGACAGCTCAGCAGGACCCTGCCCCACATTGGACAGCTGGACAGTCCTTCACAATACTGACAGCTCAGCACACTCATGCCACAGATTGGACGGCTGGACAGTACTTCACAATACTGACAGCTCAGCAGGACCCTGCCCCACATTGGACAGCTGGACAGTCCTTCACAATACTGACAGCTCAGCACACTCCTGCCCCAGATTGGATGGCTGGATAGTACTTCACAATACTGACAGCTCAGCAGGACCCTGCCCCAAATTGGACGGCTGGACAGTACTTCACAATACTGACAGCTTATCACACTCCTGCCACAGATTAGAAGGCTGAGCTGTCACTCACAATAATGACAGCTCAGCAGGACCCTGCCCCAGATTGGACGGCTGGACAGTCCTTCACAATACTGACAGCTCAGCACATTCCTGCCCCAGATTGGACGGCTGGACAGTCCTTCACAATACTGACAGCTTAGCACACTACTGCCACAGATTGGACGGCTGAGCTGTCACTCACAATGCAGACAGCTCAGCTTGACCCCGATTCTCTAGGGCAGCTGAGCTGTCACTCACTGCGTCCAGGACACAGTGACTGGTGGAATCGTGACAGACAGGTTCACTTTAACAGTTTTCCTTAGTTGTAAGGACAATCTTGCTTTTGTTTTTCACCTACACCCAGTAACATGTATATTACCGAGCCCTACAATTCTAAATTGATAATGGAGACCCCCCACCCCCCAAAAAAAGTTTAAAAAAATAGCAAACAATAGCATCCAAAGATATTGGCGCACAGACCATAAAGAGTTTCATGTGGTCTGGACCTCAGCTAAAAGCAGCTAAATATGAACCATTGCTCTGTCTGGAGTCAAGAAGAACAGAAATAAAGAAGTAGCAGACAGTGACACTGCCATTTGCTGTTCCGGAGCAGAAGTTTGGCGTTACTATGAGCTGGTACTGACTGATCACTTACAGCGACTTCCTGCTGGAAGGATGCACTGAGGTTTGGGGGGCATGGACAGTTCAAGAAGTTTTCAAGAATTTAAACAGAAATGTCATCAGAAAATTACCTTTTTTTTTTTATCAAGATTTTTATGAGACATGTATTTCTTTAAAAAAAATGTTGGACATTTTTTATTTTCCATATCACAATCTTTATCAAAAATTAATACTTGAAATCTTGCAATTTTCACACTGGAAACTAGGGCTATTTTTTTTTACTCAACTTCTCGTAAGAAATCCACATGTCCATTAAACACAAGGAACTGACTTACACCTTAACTTTTGGATTGAAGCATCTAATGAGCGTGTGCAAAAGTCATTGCAAAGTTAGAAGTGAGCTGTTACATTGCCTGTTGTGATCCTGTGTTCTCAATTGTGTGTAGAGGCCTTACCAGTCATTGTAATCATGTCTCTGCTGATAATCAGACTGCTGAAAAGTCTTCTTGAAAGAACAGGAAGTATGAGTGTAAAACAGCCCAAGTGAAAATTACAAGGTTACTATTTTTTTATTTCTTTTAAATACAAATCATATAAAAGGTTTTAAAAATGCATGCAACATAAAAAGGGATTTAAACAAAAGGTCATTTTCTGATAATAAATTCACTTTATCGTTTATAATTTGGGTTGAGTATCAAGCTCAGACACACGTGGACATTTATAAGACAATCCTGCAGAAAAAGGGCGATAGAGCTTACATTAGGCAATTAAAAGGGGTTGTCCAGGATTTTTTTTGTACTATGTGCTTAAAAACTAACAAGCAAGTAGTTGCTAACTACCTGAATGTTCAACCCAGCGCCGATAAAGAGTAATCACAATTCAGCTGCTCCACATCAACAGGGCTGCTCTTCTTCATCTGGGCTGCTCTGCTGACAAGGCGTGACTGCCGACATCATTCTGATTTACAGTTGACTCCCCGCAGTTAGGCAGCGGGGAGCCAGCTGTCAATTAACATGACGTCAACAGTCACGCCCCGTCAACAGAGCATTGTGGAAGAGAAGAGGTTGCTCTGTCGATGTGATATTAGGCTGACAAGGCGTGACTGCCGACATCATTCTGATATACAGTTGGCTCCCCGCAGTTAGGCAGCGGGGAGCCAGCTGTCAATTAACATGACGTCAACAGTCACGCCCCGTCAACAGAGCATTGCGGAAGAGAAGAGGTTGCTCTGTCGATGTGATATTAGGGGAAGCCACAGAATCGTTCTGTGACCGCTCTGTGCCAGCAAACCTATAGGCAGCAAGGTAGGTAGTAACTACCTGCCTATTAGCTCTTAGGCTCACAGTAAGAAAATAAATAGTCCTAGATAACCCCTTTAATGAAAATATTTTGCCATGCTGCGGGCAGCTCTTTACATAGGATGGCAATATGCTGTCAGAGAAGATATATGGTGACATTTAGGTTGAGTGACCCATCATTCTATATTCTCTTGTGACCCATGCCCCATCTTCCTTAACATAAGCATCACCGGGCAGAAGAACAGACCATGAGAAAAATGTAGATGAGGTCTGCAGCCCGGCCTGGGCTCTCATACACTCATCTTATATATATAGATGTCAGTCAGTATGTAAACTATAGACATGATGGCATGAAATTACGTTAAAGGAATGTAGATTTGTTGCTCTCAAGACCAATCCGTTTAGGAAAGCGCCAAGTTTTTCGAGGAAAGATCACTCTTCACTCGTCAGGATCATATACGGCCTTGAGTTGGTGTCGTGATGAAAAAAAAAAAAAAAAAAAAATCTTCTTACAGATGCATGTCTGAAATCCTGGTAAATGCTACATGAAAAAAAAAAAAGATACCAGACAAGTACGGTAACGTGAAACTTGGCTGAACGCAGGATGATTCGCTTCTCTTTAGAAGTGGTTAATAAGAACGGTAATTATACAAACTATTTCCTTGTTTACAAGTCCTATTACAGTTTATGACCATCTTCAATTGTCTGCAGCTTCGGGTTTCATGATGCTCCCGAAAACTAAACAGAAACTGTACAGATAGGCCAAAAAATGAAAAACGCTCCGCAGTAACGGCTATGCAGAACAGATGGAGTTTGTTTGTATGGTAATAGGACCACAAAAGGAAGCACAAACCAGACCTAGTGAAAATAAAAATGTATCTTTCTGTTCACTTCAGGGATAATTTTTGGACTTTTGTCAAATCTCCAAAATATACCCCCAATATCCATTTAATTTCATAGAAGTGGGCACCTGGCACATTGTTCGGAATGTCGACATCAAAGCATAACCTTTTTAAACAATATATACTCCCATTACCAATCACAAACTCTATGATTGGTAATGGGAGAGCTAGAACCCAGCCTTGCATATACATCTCCACCTAAAACTGGAAGTTCAAGATGTGCAAAAGATTCACATTGCACTTAAAAGGGCAAATGACTGTTCAAACCAAGCACTGGCACATCTAATACACAACTACACCTGATTAGACTGTCAACTTTGCAATTCGGTTTTTTTTTTCTTCCCTCTGTATCGATTACTTTTCAACATTTATGTATCATAGGATCGACCTTATTTTAATCCGATCATTACTTTTTTTGAGCTTATTTATTTTTTTATGCAACTATTCATGTAAAAAAAATCCTTAGATATTTTAGTTCTCTGTAACTGGAGAACACACAAATGATTGACACATCCTTTATATGGAAGCTCAGATTTCAGATTTGTAGTATAGCCTGGGACGCAATTAACATGTCATTAGAGGACAATGGATGTAGCCGTATTGTGCTGCTGAAGAGCCCAGAAAAGTCAAATTAGCAAAAGTGACCATACAAGAGACAAACATCAGCAGAATCCACTGATGTCAATGGGACCTGCAGTTTATCTAATGTTTATGGGGGATTCCATGACATAGAAGGATCAGACATGTTGTCTTTCAACATGCCCATCCCTTTGATCTTAAGGAAGAGAAGCCACTGTCTGAGGCTGGGTGTTATTAGGAGAACGAGCTGTCCAGTGAATGACTACTATGTAATGCCTTGTTCACACCTTTGCTCTAAATTTCAACTGCTCTCCTCCATCAATAGGTGCAGGACAATGAAAATTAAGGAAGTGTCGGATTGACAGATCAGTCACCAGACAAACACTTGCGGTGCCCAACAGAACTTGTTGACTATAACGGAGTCCTCCAGTTTTTCGGCATGGTGTCTGCTATTTTATATATCAAAATGTTCTACTATTTTGACCAGAATTTTTGACAGAACCGGAGATGTAGCCTCCAAAGCAAATGAAACAGATCCTAAAGCCAGCCACACACGCCGAGATCGATGGGGCGGGCTGGTAGTCTATATGAATGGGATCACCAGCCAACTGATCGGCAGTGGAGATATTGATCGGGCATGTCCAATTCCGGACTTCTGATCGCTTTGTCCTCCCAGAGATAAGTCGCAGGCAGACATATCTGGAGATGGCCTACTCAGAGAACATAGGAACACTCAGCAGAAAAAAAAAGCTTCTATGTATGGGAAAGTCAGCCGAGATGGCAGTTATCCGAGCACGTTCGCTCATCACAATTGATTTACCTGCAACATTTCACATGTCATCTGAGAATTAAGAAATATTTCCAATTCTCTTACACTACTGCTAAACAGTCTTTTATTTTTATTTTTTTTTCCTTCACATAGGTGACCAACCGAACTGACAAATATTAGAAAGCTGCAACTGCGTAAATAGAAAATAACTGAGGCTTGGGTACCGTCACACATAGAAATTTTCATCGCTGCGACGGCACGATTCGTGACGTCGCAACGTCGTATAATCATCGCTCCAGCGTCGTAGACTGCGGTCACACGTTGCAATCACGGCGCTGGAGCGATGCCGAAGTCCCCGGGTAACCAGGGTAAACATCGGGTAACTAAGCGCAGGGCCGCGCTTAGTAACCCGATGTTTACCCTGGTTACCAGCGTAAATATAAAAAAACAAACCGTACATGCTCACCCGTCGGTGTCCTTCAGGTCCCTTGCCGGCTGCTTCCTGCTCTGAGTGCAGCCGTACAGTGAGCAGAGCGCAGCACCGCTGTGATCTGCTCTCACTTTCCGGCCGGCACTCAGAGCAGGAAGCAGACGGCAAGGGACCTGAAGGACACCGACGGGTGAGCATGTACGGTTTGTTTTTTTATATTTACGCTGGTAACCAGGGTAAACATCGGGTTACTAAGCGCGGCCCTGCGCTTAGTTACCCGATGTTTACCCTGGTTACAAGCGAAGACATCGCTGGATCGCTGTCACACACAACGATCCAGCGATGTCAGCGGGTGATCAAGCGACGAAAGAAAGTTCCAAACGATCTGCTACGACGTACGATTCTCAGCAGGATCCCTGATCGCTGCTGCGTGTCAGACACTGCGATATCGTAACGATATCGCTAGAACGTCACGAATCGTATCGTCGTAGCGATGGAAATTTCAATGTGTGACAGTACCCTTATTTAGTGATACAATGTATCTTTATGTTCGTTTAAACAAACAGTAATACAATGTAACATCGCACGGTAAGAAAAGAACAAACACAGGACAAAATGCTGAACTTCATCACCAGTCATTGGTGCAGAGATCCAGGAATGACCCTACAGAAGGGACAGCAGCACATGAGGCAAAATTGAAAAGTCAGTCTGCAAAAGATCTTGGATCAGATGGCAATCACAGAGGAAAATGATCCATCACATTCTGC
Source organism: Ranitomeya variabilis (assembly GCF_051348905.1). Taxonomy (NCBI): domain Eukaryota; kingdom Metazoa; phylum Chordata; class Amphibia; order Anura; family Dendrobatidae; genus Ranitomeya; species Ranitomeya variabilis. The sequence goes on from NC_135233.1 coordinate 465,334,941, forward strand.
ACCTTTTAGTAGGGAATGGCTGAGAGATGGAGCTTTATATTAAGAAAATGTTCTATGTCTTTCATAAAAAATAAAGTCTGACATTTCTTCCAAATTTGCACCGAACAGATATAATGGAGGGAGGTGAATATAAAAACATTTCCTGCAGGACTACTGATCCCATCAGACGCCTACCTGTGACATACAGTAGCAGAACGGATGACGGCAAACTAGTGTGGTCGGCCCGGTCTCAGGCAGGGAACTTCCACTTTCATTACTCATTTCAGTCTCTTATCTTTAATATTACACATTCAGTATAAACTATCAGAAAGTCAAACAATCAGACTAGAAATGTTATCTTTCATTCAGCACCATTTCCTCCATCATTTATCTACAGCGCAGCCGCCAACATTTTCCAGCATCAGCAAAATGAAAGCACAGTGTACGAGTGTCGCCAGCGATTTAGGCTGCAGAGGGATCTAAGGCCATAGTCACACACTGCAGCAGCGATAGAGCGGAGAGCAACATCCCTATCAGATATCAGTATCCACGTACAGTTTCTGACTTAGAAAACACTTACCCACTACAGTGTATGGGGCATATCCTTGTTATTTTTGCAGACCGTGATCCCAAGTGATCATCTTACTGACCCTATATAAGGCCTACCAAGACACACACCTGTATCTTGGTATTAAGACTTTTAGTGTTTGAGTTTTGTCAGCCTGCAGTCTCCAGGACCTCTGCTACTCATTTCCAGTCTCCTGTCCACCTGAGGTCTCCATGACCTCTGTTACCCGTTTCCAGTCTCCTGTCCACCTGCAGTCTCCAGGACCTTGCTACCTGTTTCCAGTCTCCTGTCCATCTGAGGTCTCGAGGACCTCTGCTATCCATTTCCAGTCTCCTGTCCATCTGAGGTCTCGAGGACCTCTGCTATCCATTTCCAGTCTCCTGTCCATCTGAGGTCTCGAGGACCTCTGCTATCCATTTCCAGTCTCCTGTCCATCTGAGGTCTCGAGGACCTCTGCTATCCATTTCCAGTCTCCTATCCTTCTGCAGTCTCGAGGACCTCTGCTATCCATTTCCAGTCTCCTATCCTTCTGCAGTCTCCAGGACCTCTGCTATCCATTTCCAGTCTCCTATCCTTCTGCAGTCTCCAAGACCTCTGCTATCCATTTCCAGTCTCCTATCCTTCTGCAGTCTCCAGGACCTCTGCTATCCATTTCCAGTCTCCTATCCTTCTGCAGTCTCCAGGACCTCTGCTATCCATTTCCAGTCTCCTATCCTTCTGCAGTCTCCAGGACCTCTGCTGTCCATTTCCAGTCTCCTATCCACCTGCAGTCTCCAGGACCTCTGCTATCCATTTCCAGTCTCCTATCCACCTGCAGTCTCCAGGACCTCTGCTATCCATTTCCAGTCTCCTGTCCACCTGCAGCCTCCAGGACCTCTGCTATCCGTTTCCAGTCTCCTGTCCACCTGAGGTCTCCAGGACCTCTGCTATCCGTTTCCAGGCTCCTGTCCACCTGAGGTCTCCAGGACCTCTGCTATCCGTTTCCAGGCTCCTGTCCACCTGAGGTCTCCAGGACCTCTGCTATCCATTTCCAGTCTCCTATCCTTCTGCAGTCTCCAGGACCTCTGCTGTCCATTTCCAGTCTCCTATCCACCTGCAGTCTCCAGGACCTCTGCTATCCATTTCCAGTCTCCTATCCACCTGCAGTCTCCAGGACCTCTGCTATCCATTTCCAGTCTCCTGTCCACCTGCAGCCTCCAGGACCTCTGCTATCCGTTTCCAGTCTCCTGTCCACCTGAGGTCTCCAGGACCTCTGCTATCCGTTTCCAGGCTCCTGTCCACCTGAGGTCTCCAGGACCTCTGCTATCCGTTTCCAGGCTCCTGTCCACCTGAGGTCTCCAGGACCTCTGCTATCCGTTTCCAGGCTCCTGTCCACCTGCAGTCTCCAGGACCTCTGCTATCCATTTCCAGTCTCCTATCCACCTGCAGTCTCCAGGACCTCTGCTATCCATTTCCAGTCTCCTATCCACCTGCAGCCTCCAGGACATCTGCTATCCGTTTCCAGTCTCCTGTCCACCTGCTATCCGTTTCCAGGCTCCTGTCCACCTGAGGTCTCCAGGACCTCTGCTATCCAGTTCCAGTCTCCTATCCACCTGCAGTCTCCAGGACCTCTGCTATCCAGTTCCAATCTCCTATCCACCTGCAGCCTCCAGGACCTCTGCTATCCGTTTCCAGTCTCCTGTCCACCTGAGGTCTCCAGGACCTTGGCTATCTGTTTCCAGGCTCCAGTCTATCTGAGGTCTCCAGGACCTCTGCTATCCATTTCCAGTCTCCTATCCACCTGCAGTCTCCAGGACCTCTGCTATCCGTTTCCAGTCTCCTGTCCACCTGCAGTCTCCAGGACCTCTGCTATCCGTTTCCAGTCTCCTGTCCACCTGAGGTCTTCAGGACCTCGGCTATCTGTTTCCAGTCTCCTATCCATCTGCGGTCTCCAGGACCTCTGCTACCTATTCCTGGTCACCTTTTCGCCTGCGGTCTACAAGACCTTTGCCACCTATTCCTGGTCTCCAGGACCTCTGCTACCTGCTTCCTGGTCTCCTGTCTGTCTATGGTCTTTAGTACGCCTGTTACCCACGTAATGCACCTGTCTGTTGCACCAAAGCCCATGTGCCCACCCGGACCTTAGACTTGAAAACCTTACCTCAACAGGTGAGCCTAACACAGTCTTTCCCTGGATTCAAACTCAGGGCTTCTAGCTCGGTGGGCAGAAACGTTTGCAATTAACTACTGTGACTTACTGCTAAAGCTGCTGCCTGCCATGCTAGAGGTGTGGAGTTTGAATCCAGGAACAGACTATGATTTAGGAAAAACAAATAGTGATGGATGATCAAAAAGGCAAGAACTGAGATCCCACCTACTATACAAGCAATGGGCATATAAGCCATAAAATACCTTGCTGTGTCCTCTAGTTTAATGGCAATGTATGTCGTAGACTTTGGACCCAGTCATAGTTAAAGTTCACGAACCAAGAGGCATTTTTTCATAGTTGCTGCATGACTAGGTAGATTTACTATTCTGAGAAAGTTAAGCGATAACCCATATAGGATATTGGTAGTTTACGGTCATCCATCTTTCTAAGAAATAAGTCAAATATTTAGAAGCATTATGTGTGCTGTGTAAGCCCAATTTTTTGTATTTTCCTAGGCGGCTATTACACATAATTGGTACAAAGCTCACTAACCGATTACACTGTATCGCGAGTATTTTATGAGCACCAACATGCGTTTTTACTAATCTGGCCTTCTCCTTATTATAATAAATTGTGCCCCAATGGCAGTGTGTAAATGGCACCAACGATTAAGATGCCAAGTGCGGAGATCTACGATAGATATTAAATATTCCATTAACAAAGGCAAGAATTGTTTTTTCACACAAAATAGAAAGAGTAAGAAACAACCTAAGGCCTTATCTCTTCCAAAAGAGAGTGAAAACAAACCGTAGTCCTGAACTGGGTTTATGTCAAGTCTAAAAATAAAACTTGACGTCTGGAGTCCAGATAAATGCCCGCCCCATGCCGTTTTATTTATGTAGATATTAGCAGAATACAATCACACAAACCAAACAGAAATACCAGCACATCATAACAAACGTAACTCAGCCAAACTATTTGCCTTAAAGGGAATGTGTCACCAGAACATGACCTTTACTTTAAATCATGTCTTTTTGTCAAAAGTAGTTTTTAAAAAATGTTTGACTTTTTTTTTTGTCATATCAATCTGTATGCAAAAAATAAAAATAAAAGAAATCGTGCAATTTTCAAACTGGCCACTAGGGATTTTCTAGACTCTTAACTACCTGTTTCAGGAAATTCATATGTAGATTAGCAGCAATGGTCAGACGCTGACCCTATGTATGTATTGAAGCATCTAATGTGTGTGCAGAGGGGGTTGTGAAGGGAGGAGCTGTGACATCGCCTATTGTGATTGGTGGATCCTGTGCTATAGGCTGTCATTGTAATCCTGCCTCTATGTCACAATTCCACCACTCACCATGTCCCAGGGACCCAATGAGTGACGGGGGCTTGTTGGGTTTCCTCCAGGTGTCACCCATTCTGGGTAATTACCTGGCTGACAAAGGTCAGACCATTGCCAGTCGTAGCTTTGCTCGGTGCCTTGTGCTCAGCTATTCAGATCTTTGTTAACTGACCTCGGACTTTGTTTTTGACATAGTCTGACCTTTGCTGTCTGACCTTAGACTTTACCTTCTGACCATTCTTTTGCCTTACCCTTTTGCCTTTGATATGCTCTCCTGGTATCTGACCTCGGACTCCTTGACTTCCTTGTCTCACAGCTTGTTCCTGAGAAGGGAGTCAGGGTTACACTGCTGATAAGGAGACTGCTGAAAACTCTTCCTGAAAAGACCGGAAGTTATGAGTCTAAAATGGCGTTAGTAGCCTGTGTGAAACCTGCAAGATCACCTAGATAGATAGATAGATAGATAGATAGATAGATAGATAGATAGATATTGAAAAAAAGCAAACAAATATACCAATTGCAACAAAAAGTGTAAAAAATACATGTAACCAGAAACCCATTATAAATCATTTTCTAAGGACACAAATCCACTGGAGTAAGATGCACCATATTTCTTAAGCGGAGAACAATGGGGTGGACCATGCCCCAGAAACCAAAATCTACATCAGCTACAAACTGAACTAGATTTCTGATACATTTCATGCAATTTTCCAACGTTAAAAAAAGAGAGAAATTGTACACCGACAACTTTTAGGGAAAAAAAAGTCAGATCCTGGCAAAAAAGCACCAAAAATTATAACATTTTTGCGCAAGGAAAGTGGAAATTACTGGATGAACTATCCTGGTGCTTTCAGATCTTCTCGGATGTGCTGACCTACAAAGGATGGGACGTGAATGTTACTCCAAGAAATGATGGGAGCGATCGAGTCATCAATCTTCATCTCATTGTTCTATTCAGATGTCAGCAGCAGCTTCAGGTGATGGCAGAAGGGAGCAGGGAGGAGTGCAGCATTCTACCCAGGAAAGTCTCGTAGTAGCACACGGTGATTTACCGACAATTACAGATGGGAATCTGGTATAGATCCAAGTAGGACATAAGCCAATAATCGTCTGGCTGCGCTTCCTTACACGCATGTCCTACACTTACAGAGTGCGCCGTATCTATGCTATATGGAAAAAAGTATTGGGATGCTCAGCTTAATCATTGAATTGCCACAGATGTATAAAATCCTTCACCTCGCCATGTGTACCAATCCTTCACGTCGCCGTGCCTAAAATCCTTCTCCTCGCCGTGCCTAAAATCCTTCTCCTCGCCGTGCGTACAATCCTTCTCCTCGCCCTGCGTACAATCCTTCTCCTCGCCCTGCGTACAATCCCTTCACCTCGCCGTGCGTACAATCCCTTCACCTCGCCGTGCGTACAATCCTTCTCCTCGCCGTGCGTACAATCCTTCTCCTCGCCGTGCGTACAATCCTTCTCCTCGCCGTGCGTACAATCCTTCTCCTCGCCGTGCGTACAATCCTTCTCCTCGCCGTGCGTACAATCCTTCTCCTCGCCGTGCGTACAATCCTTCTCCTCGCCGTGCGTACAATCCTTCACCTCGCCGTGCGTACAATCCTTCTCCTCGCCGTGCGTACAATCCTTCTCCTCGCCGTGCGTACAATCCTTCTCCTCGCCGTGCGTACAATCCTTCTCCTCGCCGTGCGTACAATCCTTCTCCTCGCCGTGCGTACAATCCTTCTCCTCGCCGTGCGTACAATCCTTCACCTCGCCGTGCGTACAATCCTTCACCTCGCCGTGCGTACAATCCTTCTCCTCGCCGTGCGTACAATCCTTCTCCTCGCCGTGCGTACAATCCTTCACCTCGCCGTGCGTACAATCCTTCTCCTCGCCGTGCGTACAATCCTTCTCCTCGCCGTGCGTACAATCCTTCTCCTCGCCGTGCGTACAATCCTTCACCTCGCCGTGCGTACAATCCTTCACCTCGCCGTGCGTACAATCCTTCACCTCGCCGTGCGTACAATCCTTCTCCTCGCCGTGCGTACAATCCTTCTCCTCGCCGTGCGTACAATCCTTCACCTCGCCGTGCGTACAATCCTTCTCCTCGCCGTGCGTACAATCCTTCTCCTCGCCGTGCGTACAATCCTTCTCCTCGCCGTGCGTACAATCCTTCACCTCGCCGTGCGTACAATCCTTCACCTCGCCGTGCGTACAATCCTTCACCTCGCCGTGCGTACAATCCTTCACCTCGCCGTGCGTACAATCCTTCACCTCGCCGTGCGTACAATCCTTCTCCTCGCCGTGCGTACAATCCTTCTCCTCGCCGTGCGTACAATCCTTCACCTCGCCGTGCGTACAATCCTTCACCTCGCCGTGCGTACAATCCTTCACCTCGCCGTGCGTACAATCCTTCACCTCGCCGTGCGTACAATCCTTCTCCTCGCCGTGCGTACAATCCTTCTCCTCGCCGTGCGTACAATCCTTCTCCTCGCCGTGCGTACAATCCTTCTCCTCGCCGTGCGTACAATCCTTCTCCTCGCCGTGCGTACAATCCTTCACCTTGCCGTGCGTACAATCCTTCTCCTCGCCGTGCGTACAATCCTTCACCTTGCCGTGCGTACAAGCCCTTCCTGTAAAGGGCAAGAAGTATTTCGCTAAAAAAAATAAAGCCCCAGTGGTCAGTGTGAAAATTGTAGCATTTAATACAAACCCTGATTTAAAGAAGAAGTCACTTTCTGATAATAGAATCCTCCTAAGAGACTAGATAGAAGCATAGAAGGCAGGGAGGAGGGGGATGCAGCTGCAGATTCTCCCATCAGTGAAACATCACAAAAGGCAGACAAGAGCTGAGCAGCTTAGGAAGCTGTAAAAAAACAATAGTAGCGAAATACTGCCGCCGGGATGGACACAATACTGAACACTAGTACTGCCGGCCTTTGAACCATTTCTTTCTTGCACATGTTACCACTTATCCTATGAAACTCGCAGTCTGCTGTAAAACATTCATTACTCGACGAGTCCATTAAAGCTCTTATAAAACTGGCAGGACAGGTCCTCAGGTTATAACATGCGCTGGCGGAAAAACAAAAATGGGGCAGAAAAGAGCAGTTGAATCCGCCATTATATAAGTAGAATTCGTGTATCTCTGTAGACCTAAGTTCACACATCCGTGAAGACAGGACAGACTGGTCAGACCTACCCTGTCATTTTGGAAATACCATATTGATATTTACGTGTGAATCATCAGTAAAATACTTAATCACAAAGGAGGCATGTCACACTTCTGAGCTCACTGAACATCCAGACTCTGCTCGTTTTGCTCCAAGCCATGTGTGTGGGAAACCAACAAGGGAAGTTTTCCCCCACACCTAGATGATACAAGGTATTCACAGCGGCACAGGACAAAGACACTATATACGTGGCTACAAAATGGGTGTTTTGATAATTCAGGGTGTATGCCGGGCAAGACATTTCCGTCTTGAATTTATGATGTTTACATGGTGCCTCTAATGGAGGGCAGACATTTACTTTGGATTCCTGGCTCTAGCAACCTCGGCTTATCATCATATCCCATAGAAGTTGTTTATTGGAGCAGGTCGAGCAAATAATATTTATAGATTTCAGCGTTACTTCCTTTAAGCCGTAGTTTCCCGATAAGCGGCACGCACGCAGCCCTCCTATAACTTCTATGTGTCATCAGTCATAAGAAGAGCAAGGGGGAAAAAGAAACATCTATCAAGTATTTTCCCTCGACCATACTGATGGGCACAAGGATACTTGGGGCTTAGCGTTGTATCAGCGTATAGATATACGAAAAAATGAATGTCCGCTTGCTTTTGCCCAATGGCACACAGAAAAGTGCAATATCTCTAGGCTTTCTGGCATCAAAATAAAATAAAAATTTCTTAGTGACACTGTCCGGGCTAGCGGAACGCACCGAGGAAAATAGTTTTTTATTGTTATTGGTGCGTTCGCAGCCCGGGGTCCACCGTGCAGGAGAACCTGCTGCTAGACAAATGGCAGCACTATATGGCGGTATTGGCTAGCTCGGTTAACTCACAGAGCAGCCGTGAAAGCAAAGCTCTGCGCCCTGTTAACTTCACAGGAGCACAGGCTAACTACCCAAGAGAGAGCAGTCAGTGGTCATGCATGCACACAAAACTCCTCGCCGGAGGTGCCAGCATTCTAGGGGCTTATTTCAGCCAGGTCCCTGAACACAATCATACATGACCACACTGGCGCAAAGCACATAATTTAGAAAGACACCAGCGCATGGCCGTGCAGCCATGCGAGCCTTTTATAGCTGCAGCCAGAACAGGACCTTCCTAGAAGGACCAATGAGAAGCTGCCGCAAAGCTTGAGCACCTTCAGGACCTTCCTGGAGGACCAATGGGCTTTGCTGCAGTATCCAAGCATGTGACCCTCGACCTCCAATGAGAGATCTTACCCTGGGCATGCTCAGAAGGAGAAAAGCAAGACTTAGTCCCAAAAGCGTATGCTCGCCGCTGCCCAGCACTGACTACAAAAGCAGAAGCTGGAAGAGCAGCAGTAATCCTCCTCACAGAGTCAGATTGAGCGAGACGCTGAGACCGATGTCTCCGCTGAGCAGCCTCCACTGCGGCAGGAGAAGAATGGGAGACCGCAGCAGAGAAGGCCCGAGATTCCCCCTGTGCAGAGGCGGGAACTCGACCCCTAACAGACAGTCACTTCTGATCCTTCTTACTAGAAGTCTGATTTTTCCTAGAAAAAGCGCCACCTGTTATGATCCCAATGGCAGAGGATCTCTGATATTCCGGCAGGATAGCAAAAATATAAATACTGCTCTAGGGAGGTGGAAACTGGGCTAACCGCATACCTGATCCTGACACAAACAACTAAAAGTAGCCGGTGAACATGCCTACGTTGGTTCTAGACGTCTCGAGCCAGCCGGAGAACTGACTACCCCTAAAGGGAAAAAATAAGACCTCGCTTGCCTCCAGAGAAATTGAACCCCAAAGATATAGAAAGCCCCCAACAAATAATAACGGTGAGGCAAGAGGAAAACACAAACGTAGAGATGAACTAGATTCAGCAAAGTGAGGCCCAATAGTCTAGACAGCAGAAAATAGATAGTGGACTATGCGGTTAGCAGAAAACCCTACAAATCATCCACGCTGAACATTCAAGAACCCCCACATCGACTGACGGTGTGGAGGGAGAATATCAGCCCCCTAGAGCTTCCAGCGAGTCAAAAATCAAATGTAAAGCAAGCTGGACAAAAACACTGAATAATGCAAACGATCCAAATTGTACAAAACAGACTTAGCTTTTCTTGCATGAGGCAGACTGAAAGGAATCCGGAGGAGACCAAATAGGTCTGGATACAACGATGCCAGGCAAGAGACTGAGTCCAGAGGAGACTCAAATAGGAAACACCCGCTGCTTAACGACACAGCTGGAGCTCAGGCCTGCAACAAGACATACCTAACACAATACCGTTAGTGACCACCAGAGGGAGCCCAGAAACACAGTTCACAACAGTACCCCCCCCTTGAGGAGGGGTCACCGAACCCTCACCAAGACCCCCAGGGCGATCAGGATGAGCAGCGTGAAAGGCATGAACCAAATCAGCCGCATGAACATCAGAGTCGACAACCCAGGAATTATCCTCCTGACCATAGCCTTTCCACTTAACTAAATACTGGAGTTTCCGTCTAGAGATACGAGAATCCAGAATCTTCTCCACCACGCACTCCAACTCGCCCTCAACCAAAACCGGGGCAGGAGGCTCAACAGCAGGAACCATAGGCACCACGTACCGCCGCAACAAGGACCTATGGAACACATTATGAATAGCAAAAGACGCTGGAAGGTCCAAGCGAAAAGACACCGGGTTAAGGATTTCCAAAATCTTATAAGGACCGATAAAGCGAGGCTTGAACTTAGGAGAGGAGACTTTCAAAGGAACATGCCGAGAAGACAACCAAACCAAATCCCCAACACGAAGTCGGGGACCCACACCGCGGCGGCGGTTGGCATACCGCTGGGCCTTGTCTTGTGACAATTTCAAATTGTCCACCACATGGTTCCAAATCCGCTGCAACCTATCCACCACAGAATCAACCCCAGGACAGTCAGAAGGTTCAACCTGACCCAAGGAGAAACGAGGATGAAAACCAGAGTTGCAGAAAAAGGGTGAAACCAAGGTGGCAGAACTAGCCCGATTATTAAGGGCAAACTCGGCCAGTGGCAAAAAGGTAACCCAGTCGTCCTGATCAGCAGAAACAAAACATCTCAAATAAGTCTCCAACGTCTGATTAGTTCGCTCGGTCTGGCCATTAGTCTGAGGATGAAAAGCCGACGAAAAAGACAAATCAATACCCATCTTAGCACAAAAGGATCGCCAGAATCTGGACACAAACTGGGATCCTCTGTCAGATACAATATTCTCAGGGATGCCATGCAAACGAACCACATTCTGAAAGAACAAAGGAACCAAATCAGAGGAGGAAGGCAACTTAGGCAAGGGCACCAAATGGACCATTTTAGAAAAACGATCGCACACCACCCAGATGACAGACATCTTCCGAGACACCGGAAGATCCGAAATGAAATCCATGGAAATGTGCATCCAAGGCCTCTTTGGGATAGGCAAGGGCAAAAGCAACCCGCTGGCACGAGAACAGCAAGGCTTAGCCCGAGCACAAATCCCACAGGACTGCACAAAAGAACGCACATCCCGCGACAAGGAAGGCCACCAAAAGGACCTGGCCACCAAATCTCTTCTACCGAAAATCCCAGGATGTCCCGCCAACATCGAAGAATGAACCTCAGAAATAACTCTGTTGGTCCATCCATCAGGGACAAACAATCTCTCTGGTGGACAACGATCAGGCCTATGAGCCTGAAATTTTTGCAGCCCTCGTCGCAAATCTGGGGAAATGGCAGACAAAATTACTCCCTCTCTGAGAATACCAGCCGGCTCAGAGACTCCCGGAGAATCAGGCACAAAACTCCTAGAAAGTGCATCAGCCTTCACGTTCTTCGAACCAGGCAGGTACGACACCACAAAGTCAAAACGGGAGAAAAACAACGACCAACGGGCCTGTCTAGGATTCAGGCGCTTGGCAGACTCGAGGTAAATCAGATTTTTATGATCAGTCAAGACCACCACACGATGTCTAGCTTCCTCGAGCCAATGTCGCCACTCCTCAAATGCCCACTTCATGGCCAACAACTCCCGATTACCAACATCGTAGTTCCGCTCAGCAGGTGAAAATTTCCTTGAAAAGAAGGCGCATGGCTTCATCACGGAGCCATCAGAACTTTTTTGCGACAAAACAGCCCCTGCACCAATTTCAGAAGCATCAACTTCAACCTGGAAGGGAAGAGAGACATCCGGCTGGCACAAGACTGGCGCTGAAGTAAACCGACGCTTCAGCTCCCAAAAGGCCTCCACGGCCGCAGGAGACCAATTCGCAACATCAGAACCCTTCTTGGTCATATCCGTCAAAGGTTTAACCACGCTGGAGAAATTAGCGATAAAACGACGGTAAAAATTAGCTAAGCCCAAGAACTTCTGCAGGCTCTTAACAGACGTGGGCTGAGTCCAGTCATGAATGGCACGGACCTTAACTGGGTCCATCTCCACAGTAGAAGGGGAAAAAATAAAACCCAAAAAAGAAACCTTCTGTACCCCAAAGATACATTTTGAGCCCTTCACAAATAGAGCATTCTCCCGCAAAACCTGAAACACCATCCTGACCTGGTTCACATGGGACTCCCAATCATCAGAAAAAACCAAAATATCATCCAGATAAATAATCATAAATTTATCCAGATATTTCCGGAAGATGTCATGCATGAAGGACTGAAACACAGAAGGAGCATTAGATAATCCGAAAGGCATCACCAGGTACTCAAAATGACCCTCAGGCGTATTAAATGCCGTTTTCAATTCATCTCCCTGCTTTATGCGCACAAGGTTATACGCACCACGAAGATCTATCTTGGTGAACCAACTGGATCCCTTAATCCGAGCAAACAAAATCAGACAACAATGGCAAAGGATACTGAAATTTAACAGTGATCTTATTCAGAAGACGATAATCAATACAAGGTCTCAGAGACCCGTCTTTCTTGCCCACAAAAAAGAATCCTGCACCAAGAGGGGACGAGGATGGGCGAATATGTCCCTTCTCCAAAGACTCCTTTATATAACTCCGCATCGCGGCATGCTCTGGCACAGATAAATTAAAGAGTCGTCCCTTAGGAAACTTACTACCAGGAATCAAATCTATAGCACAATCACAGTCCCTATGAGGAGGAAGTGCACTGGACCTGGCCTCATTAAATACATCCTGAAAGTCTGACAAAAACTCAGGGATCTCAGAAGGAGTAGAAGAAGCAATAGACACCAATGGAGAATCGCCATGAATCCCCTGACACCCCCAACTAGACACAGTCATAGCTTTCCAATCTAAAACTGGATTATGGGCCTGTAACCATGGCAGACCCAAAACGACAACATCATGCATTTTATGCAGTACCAAAAAACGAATCACCTCCTGATGTACAGGAGTCATGCACATGGTCACCTGCGTCCAATACTGAGGTTTATTCTCTGCCAATGGCGTAGAATCAATTCCTCTAAGAGGAATAGGATTTTCCAAAGGCTCCAGGACAAAACCGCAGCGCTTGGCAAACGACAAATCCATCAGACTTAAAGCAGCACCAGAATCCACAAAAGCCATAACTGAGTAAGAAGATAATGAACAAATTAAAGTCACAGACAAAATAAACTTAGGCTGAAAAGTACCAATGGCGACAGGATTAACTTTTTTCTTTAAACGTTTAGAGCATGCTGAGATAACATGTGTTGAATCACCACAGTAGAAACACAACCCATTTTGACGTCTATGATTTTGTCGCTCGGCTCTGGTCAGAATTCTGTCACATTGCATAGAATCAGGTGACTGTTCAGACAGCACCGCCAAAGGATTATCAGATTTGCGCTCCCGCAAACGTCGATCAATTTGAATGGCCAGAGCCATTGAATCATTTAGACCTGTAGGGATAGGAAACCCCACCATCACATCTTTAATGGCTTCAGAAAGACCATTTCTGAAATTTGCGGCCAGTGCACACTCATTCCATTGAGTAAGCACGGACCATTTCCGAAATTTTTGGCAATATACCTCAGCTTCGTCCTGACCCTGAGAGATAACCAGCAACATTTTTTCAGCCTGATTTTCAAGATTAGGCTCCTCATAAAGCAAACCAAGTGCCAGAAAAAACGCATCAACATTCACCAATGCAGGATCTCCTGGCGCCAGAGAGAAGGCCCAATCCTGAGGGTCGCCGCGCAAGAAGGAAATATCAATCTTAACTTGCTGAGCGGAATCACCAGAGGAACGAGGTTTCAGAGACAGAAACAATTTACAATTATTCCTAAAATTCAGGAATTTAGATCTATCTCCAAAAAACGGCTCAGGAATAGGTATTTGTGGTTCAGACATAGGGCTATGGATAACAAAATCCTGAATGCTTTGCACCCTAGCAGCAAGCTGATCCACACTAGAAGTCAAAGTCTGGACATTTATATCTGCAGCAGAGTTTCAGCCACTCAGAGAAAAAGGGGATGGAAGAAGCTAGGCAAACTGCAGCAAAAAAAAACAAAACAAACAAAAAAAAACAAACTCAGAACTTCTTTTTAATCCCGCTTCTGCGATGCATTAAACATTTTCTTTTGGCCTGGCATTCTGTTATGATCCCAATGGCAGAGGATCTCTGATATTCCGGCAGGATAGCAAAAATATAAATACTGCTCTAGGGAGGTGGAAACTGGGCTAACCGCATACCTGATCCTGACACAAGCAACTAAAAGTAGCCGGTGAACGTGCCTACGTTGGTTCTAGACGTCTCGAGCCAGCCGGAGAACTGACTACCCCTAAAGGGAAAAAATAAGACCTCGCTTGCCTCCAGAGAAATTGAACCCCAAAGATATAGAAAGCCCCCAACAAATAATAACAACAGTGAGGCAAGAGGAAAACACAAACGTAGAGATGAACTAGATTCAGCAAAGTGAGGCCCAATAGTCTAGACAGCAGAAAATAGATAGTGGACTATGCGGTTAGCAGAAAACCCTACAAATCATCCACGCTGAACATTCAAGAACCCCCACATCGACTGACGGTGTGGAGGGAGAATATCAGCCCCCTAGAGCTTCCAGCGAGTCAAAAATCAAATGTAAAGCAAGCTGGACAAAAACACTGAATAATGCAAACGATCCAAATTGTACAAAACAGACTTAGCTTTTCTTGCATGAGGCAGACTGAAAGGAATCCGGAGGAGACCAAATAGGTCTGGATACAACGATGCCAGGCAAGAGACTGAGTCCAGAGGAGACTCAAATAGGAAACACCCGCTGCTTAACGACACAGCTGGAGCTCAGGCCTGCAACAAGACATACCTAACACAATACCGTTAGTGACCACCAGAGGGAGCCCAGAAACACAGTTCACAACAGCCACCCCTGTGCATTGGTGCTGTCTGGTTCTGCAGCTCAGTTCACTTGCTGTGAATGAAGCACCACTGCATTGCCAGACACACAGCCCAATAACGTAAGTCATTTTTTCCCCAAAGAAAAAAAAAAGATTTTCAGATACTGGACAACAGCTTTAATTTAATTTGTAAGTAAATTCACATGTCCATTAAGAATTCTTTTTTTTCTATTCTTTTATTGGATTTGAAAAAAATAAAATAAAATTCTGATACAGATATGACACAAGATGATCGCAGTGGTGCATGGCAGACCCTAGTGACGCATAATGGGGTTTGTTGGGATCCCATCGCGGTTCCTATCAATTTATTGGAAAAAAGCAACGCATAGAAATTTCAAGGAGGATCCTAATAAAATTTGGAAAGCAGATGTAAACCTAAGCAGGGGAAATCACCCCTGGAAGATATTTTACCTAGATTTTATCCATTAAAGGGAACCTGTCAGCATGTTTTTACATATGAAAGTAGTGGTGTGGATGTGTAGGTGTTTGTCCCCCTATAAAAATACTACTTTTTTTGAAGAAATTTGATTAACCAATCATGAGGAATCTACTGTAGAAGCTGTATATACAGTATATATGGATGGAAATGCAATGGAGGTGTATCCATGCACTTGGAAGACGCAGTCATGTGCAGACAGGGCACTTCCAGTCTGATGTCTTATTTGATTCTACACTAGATTTTTTATGACTAGCACATCGGATCTCAACAGAAAAGGTAGAATTTTTATAAGTAAAACTCCATATGTAAAATGGTACTGATGAATTCCATTTAAATGTAAAAAGAAGCAGACTTTGGACCCACTCTATACACATACTGTACATAGATATAGCCATATAGTACCACAGAAAATGCTGCAAAATAAAAACGCTTTAAAAAAATAGAAGCGTTAATTTATTTGTATCAATTAACAAAATGCAAGGTGATCTAACAAAAGAGAAATCTAAATCACATCAATATGTGATGGGGGATTGCCCTTGGCCAACAATTTTTCTAAATACATTTGTATAAAGTCAGGGATTTTGTAGGAAACTGGTGTTTTAAAAGGTGTGCTGTTCTAGTTCTTTTGAAAAAGTACCAAGAATTGGCAACATTAAGAACCATAGACGCTATGGTTGGCCAAGGAAACTTGATGCAACAGATGAAGGACAGAAAATGTCCAGCAGTGACATCAACTCAGAACTGGCAGCAACCAATGGGACCCAGCTACATCCATCAACTCTTCAGAGAAGTCTGAACAGAAGTGGTCTTCATGGAAGAATTGCAGCAAAAAAAAAACCCCAAAAAACAATACCTTCCACATGGAAACAAAGACAAGCGACTGTGCTATGAACACAAACATAGGAGCAGAGGTGCAGAAAAATGGGCTGGAGAGTGTTTGATGGAGGCTCCTTGATAGGTTGTGGATGTATTTCAGTAAATGAAGGTGAGAGTTTGGTCAGGATTAATGGTGTCCTCAATGCGGAGAAATACATGCAGATACTTATCCATCATGTAATAATATCAGGGAAGAGTCTGACTGGCTATGAATTTGTTCTGCAACCGGACAACGACCACAAACATACAGCCAATGTTATTAAAGGGGTGATCCGAAACAAAAATGTATTTTTATCCTACATCTCTATTTAATTTCGTAATCTAATCGTTTTCTTATATATTTTAATTTAAAATTCCCTATTCGTCCCTAACAACTTTAACTGCTTTATTTATGTTTACCATTTCCTGCGTGATGACACAGCCTATGCCACCTCCCTGAAATGAAGTGTAATAAGTGATGTCACTTGCGGGAGCAGCGCTGGTCTCTGCCCTTTCGTTCTCTCCTTACAATGTGCACTGACAGTGCACTCACTTGCTGGCTCATCACTTTTCATCAGAGGCGTGAGGGAGCGCACTGTCACTGTGCACAGAGAGCAGTGCACAGTGAGTGACAAGATCTTGCGGAGCATCTGTTGTAATTGACAACAAATGGCTGCTCAGTATAGCAGGGACTAGCCAAGTCTCTGAAATTGATGTCATTGATGACCTCATCCTCTGCCCCTTGATGATAACTTGTTTGAGTATCCAATATGCACTGGGATAATCAAATGAAGCGTCAAACAGGAAATAGTTAAAAAAAAAAAAAACAGTTACAATAAAAATGGAATGGTATGGACTTTTTAATATACGGTAAGTGTATCAGAAAAAAAAAGATTAGATTATAAAACTTGAAATAGAGATGTAGGATTAAAATAAATGCTAATTTCAGACCACCCCTTTAAGAACTTTGAGTGCTTACAAGAACAAGGCTTGGAAGTGATGATATGGCCCCCACGGAGCCCTAATGTAATCCCAGACAGACTGGATGATGTTGACATGAAGAGACAGAAACATTTGTAAAAGCCTCAAACACAGAAGATCTGTGGTCAGTTCTCCAAGATGTTTGGAACAACCTTCAAAAACTGTGTGCAAGTACGAGAGGAAGTCATGCTGCTTTGAAGGCAAAGGGTGATCACACCAAATATTGATGGGAATTAGATTTTTTTTTATTCATTCACTTTGCATTTTATTGATTTAAAAGAACAACACACTATAAAACCCTGCTATTTTTTTAAAACATTCTTATGATCACACGTTGCATTTTTCCTGCAGTTTTTTTAATGCAAACTTTAGGCTGCATTTAAGCTGCTTGCAAAAAGCAGGTTTTGCTGTCTCTTGTGCATGTTGATAAAGTTTAGTTCCCTGCCCCCCCCCCCACCCCCCCACCCCCCCCAAAAAAAAAACGATTTAGGGTATGTGCACACATTGCGGATTCTCTGCGGATCCGCAGCGTTTTTTGAGGTGCAGAAAAGCTGCAGATCCGCAATTGATTTACAGTACAATGTAAATCAATGAAAAAAAAAATGCTGGTGCACACTTTGCGGAAAATCCGCTGCGGAAACGCTGCGGTTTTAAAGAAATAGCATGTCAATTCTTTTTTTGTGAATCTGCAGCGTTTTTGTACCCATTCCATTATAGAAAACCGCAGGGGTAAAAAACGCAGCAAATACGCAAAAAAAAACGCAGCAAAAACGCACAAAAAACCGCTGCGGAACAGCACAAAAAACCCGCAGGTGCGTTTTCTGCCAGGAGAGACAGAATCCGCACCAGAAATTCCTAAGCCTAATCCGCAACGTGTGCACATACCCTGAACTTCCTTAGATTTTTGCACCAAAAAACGCAGCAAAAAAACAGATACCTACATTATTTGCTGCGTTTTTGCACTTACCCATTTGTTTCCTGTGGGTGAAAAAACACTGAACGAAGTGACCTGCTGTAGTTTGCAAAAACGCAGCAATTTTACAAATCAGCCAGGAAAATAAAACCAATGGTGCATGTTTTTTTTTTTTTTTTTTTAAATCTCAGAGAAGAAGAAAAGCAAAACTATTACATGACTGGATTTGTTTTAAGATGCTTCAAGCTTGCACATGTCTGGATACAGATGACTGCCTGCACATGCACATTATTCTCTAACAGAATCACTTGCACGACTGTGTACAACATTGCAGATACTGTATCATGCTGCAGATTTGACACTTTTTTTCTGCAAGCAAAACCTGAAAAAAAAACACAAAACAATGTGGTATGCAATTTCTGAACTCTCATAGCTTTTGCTGTAACTATAAAACGCAACATTTAATTTGCATCAAAAAAAGCTGCAAAAAAGCAACGTTTGAACATAGCTTTAAATTGATTTTGCCTGTTTCAATTTTTATTATTTTTTTTTTAACCATTTTTTTTTTTTTTGCCAAGCTTATAAAGTAAAGAAGTAACATAAGAGACATGAAAAAAAACAACAAAATTGACAAACAAATCATTTGGAAAAAAAAACGCCCCAAAAAAACTATAAAAACTTTGCATCTTTTTAATGTGGATTTTTAAATCCACGTTTTTTATTTTTTGTTATGATGAAGTTTTTGATGCATTTTTAACAAGGTTTTGCAGAGTTTTTTTTTTTCCCTCAAACATTTTTTTTGCAGCCTTTTGACTTTAGTATTCGGCTTGCTGTGGATCCCAAGAAGAACATGCATCAAAGAAATGATATGTCCTTGTCTGGAAAAAAATAAATAAAAACATAAATAAATAAAACCTGCAATGTGGACTGAATAGGAATAATATATAAAAATAATTTGAAAGAAGTTTATTTGGAGAAGAGCCATTTAAAAGCTGTGTGTGAACATACTCTTATGGGTCTAGTCACACTGGGAGAAAGAATCTGACGGAAACACACGTCCAGTTGTAGAATTCAACTGCTCTAAAGACTGCTATACCTTTCTCCTATTCTTTCCCTTGAGCATTCTTGTGTGTTCCTTAAAATCTACAACTCCTTGAGTGGTCACTGTCCGCCGAGAAACGAAAAATGAGAGTTCCTGTTGAAAGTGTGGGGAAGTGACGAATTCAAACCATGCAGAAAATGCAATGTAAAACACTAAGGGCTCATTCACACTTCCGTACCTGATATACAGTACAGAGCAAAACTTTGGACACACCTTCTCATTTAAAGATTTTTCTGTATTTTCATGACTATGAAAATTGTACATTCCCACTGAAGGCATCAAAACTATGAATTAACACATGTGGCATTATATACTTAACAAAAAGTGTGAAACAACTGAAAATCTGTCTTATATTCTAGGTTCTTCAAAGTAGCCTCCTTTTGCTTTCATGACTGCTTTGCACACTCTTGGCATTCTCTTGATGAGCTTCAAGAGGTAGTCACCGGGAATGGTCTTCCAACAATCTTGAAGGAGTTCCCAGAGATGCTTAGCACTTGGCCCTTTTGCCTTCACTCTGCGGTCCAGCTCACCCCAAACCATCTCGATTGGGTTCAGGTCTGGTGACTGTGGAGGCCAGGTCATCTGGCGCAGCACCCCATCACTCTCCTTCTTGGTCAAATAGCCCTGACACAGCCTGGAGGTGTGTTTGGGGTCATTGTCCTGTTGAAAAATAAATGATGGCCCAACTAAACGCAAACCGGATGGAATGGCATGCCGCTGCAAGATGCTGTGGTAGCCATGCTGGTTCAGTATGCCTTCAATTTTGAATAAATCCCCAACAGTGTCCCCAGCAAAGCACCCCCACACCATCACACCTCCTCCTCCATGCTTCACGGTGGGAGCCAGGCATGTAGAGTCCATCTGTTCACCTTTTCTGCGTCGCACAAGGACACGGTGGTTGTAAGCAAAGATCTCAAATTTGGACTCATCAGACCAAAGCACAGATTTCCACTGGTCTAATGTCCATTTCTTGTGTTCTTTAGCCCAAACAAGTCTCTTCTGCTTGCTGCCTGTCCTTAGCAGTGGTTTCCTAGCAGCTATTTTACCATGAAGGCCTGCTGCACAAAGTCTCCTCTTAACAGTTGTTGTAGAGATGTGTCTGCTGCTAGAACTCTGTGTGGCATTGACCTGGTCTCTAATCTGAGCTGCTGTTAACCTGCGATTTCTGAGGCTGGTGACTCAGATAAACTTATCCTCAGAAGCAGAGGTGACTCTTGGTCTTCCTTTCCTGGGGCGGTCCTCATGTGAGCCAGTTTCTTTGTAGCGCTTGATGGGTTTTGCAACTGCACTTGGGGACACTTTCAAAGTTTTCCCAATTTTTCGGACTGACTGACCTTCATTTCTTAAAGTAATGATGGCCACTCGTTTTTCTTTACTTAGCTGCTTTTTTCTTGCCATAATACAAATTCTAACAGTCTATTCAGTAGGACTATCAGCTGTGTATCCACCAGACTTCTGCACAACACAACCGATGGTCCCAACACCATTTATAAGGCAAGAAATCCCACTTATTAAACCAGACAGGGCCCACCTGTGAAGTGAAAACCATTCCCGGTGACTACCTCTTGAAGCTCATCAAGAGAATGCCAAGAGTGTGCAAAGCAGTCATCAAAGCAAAAGGTGGCTACTTTGAAGAACCTAGAATATAAGACACTAGATGATGGCCCGATTCTAACGCATCGGGTATTCTAGAATATGCTATTGCCCAGCCACGTAGTATATTGCCCAGCCACGTAGTATATTGCCCAGCCACGTAGTATATTGCCCAGCCACGTAGTATATTGCCCAGCCACGTAGTATATTGCCCAGCCACGTAGTATATTGCCCAGCCACATAGTATATTGCCCAGCCACATAGTATATTGCCCAGCCACATAGTATATTGCCCAGCCACATAGTATATTGCCCAGCCACATAGTATATTGCCCAGCCACATAGTATATTGCCCAGCCACATAGTATATTGCCCAGCCACATAGTATATTGCCCAGCCACGTAGTATATTGCCCAGCCACGTAGTATATTGCCCAGCCACGTAGTATATTGCCCAGCCACGTAGTATATTGCCCAGCCACGTAGTATATTGCCCAGCCACGTAGTATATTGCCCAGCCACATAGTATATTGCCCAGCCACGTAGTATATTGCCCAGCCACGTAGTATATTGCCCAGCCACGTAGTATATTGCCCAGCCACGTAGTATATTGCCCAGCCACGTAGTATATTGCCCAGCCACATAGTATATTGCCCAGCCACGTAGTATATTGCCCAGCCACGTAGTATATTGCCCAGCCACGTAGTATACTGCCCAGTCACATAGTATATTGCCCAGCCACGTAGTATATTGCCCAGCCACGTAGTATATTGCCCAGTCACGTAGTATTTTGGCCAGCCACATAGTATACTGCCCAGTCACGTAGTATATTGCCCAGCCACGTAGTATGCATCATATCCCTGTTAAAAAAAAAAGAATTAAAATAAAAAATAGTTATATACTCACCTTCCGGAGCCTCAGGATCAAAGCAGCCGGTTACCAATGCTCGTCGCGCGCTCCGGTCTGAAGATTGCATTGCGGTCTCGCGAGATGATGACGTAGCGGTCTCGTGAGACCGCACGTCATCATCTCGCGAGATCGCAGCATGGACCGGTTACCGGAGCGTTGCGAGCAGGGAAGGCCTGTTGTGGATCCGAGGGGCCGACGGACGGAGAGTATATAACGATTTTTTTTTAATTATTATTATTTTTAATATTAGATATTTTTACTATTGACGCCGCATAGGCAGCATCAATAGTAAAACGTTGGTCACACAGGGTTAATAGCAGCGTTAACCGACCGCGACATAGCGCGGTCGGTTAACGCTGCCATTAACCCTGTGTGAGCGCTGACTGGAGGGGAGTACGGAGCGGGCACTGACTGTGGGGAGGAAGGAGCGGCCATTTTCTTCCAGAATGTGCCCGTCGCTGATTGGTCGCGGCAGCCATGACAGGCAGCTGGCGAGACCAATCAGCGAATGAATAACCGTGACAGACAGACAGAAGAACAGACAGACGGAAGTGACCCTTAGACAATTATATAGCAGATATTTTCAGTTGTTTTACACTTTTTTGTTAAGTATATAATTCCACGTGTTAATTCATAGTTTTGATGCCTTCAGTGGGAATGTACAATTTTCATAGTCATGAAAATACAGAAAAATCTTTAAATGAGAAGGTGTGGCCAGATTTTTGCTCTGTACTGTATACTGTCCATATAAATGCTTGGCTGCATACGTGCCAACAAAGTCTAGATCAAGTCTACAGTTCAGCAGCCTTGATAACCATGAGATAAACTTGTGGCTGATGGAACAGATGGCTTGTATCTACAGATATGAGATCAGGATCAGATCTGACATGTTCTGGACATCAGACACAGAAGATCACTTAAAGGGGTTGTTACAAATATTGTCATCAACGAGCTCCTCTTCCTTCTGGCTTAGTGCTATTGATCAATAGTTCGGACCAGTGACATTGGAGCTGTCCAGATCCATCTTCAGACGAGCGCTTACAAGTACTACTGGATAGATCTTGTAAGTGCTGCACTCATTGCAGCTGATAGGGTGCAGGTGGTCGGTAGCCAAGGGCAATGAGAAGTAAACAACAGAATCAAAAATTCTTGAGAACAGAAAGTATTTTTAATAAGAGGTAAATTGCAAACTTGCTCGTTTTTACTAAAAAGTTTTTGCAATTTTATCCATTTAAGCCGCTGAGTCAATCCCTTTAAAACTATTTAGATGAGGCTTATATGCATATGAGGCTGTGAATATTGGGTCAGGAGAACCGTGGTTAGTCCGTGAATGGTTGTGACACAAGGATGTGTGAATGCAGAATTAGTGATTTTTGTCCTACTGAAGACAGGAGCGGAGGGTGGGGAGAGGCTTCTGCTGCAGCCAGTTGTACCGCAGCCACACACAAGACAATGAGACGACGGAGAAGGACTGACCGCTGGAAGTTCTACTGATCTCAAGAAAATGGCTTTTTCTTTATCTCCCATTCCCTTTAAATTTGTAATCTGATACAGGGAACCAGGGTGGATATGGGGGGTTGGGGCTCAGCGGCTTGGGGGTGAAGGGGGCTGGTCAAGAGGCGAGTAGTCAAGATATATCATTGGGGATAGGCTTCTTTTGCACATTGTTTCTGTACAGCTTTGTTAAAGTGACCTGTCACCAGATCAAAGGTGCTCAGTTCGTGATCCTCCCCAGAGGATCCTGTGAGCCACACCCCCTCATAAATACAATAAAAAGGAACATATCTCTGGAACCATATGGCGGATTGTACAAAAAGAAAAACTGGAATACTCAGGGGAGCAGACGGAATAAAATAAGAACAAAAACTGGACACTTTTCACCTGGTGACAGGTCCACTTTAAGAGGGAGAAACAGCATAATGGGTGGAAGCCTGACACAGTTTGAGCATTTACCGTAAATTGATAATAAATGCCGGTTTGTATGAAGAGGTCGATTTCCTCCAGCCTGCATGCTCCATTAGATGAAGAGTAGCTACAAGAATAGCCGTATTCTAAGAAACAGCTGTATATCTAATACCAATGCACAGGGACATATTCAGAAACGCCTTCACGAGACTGTAAATTAATTTGCAACTATCCAATGACACATTCTCATACCATTAAAGAAGTTGCAAAATATGGTCGCACGGCAATCAGCTGATCGCATACGGTTCCTGCACCCCCTATCCTTCCTGCAAACTGCTAATTTGACTCGAAGAAGCAATAAAGTTGAAGTATTGAGTCAAAAGATGGCGAAACGGATTCCCAGCTGTAAAAGCTTTAGACCCGCCATTAGAAAACGTCTGCGGAGAGAGATAAAAGACAACGGTCTGAGGTTATTAGATTCCTTTTCTGGCATATTTTTGTGCTGAATTTTTTCGGTCTGATTTATTAAAAGAGTTGGGGAAAAAACTTTTGTAAAGAATTAGAAGTTATTATTATAGGCCATTTAGTGAGCGTTCAGACACATGTATGCAAAGCTGATAGCATACGGACAGCACATGCAACAATGTACGTTAATGTGGTCGATGAGACTTTCCCATGGAATAGATGCACAAAAAGTAGCCAAAAGTTGGGGTATGACCAATTGCAGAAACTCTAATTTCTGAGTATTGACTAGCAGTCACCCTGACAAAAGAGCACAGTCCTGTTTCGTTGGGTGTCATTTTCAGCAGCACATCAACATGAAATGTGCTGCCGATAACATGATGTTGTAGGATGGTGCACAGCACGATTGGATTAACGATTGTTCAGTGCGCATACAATTCTGGTCGGCCTGTCTAATCAGTGTAAGGAAATCACTGCATTCACCAACTCCGTGTTTTTAGGGGGGTTTTTTAACAATGTTTTTGGAGCAGATTACATGCCAAAATCCACATAAAAAAAAAAACGCATCAGTTAGGGCATGTGATCATGTCAAGTACAGAAATTTCTGCATCTGTTGGCAGGAAAATTTGAGGCATAAAACAGGCACTTTATTTGATGCAGATTTTCCCCCACTCATTAGTATGGGTGAAATCTGCAGCAAAAACGCTGATAGGAATTGATTTAAGGCTATGTTCACACTTCGCATTTTTGCTGAATGTTTTTATTCTGCTCAAAAGCTGCTACAAAGCAGGGTTGGCTGCCTTTTTTTGCTGTGTTTTTGTTGTGATGAAGTTTAGTGCCCCCCCCCCAAAAAAAAAAACACGACATATCTGCAACGTGTGCACAGGCCCTGACAGCGAGCATCTACTCCACTCCTAGCCTACGTTCCCACGATGAGCTTTTGATGATGTTGCACCTATTTAAATTAGGTTACTGCCTTTTTTTAACATGTGCTTTTAAGGCTATGTGCACACGTTGCGGATTGGCAGCTGCAGATTCGCAGCAGTTTTCCCTGACTTTACAGTACCATGTAAACCTATGGAAAACAAAATCCGAAGCATGTCAATTCTTTGTGCGGATTCTGCAGCGGTTTACACCTGCTCCATAATAGGAATCCGCACAAAAACCCAAAAAAAAAAACTGAGGTAAATCTGCTGTAATTCCGTAAGTAATCCGCGGTGCGGTTTACCTGCGGATTTACCAAAATCAGTCCGGAAAAATCCACAGAGTAATCCGCAGCGTGTGCACATAGCCTGACACTGCAGTTTTTGTCTCCGTTAGGGATGTGATGCTTTAAATAAAGCTGCTTTGTTTTTGACACTTCCTGGTATTTAACTTTGACAAAACTTTATTGACACCCTGAGACGTGGAATACTTACGTTTTTGATGAATTTCCACTGCAGAAACTAAAAAAAAAAGCCCTAAAAAAGCCTGCGTTTTTTTTTTTTTATCTGCAGATTCTCCGCATCTAGTGCGAGTCTAAGGGAAAATCTGCACATAAAACTCCGTGTACCTGCAAGGGAAACGGACATGCTGTGGATTTGGAAACGCACCACAGGGCAGTTTACGCAGCATTAAAAAAAAAAAAAAAAAAAAGCACAGTGGCCATGAGATCTCTATAAATCCCATCTACTTTGTTGGAACTGAAAGACGCTGCGTTTTGGAAGCAGCAAAAATACGCAGAGTCAAAAATGCTTCAAAAGCTGACGGTGGGAACGTAGTCCTAAAAACACACAGTGGTTTTGTGCACGGTTTTGTAAGAACACACTTGTTTATCATGTTTTGATGTTTTTTTTCATGTCTAAGGAACCCATCTGGAGGATTTCACACCCCAAATTTTTCTATATGCATCCAGCTCTTATAGAGACAAGTCCAGCAATATCTTTACATGGCCGATCTGTTTCTTCATTACTGAGAAATCAGCGTTTGAATTAAAGGGAATGTGTCACTCCCGGGACGTATATGACCTATTAATATGGGCATACAGGTAATAGAAATGTTACTCTAGTCCTACCACCTCATATTAATGGTCTTTTGGTGGAGAAATGTTATATTATATTCTGTCTTTATGCTAATGATTTCCAGGCTCCGGTAGTGCCGGGTATTGATGAGCAAGTTTCTCGCATCACACTCGCAAGTCTGACCACGGCCTAACATTTCTGAAAGCTGTATGCCCATATTAATAGGTCATATATGCAAATGACTATAGTAGAACTTATCCTTATGGCAATTTTATGAGCAAATTGCAGATTTGCTGTGATTTATTATTGCAGCTTCTAATGCAGCTTTTGCAGCGGTTGTAGCAGTTTGTGTTGAGAATTTTGCTGGGGTTTTTTTTATTGCAAATTCTAATGCAGTTTTTATTGCACTTTCTGCTTTTATCAGTTTCTGATGCAGGTTTTAATCAACTTTTGTCACTTCTTTCAGCGTGTTTTTTACCCATTGAAAGGTGCTGAAAAAAAGACGCAGGTATCAGGTTTTGCAGCTGCATTTTTTTTTTTGTGCCAAAACTTGATGAAGCAAAATCAGATTTTTTTTTTTTGCACTAACCTTTATCAGCATGCACAAGAGACGAATGTAGCGTGACAAAAACGCAGCAAAAACAGAAAAAAAAAACGCAAGAAAAAACAAGCAAAACCTGCTTTTTGGAGGCAAGTTTCTTACTGCCAAGAGAGCAGACAAAAACACTGCAAAAATGTCTAATGTGAACATAGCCTGATCGCATCTGATGCAGTTTCTTTGCCTTGGAAACGTGCCAATAATAATCCCTCTTGCTACATCTCATACAATATGTAAAACCACAATAAGGAGCAAACAAAAAACATATTTGTGGTTACAAAAACCAAATATGTTTTAGAGGCAGTTTTTAGATGATGATTTTTCAACCAATATAAATCCAAGCCAAAATATTCTGTTCGGACGTATCGGAAGTGTAGTTTCAGAATTGGAGGCTTATAACCTGCTGGAAATGTCAGAAACGAGACCTAATTCTATAAACTCTGCACCATGAATGTATTGCGGAGGACTACTACTCCACCGTCCGGCCACGAGGGACACCAGAGGGATAGTCCTGCTTTCTAACAACCTGTTCTGATAGATCAGGCAGTAAACAAAGTAACACAAGCCGGGTTCATTACTGAGGACTAAATCACATCCAACTGCAACAAAACAACAAGACGCATTGTGGTGTGTAAGCGGCGCTCTGCTGGAGCTACAGAATCCAGCCCAGGGCGTAATTCACATGGGCAAAACCGCAGCCGTCAGCAAAAGAAGAAAGATACAAAGGTGGATTATATGCGAGTGCAGCTTGTTACACCACAAAGCAGCGGCCTGTACCCTGCAGCTGGCCCGAAACTACAACCCCCAGCATGGAGCCACAGGAATCAGATGGCTGGCGAGTAGTCCGTGTGGGCCCTATAGATGGTCCTCACATAGGACGGAGCGAGCGGCCTCCGTTATGTAACATCAGCAGCATTTCCTGGTCAGCACTCAGATCGGATGGAAATGGGGTCACGGCTGAGAAATAATAATGTCAGGACCCTCTGACACAACTCACCGACGTCCGCTGGGTTCTAGTTCTTTGCTTTTGCAAAAAGGGTTAAATTCTTTTGTAACGCTCACATTTTCCAAAATATAAATGGACCAAAGGTGCGCCCAGGTAGCGAACGCACGCACACGACCGCTCCAGACGTCATCTCGCACCCAGTAAGTTTACACTACGCAGTGGATTTAAAAACGGATTTCTGCAGCTAAAATCCTCGCTCGGTTTTTGCACTAATTCAGGCGTTTTTACACCCACTAATAAATGCACCAAAACAACGCCAGGCCAGCGAGCAAACCTGCGGACTTCAGGTCCCCACTGACATGAAAGGGTAAAATCCGTCCCCAAAAAAGAAGCGCTTCAGCAGCAGAAATGGACAGGATGCAGATGAGAAAAAAAAAAAGCAACAAAAGACAATTGCTGCAGAAAATTAATCCAACACTTGGCTGATACTGTACAATGTGGCGGATTTTGTGCACTTGATGGCACAGGTAAGAGCCTTCCCCTGTAGGTACAATGGCTCAGAGCTCAGAAAGAACCCAAGAGATGCCGGCTGCTAATGTCTGGGCCCCCGGCATTGTTCTACTCCCCAAGGATGGAGACCAAGTCCCCCCATAGAGATCAAGAAGAACTCTGAATTCAGGCAACAGCCGGAGAGCACCGATTCACGCTGACACAATGTAACGACACATATGCCACAGTCATCAGCCAATCAACGTCAGTCCCCCCTGTAAGTATGTGTTACACCCCCAGACATTGGTAGAGGCACGGCGTCCGCAGACTGCATGGCTTCTATTAATGCCAACAGTGGTGGAAGCCTCTGCCACGTCACAACCCGAACCTGCAAGACGGGGACACAGCACTATAATGTCCGCTCCCGGCCCAACACTGCAGCCACAGGACATGTACGACACATGTATGTACGACATGTGCATAGTATGTACGACATGTATGTACAACATGTACAGTAAAGAGCAAAAGTTTGGACACACCTTCTCATTTAAAGATTGTTCTGTATTTTCATGACTATGAAAATTGTACATTCACACTGAAGGCATCAAAACTAAATTATCACATGTGGAATTATATGCTTAACAAAAAAGTGTGAAACAACTGAAATTATGTCTTATATTCTAGGTTCTTCAAAGTAGCCACCTTTTGCTTTGATGACTGCTTTGCACACTCTTGGCATTCTCTTGATGAGCTTCAAGAGGTAGTCACCGAGAATGGTCTTCCAACAATCTTGAAGGCGTTCCCAGAGACGCTTAGCACTTGTTGGCCCTTTTGCCATCAATCTGCGGTCCAGCTCACCCCAAACCATCTCGATTGGGTTCAGGTCTGGTGACTGTGGAGGCCAGGTCATCTGGCGTAGCACCCCATCACTCTCCCTCTTGGTCAAATAGCCCTTACACAGCCTGGAGGTGTGTTTGGGGTCATTGTCCTGTTGAAAAATAAATGATGGTCCAACTAAACGCAAACCGGATGGAATAGCATGCCGCTGCAAGATGCTGTGGTAGCCATGCTGGTTCAGTATGCCTTCAATTTTGAATAAATCCCCAACAGTGTCACCAGCAAAGCACCCACACACCATCACACCTCCTCCTCCATGCTTCACGGTGGGAACCAGGCATGTAGAGTCCATCCGTTCACCTTTTCTGCGTCGCACAAAGACACGGTGGTTGGAACCAAAGATCTCAAATTTGGACTCATCAGACCAAAGCACAGATTTCCACTGGTCTAATGTCCATTCCTTGTCGTCTTTAGCCCAAACAAGTATCTTCTGCTTGTTGCCTGTCCTTAGCAATGGTTTCCCAGCAGCTATTTTACCATGAAGGCCTGCTGCACAAAGTCTCCTCTAAAGGGTCCCTTTCCACTTGCGAGGAAAACGGATGCGTGCAATCCGATTAAAAATCGGATTGCACTCTGACCAATGTTATTTAATAGGTGGCTTTTCATTTGCGATTTTTTTCTCAGCCGAAATCGGACTGAGAAAAATCTGGATCGGCTGAGAAAAAAAATCGCAGCATGCTGCGTATTGCTGCGATTCTCGGACGAGACTCGCCAATGCAAGTCAATGGGTGCGAGAAAAAAAATCGCACAGCACTCGCAACATGCGAGTTCTGTCCGATTATTACGCACCAGTGTCCTTTGAAAAGCCGGCAATTCAGTGCGGTGTACAGTAAAATCACACTGACAGGTTAGAATAGAGAAGATATATACACATAGAATAGGTATATATACATATATATATGTCAGTGAGACACCTATATATGTATATTTATATTTAATGCAGCGCTAGATAGCTTAAAAGCCTCTAATTCAATTGCCGGCTTTTTCCTTCTCCTTCACAAACCCGACATGATATCAGACATGGTTTACATACAGTAAACCATCTCATATCCCTTTTTTTATTACATATTCCTCTTCACTAATGTAACAAGTGTCTGTGTGCACAATTTGGGGGATCTAGCTATTAAATTAAAGGGTTAAATTGCGGAAAAACTTGGCGTGGGCTCCCGCGCAATTTTCTCCGCCAGAGTGGTAAAGCCAGTGACTGAGGGCAGATATTAATAGCCAGGAGAGGGTCCATGGTTATTGGCCCCCCCATAGCTAAAAACATCTGCCCCCAGCCACCCCAGAAAAGGCACATCTGGAAGATGCGCCTATTCTGGCACTTGGCCACTCTCTTCCCACTCCCTGTAGCGGTGGGATATGGGGTAATGAAGGGTTAATGCCACCTTGCTATTGGAAGGTGACATTAAGCCAGATTAATAATGGAGAGGCGTCAATTATTACACCTATCCATTATTAATCCAATTGTTGGAAAGGGTTAAAAAACACACACACACATGATTAAAAAGTATTTTAATGAAATAAACACAGCGGTTGTTTTAATAATTTATTGCTCTCTCATTCCATTTTCATACCCTCGCTTGGCAAAACAATAAACACACAAGATACATACCCTCTCTGATGAACTGTCACGTCCCACGAAGTAATCCATCTGAAGGGGTTAACTAATATTACAGGCAGAGCTGCGATAATCCACTCGCTCGTACCTGTAATCCCCGGGTGCTGAAAGGAAAGCAGTGATCTGTACTTACATTCAGTCGCGGTGATGCGCCCCTGCTGGATGTTCTCATGAACTGCAGCCTGGGAACTTTTTCCCACGCTCCAGGTCATATGAGGACATCCACCAGGGGGCGCATCACCGCGATTGAAGGTAACTATAGGTCATTGACCTACATTTCCTTCAGTCGCGTTGATGCGCCCCCTGGTGGATGTCCTCATATGACCTGTAGCGTGGGAAAAAGTTCCCAGGCTGCAGTTCATGAGAACATCCAGCAGGGGCGCATCACCGCGACTGAATGTAAGTACACATCACTGCTTTCCTTTCAGCACCCGGGGGATTACAGGTACGAGCGAGTGGATTATCGCAGCTCTGCCTGTAATATTAGTTAACCCCTTCAGATGGATTACATCGTTGGACCTGACAGTACATCAGAAGGTATGTATCTTGTGTGTTTATTGTTTTGCCAAGCGAGGGTATGAAAATGGAATGAGAGAGCAATAAATTATTAAAACAACCGCTGTGTTTATTTCATTAAAATACTTTTTAATCACGTGTGTGTGTGTTTTTTTACCCTTTCAAACAATTGGATTAATAATGGATAGGTGTAATAATTGACGCCTCTCCATTATTAATCTGGCTTAATGTCACCTTCCAATAGCAAGGTGGCATTAACCCTTCATTACCCCATATCCCACCGCTACAGGGAGTGGGAAGAGAGTGGCCAAGTGCCAGAATAGGCGCATCTTCCAGATGTGCCTTTTCTGGGGTGGCTGGGGGCAGATGTTTTTAGCCACGGGGGGGCCAATAACCATGGACCCTCTCCTGGCTATTAATATCTGCCCTCAGTCACTGGCTTTACCACTCTGGCGGAGAAAATTGCGCGGGAGCCCACGCCAATTTTTCCCGCCATTTAACCCTTTATTTTAGCAGCTACAGCGGCCAAATTTTGCACATACACACTACTAACATTAGTAGTGTGGAATATGCAAAAAAAATGGGGATATGAGAAGGTTTACTGTATGTAAACCATGTCTCATATCCTGTCGGGTTTGTGAAGGAGAAGGAAAAAGCCGGCAATTGAATTAGAGGCTTTTATGCTATCTAGCGCTGCATTAAATATAAATATACATATATAGGTGTCTCACTGACATGTATATATGTATATATACACATTCTATGTGCATATATCTACTCTATTCTAACCTGTCAGTGTGATTTTACTGTACACAGCGCTGAATTGCCGGCTTTTCAAAGGACACTGGTGCGTAAAAATCGGACAGCAATACGGATGTCATACTGATGTCATACGGATGGTGCGATTAAAAAATCGCATGGCACTCGCATAACACTCGCATGACAATCGCATACGTTCCATCCGTTTTTTCGGTCCAGATTACGGACCGTTTTTTATCTCGCAAGTGGAAAGGGACCCTAACAGTTGTTGTAGAGATGTGTCTGCTGCTAGAACTGTGTGGCATTGACCTGGTCTCTAATCTGAGCTGCAGTTAACCTGCGATTTCTGAGGCTGGTGACTCGTATAAACTTATCCTCAGAAGCAGAGGTGACTCTTGGTCTTCCTTTCCTGGGGCGGTCCTCATGTGAGCCAGTTTCTTTGTAGCACTTGATGGTTTTTGCCACTGCACTTGGGGACACTTTCAAAGTTTTCCCAATTTTTCGGACTGACTGACCTTCATTTCTTAAAGTAATGATGGCCACTCGTTTTTCTTTACTTAGAATTTTATTATGGCAAGAAAAAAGCAGCTAACAGTCTATTTAGTAGGACTATCAGCTGTGTATCCTCCAGACTTCTGCTCAACGCAGCTGATGGTCCCAACCCCATTTATAAGGCAAGAAATCCCACTTATTAAACCTGACAGGGCCCACCTGTGAAGTGAAAACCATTCCCGGTGACTACCTCTTGAAGCTCATCAAGAGAATGCCAAGAGTGTGCAAAGCAGTCATCAAAGCAAAAGGTGGCTACTTTGAAGAACCTAGAAAATAAGACATAACAAAAAAGTGTGAAACAACTGAAATTAAGTATATCATTTCACATGTGTTAATTCATAGTTTTGATGCCTTCAGTGTGAATGTACAATTTTCATAGTCATGAAAATATAGAAAAATCTTTAAATGAGGTGTGTCCAAACTTTTGGTCTGTACTGTATGTACGACACATGCAATGCTACAGACCCTTCATCTAATTGTACCCATCACTCACAGGAGATCCTACACACACCTTGTGTGAGATTGTAGAAAGTCACTCACTTGTACATACTAACCCTAAGCAATTGCACATAGATCTCACATGATTGTACATAGATCTCACATACGATTGTACGCACCGCTCACGATTGTACATAGAGCTCACATACGATTGTACGCACCGCTCACATGATTGTACATAGATCTCACATACGATTGCTCACACCGCTCACATGATTGTACATAGATCTCACATACGATTGCACGCACCGCTCACATGACTGTACATAGATCTCACATACGATTGCTCACACCGCTCACATGATTGTACATAGATCTCACATACGATTGCACGCACCGCTCACATGATTGTACATAGATCTCACATACGATTGCTCACACCGCTCACATGATTGTACATAGATCTCACATACGATTGCTCACACCGCTCACATGATTGTACATAGATCTCACATACGATTGCTCACACCGCTCACATGATTGTACATAGATCTCACATACGATTGCTCACACCGCTCACATGATTGTACATAGATCTCACATACGATTGTACGCACCGCTCACATGACTGTACATAGATCTCACATACGATTGCTCACACCGCTCACATGATTGTACATAGATCTCACATACGATTGCTCACACCGCTCACATGATTGTACATAGATCTCACATACGATTGTACGCACCGCTCACATGATTGTACATAGATCTCACATACGATTGCTCGCACCGCTCACATGATTGTACATAGATCTCACATACGATTGCTCGCACCGCTCACATGATTGTACATAGATCTCACATACGATTGCACGCACCGCTCACATGATTGTACATAGATCTCACATACGATTGCACGCACCGCTCACATGATTGTACATAGATCTCACATGATTGTACGCACCGCTCACATGATTGTACATAGATCTCACATACGATTGTACACACCGCTCACATGATTGTACATAGATCTCACATACGATTGTACACACCGCTCACACGATTGTATACATCTCACATACGATTGCACGCACCGCTCACGATTGTACATAGATCTCACATACGATTGCACGCACCGCTCACATGATTGTACATAGATCTCACATGATTGTACATAGATCTCACATACAATTGTACACACCGCTCACACGATTGTACACATCTCACATACGATTGTACGCACCGCTCACGATTGTACATAGAGCTCACATACGATTGTACGCACCGCTCACATGATTGTACACACATCTCACACGGTTGGACACAGATCTCTGGATCACATACAACCTTGCTTTATCTGATCTGCATCTATTGATCTATGGAGATATAAAGTTATGTAACTGTGGCCCTGTCATCTGTACAGCGCACATGGACAACTCCGAGCACGTCCATGGACTGAAGCCCTCATCCTGCGGCTGTCATGGCACGCTGGGAGTTGTAGTACCACACTGGATGACAAGCAGCAGGCCTCGGGTTAAGAACACTACATCATAACGAAAACTTTCTGTAAAGCAGAACAACAAGTGCCAGCATGCCACAGGTCTGCCCGGAGCGTGCAGCGCCCCCTGTGTGACGGCCGGGACCTGCCCCCTCACTATTAACCCCTGACATCCTGGCCGTGCCCCGCTCACCTCATCCCACTTGATGAACTTGCTGCCCCGCTGCAGGGTCTCCGGCACCCGGACTGGCTCCAGCTGGAGGGCATGGACCCCGGGCCGGGCCCCCGCCATGGCTGCAGGGGAGGACGGAGGAAAAGTGCGAGGAGACAGCGGCCAGAGAAGAGCAGAGACTGAGGAAGGGAGGAGAGGGGAGGAGAGGAAGGAGGAGGGAGAGGAGCGGGGAGGAGACAGGAGGAGAGCGGCGGCCAGCAAGGGGTTAACTGTGGAGGACACGCGTGGGGGCCCCACACCAGTATACTAGCGGCGCTGGGGAGCTACACCATCATTCATGAGGGCACTGTGCCTGGCACTATTCATGAGGGGGCACTATGCCTAGTGCTATTCATGGGGGCATTGTGCCTGGCACTATTCATGAGGGCACTGTGCCTGGCACTATTCATGAGGGGGCACTATGCCTAGTGCTATTCATGGGGGCACTGTGCCTGGCACTATTCATGAGGGCACTGTGCCTGGCACTATTCATGAGGGGGCACTATGCCTAGTGCTATTCATGGGGGCACTGTGCCTGGCACTATTCATGAGGGCACTGTGCCTGGCACTATTCATGAGGGGGCACTATGCCTAGTGCTATTCATGGGGGCATTGTGCCTGGCACTATTCATGAGGGCACTGTGCCTGGCACTATTCATGGGGGCATTGTGCCTGGCACTATTCATGAGGGCACTGTTCCTGGCACTATTCATGAGAGGGCACTATGCCTAGTACTATTCATGGGGGCACTGTGCCTGGCACTATTTATGAGGGCACTATGCCTGGCACTATTCATGAGGGGGCACTATGCCTAGTACTATTCATGGGGGCACTGTGTCAGGCACTATTCATGAGGGCACTGTGCCTGGCACTATTGATGAGGGCACTGTGCCTGGCACTATTCATGAGGGCACTGTGCCTGGCACTATTCATGAGGGGGCACTATGCCAAGTACTATTCATGAGGGCACTGTGCCTGGCACTATTCATGAGGGCACTGTGACTCATTCTATTCATGAGGGCACTGTACCTGGCACTATTCATGAGGGCACTGTGCCTGGCACTATTCATGAGGCACTGTGCCTGGCACTATTCATGAGGGCACTGTGCCTGGCACTATTCATGAGGGCACTGTGCCTGGCACTATTCATGGGGGCACTGTGCCTGGCCCTATTCATGAGGGCACTGTGCCTGGCACTATTCATGAGGGCACTGTGCCTGGCATTATTCATGAGGGCACTGTGCCTGGAACTATTCATGAGGGGGCACTATGCCTAGTGCTATTCATGGGGGCACTGTGCCTGGCACTATTCATGAGGGCACTGTGCCTGGCACTATTCATGAGGGGGCACTATGCCTAGTGCTATTCATGGGGGCATTGTGCCTGGCACTATTCATGAGGGCACTGTGCCTGGCACTATTCATGAAGGGGCACTATGCCTAGTACTGTTCATGGGGGCACTGTTCCTGGCACTATTCATGAGAGGGCACTATGCCTAGTACTATTCATGGGGGCACTGTGCCTGGCACTATTTATGAGGGCACTATGCCTGGCACTATTCATGAGGGGGCACTATGCCTAGTACTATTCATGGGGGCACTGTGTCAGGCACTATTCATGAGGGCACTGTGCCTGGCACTATTGATGAGGGCACTGTGCCTGGCACTATTCATGAGGGCGCTGTGCCTGGCACTATTCATGAGGGCACTGTGACTCATTCTATTCATGAGGGCACTGTACCTGGCACTATTCATGAGGGCACTGTGCCTGGCACTGTTCATGAGGCACTGTGCCTGGCACTATTCATGAGGGCACTGTGCCTGGCACTATTCATGAGGGCACTGTGCCTGGCACTATTCATGGGGGCACTGTGCCTGGCACTATTCATGAGGGCACTGTGCCTGGCATTATTCATGAGGGCACTGTGCCTGGAACTATTCATGAGGGCACTGTGACTGACACTATTCATGAGGGCACTGTGCCTGGCACTATTCATGGGGGCACTGTGCCTGGCACTGTTCATGAGGGCACTGTTCCTGGCACTATTCATGAGGGGGCACTATGCCTAGTACTATTCATGGGGGCACTGTGCCTGGCACTGTTCATGAGGGCACTGTTCCTGGCACTATTCATGAGGGGGCACTATGCCTAGTACTATTCATGGGGGCACTGTGCCTGGCACTATTCATGGGGGCACTGTGCCTGGCACTATTCATGAGGGCACTGTGCCTGGCACTGTTCATGGGGCACTGTGCCTGGCACTATTCATGAGGGGGCACTATGCCTAGTACTATTCATGGGGGCACTGTGCTTGGCACTGTTCATGAGGGCACTGTGCCTGGCACTATTCATGAGGGCACTGTGCCTGGCACTATTCATGGGGGCACTGTGCTTGGCACTATTCATGGGGGCACTGTGCTTGGCACTATTCATGGGGCACTGGCTGGCACTGTTCATGGACACTGTGCCTGGCACTGTTCATGGTGGCGCGGAGGCATCGTTTATACGAGAGGCTTCTAGCTCACAGCGGGGACGGCCCCTCCATCGCCCCTTCATGTATCCAGTAGTTTGAGGCTATGTCGGGTGATCCAGGCAAACGCAGGCTCCCGCATGTTCCTTTTCAATGCCTCATCCTTCCGTTGTCTCAGGAGGTAAGAAAACACCTGTACACTCCACCCAGCTGAGCGGGCATACTTATGGGGGGATCCAGGGCGGTAGTTGGGGGAACGTCACATCATGAGGTATCTTTGGGGTGAGGACACGTTCACTCCTTGTCTGTGACATCTTGTCCAAATTAATATTTGGATTGCGGAGGGGGCACAATCTGCGTTTTACGTGGCCCCCTTGTTTGGTGAGACCCAATTTTTGGAATTTTCAATGTTGAAGTGATCCTGGAAGCACAATGGGGGTCTCCTCTGAAGGGGATTCTGCGATCTTTGCACCAAATCCAACATTTCGGCAAATTTGCTCCTCCGAGCCCAATGGTCATGGCTGATATTCTTCACAGCAGTCCTAGTGTTTCCTTCTATCTTGCTTTCCTAGGACTGCTTCTTTTCTCGCCTCGCTCCATACCTGCTCCCCCCAATGTGTCGGTGACACCTGTCTGTAGCAGAGGTGCAGGGAGTAGCCCGTCCCGTCACATTCCGCACATACCGGTGTCCTACCTCTTCATCCCCCAGGTGACTCCTCCTTACACCCCATGGCTGACACATGCCGGTGCTGGCTGGCCCTGGCCCAAATCTTCTGCTCTCAGTCCAGGTATGTAGGAGAATGGGGCCCTGGAGATTGTCAGAGACTTGCAGAAGGGGGGGGCTCCATCTACTTGATTTTGGCCCAAAGATTTTCTAATAGGGATAGGCGGAGGACAGTAGAAGGCCATAACGGAGAGGCGTCTGCGCCGAGGAACTTCCTGAGTCTTGAGAAATCAGTAGTAAAGTGTCACTAACTTTTTACAACATTCTCAACTTTATTACAAGTAGTAAAGACAAAGCCGGAGTTACACAATGATATGAAGATTTATACAGTTCGTACCCGGCGTTGTGCCGTCCTCCCTGAATGCATGGCGACATGAGCCGGAGAGTCTCCGTGTCGCAGAAGTCCTCCTAGATGGTAACGTGACAGAAGAGGATACAAGGAGGTCACCTGAATCGGTTAAGGCTGTGTGCACACGTTGCTGTTTTGCAGGTCTTAAGTGCAGCGCTGATGTACCGCTGCGATCTTTCTATTGTTTCCCGGAGCAATCACTCAATTGTCACCTTAAACGCTATAAGCGGCCGCACAGTCTTACAACCATTTCCCTGCAAGGTTAAGAAAAGAGCGTGATGTTACACAAAAGCTGGAAAATGACTTCAACCTGTAAACACAGCCTAAGGAAATGTTTAAAGGGAATATGTCAGCAGCTCTGCTATGTAATCTGAGAGCAGCACGATGTAGGGGCTGAGAGCCTGATTCTGCCGATGTTATTTACTAGGCTGTGTGTTGCTGTTTTAACGAAATCAGTGTTTTATCAGCAGGAGAGTATCACTACAGGACTAGGTGTCTTGAGAATCCTGGTCCAGCCACGCCCCCAGCACTGATTAAAAGGTTTCTGCCTGTGTGCACAAAAGCTACCAATCAGTGGTGTAGGCGGGGTTATACTCAGCTCAGCATTCAGAGCACTGCTAGATCTGCAGCTGAGAAAACAGGGATTGTGTCAAAATGACAGCATACAGCCTAGTAAGTGACACATCACTGGAATCCGGGTCTCTGCTCCCACATCATGCTGTTCTCAGACTAATGAATCTGCTGATAGATTCCCTTTAAACCTTCCTTTGTAGGTGGTTTCCAGAGCACCATCCAATATATGTCCTCGTATAGAAATAGAATAATATGTATTGTCCATGTGCTGTCCTCCATAGGAAAATTCTCTCTCCAGTGCTGTGTATTGGAGATACAGTACGTACCCCATAAAGGCCTCCTTAAGACGTTAGTGATTTTCTCTTACAAATCGGTCCGAGATTCATCAGAGTTTGGACAGTGTCTGTTTTTACCATTAGAGTTTCATCAATTTTCCACAGGTGAAAAAAAACACTGATGTGGGCTTCTCGACCCCTAATCTTGCATTGATGAGATAGATCCAAGCCGGAGAATTCTCTGATTTTGTTCAGACTTCTCGGTCAACAAAAATACCCGACCGTGTGAACAGCCCCATAGACTATAATATGAACGAGTGTTATCCGTGAAAAACGCTGATACAACTCGTACTAGAAAAAAACGATGTCTTAATGAGCCATAAATTAACCTCCAACCATATAAACAAACTTACAACACAACTAGAACTATTAAACAAACCAGAATCTCCTCCAAAAGAGAGACCCTCTGTAAACAACTGTTCCAGTGGTTTTGCCCCTCATCAGTATAGAGCAGAGAACTGATTGGCTGTAAAATGATCTATTCCGATAGGTGGATCACACGATATCACCTGTTTATAGAAGTGTTACCTGTCAGTGTAATCCTGCCTCTGATGATAATGAGACTACTGAAAAGTCTACTGTACAGAACAGGATAGTGATATATAAAAAAAAAATAAAAAAATAAATT
Source organism: Ranitomeya variabilis (assembly GCF_051348905.1). Taxonomy (NCBI): domain Eukaryota; kingdom Metazoa; phylum Chordata; class Amphibia; order Anura; family Dendrobatidae; genus Ranitomeya; species Ranitomeya variabilis. Next base: position 465,374,266 of record NC_135233.1, read on the forward strand.
GATACATTTAACACCAAACAATTGTTTAAACAAGTTATTTTCTAATTCCACTTTCTCGTTAGCATTGTTTATGGCAACCAATTGGAAACCATGTTTTACCAGTGAAGTTTACTAGGTGGAAGCTAAAGCCTGGTTTGTGGTCGGAGCTCTAATGCTGCCCGTTCATGTGAGTGCTCTGAGGTCCCGTTTCTGTGTTTGTCTCCTGCAGGCTTTGTGTCACTGCGGGATGCCTAAGTTATTACATATGCCTTCATATTACACTATCCAGAGACTGGACAAGTCCCAGGAAGCCGACATCACAAGTGCTTGATGCTAAAGCGGGGTATTTCACAGAGGTCACAGTGATAAATCCCAAAATATTCCAAACCCCACATAGTAAAGCTGACCAGTGGTGAGACGTTAGCCCACCTTATAACATCTGCAGTGCCGGGGGGCTTCAGTCAGATGTCTGGGTGTTTTTTTTTGGCTCGTATGTGAAAAAAAAAACAGTATTTGACCACTGTCCGTTCTTTACCATCAATGTTTCCTTAGTTGTTTTCTTTATTGCTTAAAATACAAAATTGCAAACCTTCTCCAGTCCTCTTTTTTGTTTCTTAACAATCTCGAGCCATGGCGACATGATGGAGGAACGCTCTGTAGGAAGATTGATCTTGTGCAAGACTAGATAGGTCCACCAGGGTCTTCTCCGCCATTCCATCGATAGTAAAAAGCCATCGGGTGGCTGGTCTTCCTCTTCGCCTTGTTCCTTCTACTCTTCCGACCATGATGTCCTTCTGCTCTCTTCGTATGATGTGTCCAAAGTAGGAAAGTCGCAGCTTGGGGATCCTTGCACCCAGTGACATGTCTGGCTTGATTTACTGCAAAATTGATTTGTTTGTTCTTCTTTCCATCCATGGTATTGAGAAAATCCTTCTCCAGCACCACATTTCCAAGACATCAACTTTCCTTCTTTCTTGTTTCTTTAGCGATCCCATAGACTTTTATAAAAGATTTTGATCCATAAAAAAAAAAACATACCTTTTTATTTTATTTTGTGGATCTGGAACTTTGTCAGAGACTGTCATTGGTAAAAGACAGAACATGTACGTGATAATGGACAACTGAATGAGTCCTTAAAACACGTTCTCTCCTATCCATAGTATAGATCATAACTTGCTGATCTGTGGGTGTCCCACTATCAGGACCTGCAAGGATCAGCAGAATGGGGACCCCTTTATCACCATTCCAGAATGGAGAGGCAGCTTGGACGCCCAGTCGCCGCTCCATTCATTCTCTATGGGACTGCTGATAAAAGCCGAGCGCAGCGTTCAGCGGCTCTATTGAGGATGAATGGTTGCACATGCGTACTGCCGCTCCATAAAGTGCCCTGTTCTGCCAATCGGTGCGGATTCCAGCCATCGGACACCCACAATCACACATGTATCCTACAGATTGCTGATACATTGTTTCCAATAACGCATTTAAATCTTTGTTTCATGACAAAAGAGAAGCATCATCTTCCCTGAGCATCTAAAGTGTGAAAAGCCCACTAGATGGTGAATATCTGTCCGGATCAGCCACAAAATCACAGCATCCGTGGCCAGTGCAAACTGGTTTGCAACCATTGCCGTGTACTGGATATAGGTAATTTGCTGCATTGTATCCATCCTGTAGCACACACTGCTCGCCAGGTATAATGGCATTTACAGGTGCAATGTGGGAGGAAATAAAGGAGTTAAATCTTCACTGCAGGCATTACAAGTAGATCAAGTTTCAGACCCAAAGCAAAACACATATCTTTCCTGAACCCTTCATAAACATGCAAGCTTGGATCGGCTCATCGTGCATGTTTATTTTAATGAAGTGCTGGAGATAAACCACTGCCAGATGTAATTGGCAACGCTTATCTCCATGTCAGGGCAACAAATGTCCAGGCATCTGATGATCTATCACGCTCAGCCCTCCTTTTAGGCTATGTGCCCACATTGAGGAGTATTGTGCGGATTTTTCCACACTGCGGATCCCACCTGCGGATTCCTATTGTGGAGCAGGTGTAAACCGCTGCGGAATCCGCACAAAGAATTGACATGCTGCGGAAAATACAACGCGGCGTTTCTGCACGGTATTCCCAGCATGGGCACTGCAGATTTGGTTTTCCACAGGTTTACATGGTACTGTAAACCACATGGCAAACAGCTGCGAATGCACAGCGGCCAATCCGCTGGAGATCCGCAGCACAATCCACAACGTGTGCACATAGCCTCAGAATAGAACTTTTATTTCCCCACCTTTGTAGCCTCAGGTGCACAATTTGTATCATGCGGTGCCATGTAACAGGAAAATGATAGGCACAAGCAGAGGGATCACTGAGCCTACAGGGACTTTTCTCCTGTGCTGCTCTGCTGCCACCTAGTGTTATGATTATGGATTACCATATTACAGCAGCATAAAAGTTTTTATTTATTATTATAATTACATGTAGACCCCACATTCCTTGTCCCCTTAATAAAGCCGAAAATGAAACCTTTTATGCAGCAATAACTGAGGCCTCTTCAGCAGGCACGCTAAATCAAGACCTTTTATAAATCTAAAACGTCTGGAATGCTTGCTGCTTAACATAATTTCTTTTATTTTCTTTCAGCCATATGATTATATGTGCACGATTATTAGTTTGATTCTTTAAGACTATGTCCACAAGACCATATTTTGTATATAAGTGTGAATATAATGCATCTGTAGAAAAAATACTGTCAGCTACTAATGTGTGAATAAGGCCTTACTGGCAATAATAAAACTTTTCTTCTCTATCAAACAGTACCAAACTTATTAGTGTTTTTGTTATGCACTTGTGCTTGCAAAGTAAACTGGAAAAATAGGGGATATGGAAAGATCCCAAATTGTGTTGTATAAAAGTGTTTCAAGTTGTCTCAATATTTAAAGAGTAACCACAGTTTTAATTTTTTTAATTTCAGAAATTAATTGTACATGTGAAAATAAGAAACTTTGCAATATATCTTTTCAGAGAAATCTGCTTTTTTCTTCTCCTTGACTTTCCCATTAATGAGAAAGGAGATGACAGTTGGTGCTCGTATTGTTCTATGGAGAACTGTAACTGGCATGTCAGGAGAACGTGCAGCAGAATGTCTGTGTCGGCCTCTAGCTCCTCCTCCCTCCATAGAATTTTAAAAGCACCAACTGTCATCTCCTATCTCAGTAATGGGAAAATCTGTATTCACTGAATACAGATTTTACCCATTAATTGAGAGTGAAAGATCAGTCCAGGAAGATAAAGAAGCAGATTTCCCTTATAAGATATATTACAAAGTGTCTTATTTTCATGTGTACTATTATGAAATAAAAATGAAACCGACGGTGATACTTTAATAACATGGAATGATAATGCTTTGAGACGTATTGCAGTCGGTTCCTTGCTTGTTCTTCTGAGTCTTGACATTTAAAGAATTATTCTGTCAATATTTATTTAGTTATTCTTTCTTAATTGCTTTTTTCCTGTATTTAATATTTGCTGTATTGTGACCATTATTTGTTCCACATTTGCTGTAGTATATTTTTTATTATATGGATTGGAAAGAAATTGGGTTTAATAGAAAAAAAAAAACAGTGTGTTAAGTTAGTGACTGTAGAATCTGATTGCATACATAGACGGCTGGTGGGGTGGCAGAGTTTACACAGGAAGGGAAGGTGGAGCAATGAAGGGTGGAGTCCTCCTGAGTCATCGCTAATTAGCAACTGATTGTGAAACAATGATGACACGTTAATAAAGGAACAATAAGGGCGGTGCACTAATTCACCCTTACTATGCAATCATGCTGCCTGCCATGCACTTATACCCTTCATGTACATGGGAATGGGCATTTGTGTTATATAAGGCATTGCATTGCTGCATTGCTATAACTAATCACTGACCGGAGTTTTCAGTTTTTGGTTGCATATTGACTTTAAAAGGGTTGTCGGACCTAAGGTACCTTCACACGAAGCGACGCTGCAGCGATAGCGACAACTATGGCGATCGCTGCAGCGTCGCTGTTTGATCGCTGGAGAGCTGTCACACAGACCGCTCTCCAGCGACCAACGATGCCGAGGCCCCCGGGTAACCAGGGTAAACATCGGGTTGCTAAGCGCAGGGCCGCGCTTAGTAACCCGATGTTTACCCTGGTTACCAGCGTAAAAGTAAAAAAAAACAAACAGTACATACTCACCTGCGCGTCCCCCAGCGTCTGCTTCCTGACACTGACTGAGCTCCGGCCCTAACAGCACAGCGGTGACGTCACCGCTGTGCTTTCACTTTCACTTTAGGGCCGGCGCTCAGTAAGTGTCAGGAAGCAGAGGCTGGGGGACGCGCAGGTGAGCATGTACTGTTTGTTTTTTTTACTTTTACGCTGGTAACCAGGGTAAACATCGGGTTACTAAGCGCGGCCCTGCGCTTGGTAACCCGATGTTTACCCTGGTTACCAGTGTAAAACATCGCTGGTATCGTTGCTTTTGCTTTCAAACGCAACGATACACAGCGATCGGACGACCAAATAAAGTTCTGGACTTTATTCAGCGACCAGCGACATCACAGCAGGATCCTGATCGCTGCTGCGTGTCAAACGAAACGATATCGCTAGCGAGGACACTGCAACGTCACGGATCGCTAGCGATGTCGTTTCGTGTGAAGGTACCTTTAGGCTACAAGTCTGCAGTCACTTTATGTGACTGCGCTCTGTTAGGATGTTTAGATTCTCCGCAAGTATAGGTACCTTCACACGAAACGACATTATAACGATATCGCTAGCAATCCGTGACGTTGCAGCGTCCTCGCTAGCGATATCGTGTCGTTTGACACGCAGCAGCGATCAGGATCCTGCTGTGATGTCGCTGGTCGCTGAATAAGTCCAGAACTTTATTTGGTCGTCCGATCGCTGTGTATCGTTGTGTTTGACACCAAAAGCAACGATACCAGCGATGTTTTACACTGGTAACCAGGGTAAACATCGGGTTACTAAGCGCAGGGCCGCGCTTAGTTACCCGATGTTTACCCTGGTTACTAGCGTAAAATGTAAAAAAAACAAACAGCACATACTCACATTGCGTCCCCTGCAGTCTGCTTCCTCCTCTGACTCAGCGCCGCAAAGTGAAAGTGAAAGCAGCACAGCGGTGACGTCACCGCTCTGCTCTCACTGTACGGCGCTCAGTCAGTCAGGAAGTGGACGCAGGGGGACGTGAATGTAAGTATGTGCTGTTTGTTTTTTTTAGATTTTACGCTGGTAACCAGGGTAAACATCGGGTTACTAAGCGCGGCCCTGCGCTTAGTTACCCGATGTTTACCCTGGTTACCAGGGGACCTCGGCATAGTTGATCGCTGGAGAGCGGTCTGTGTGACAGCTCTCCAGCGACCAAACAGCGACGCTGCAGCGATCGACATCGTTGTCGCTATCGCTGCAGCGTCGCTTCGTGTGAAGGTACCTTATGTCTTAAGGCCCCGTCTCACACAGCGACGCTGCAGCGATACAGACAACGATGCTGATCGCTGCAGCGTCGCTGTGTGGTCGCTGGGGAGCTGTCACACAGACAGCTCTCTCCAGCGACCAACGATCAGGGGAACGACTTCGGCATCGTTGAAACTGTCTTCAACAATGCCGAAGTCCCCCTGCAGCACCCGGGTAACCAGGGTAAACATCGGGTTACTAAGCGCAGGGCCGCGCTTAGTAACCCGATGTTTACCCTGGTTACCAAAAAAACAAACACTACATACTCACTATCTGATGTCCGTCAGGTCCCTTGCCGTCTGCTTCCCGCTCTGACTGTGTGCCGCCGTACACTGAGAGCAGAGCGCAGCGGTGACGTCACTGCTGCGCTCTGCTCTCACTGTACGGCACTCAGAGCAGGAAGCAGACGCCAAGGGACCTGACGGGCAACAGATGGTGAGTATGTACTGTTTGTTTTTTTTTACATTTACGCTGGTAACCAGGGTAAACATCGGGTTACTAAGCGCGGCCCTGCGCTTAGTAACCCGATGTTTACCCTGGTTACCAGTGAAGACATCGCTGGATCGGTGTCACACACACCGATTCAGCAATGTCAGCGGGACCTCAACGACCAAAAAAAGGTCCAGGCCATTCCGACACGACCAGCGATCTCGCAGCAGGGGCCTGGTCGCTGGTACGTGTCACACATAGCGAGATCGCTACTGAGGTCGCTGTTGCGTCACAAAACTTGTGACTCAGCAGCGATCTCGCTAGCGATCTCGCTATGTGAGACGGGGCCTTTATGTATAGTTCTGGTCACATTCCGACTAGACGTGTCGCCCAATTCATTTGCATTGAGCAAGGCAGCACACGTCTAGTCGGTGCGTGACCATACGTATGCAGATCCCATACTTGCAGTCACGCGTTCGACTCTCCCGGAGGCAGAACCAGAGAATCCTCACAATGAGTGCAGAACAGGACCCAGACCTGACTGTTTAAACACCCGCACATGGAAAGCTATAAATACTAAATGCATAGCCCCCAAAAAGGGGAAGCTACACCTCTGCATGTGCAAAAAAGCTAGAGAGAAAACAAACAAAATGACCTGGGACACTATAGGTGCACATTCACACTGCGGCCAGACTCCGCTCAGTCGCCAGCCCAAAACTATCAATCATCAAGAGAGAGCGATCTGCTTCCCGTGCAAGAATGGAGACAGGAGGCGCAGGCTATGAGCGCTCAGGAAGACTGAAAAGTGAGACAACCTCTGTAATGGTAATTTAGGACGTGACCTCTAATTATAGAAGGCTGCGTTCACACTTTGTTGTTTTCCATCAGTTTGCTGTGATTTAAAATAGTCATGGCAAAAAAAAAAAACACACAGCGACCACAATGTGTGAATGCAGCCTTGTAATAAATACATAGATTATTTGACTTTGTCCTTCTCGGCTTCGGGAAAGTTTGCATCACTTTTTGCCTCTACACATGGCCACCACATGCAATTTCTTTGTACGTGAAACCCCTGAGATGTTTTGGTGTTGCACAATGTTGCATGCAGGTGCCGCGTCCTCTTCATTTTTTATTACTTACAGCCACGTTACCAGTTGTTTGAAGTTCTACTAGGAGTGTAGTTATCGTTTATTCGAGGACTAGCACAGGTAGAAATAACGCTATCTCTGGTCATAATGACTTTTGTCTTGCAATTTCACCAGTTTTCCCAGGTTCTATATCTTAACTTTCAATTGACACTAAGCTGGTGGGTGGAGACTGCCTGCTATGTTGTCTCCCATGCACAACACATAGACATTTTACCTTTTTAGCAGACAAAGCAGCAGCAGAATGGAAACAAATATACTGAGCAGTCTGGATGTGAATCCTGCTCTAGGGTGAGGTAAAAGACTTGTTAGAAAGCTCAGCATGATCTTTTTGTGTATGTTTCTGCTTATTCCCTCACTCTGCTACTCAGTCCTTCCATTTCAATTATTTAATCCTGACACCACAATGACCTAGTAGTCTGTCTTGGCCGAGCAAGACAGAGTTAAGCAATTTTTTCAGAGTGGATTATGAGTTCAGAAGAAAGGAGGTAGGGTAAGAAGAGGCTCTTAAGTAGGAAAGAAAGCAGATTTGTCTGATAAGATATGTTACAAAGTTTCTTATATTCACCAGTACTATTGATTCATGCAAAGTTTATCGAAAGGACCGTTCCCTTAAAATTAAAGTGATATTCTGGGCAAGAGCACCAGGTGCAAAAGAAGTCTAAAAAAAAAAGCCTTGTATGGGGCTATATCGCCGCCATGCGCATGAGGCCTTTACAGCTAATACAATCTCTCAGCAAATTTTCATAAAAAAACCTTGTTCAAATATTTGTTTTTAATGAGGAAAAAAATGGTCTGTTTTTCACTGTTGTGCTGGATACGATTTTCATTCACTTTGGATCTGTCTGTCCGTTTTTACCATCAATGTGGCATCAGTTTTTGTCATATGAAAAAAATGAACTCCAAACTTCTTTTACCCATTAAACAATAAAAAATACAGTATAAGGGTATGTTCCCACGGTCAGTAGATGCTTGCGGGTTGGACGCTGCATACATCCGCAGCATCCAGATGTTACAGCATAGTGGATGGGATTTGAAGAAATCCCATGTCCACTATGCGTGCACAGATGCCTGCGGATCACCCGTGGAGACGGACATGCGGCGCGTCTTTCCAGACCCCAGCATGTATATTTATCTTGCGGAGACGCTCACACGCTCGTAAGCAGCCTGTCAATCAAAGTGCCAGGGAGCGATTACAGTGCGGCGACTGTATAGTGATTGGTGACTACAACCATTCTTTGCACCGCCCCAATGATTGTAAGCGAGGGGCTGCGGGGAGGATAAAAGTTCATTTTCTTCCAGAAGCCAATAATACACTAAGGCAGCCTAATATGGCGTCCGTTCCTGTCTGTGTCCGCCTGTGTCCATGGGGGCTGAATATTCTGCTATCCGAGTCCGATTACTGTTGGGTCAGTGCAGCAGTGAGAAATTAGCTGGTCACAATATTGATTAATATTAGGCCAAAGTCATCAGAACCCACCGATGTTGGCGGGTGTATGGGGACCTGCCAACTCTCTCTTGGCATGATGTTGGAGGAGAAAAGGTTTAGGCCCTTGGAATTTCAATGGATGATTCTTTAGTTCTGGCAGAGAAAAGTAGTCAAAAATAGTCATATGTCAAGTTACAAAATGTGACATCAAATAGTTTTTTTTTTATAGTTAAAAATGTTGGTGTCAATTTAGTGACATGTCAGTTCCATCCCAAATCCCTCACCAAGCACCTAATTGAGGACAGGGGACATCCCGAATTTGCCTGGACTGTTTTTTTAAAAGAATGAGACAGACCCAGCAAATTTGGAACATTTGGCTTGTCTGCTTTTTCTCCAGGTACCTGTGCTATTGTTAGGTAAGCTGATGGGGACATTTCTTCAATTGCGCTCACAAAACATTGCCATTCCTTTTTAGCTGACCCCATTTAATACTTTTCTAAAATGTCAGGCTGGGAAACACACAGGACCAGTGTCGGACTGGGCTGCCATGGGCCCACCAGTAACATCAACTCCAGAGCCACAATTTTCAGCTACATTCAAATATGACTTTACCTTAATTCCCGATTGTCTATAGCAATAATCTGGGTACATTGTTAAATAATTAAGATCTTGCCTTTATATAGTGAATTGAGTGTATTGTGCCAAGTTCTGTCCATATAAGAGGGTGGCGGCCCACCAGAGGATTCTCCTGTTCTCCAGTTGGCCAGTCGAGTTCTGCACAGGACAGCAATAAGACTCCAAAAGATTGACCCCTTAAAATTAGCTATTAGTGCACTGCAGGGAGCAAGAATCTTCTAAATAAAAAAAGCTTACACTTCAATATTAAACTTCCCAAAAAAATGAGCAGGTCACCACAAAGGTTCCCTTTTATATTACTGGTCTCAGTAGGGTTACTGTGCACCCACTGTGGAGTTTCACTCTGTCTTGCTCCTAGAGACATGTACATAGCAATCCCCAATAGCCTCATACAGGAACACATGATTGATCCGTGTTTGCATCCGGAATAAAATCTGACTCCAGAATAATATATTACTGTGTATGATTGGATCCCTGCCATCCTAGTGCGCTCTTCTGATAATTGCCCCTATTATGTGTATAGAGAGGCAAAGAATATTTGGCAGCGGTAAATGGGAAATTAGCACACATCTGGTGGTGGCTGCGCCAGTGACAGTGACCTTATCAGCAGCTAACAGCTTCCTGTGTCCCCGACGCGCGTGCTCTCCAAGACCATTGCTCTGCTGCCTTCATTATATCCACTGGGGAAATTATAGAAATGTCTCTGCCGTTAGTATGGAGTCACGGCGATCATTTGATCAGGGTGGTATGTAACGTACGCTTTAGATACATTAACACAAATGGAGCACGGAAAAGAAGATTGTTGCTCATTTCAATATGAGATAGAACTTTTTTTTTTAAATATAAATATACAGCCATTCTAAAATAGATTTTTCAATGTAAGTACATCAGCCTCATCAAGTTTAAAAGATCTGTTTAATAACCCTTTGATCATACCCGTTGTACACACACAGCCTCACGTGCGACATCACTAAATGAGCTCCTCACCCAACTTCATACGCCCAAGAGGAACTGTAGGTGACTCCGATCGCAACAGTTTAACTTTTTAGCTACCTCCCATGGTTGGGGTTCATAGAAGATCGATAATTATACAACTGACTGCAATTTTATGGTAAAGAACTGTATCATATAGGTGCAAATCCCTTAAAGGCATTAACAAAAAAAAATAAAATAAAATAAAATTTTGCTTTTAACAGTTTTATTATTTTTAAAATAAAAGTACAAATGTGGCTACAAATTAGAGATTAAAGAACAACTATAGAGTAGATGTAGATAATGTAACATCGGACCCCACGATAATTATACTATGTCATAATGTCTTGCTTTAATGGCACCGGGTGGGAAAACTTCATTAGTAGCCAAAAAAAAAAAGAAATATAAGAAAATCTTAAAAGTTTAAATCCCCCTCGCTTTTCCCAAAATGCAAATAGCAAAATCTAAAAAATGAAACAAAATGTATATATTTGGTATAGCCACTTGTATAATTGTCCAGACTAAATATATAAAAAATATTTATCCCATTCTGTAAATGCCGAAAATTGAAAAGGAGTAAAAATTGTAGAATTGCTGTTTTTTAAATAGAAAAAAAAAATAGAAAAAAGATATCATGAAGTTAGATGGGCTCCAAAATGGAATTAATAAAAACTACAAATAAACCCAAACCTTTATACTGTATAACCCTACTGGCCAAAAAAAATAAAAAAATTGTCTCTCAGAATAAGTCACTGAAGCTTTTTTTAATGTAGTACAAAAAAAACAAATTAATTTAGTACCAACATTACTGTATTCACTTATTCACTCGTAGAACAAACTTGTCAGGTAATGTTTACTACTAAGTAAATATCATAAAAACAAAAGCCAAAAAAAAACAAGTTTGGCTTTGGCAAAGTTTTTTGGTAAGAGTATGATCTGACATAATATTGGAACGCACTCGGACCAATATTAGTCTATGGGGCCGTACACATGTCTGATTTTTTTTTTGCGGACATAGTCTGTCCGAGAAAAAAGTTACAGTATGCATGAGTTTGATCCAATAGTCGAATCGTAATTGGCCATGCGTGTCAATGAGTGAGTGGAAAATATCGGACTGCACTCGGATGACATCAGAGTGCTGCCCGATTTCCAAGCACAGATAATGTCATGAGTGTTTCATGTCCCCTACGGTACCTTAGCATTTCTGTCCCAGGCCTCCTGAGGAAAGGGGTGGAGGATATAATAGGAGAACATTGAGGCACGTGGCCCAAGCTTCCTCACCTTCGGAGGTACCTTTGGGAACTGGGATAGTTAAGGCCCCAGCCCAAGGGACAGTGAAGGGCCCATTTCCCTATCTCACGTACAGTCTCAGAGTGACAGATACAATGGAGAAGATGGATACCTTGTTTTTCCATCTTCTCCTTATCACTGTGATCACACTCCGGTCAGAGTGTCATTTACATAATCAGCCCTTAGAAGTAGAGGATGTCTGCATTGAGTCCGTTATTCTCAATCCTTGGCTAGAAAAGTCATGCAAATATACTTATCCTCAGGTAAAGCTGAAATCTGCTATATATCCAAATCCACAAACAGTTCTAATCCCTTCATTTCCCTGAGCTAACACGGTGCGTTTGTACCCGAGCACACAAGGTCAGTGAGATTTACACAGTGTATAGCGGCACAAGACAAAGTGTTGTGTGTGTACATAAGGATACAAGGGAAAGTCAAGTGATGGCTGCAAAGTAAATTCAGATATTCAATGAAAACCGCAGATTTGTATCACTGCTGATAGTGAGACAATGTATAACGCATGGCTATTGTACGCAATAACATATATTAACAAACTGAACCACTAATTTGGGGGCATTCCCAGTTGAACGGGGTCAAGGATTAAAGGTCTTGCAAAAATTGGTTAATATGCGACCCCACGTCTAAAGCCCCCCAGATAACTCTCGGGGGGATAAGAATTCTGGGAGTTGTTGGGGTTTTCTTGTACGTGATTAATTTTACAACGCAATATTAAAACATAGACCTTAGGCTTAAGATGGCGAAACCCTCCAATATTGAGAGGTTTGGCCAACTGTCTAATGTTATGGGGGCGCCGGCAAATGATGACCGGGAGACATATTAATCAAGCTCGCCTGATTCAGACTGCGATACCATTGTTTTCTCTTAGATAAGCCTCGGGTCGAAGTGTCAATGACAACGTTTTCCTAGAAAACACAGCACTTCGGCTGAGCGAGCGCTCCTATGTATGGGGAAGTCGGATGAGATAGCTGTTTACACAGGCCGATAAATGGGAGCAAGCGTTCCTCACTTGTTTCACAATCGGTCAGTGTAACAACCCCAAGGCTCTTTTACTTTTGATGATCTAATCTAGCTTTTCTAAACATAAACGATTGCTCCTCCTCTAGAAGATTGGGTCTCCGAAATCTATTTTCTTAATAGGATTGAGGATATAATTGCTCCATCTCCACTTTTGTAGATAGAAAAAAAGAAAGCACAGCAGCACTATGTATATAAGTTTATCCCATGTGAAAGCACAGAAAAACATTAAAAACATATAATCTATATAATCTAGATTTTACTACTCAAAAAAACTTTTTTCAAAAAATGTTTTTAAACTTACGGAAATAAATGAAAATGAAGGTTCTTAGTGCATAAATTGGCCAATTCATGTGTGCCCATCAACCACGGCAAGGTGACCTCCCTCTGATGGGTCCCTGCTCTACTGTACATGCATTCTCTTGGACTAGCAGCCTACAATTTTTGACACTCATGTCTACTCCTGGGTTTAGCCTACAATTTATGGGCAAGTAGAGCTGATTACGGCCACCTGCAGGTTTTATAGATAGATATTGCATAATATGGAGGGATTGGATAGAATTCCAAAAGTCCAACACTTATTGCCTTACCCCAAATTGATGTTTCCGCCATCTTCTCCAAGTTATTGCACTATTTCTACTAAGAGAGTATATTCAACCATAATTTTTTTTTTATTTATTAACCCCTTAATCCCATATGACGTACTATCCCATCAAGGTGACCTGGGACTTAATTCCCAGGGACGGGATAGTACGTCATAGCGATCGGCCACGCTCACGGGGGGGAGCGCAGCCGATCGCGGCCGGGTGTCAGCTGACTATCGCAGCTGACATCTGGCACTATGTGCCAGGAGTGGATACGGACCACCCCCGACACATTAACCCCCGGCACACTGCGATCAAACAAGATCGCAGCGTTCTGGGGGCATAGGAAATCATAGCGCAGGGAGGGGGCTCCCTGCGTGCTTCCCTGAGATCCTCGGTACAAGGCGATGTGCTCACCTTCTACCGAGCGTCTCCTCCCTGCAGGCCCCGGATCCAAAATGGCCGCGGGGCTGCAGGGAGGTGGCTTACCAAGTGCCTGCTCAGAGCAGGCGCTGGTAAGCCTGCAGCCCTGCATCTCAGATCGCTGATCTGACACAGTGCTCTGCAAAGTGTCAGATCAGCGATCTGACCTTATAACATGATGCCCCCCCCCCCCCCCCCCCCCCCGGGGCAATGTTATAAAGTAAAAAAAAAATATTTAGATGTGTAAAAAAAAAAAAAAATTCCTAAATAAAGAAAAGAAAAATATTGTTCCCATAAATACATTCCTTTATTGAAATAAAAAAAAAATAAAAGTACACATATTTAGTATCGCCGCGTCCGTAACAACCCGACCTATAAAACTGTCCCACTAGTTAACCCCTTCAGTGAACACCGTAAAAAAAAAAAAAAAAAAAATAGGCAAAAAACAACGCTTTATTGTCATACCGCTGAACAAAAAGTGGAATAGCATGCGATCAAAAACACAGATATAAATAACAGTTAGATATGGGTTGGTCATCTGCGCTGTGGAGTAATGCTCCTAGATTAGAGTCTATGTATTAGGGGCATATATAAGGACAATACTCTGTGCAAAAAACCGTTAGACCATGTATTAGTGCACTTACTGGTTGTCGGGATAGAGGTGACTTGGGATGTCAAGATGTGTAAGTCCTCTTCAAATAGATCAGGGGTGCAGTTTTTAGAATGGTGTCACACTTGGGTATTTTCTATCATATAGACCCCTCAAAATGACTTCATATGTGATGTGGTCCCTAAAAAAAACATGGTGTTGTAAAAATGAGAAATTGCTGGTCAAATTTTAATCCTTATAACTGCCTAACAAAAAAAAATGTTGTTTCCAAAATTGTGCTGATGTAAAGTAGACATGTGGGAAATGTTACTTATTAAGTATTTTGCGTGACATATGTCTGTGATTTAAGGGCATAAAAATTCAAAGTTGGAAAATTGCGAAATTTTCAAAATTTTTGCCAAATGTCCGTTTTTTTTCACAAATAAACGCAGGTGGTAATATCAAAGAAATTTTACCACTAACATGAAGTACAATTTGTCCCGAGAAAACAATGTCAGAATTACCGGGATCCATTGAAGCGTTCCAGAGTTATAACCTCATAAAGGGACAGTGGTCAGAATTGTAAAAATTGGCCCGGTCATTAACGTGCAAACCACCCTCGGGGCTTAAGGGGTTAAAGTCCATTAAAAATAACAACAATGATAAACAAAGTAACACAACCAAAAAAAGCTGGACATTGTATGGGGCAATAGGATAGGAATTTAGCCAAAGAATCCAGTTTAATCTCTGATAGCAGCACAATGACAAGGTGCAAGTGCATAATAAGAAAAAACATATGAAAAACGCAATCCATTGTGCATATAAGAAAGAAAGAATCAAAGCAAAGTGCCAATGCAAATGTAATCAAAGGAGATCCAATGTGAGCTCCAAAATCTCCAAAGTAGCAAAGTGCATACTCATGTGAGGTGGAGATCAATAATGATATGCAGCATTTGAGAAATAAAGTGCCTGCTGGGCAAACCAAGGATTAAACATATAATAAAGTGGGCTATAACCTACATAATATGAAGAGTGGATGGACCCCGACCTGCCGCCCCTACGTGCGTTTCGCCATGTCTTCGTCAGGAGGCATGGTCTAGAGTCGTTTCAGGGCTAGTATATGTACTGTAGAAGGACCAATCCGATGCGCTGTTAATTGATGACGCGAAGTCCGTCATCTGCGCATGCGTGAATGAGGCCGCATTACATAAGGGAACTTCCTCCTGCGCTTGTGGGACACAAGCGATCCACCGTTGCTAAGCAACAGAGATCACTTGCGAACACACCGCAGCACTTCGGGAAGTCCCGTGTGAAGCCGAATCCGAGTATGCGCACAGGACAAGTGGGTGAGTTATACAGAACAGGAGCCATCAGACAGAATGGATACGCTCCATATCGGAGTAAAATTGTGTTTAGATAGGAGTCCCAATGTATTAGGCATGAAATACATATACATAAAGGGGGATAAATGTGAAGAAAAAATTCACAATGAGTGATATGGAGAGATATAAATAAAGTGAATAAGTGAAAACAAGTGAGAAGTGCAAAAATAATACACCTGAGCAATATGGCCCAAGTGATAAAGGGAAAGTAATGGACCTACTCAAAAAGGTTTTTTATAGAAGGACCATATTGCGAACATGATATACATATAACAATAAACAAATAAAAAGAAAAAATAATACAATCAAAAAATAAAATCTAAAAAAATAAAAATTGTACTGTGAATTCAGTGAATAGGTACATATTAATTATTGCACTGGTATAAAAAAAATCTAGAAAAAAAATAAATATGTAAAAAAAATTATAACAATAAGTTATAAATTACATCAGAGCACTTCGATCTAATCAAATCACAATAGAAGTAATATTCCCAAAAAATAAATAAAAATGGCAGCCTTGAGAGAGTATAGTCCAGATCAATATCATCAGGAAGGCAAATGAGCAGAAATTACACCAAATCCCGGACTTCGCAGAACCATATACTGGTCCTAGTTCAGTAGTCCCCAAATAAAGGAATGGATAGAAATACAAATATCTATCCGAAATCAAAAAAGAACATAGCTAAAAACAAATAAAAACATATACTAACATAAAAACTTGTACCCATAGAATAGAAGGAAATTCATAAGAAAGACCCAAAGCCATGATTTTCATTTAATCCCTCAGGTATCAAGGTTTTGAGCCTGAAGATCCATTGGCTCTCAACCTGAGACAACATCTTAAACAGATTCCCACCCCTCACTCCCAAGGATACCTGGTCAATTGCCATAAAACGGAGCCTTCTTGCATCAGAGTCATGCACTTCCTTGAAGTGTCTAGGGAGAGTCTTTAGTTGTTCCCCTTCTTTGGCACTCTTAGACTTCTCAATGTCTCGTATATGTTCGCGAGTTCTCTCTCGCAACTCCCTAGTAGTCATCCCTATATAGATTTTATTGCAGGGTCAGCATGCATGGTAAATCACCCCCTGGAATGTACACGTCAAGTGTTTTCTGATTTGAAATGTCTTAGTATGGTCAGAATTGCAAACTTCCTTCCCCTTAATCGTATTGGCACAGGCCTTACATCTCCTGCAGGGGAAAAAAACCTGTATTGTGCCCAAAAAATTAGTTTGAGAAGATTTTTTTGAGGAGTAGTGGCTCTTGACCAAATAATCAGATAGATTCCTTGATCTCCTGGCTGTAATAAGAGGTCTGGGAGTAATTATATTTTTCAGGATTGAATCCGTGGATAATATGCTCCATCGATTATGGGTAATGTCCATCAACTCTTTCCATTGTACATTGTATGGTGTAATCAATCTTACATCATTATCCTTGGTTTTCATATTCTTCTTATTTTGATAAAAGCAATTAATTTCTGGTCACATTTTGTGTCTTCTTATAAGTGTATCTAATCTGTCTGTGTCCATAACCTCTTTCACGGAATCTAGAGTAAAGATCATCTGCTTGTTCCTCATAAGTTTGATTAGTGGAACTAATTATTGTGGCCCTCAAATATTGGCCTAACGGGATTGATTTTATTGTAGAATTTGGATGTGATGATTTTGCATGTAATATAGAATTAGTAGCAGTGGGTTTTCTGAAAATATTTGTCAAGATTGATCCATCCCCATTGACTTTAATATCAATGTCCAAAAACGTAACTTTCCGTCCATAAGAGTAGGCAAGATGAATATTTAAATCATTTTTATTGAGTATAGACATTAAGTCCCTTAATTCATCTACAGTGCCCTCCCAGGCGAACATAACGTCATCAATATATCTTATCCAGTTTTGGATCTTATCAGTACCTGGAATGGAGGAGCACTTGGATGATGTCCCATTCCCAAAGGCCTAGAAATAAGTTCGCATATGAGGGCTCACAGGCCGCCCCCATAGCTGTGCCTTGTATTTGGAGGAACACCTGATCCCTAAAAGTGAAGAAGTTGTGAGTTAGAATAAATTCAAGAGCAGTCAAAAGAAATGAAATTAAAGAAGGATCCAAATTGCTTTTGTTCAGAAACCAGGAACCTGCAGCCAAATAATAATAATAATAAGGTAATAGCCCACTTTATTATATGTTTATTCCTTGGTTTGCCCAGCAGGCACTTTATTTCTCAAATGCTGCATATCATTATTGATCTCCACCTCACGTGAGTATGCACTTTGCTACTTTGGAGATTTTGGAGCTCACATTGGATCTCCTTTGTTTACATTTGCATTGGCACTTTGCTTTGATTCTTTCAGTATGGTCTTATATGCACAATGGATTGCGTTTTTCATATGTTTTTTCTTATTATGCACTTGCACCTTGTCATTGTGCTGCTATTAGAGATTAAACTGGATTATTTGGCTATATTCCTATCCTATTGCCCCACACAATATCCTGCTTTTTTGGTTATGTTACTTTGTTTATCGTTGTTGTTATTTTTAATGGACTTTAATAAATTAAAAAAAAAAATGTATATATATATGGTTGAATATACTCTCTTACCTGCTCATTGATTTAATACCTTTGGTAGGGTATTTCTGTAAATATAATATGCTTTTTGAGTTATAACCTATATTTAATTTTGTGACATCCTCTTTTTGGAAACCTTGTATTTAACTATTTCTACTAGTCCTGAGTCTTATCCACGGCGTGGCAGATCCAACACACATTTATTTCAGGTAAAATATACAACGTGTTGCGAGCACCTGACAAAGGCGAAACGCGTTATATGCTTTACCTGAAATAACCGTGTTTTGGATCTGCCTTTCTTTCTCTCGCCAGTAAATATCCATGAAACATTCTGTGACTATGGGTGCTGATACATACCTTTTCTATCCTTTATTGCCTTATTTTCTTTCTTTTTCCCCTCCCCCTAGCACATAATCCAGTAATTTTTTTCTATGTTTCATATTGTAAAAATATGAACAAAAATTTAAGGTGAAAAATACTTGAATCCTACAAAATGTCCCCCAACCTGCTCTTACCCGAATAAAGAAGAATAATAGTTTGGAGATGAGTTTCTTCAGAAAGAGAGTGGAGACAAAAAACGCGCCGTCTTTCTGTCGTATTAGAGAGTATCAATGAGTAAAATATAAAATGTACCTGATGAGGCTCTCACCTTCTGATATTGGGTAACGCCGGCCACAACTCCGTGTAATGCATGATTTCAATTTGTCTGCCGGCTGTCAGTATACTTATCCTGATATTCCTCCAATATAATAATGGGACAAACACATAGAACAGTAAAAAAAAAACATGGCGAAACAGATCCAACGCATGTTTATTTTAGGTAAAGCATACAACATGTATCGGGCACCTGATGAAGGTTTGAGTAGCAAAACCTCTTTTTGTTCTGAATAAAGAAGATGGAGGAGGGAAAAGACCAAACGCATTATAAATATAAAATTTTATGTTATCTCCTACCGGACTTGTGTTATATCAATTACTCTTTTCTTCATCAGTGCAGAATTCTTTATTAGGGAAACACAACTTGCAATGTTAAGACTTCTGTTGGGAATAATGACACTATTACTGGGGACTTCAGATGTTGATGGGGGTAATCTGCCTGTCATATGGGTATTTTATTTGTGTGCTGTATAGTGGAATCATTTATCTGTACAGTATGGCGGCATTATCGATGATGATGCCTATTCATTTAATAATGAGGTACTGACTTTATGTGCTATGAATAATGAATTTCTTGACACAATCCAACATAAACCTCTGTTATAAGTCCAAAATACCCTGACACCATCTTTCTGGATCAGCTCAGACATGCAGTCTATTAAATGGAACTGATTAAGTCTAGCTTCGGGCCACATCCATATTCATGCTTACAGATCATAGCAAATATATTCACACTGGGTCCATAAGGACTCACCATAAACACAGTAATGAGGATATATATAAAGGGGCCCAACATTAAAAAAAATGGTGTCATGCTTAAGTAACATCATCCCTTTCTGTACATGAAAAAACAGTGTATAGTTACATTCCGTGTAGAATATATATATATATATATATACACTGTATATCTGTATATATATATATATATATATATAATTATTATTTTTATTTCTTCTTTTCTTTTTAATCGTCTTTTATCAGATTTAGGTGTCAATTTGACATTCAAAGGCTAAAAATAAATATATAGAACCTAGTAGGTGGGCATGACTTTATACATTATTTATTTGATAGAGCTCATTATTTCTAGAATATGCTGCAATGCTGAAGTACTGCAGTATATAGTTTAAGTATTGAAACGGTTGCGAGGTCAAATTGACTAACAGCAGGGATGAAAAAAGATATTAATTAAAAAAAATGTTTTACAAAAATATAAAAATAAAAAGGTGGAAATTTAATTTGTCCTCTTTTTCTCCCTTAAAAATAAAAAAAAATAAAAAATACACAGGTTGCATCCATAAAAGTCCTATGTATGGAAATATAAAATTACCGTAATTAGCTAATAAAGTAAATACTGTAAAAAGAAATCGATACGACAAAGTTGCAGGTTTGTGGTCACCACACTTCTTGCAAAAAAATGCAATAAAAAGTGTTCAGAATGTCGTATGTAACCCCAAGATGGTACCAATAAAAACGTCAGCTCACCAGGAAAAAAAAGCCCTCACATTGCTCTACTTATGGTAAAGGGGGTAAAAAAGTGACAACATAAACCAATTTTTGTTAATATTTTTTTTTTTTTTACAAAGTTCTGTTTTCTTTTTAAACCACTAAACAGTAAAATAAATCCTTGTTGAAAAAAATTGTCCAGACTTAATTTTCCAATGGTGACGGAATGAATAAAGCTTAGGAATCATGTTACCAGCTCATTATACCGCACGATGGCCGAAGTAAAATCAAAATTCTAAAAGAAAAAATAAATATCAGAATTTGTTTTTTTACCATTTCATCTCACTTGGACTTATTTCCCCATTTTTCCATCTATTATATGTTCCAATAAATGACTAATTCAAAACTACAAGTCAACCCGCAAAAAAAAAAAAAAACAATCCTTCATACGGCTATATGGACAGAAAAATAAAAAAGCTATTGCTCTTGGAAGAAAAAAAAGAGCTAAACTTAAAATTTGCCAGGACATGTACTGGTTAAAGGCAAGGACTTGTTCTTTTTGCATTGCAAATCTAATAATTTTATTTTTAAATATTTACTTGTAGTATTATGAGTTGATATTTTGGGGACTTTGGATCCTATTAATAGTTTTCCATAATGTTATGGTCTAAACAATAGTTATAACATAGGTAATATAAAGTATTTACTTTGTTTTATGGATTTAAGCCAGAAACAGATAAATATTCTTATTTTTTTAATCTGTTTTAAATTTCTGATAAACTATTTTTTTTTTAAATCTATTTTCTGTATATGAATATGGGGACTGGCCATTTGGCCTGTATAGCTGGAGATAGAAGAGACTGGGGTTAGCAGGCAGGGCTGGCAGGTGCCCTTCCTCCAAACTGCCACAAGGGGGCCGAACTACGGACCCTCCATCATGTACCACAGCATAATTGGGGTGTGCGCAGCTGTAATGTTTCCCACCTATGATGCAATGTGGTGCACCCAAAATCCAATAATTTCAAGAACAGAGGAGAGCTCATTAAAGCCCACATTTACTTATGTATGACCCTTACTTTTATTCTTACAGGGGATAAGCTGTACAATAACAATCACTGGTTGGTGTGGTTCAGTGACCTCTGCCCTGCCTATGTCTATGCAGTATCACTCCAGTGGGCCTCACATCTGCAGCTCTGCTCTCTTCTACTCTGCAGGGTATCACTCCAGTGGGCCTCACATCTGCAGCTCTGCTCTCTTCTACTCTGCAGGGTATCACTCCAGTGGGCCTCCCATCTGCAGCTCTGCTCGCTCCCACTCTGCAGGGTATTACTCCAGTGGGACTCACATCTGCAGCTCTCCTCTCTTCTACTCTGCAGGGTATCACTCCAGTGGGCCTCACTATTGCAGCTCTGCTCTCTTCCACTCTACAGGATATCACTCCAGTGGGCCTCACATCTGCAGCTCTGCTCTCTCCCACTCTGCAGGGTATCACTCCAGTGGGCCTCACATCTGCAGCTCTGCTCTCTTCTACTCTGCAGGGTATCACTCCAGTGGGCCGCACTATTGCAGCTCGACTCTTCTACTCTGCAGGATATCACTCCAGTGGGACTCACATCTGTAGCTTTGCTCTCTCTCACTCTGCAGGGTATCACTCCAGTGGGCCTCATATCTGCATCTCTGCTCTCTTCTACTCTGCAGCATATCACTCCAGTGGGACTCACATCTGTAGCTTTGCTCTCTCTCACTCTGCAGGGTATCACTCCAGTGGGCCTCACATCTGCAGTGCTGCTCTCTTCTACTCTGCAGGGTATCACTTCAGTGGGCCTCACATCTGCAGTGCTGCTCTCTTCTACTCTGCAGGGTATCACTCCAGTGGGACTCACATCTGCAGCTCTGCTCTCTTCTACTCTGCAGGGTATCACTCCAGTGGGACTCACATCTGCAGCTCTGCTCTCTTCTACTCAGTAGGGTATCACTCCAGTGGGCCTCACATCTGCAGCTCGGCTCTCTTCTACTCTGCAGGGTATCAATCCAGTGGGACTCACATCTGTAGCTCTGCTCTTTCTCTCACTCTGCAGGGTATCACTCCAGTGGGCCTCACATCTGCAGTGCTGCTCTCTTCTACTCTGCAGGGTATCACTTCAGTGGGCCTCACATCTGCAGTGCTGCTCATTACTCCAGTAGGCCTCACATCTGTAGCTCTGCTCTCTCTCTCACTCTGCAGGGTATCACTCCAGTGGGCCTCACATCTGCAGTGCTGCACTCTTCTACTCTGCAGGGTATCACTCCACTGGGCCTCAAATCTGTAGCTCTGCTCTCTTCTACTTTGCAGGGTATCACTCCAGTGGGCCTCACATCTGTAGCTCTGCTCTCTCTCTCACTCTGCAGGGTATCACTTCAGTGGGCCTCACATCTGCAGTGCTGCTCAGTACTGCAGTGGGCCTCACATCTGTAGCTCTGCTCTCTCCCAATCTGCAGGGTATCACTTCAGTGGGCCTCACATCTGCAGTGCTGCTCTCTTCTACTCTGCAGGGTATCACTCCAGTGGGCCTCACATCTGCAGTGCTGCTCTCTTCTACTCTGCAGGGTATCACTCCAGTGGGCCTCAAATCTGTAGCTCTGCTCTCTTCTACTCTGCAGCATGTCACTCCAGTGGGACTCACATTGGTAGCTCTGCTCTCTCTCTCACTCTGCAGGGTATCACTTCAGTGAGCCTCACATCTGCAGTGCTGCTCATTACTCCAGTGGGCCTCACATCTGTAGCTCTGCTCTCTCCCAATCTGCAGGGTATCACTTCAGTGGGCCTCACATCTGCAGCTCTGCTCTCTTCTACTCTGCAGGGTATCATCTCATTGTGCCTCACATGCAGCTCTGCTCTCTTCTACTCTACACAGGATCACCCCGGTGGGCCTCATAACAGCAGCTCCCTATTGAGGGGAAATACAACTACATGACCAAAAGTGCACAAACATTATAATAATAAACTTTTTTAAAACCAGTAGCACATGTTTTGGGGAACACATTGCCAGCTTTTAGAGACATGCCTTACAGCAGCCACAGGAACCCGTAACCTGACGCTATTCATTGACTTCTATGGCAAAGATTTCCAGGCTTGCTGTGAAGAGGGGGACAAGGTGAGCCGTGACTGTGATCAATTGTGAATAGCATGATCCTGTCTCATTAGGTGATACCTTTCATACATTTCATACTTTCTATACTGTGTTAGGGCAGGTGCAGACGAGCAGATTTGCTGTCCCAGTGCAATCCAACAAAAGATCACACTTGACCTTGCAAGTGTCTGAGTACATGGAAAGGATCGAACTGCACTTGGATGACATCTGTGTAGTCTGATTTCTGCACACTGACACAATGGAGAAGATGGAGACATTTTTTTTCTCCATGTTCTCCTCATCCGAGAGAATCTGATCCCACTCTGATCAGTGTGCAATTTGTCGAAATTGATCTGATTTTCTCAGATGGCAAAAAATACGCTCATCTGCCCCTGCTCTTTGACTGGATCCATTTGGGATTACTTTGTCATTGTGACTGCAAGTTAATCGTTTGATTTTTTTTTAAAAACCCACATATTAGCAAGACTTTCCCTTTAAAGACCAAGACCTTTAGCGGTAGAATACTTTTCTACTTTTTACCTAGCTGTAAGTTGTAACATTATTATTTTTAGGATGAGTTATATTATTTAGGCCTTGTTTTTTCCAAGACTGGTTGTATTTTCTAGGCTGGTCATTTACTGTTAAATAAGTTATCATTTTAATTAAAGATAATTTATATATTATTAATTTTCCTGTGGGGTTTATTGTGGGCAGCACGGTGGCTCAGTGGTTAGCACTGCAGCCTTGCAGCTCTGGGATCCTGGGTTCAAATTCCACCAAGCACAACATCTGCAAGGAGTTTGCATGTTCTCCCCGTGTTTGTGTGGGTTTCCTCCGGGTTCTCAGATTTCCTCCCACACTCCAAAGACATACTGATAGGGAGTGCAGATTGTGAGCCCCAATGGGGACAGTGATGATAATGTCTGTAAAGCGCTGCAGAATTAATGGTGCTATATAAGTGAGTATCTACAGTGCCTACAAGTAGTATTCAACCCCCTGCAGATTTAGCAGGTTTAATAAGATGCAAATAAGTTAGAGCCTTCAAACTTCAAACAAGAGCAGGATTTATTAACAGATGCATAAATCTTACAAACCAAAAAGTTTTGTTGCTCAGTTAAATTTTTATAAATTTTAAACATAAAAGTGTGGGTCAATTATTCTTCAACCCCTAGGTTTAATATTTTGTGGAATAACCTTTGTTTGCAATTACAGCTAATAATCGTCTTTTATAAGACCTGATCAGGCCGGCACAGGTCTCTGGAGTTATCTTGGCCCACTCCTCCATGCAGATCTTCTCCAAGTTATCTAGGTTCTTTGGGTGTCTCATGTGGACTTTAATCTTGAGCTCCTTCCACAAGTTTTCAATTGGGTTAAGGTCAGGAGACTGACTAGGCCACTGCAACACCTTGATTTTTTGCCTCTTGAACCAGGCCTTGGTTTTCTTGGCTGTGTGCTTTGGGTCGTTGTCTTGTTGGAAGATGAAATGACGACCCATCTTAAGATCCTTGATGGAGGAGCGGAGGTTCTTGGCCAAAATCTCCAGGTAGGCCGTGCTATCCATCTTCCCATGGATGCGGACCAGATGGCCAGGCCCCTTGGCTGAGAAACAGCCCCACAGCATGATGCTGCCACCACCATGCTTGACTGTAGGGATGGTATTCTTGGGGTCGTATGCAGTGCCATCCAGTCTCCAAACGTCACGTGTGTGGTTGGCACCAAAGATCTCGATCTTGGTCTCATCAGACCAGAGAACCTTGAACCAGTCAGTCTCAGAGTCCTCCAAGTGATCATGAGCAAACTGTAGACGAGCCTTGACATGACGCTTTGAAAGTACCTTACGGGCTCGTCTGGAACGGAGACCATTGCGGTGGAGTACGTTACTTATGGTATTGACTGAAACCAATGTCCCCACTGCCATGAGATCTTCCCGGAACTCCTTCCTTGTTGTCCTTGGGTTAGCCTTGACTCTTCGGACAAGCCTGGCCTCGGCACGGGAGGAAACTTTCAAAGGCTGTCCAGGCCGTGGAAGGCTAACAGTAGTTCCATAAGCCTTCCACTTCCGGATGATGCTCCCAACAGTGGAGACAGGTAGGCCCAACTCCTTGGAAAGGGTTTTGTACCCCTTGCCAGCCTTGTGACCCTCCACGATCTTGTCTCTGATGGCCTTGGAATGCTCCTTTGTCTTTCCCATGCTGACCATGTATGAGTGCTGTTCACAAGTTTGGGGAGGGTCTTAAATAGTCAGAAAAGGCTGGAAAAAGAGATAATTAATCCAAACATGTGAAGCTCATTGTTCTTTGTGCCTGAACTACTTCTTAATACTTTAGGGGAACCAAACAGAATTCTGGTGGGTTGAGGGGTTGAATAATAAATGACCCTCTGAAACAACTTTTCACAATTTAAAAAAAAAATAAACAAAGAAATAACATTCTTTTTTGCTGCAGTGCATTTCACACTTCCAGGCTGATCTACAGTCCAAATGTCACAATGCCAAGTTAATTCCAAATGTGTAAACATGCTAAATCTGCAGGGGGTTGAATACTACTTGTGGGCACTATATATTCAGCATGTCCAACCAGCGATTCTCAGCTATCAGTCCTGGGGGTAATTTTGGGTCCTAGGTCGTCTAATAAAAATGACTAAAAACTGATATTTTATTGCTGTAACAAATTTGAAAAGTTGTAGTTTTTTCATTGGCCACTAGATGTCACCACAACGTGATGCTCTGCAGACCTGGTACAATAGGCCTCATTTAGGCTACTTTCAGACATAGCGCATTTTTGAGCGCTATTTTGCGGGCGCTTTTCAAAAATGCGCAATGTCATTTTCGTCTGCCGGCAAAGTGAATGAGAAATTCACTTTGCCGTTCAGACACACCGCAAAAAAACGCGGCGCTTTTGTCTGCAAACACGCCGGCGTAAAAAGAATTGACATGTCAATTCTTTACGCAGCGGCGTGTCTGCGTATCCCCATATTGCCCCATATTAACGTGCACACACAGCGCCTTTGTCCTGGGTGTCGGCGTCTTTGTACGGAGGGGTTGACACCCAGGACCGGACGTGACGTCGGACAGGAAGAGGGAAGCCCCCGCCCCCCAGTGAAGCAGCATGGATAAATGAATGAGCATAAACGTGGGGCTGCTGATCGAGACGGTAAGTATCCCCCGTGTGTGCCCCCCCTGTGCGTGTGTCCCCCCACTGTGTGTGTGCCGTGTGCGCCCTGTGTGTGTGCCGTGTCCCCCCCGCCCCCCCGTGTGTATGTATGGGTATGTGCTGGGTCTGCTGCGGGGGGTGGGGTGGTCTTTGGTGTGTGTGTGTGTGTGTGTGTGTGTGTGTGTCTCTGTGTGCAGGCATTGTCCGATGGGACTACAAGTCCCATCGGGCTCTGCCTGCTACAGTGACAGTCAGTGACACAGTAGCCAATGATGGGACAGTAGTAGTCCCATCATCCGGCTAATGTGTTGAATGTAAAAAAAAAAAACAAAACAAAAAAAACCCCACACATATACAGTACATACACACATACAGAACATGCGCCGACATGCGCCACGCAACGGCATGCGCCATGCGACGACATGCGCCACGCGACGGCATGCGCCATGCGACTGCATGCGCCATGCGACGGCGTACGACGACATGCGCCATGCGACGACATGCACCATGCGACGACATGCGTCATGCGACGACATGCGTCGACATGCGCCACGCAACGGCATGCGCCATGCGACGACATGCGCCACGACATGCGCCACGCAACGGCATGCGCCATGCGACAGCATGCGCCATGCGACGACATGCGCCACGCGACGGCATGCGCCATGCGACGGCGTACGACGACATGCGCCATGCGACGGCATGCGCCACGCGACGACATGCGCCACGCGACGGCATGCGCCATGCGACAACATGCGCCACGCGACGGCATGCGCCATGCGACGGCGTACGACGACATGCGCCACGCGACGGCATGCGCCATGTGACTGCATGCGCCATGCGACGGCGTACGACGACATGCGCCATGCGGCGCCATGCGACGCCATGCGATGGCATGCGACGACATGCGCATACATACATACAGACATACAGTACATACATACAGACATACAGTACATATAACATAGATTACATACTCACCATCACTTGTCACTTTGATCCCCGAAGCCAGTGTCATAAAAAATATTAAAATAATAAACAACCAATATACTCCCTGATCCGCAGAAATCCAATTAAAACGAGTGTCCCACGACGATCTCCCGTGGAGAACAGGAGCATCTGCTGATGCGACCACTCTCCAGGGGCTCCAGGAAGACAATTAGGGGAGGAAGGTATCCTTCCACAATGTATTCCCCACAATGTATTCCTACGCCCCTGTGAGAAAATAGTCCCTAGTTTCACTTTATGGCATGCTGTATGAGAAAGTTCCCACGCAGCTTTTTGCCATAAAGTGAGACCAGTGAACTATAGTAACCTCAGTGATGCACTGCAGGAGCCATTGTCCTTAAATACGTGGCACGTGGCACTTACATACGTGGCACTTACATACGTGGCACTTATATACATGGCACGTGGCACTTACATACGTGGCACTTACATACGTGGCACTTACATACGTGGCACTTACATACGTGGCACTTACATTCGTGGCACGTGGCACTTAAATACGTGGCACGTGGCACTTAAATACGTGGCACGTGGCACTTACATACGTGGCACTTACATACGTGGCACTTACATACGTGGCACTTACATACGTGGCACGTGGCACTTACATACGTGGCACTTACATACGTGGCACGTGGCACTTAAATACGTGGCACGTGGCACTTAAATACGTGGCACGTGGCACTTAAATACGTGGCACTTACATACGTGGCACGTGGCACTTAAATACGTGGCACTTAAATACGTGGCACTTAAATACGTGGCACGTGGCACTTAAATACGTAAAATATATTAAAATAATTTTATAAAATTGTGAAAGCGGGGAATACCCCATCCTGCATGGAAACCCCCGTTCTTTAAAAAAAAAAAAAAAATTCAGTGAATTGTGAAAGAAGGGAATCCACCTCCTGCATGGATACCCCCTTTTCTGAATATTTTTTTTTTTCGTATTCATTACACAGTGAAAGCGGGGAATCCACAGTCTTGCAGGGAAGGCCCATTTGTTTGTTTTTTTTGGTGTTTTTTTTGTAATAAAAAGGCGTAAGCGTAGAATCCCTATTTATTTCCAATTTGGTTTTTAAACCTAGCAAAATATTTATTAAAAAAAACGCTCTTCACTGGATTTTCTGTCCCGTGTGTGTCCCCTGTGCGTGTGTGTCCCGTATGCGTGTGAAGGTAATAACAAGCAGTTGGGGTTGTCATTCCTCAGCAGCCTGTGTTACTTTTTCTGCCTCTATCAAGTTTGTCAAATTTTGTGTGTATAACTAATAGTAGTTAATGTTTTACCTTTTTTAGGTTCAAAACTTCCCATGTCTTTGGGATAAGGGGTGCCGGGAGTTTTCCAACAAATATACAAAAACTGCTTCCTGGCACAAGGTCTGTGTCACCCTCTATCCCCTGTACGAGTCATACACAAAGGAGCGGCAAAAAGAAACTTGTAAATATTTTCCATTTTGGAGGAGTATTTTTGAATTTCTTGTCTGTATGTAGTTGAATAGTATATTAATAGGTTCAATTTTTCACTTTTTAGTTTCAGCCTTGAAAACCCGCTGGAGGTCGGTGAGGGACAGATTTACACGGTCACGGTCAGAAGCACCAAGTGGCTCTGCGGCACCTGCTTCTCAAGGGCGTTTTGAACAGGAACTCCAATTTTTAAACGGCAGTCTACATTACCGACCGTAAGTATCAGTAACGTCTTTAATTTTGAATAGAAAATAAAATGTATTAAAACTATTGTTTTGATGTTTCTCTTTACAGAACCATAGGCAATGTCCAGCCGATGACCGAAATCCCGGCCACAGCAACAACTCCAGTGTATGAACATGCTTCACAGCCTGCTACCAGCTCTCTTCCAAATGAGCCAAGGCCTGACCCTTCTACCCAAAATGATGATCTGCCCCTCTCCGAGACTAGTTCATTGGCATCGCCACCACCGCCACCAACACCACCTCCACCTCCAGCCTCAACACAGAGGAAGAGGAAAAGAGGCTCTTCAAAGGAGGATGAGGAGACGGCTGCCTTGGCAAGGGCAATTTCTCTAATTGATCGCCAACCTGAAGAGGATCAATTCTCAGCATATGGAACCACTCTAGCTTCCAGAATGCGTACTATGTCCCCCGAGGTCCAGGACTCCTGCATGACGTATCTTTCAATGGCGGTGACATGTTTTAAGAAGTATCCGCATATAAATCCAACCTTTGAAGAAATAGTTTGTTCACTAAACCACATCTGGCATCCACCGACGCCGACTCCTCTTGCACCTGCAGCAGCATTCAATAAACCTCTGCCATCTGCTCCAAGTGCTGCTGCAGGTGCACCAACATCCAGAGTAGTAGCCCAGTCTGAAGAACACCATCCAGACTGGAGCTACTACTCATATTCACAAAGCCTATATGAGGACCAGTAGGCATAATGTTGCTTTTCATGTTTAAAAGGCCATGATGTCCAAGTCCACTCCTCAGTTTCCGCCAAGAGGGCATGTTTCCAGCTCTGATTAGTGTTGCGCAAGTGCCGAATGACTCACCGTCAGTGGTGACGGGGAAAGGGCCTTGCGCAATACTAATGAAAGCTGGAAGCATGCCCTCCTGGCGGCAATTAATGAGTGGACTTGGACATCCACAGGTTTATAATCCCATTTTGGGGATGTTTACAGTGTTTACGTGTGGAATTTTGTTAATAACAAAAAAAAAACAACAAATCATTCTATTCTCAATTTTATTAGAAAAGTTTTTCAATTTTGACAGTTACTACAAATAAATATTTGAACTTTTAACTATGATGTAGTCTGCTTCTTTGATTTGTCGACCATGGCCAAAAATACACATTACATAACACCCACTTGCCATGAATAGAGGACACCCCCTAGAAATCAGATATACTACGAGGGGAACTGCTGAATAGAAGGCACTCTATATCTATGGTAGAAGAACTCACAGGAGTGTCAGGAATAACGTACAGCAAACAATGTGGAGTACCGGAAAACTCCAGTGTTAACTCCAGTGTGTATTGTATTCTGAGTCATAAAGACAGGAAATGACCTCAATGACTCTTTTTTTTTTCACCTTTTTTTTTTTTTCAAACAAACTTTAATTTCAGTACACAATGCTGAAAAAAACGCAGCTGCAAAAAACGCAGCAAAAAACGCAGCAAAAAACGCAGTGTGTGAAAGCAGCTGCGTTTTTTGCCTGCGTAAAAAAACGCAGGTAAAGCAGCAGCAAAATACGCGCGCGTAAAAATACGCAGCAAATATGCTGTGTGTGAAAGTAGCCTTAATACTGTATTGTGTCACTTCAATATTGAGCAGCTTTCTTGACAACAGGAAAGTGAAGACTGTAAACGGTTGATACAAATCAGTGAGAACAGAGCTTCTAATATCACTTCCCATCCACAACTGCGGAATCTGAACTCAGCCATAAAAAGTTTGTGCCCAATGTTTTGTCGGGCAGCGATACAGAAGAAACAATGAGGATATGAGTGTGTCACTTTTTGAGCTGAATTTGCTGCAAAAAAGGTGTAAAAAAACTAAGCAAAACCTGCTTTTTTACCATTACTTCTTTACTGCCAAGAAAGCAGTAAACGCAATGTGTGAACATAGCCTGACTGTGAGCCTAGCCTTCCTTCAGACTTTCTTACTCCCGTCATTCTTTTTTTTGCCTCTCTTCCACCACTTTCCTCTAATTTTCCTTCAATATCCCCCAATAAAAAATACAAATTTGGAAAGGGAAGCAGCACTACAAGGTATCTGAAAAACTTTTTTACTTTTTTAGTTGTTTCTTAACTGACTTCTATTAATAACACATTAGCATCACTAGATCGATGTATGATTTTTGGATGTGCGGTCCCCCATGTCTTCGACTTCAGCTATGATAACACAGAATTTTGGAACTTTTATTTAGCCTTTCCATACTTAGGCCAAGCAGCCTATATGTTAAACAGGTCCCCCTAAAATTGGCGGTTTAGGCTTGACCTTCTTGTGATGTGTACGGGCACCATAAAGCATATCCTCAGATGTTCAGGGAATAATAAAGGTCCCATTTAGAGGTCTGATTTTTTTCACATTTTTTTTGCATACCAAAAAAAAGTCTGCGCTAGAAAACAACTGGATGGCGCTCGTGTCTTGTTTTTTTTTTTTTTTTTTTACAAGGACCCATTGATTAGAATAGGAGAGTTTGATCCATGACTTGAATAAAAAAGAGACCTCTTCGTTTTCCTTTTTTGCTTTTTTTGCAGGCTGCTGGTCCACAAAAACATGGAAATGTGAACAACCCATGTTATTTTACATGGTACAATCTGTATTAAATAAATAAATAGATAAATACAAAATAGATAGATAAATATATAGATAAATAAACCTTTACATTTTCACATCATCAATTGAGGCTTTTTTTGTGCTGTAACTTCCTATTAATTCAGGAAATAACATAAGTATATTGTTCACATCCCTATCTTTTGTATTGAAGTGTCAAATGAGCATGTGCAAAGTTCATTGTGCAGGAAGGGGGAGGAGGCGAGCTGTGACATCACCTACTGTGATTGGTAGATCCTGTGCTATCAGCAGTATATAGAGGTGATTATAGTGCTGCCTTTGCTGATAAGGAGCCTGCTGTAAACACTTCTTGGATGGACAGGCAGTATGAGTGTAAAAAAAGAATTGCATGATTTCATTAAAAAAAAAGTTATATGGGAAAACAAACAATTTTTTCAAACATGCTTGTAGTGCAAAAAATGATTTACACAATAGGTTATTTTGTGATGATACGATTCCTTTAATGCAGGGATTGGATGGCTGTATTTCACATTCCGTATGTGGACCAAAATGCACAGACTGACCTTGGGTCTTCCTCCTATATGCATAAGGCTGCAAGTTCAAGGCAAGAGAATGTAGGATGCAAAAGTAATGTAATACGAATGGCAAGTGTATAAATACTAAATAAACACGTATTTATAGACATATGCGTTCTCCTCTGTACTTGGAAAAAACAGTGATCATTAGTAAATATTGCAGCTAAATCATGATTTTGTCACCACTAGGGGGAGCTCTCTGCATACAGACTCATCATTTCAGTCTATGTATGGACCATGAAATAGGGGCATATAACCTTGGCTAAGGCTTTATTCACACCAGTATTTTTATTCCAAAAATCAGGAGTGTCTCCAAAACACAGAACAGGTGTCAATCTTACTATTATAGTTTTTCCCTGTAAGGTCCCCTCCTGTTTTCGGTATATCAGCACTGATGTAAAATAGTGACTGGTGAATAAGCCCTAAGTGTGAGTTTTTGATAATACTCCTACCCCTAATAACAAAAAAATACAAAAAAGCCTTAATGTCTCATGGTAAAAAAAGACCCCAAAATGGATGTAAATACCCTAATTAAAAATAATTATGACCCAAAAATGAATTTCTCATCCGCTTCAGATCATTTACCAGAGGAAAGACCTGTGAAGGGGTTAAAGGAATGATTCATTATCACAAGGCACATAAACATACAAAATGAGAAGTGGCGCCGGGTGAGGAGCTATATACAGTTAATCCGAGAAAAGGAAACAAGAGAAGTGGCTGCCGGTTATACAGTAAGATAGGAACGGCCACTGGAAATGAATCTGGGGGAGGAACACATAACGCAAATTACATCACTAAATCCAGAAAATAAAGCAAAAAGGGACAAGATATAAGGGCACTCGCTGAAGGGCTGGTGATTCACTAAAATAAAGTAAATATTGGGGGTCTATGCCCAAAGCCCCGACCAAAACATCACATTAAACTTTGCTTTTAATGTTCATATTTTGGCACTGGATAGTATATCATCAAAAGGATGCAAAAAAAGTAATGCAATATAAATTGTAATTGTATAAATACTAAATAAACATGTATTTATAGACATATGCGTTCTCCTCTGTATTTACGAAAAACAGTGATCATTAGTAAATATTGCAGCTAAATCTTGATTCTGTCACCACTAGGGGGAGCTCTCTGCATACAGACTCATCATTGATTGGCATGGAGTCCCCATATAGTTAGCCCTTTTATAGGACCAGCTAAAGGCACAAATGAGTTTCTAGTTTATCTGGATGATTGTGTGAATTAAAGCCGGTGATTTGGAGCTTTGTATAAAGTGGACCATTTTAGATTTCTTAGGCTACGATCAGATGGGAGTAGCAGAGAATCGTGATGATCATACCAATGATACTCTGATCAGAGTGTGATCCGATTCTTTTGGATGAGAAGATGGAGAACAAAAATTCTCCATCTTCTCCATTGTGTCAGTGTGTGAAAATCGGACTGCACTCTGATGTCATCCGAGTGCAGTCTGATATATTCCACATACTCATTGATTTGCATTTACGAGTGTGATCTGATAATTGGATCTAACTCGGACATGCTGCAAGCCAGTCCGAGGAAATAAATCAGACATGTGCATAACCCTGTATAATAACATTGGTCCGAATGTGATCCAATGTTTTGTCGGATCTCACAAGGTCGGAAAATACGGTGGTGCACACCTGACTTTGGAATGATCAGTACTCCTTCTAGATCACCATAATTAACCTAGTCATTATCACAAAAACCTTCTACAATATTATGCATTCACCATTAAACTTGCCTAAACTTCCAGGTATATCAGATATTAACTATCCATACTGGACCATCATGGATGATGGTTATCAACATAACTCCTAGACCAGTACAAGGATGAGGTCAGGTGCGTACAGAGAAATCATAGTGCCCCATAGCAGAAGTTCAAATCCCTCCACCCCAAAAAAAGTAATGAAGTCCTAGATTCCCTTTTCATTGCACCCATAAAGTATGATGCCAGCAAAAGTTAACCACAAATACTATCCACAGTACCCTCCACACGCACAGTATGATGACCCTAGCATTCCCCACTTCAACTACTCCAGCAAAGTATGGTGACCAACACAGTATGATCCCCAAACTGTGACCCCCCCACGCAGCACTCCATGCAGTATAATGGGCCTAAATACAGTATAATGGCTCCCACACCTCACCACATCGTATAATGGCCCCCCACACGGCCTTCCAAACAGTATAGTTGCCCCATACAGCACTCAACACAATATGACGGCCTCCACATAAAGTTTCACACTTTATAACAGCTTGCATATAGAATAATCGCCCGTATGATGCACCCCATAGTCCTCCATAAAGTATAATGCACACCCCATAGTCCTCCATATAGTATAATGCACTCACCATAGTCCTCATATAGTATAATGCACACCCATAGTCCTCCGTACAATGTAATGCAATCCCCATAGTCCTCCATATAGTATAATGCACTCCCCATAGTCCTCATATAGTATAATACACTCCTCATAGTCCTCCATACCATATAATGCAATCCCCATAGTCCTCCAAATAGTATACTGCCCTCCCCATAGTCCTTCATACAGTATAATGCACTCCCCATAGTTCTCATATAATATAATGCACTCCCCATAGTCCTCCATACAATATAATGCAATCCCCATAGTCTTCCTTATAGTATACTGCCCTCCCCATAGTCCTCCATACAGTATAATGCACTCCCCATAGTTCTCCACATAGTATAATGCACTCCCCATAGTTCTCCATATAGTATAATGCACTCCATAGTCCTACATATAGTATACTGCACTCCTCATAGTCCTCCATATAGTATAATGCACTCCACGTAGTCCTCCATATAGTATACTGCCCTCCACATAGTCCTTCATACAGTATACTACACTCCCCATAGTACTCCATACAGTATAATGCACTCCCCATAGTTCTCCATATAGTATAATGCACTCCCCATAGTCCTCCATATAGTATAATGCACTCCATAGTCCCTCATATAGTATACTGCACTCCTCATAGCCCTCCATACAGTATAATGCATTCCCTATAATCCTCTATACAGTATAATGCACTCAACATACTCCTCCATACAGTATAATGCACTACCCATAGTCCTCCATATAGTATAATGCCCTCCCCATTGTCCTCCATACAATATAATGCCCTCCCCATAGTCAGGGGCGTATTTAGAGTTTCTGCTGCCCTAGGCACTTTTAATGCTGCCTCCCCCTTTGGAGAGTATGACACTATTGGCAGTGACTTTGTCAAAAATCGCTGATGTGAAAGTAGCCTTTTGCAGCAGATCCGGCAGTTTTTCCGCATCTGCTGCGTAACGAATCACTTACGGCAACACTGCGTTCGGCCTCATTCATTCCCTATGGGATTTGCGGCACTTGCTGCGATCTGGCAAATGCGGTATCATACCTCCCAACTTTTGAAGAAGGGAAAGAGGCCGTGGCAAATTTTAGTCCATGCCTCTGACCACACCCATTTCACAACTAGTCACACCCATATCCACACCCCAACCACACCCATTTAGAACTGCTGCTCACACTGTTTCATAAACAATAATTATAAACAAAAAAAAATATGGCCACACAGTGCTCCATAGTGTATAACAACCCCACATGATGTTCAATACTGTTTAATAACCCCACATGATGCTGCGTACAGTATAATGGCCACACAGTGCTCTATACTGTATAATGGCCACACAGTGCTCCATACTGTATAATAGCCCCACATGATGCTCAATACTGTATAATGGCCACACAGTGCTCTATAATGTATAATGGCCACACTTGATGCTCCATACTGTATAATGGCCACTGTTGTGAATTTGGATTCTGGGCTCCCCCGGTGGCTACTGGTGGAATTGAACTTGTGACATCATCTTCCCTGTTCACCTGTTCTGATTAGATCTGGGTGTCGCTATATAACCTGGCTTCTCTGTTAGATGCTTGCCGGTCAACAATGTTATCAGAAGCCTCTCTGTGCTTGTTCCTGCTCCCAGACATCTACTAGATAAGTTGGACATTCGTCCATGTTTTGTTTTTGTATTTTGGTTCCAGTTCACAGCTGCAGTTTCGTTACTGTGTCTGGAAAGCTCTTGTTGATCAGGAATTGCCACTCTGGTATTATGAGTTAATGCCAGAGTCCTAAAGTAATTTCTGGATGTGTTTTGTTAGGGTTTTCTACTGACCATGAAAGTATGCTTTCTGTCTTCTGCTATCTAGAAAGCGGACCTCAAATTTGCTAAAACTATTTTCCTGCTGCGTTTGTTATTTCTTCTAAAATCACCGCCAATATATGTGGGGGGCTTCTGTCTCCTTTTTGGGCATTTCTCTAGAGGTGAGTCAGGTCTTATATTTCCCTCTGCTAGCATTATTTAGTTCTCCGGCCGGCGCTGGGCATATAGGGATAAAAAGTAGGACATGCTACCTGGCTACTTCTAGATGATGCGGTAGGTTTAGTTCATGGTCAGTATAGTTACATCTTCCAAGAGCTTGTTCCTATAGAGGCTTATGCTAGTTCTCTGGCCATGGAGATCATGACAGTTTGACCGGCCCACTAAAGGGTTAAAATCCTTGGCTGAGAAAGGAGAGAAATAAGAAGTCTGCTGAGAGTTTTTTTTTTTTTTTTTTTTCTCTGTGCTCTTAATTGGATCACTTGCCAGTCTGTCTATGCTGCAGTCTTTCTTTTTTTTCTCTCTCCTTATAATCTTTGAATGGCTTTGTGTTCACCTGTTAATAATGGATCTTCAGAGTGTAACTGCAGGTTTGAATAATCTCACCACGAAAGTACAAAATTTGCAAGATTTTATTATTCATGCTCCGGTATCTGAGCCGAGAATTCCTTTGCCGGAATTCTTCTCAGGGAATAGATCTAGCTTTCAGAATTTTAGAAATAATTGTAAGCTATTTTTGTCCCTGAAATCTCGTTCTGCTGGAGACCCTGCACAGCAGGTTGGGATTGTGATTTCCTTGCTCCGCGGCGACCCTCAAGACTGGGCTTTTGCATTGGCACCAGGGGATCCTGCGTTGCGCAATGTGGATGCGTTTTTTTTGGCCTTGGGCTTGCTGTATGAGGAACCTCATTTGGAACTTCAGGCAGAAAAAACTTTGATGTCCCTATCGCAGGGGCAAGATGAAGCTGAAATTTACTGCCAAAGATTCCGTAAATGGTCTGTGCTTACTCAGTGGAATGAGTGTGCCTTGGCGGCTACTTTCAGAGAGGGTCTCTCTGATGCCATTAAGGATGTTATGGTGGGGTTCCCTGTGCCTGCGGGTCTGAATGAGTCCATGACAATGGCCATTCAGATCGATAGGCGTCTGCGGGAGCGCAAACCAGTGCACCATCTGGCGGTGTCCACTGAGAAGACGCCAGAAAGCATGCAGTGTGATAGAATTCTGTCCAGAAGCGAGCGGCAGAATTTTAGACGGAAAAATGGGTTGTGTTTCTATTGTGGGGATTCTACTCATGTTATATCAGCATGCTCTAAGCGTACTAAAAAGCTTGATAAATCCGTTTCCATTGGCACTTTACAGTCTAAATTTATTTTGTCTGTGACCCTGATTTGCTCTTTGTCATCTATTACTACTGACGCCTATATCGACTCTGGCGCCGCTTTGAGTCTTATGGATTGGTCCTTTGCCAATCGTTGTGGGTATGATTTAGAGCCTTTGGAAACTCTTATTCCTCTGAAGGGGATTGACTCCACCCCATTGGCTAATAATAAACCACAATACTGGACACAAGTGACTATGTGTGTTGATCCGGATCACCAGGAGACTGTTCGTTTTCTGGTGCTGTATAATCTACATGATGATTTGGTGCTGGGATTGCCATGGCTGCAATCTCATAACCCAGTCCTTGACTGGAGAGCTATGTCTGTGTTGAGCTGGGGATGTAAGGGGACTCATGGGGACGTACCTTTGGTGTCCATTTCATCATCTATTCCCTCTGAAATCCCTGAGTTCCTGTCTGATTATCGTGACGTCTTTGAAGAACCCAAGCTGGGTTCACTACCTCCGCACCGTGAGTGCGATTGTGCTATAGATTTAATTCCGGGTAGTAAATACCCAAAGGGTCGTTTATTTAATCTGTCTGTGCCTGAACATACTGCTATGCGAGAATATATAAAGGAGTCCTTGGAAAAGGGACATATTCGTCCATCGTCATCTCCCTTAGGAGCCGGTTTTTTCTTTGTGTCAAAAAAAGACGGCTCTTTGAGACCATGTATTGATTATCGGCTTTTGAATAAAATCACGGTTAAATATCAATACCCATTGCCGTTGCTGACTGATTTGTTTGCTCGCATAAAGGGGGCCAAGTGGTTCTCTAAGATTGATCTCCGTGGGGCGTATAATTTGGTGCGGATCAGGCAGGGGGATGAGTGGAAAACCGCATTTAATACGCCCGAGGGCCACTTTGAGTATTTGGTGATGCCTTTTGGTCTTTCTAATGCCCCTTCAGTCTTCCAGTCCTTTATGCATGATATTTTCCGCGATTTTTTGGATAAATTTATGATAGTGTATCTGGATGATATTCTGATTTTTTCGGATGACTGGGACTCTCATGTCCGGCAAGTTAAGAGGGTTTTTCAGGTTTTGCGGTCTAATTCTCTGTGTGTCAAGGGTTCTAAGTGCGTTTTTGGGGTTCAGAGAATTTCCTTTTTGGGATATATTTTTTCTCCCTCTTCCATTGAGATGGATCCTGTCAAGGTTCAAGCTATTTGTGATTGGACGCAGCCCTCTTCTCTTAAAAGTCTTCAGAAATTTTTGGGCTTTGCCAACTTTTATCGTCGATTTATTTCTGGTTTTTCGGATGTCGTTAAGCCATTGACCGATTTGACTAGACAGGGTGCTGATGTTGCTAATTGGTCCCCTGATGCTGTGGAGGCCTTTCAGGAGCTTAAGCGCTGTTTTTCTTCTGCCCCTGTGTTGCGTCAGCCTGATGTGACTCTTCCTTTTCAGGTTGAGGTCGACGCTTCTGAGATCGGAGCTGGGGCAGTGTTGTCGCAGAAAAGTTCTGACTGCGCCGTGATGAGGCCTTGTGCCTTCTTTTCCCGTAAATTTTCGCCCGCTGAGCGGAATTATGATGTTGGGAATCGGGAGCTTTTGGCCATGAAGTGGGCGTTTGAGGAGTGGCGCCATTGGCTCGAGGGGGCCAGACATCAGGTGGTGGTATTGACTGACCACAAAAATTTGATTTATCTTGAGACCGCCAGGCGCCTGAATCCTAGACAGGCGCGCTGGTCATTATTTTTTTCTCGGTTTAATTTTGTGGTATCGTACCTACCAGGTTCTAAGAATGTTAAGGCGGATGCCCTTTCTAGGAGTTTTGAGCCTGATTCACCTGGCAACTCTGACCCCACAGGTATTCTTAAGGAGGGAGTTATCTTGTCAGCCGTTTCTCCAGACCTGCGGCGGGCCTTGCAGGAGTTTCAGGCGGATAGACCGGATCGTTGTCCGCCTGATAGGCTGTTTGTTCCTGATGATTGGACCAGTAAAGTCATCTCTGAGGTGCATTCTTCTGCGTTGGCAGGTCATCCTGGAATTTTTGGTACCAGGGATTTGGTGGCAAGATCCTTCTGGTGGCCTTCCCTGTCACGAGATGTGCGAGGCTTTGTGCAGTCTTGTGACGTTTGTGCTCGGGCCAAGCCTTGTTGTTCTCGGGCTAGTGGATTATTGTTGCCCTTGCCTATTCCTAAGAGGCCTTGGACACACATCTCGATGGATTTTATTTCAGATCTGCCTGTTTCTCAGAAGATGTCTGTCATCTGGGTGGTGTGTGACCGTTTTTCTAAGATGGTTCATTTGGTTCCCCTGCCCAAATTGCCTTCTTCTTCCGAGTTGGTGCCCCTGTTTTTTCAAAATGTTGTTCGTTTGCATGGTATTCCTGAGAATATCGTTTCTGACAGAGGAACCCAATTTGTGTCTAGATTTTGGCGGGCATTTTGTGCTAGGATGGGCATAGATTTGTCTTTTTCGTCTGCTTTTCACCCTCAGACTAATGGCCAGACCGAGCGGACTAATCAGACCCTGGAGACATATCTGAGGTGTTTTGTGTCTGCTGACCAGGATGATTGGGTTGCTTTTTTGCCATTGGCGGAGTTCGCCCTCAATAATCGGGCCAGCTCTGCCACCTTGGTTTCCCCGTTTTTCTGTAATTCGGGGTTCCATCCTCGATTTTCCTCCGGTCAGATGGAATCCTCGGATTGTCCTGGAGTGGATGCGGTGGTGGAGAGATTGCATCATATCTGGGGGCAGGTGATGGACAATTTAAAGTTGTCCCAGGAGAAGACTCAGCTTTTTGCCAACCGTCACCGTCGTGTTGGTCCTCGGCTTTGTGTTGGAGATTTGGTGTGGTTGTCTTCTCGTTTTGTCCCTATGAGGGTCTCATCTCCTAAGTTTAAGCCTCGGTTCATCGGTCCGTATAAAATATTGGAGATTCTTAACCCTGTTTCCTTCCGTTTGGACCTCCCTGCATCCTTTTCTATTCATAACGTTTTTCATCGGTCGTTATTGCGCAGGTATGAGGCACCGGTTGTGCCTTCCGTTGAGCCTCCTGCTCCGGTGTTGGTTGAGGGTGAGTTGGAGTACGTTGTGGAAAAAATCCTAGACTCCCGTGTTTCCAGACGGAGACTCCAGTATCTGGTCAAGTGGAAGGGATATGGCCAGGAGGATAATTCTTGGGTCACTGCATCTGATGTTCATGCCTCTGATCTGGTTCGTGCCTTTCATAGGGCCCATCCTGATCGCCCTGGTGGTTCTGGTGAGGGTTCGGTGCCCCCTCCTTGAGGGGGGGGTACTGTTGTGAATTTGGATTCTGGGCTCCCCCGGTGGCTACTGGTGGAATTGAACTTGTGACATCATCTTCCCTGTTCACCTGTTCTGATTAGATCTGGGTGTCGCTATATAACCTGGCTTCTCTGTTAGATGCTTGCCGGTCAACAATGTTATCAGAAGCCTCTCTGTGCTTGTTCCTGCTCCCAGACATCTACTAGATAAGTTGGACATTCGTCCATGTTTTGTTTTTGTATTTTGGTTCCAGTTCACAGCTGCAGTTTCGTTACTGTGTCTGGAAAGCTCTTGTTGATCAGGAATTGCCACTCTGGTATTATGAGTTAATGCCAGAGTCCTAAAGTAATTTCTGGATGTGTTTTGTTAGGGTTTTCTACTGACCATGAAAGTATGCTTTCTGTCTTCTGCTATCTAGAAAGCGGACCTCAAATTTGCTAAAACTATTTTCCTGCTGCGTTTGTTATTTCTTCTAAAATCACCGCCAATATATGTGGGGGGCCTCTGTCTCCTTTTTTTGGGCATTTCTCTAGAGGTGAGTCAGGTCTTATATTTCCCTCTGCTAGCATTATTTAGTTCTCCGGCCGGCGCTGGGCATATAGGGATAAAAAGTAGGACATGCTACCTGGCTACTTCTAGATGATGCGGTAGGTTTAGTTCATGGTCAGTATAGTTACATCTTCCAAGAGCTTGTTCCTATAGAGGCTTATGCTAGTTCTCTGGCCATGGAGATCATGACAGGCCACACATGATGCTCCATACTGTATAATGGCCACACATGATGCTCCATACTGTATAATGGCCACACAGTGCACCATACTGTATAATGACCACACAGTGATCCATACTGTATAATGACCACACAGTGCTCTATACTTTATAATGGCCACACATGATGCTCCATACTGTATAATGGCCACACTGTGCTCTATACTGTATAATGGCTACACATGATGCTCCATACTGTATAATGGCCACACATGATGCTCAATAATGTATAATGGCCACACATGATGCTCAATACTGTATAATGGCCACACTGTGCTCTATACTGTAAAATGGCTACACATGATGCTCCATACTGTATAATGCATGTAGAAAAGCCGCAGAGATACCATCACGTGTTTCTCAACGCAAGCAATGAATAGCCAGGTCTTTCACCGGGAAGGAACAACCACGGAAAGGGCAGCATCCAATAAAGGAAAACCACCTATGCCAAAACATGGTATCCATCCACAGACAG
This sequence comes from Ranitomeya variabilis, assembly GCF_051348905.1. NCBI lineage: Eukaryota > Metazoa > Chordata > Amphibia > Anura > Dendrobatidae > Ranitomeya > Ranitomeya variabilis. The sequence goes on from NC_135233.1 coordinate 465,416,470, forward strand.
CTGTTTCGGGGTATTTGCCCCTCATCAGTGTGGAGTAGGAAACTGACTATTAGGAGCAGTGCCTGGTGAAAAGACTATAAACATAAGGGTGAATGACCTCGGGGAGATCAAAACATCCAACACCGTGGAGATACCACCATGTGTTTCTCAACGCAACATGATGGTGTCTCCGCGGTGTTGGATGTTTTGATCTCCCCCGAGGTCATTCACCCTTATGTTTATAGTCTTTTCACCAGGCACTGCTCCTAATAGCCAGTTTCCTACTCCACACTGATGAGGGGCAAATACCCCGAAACAGTTGTCTGTGGATGGATACCATGTTTTGGCATAGGTAGTTTTCCTTTATTGGATGCTGCCCTTCCCGTGGTTGTTCCTTCCCAGTGAAAAATCTGGCTATTCATTGCTTGCGTTGAGAAACACGTGATGGTGTCTCCGCGGCTTTTCTACATGCATTTGCATATTTCCCATAAGGGATGAGGGCAGTGTTCTAGATCACTGCGTTGAGAAACACGTGATGGTGTCTCCGCGGTGTTGGATGTTTTGATCTCCCCGAGGTCATTCACCCTTATGTTTATAATTATATACCATACTGTATAATGACCTCACATGATGCTTAATACTGTATAATGGCCACACATGATGCTCCATTCTGTATGATGACCCCGCATGATGCTCAATACTGTATAATGACCCCACATGATGCTCCATACTGTATAATGGCCACACATGATGATCCATACTGTATAATGCCCCCCCTCCCATCTTGTATGCATGGCTCATCTCCCCCCTCCCATCTTGTATGCATGGCTCATCTCCCCCCTCACATCCTGTATGCATGGCACATCTCCCCCCCTCCCATCCTGTATGCATGGCTCATCTCTCCCCCATCCTGTGTGCATGGCTCATCTCACCCCCCCCTCCCATCCTGTATGCATAGCTCATCTCACCCCCCCCCCCTCCCATATGCATGGCTCATCTCCCCCCCCTCCCATCCTGTATGCATGGCTCATCTCATCCCCCATCTTGTATGCATGGCTCATCTCACCCCCCCATCCTGTATGCATGGCTCATCTCACCCCCCTCCCATCCTGTGTGCATGGCTCATCTCACCCCCCTCCCATCCTGTATGCATGGCTCATCTCACCTCCCCTCCTCCCATCCTGTATGCATGGCTCATCTCACCCTCCCTCCCATATGCATGGCTCATCTCCCCCCTCCCATCCTGTATGTATGGCTCATCTCACCCCCCCATCCTGTATGCATGGCTCATCTCACCCCCCCTCCCATCCTGTGTGCATGGCTTATCTCACCCCCCTCCTCCCATCCTATACGCATGGCTCATCTCACCCCCCCTCTTCCCATCCTGTATGCATGGCTCATCTCACCCCCCCATCCTGTATGCATGGCTCATCTCACCCCCCCATCCTGTATGCATGGCTCATCTCACCCCCCTCCCATCCTGTATGCATGGCTCATCTCACCCCCCTCCCATCCTGTGTGCATGGCTCATCTCACCCCCCTCCCATCCTGTGTGCATGGCTTATCTCACCCCCCTCCCATTCTGTATGTATGGCTCATCTCACCTCCCCTCCTCCCATCCTGTATGCATGGCTCATCTCACCCTCCCTCCCATATGCATGGCTCATCTCCCCCCTTCCATCCTGTATGTATGGCTCATCTCACCCCCCCATCCTGTATGCATGGCTCATCTCACCCCCCCTCCCATCCTGTGTGCATGGCTTATCTCACCCCCTCCTCCCATCCTATACGCATGGCTCATCTCACCCCCCTCTTCCCATCCTGTATGCATGGCTCATCTCACCACCCCCCTCCCATCTGCATGGCTCATCCTCCCCTCCCATCCTGTATGCATGGCTCATCTCCCCCCTCCCATCCTGTATGCATGGCTCATCTCACCCCCCCATCCTGTATGCATGGCTCATCTCACCCCCCCTTCCTGTATGCATGGCTCATCTCCCCCTCCCCTCCTGTATGCATGGCTCGGCTCCCTGCTCCCATCTTGCATGGCTCGGCTCTCCATCCTCCTTCATCCTCCCCCCGTCCTCCCTGGCTGTCATACTCACCTTTCCCACACTGCGCCGAACATCCCTCCATCTCTGTCCCGGCGCAGCACCTTCTTCCTGCGTGAGCGGTCACGTGGTACCGCTCATTAAGGTCATGAATATGCGTCCATATTTATCACCTTAATGAGCGGTACCACGTGACCGCTCACACAGGACAAGCTGCCGGCGCTGAGACCAGGCATCGCTGGCAGGCGAGCAGGCGGGTGGCTGGGGGGGGGGGCGGTCGGTCGGAAGGTGACCCCGGACTTTAATTAAAAAAAAAGAAAAAAAACTTTCTCAGGTGCCGCCCCCCTGCTTCGTCCCGCCCTAGGCATGTGCCCTCAAGTGCCTAGTGGCAAATACGGCCCTGAATACACTCCTCATAGTTCTCCATACAGTATAATGCACTCCCCATAGTTCTCCATACAGTATAATGCACTACCCATAGTCCTCCTTATAGTATAATACACTCCCCATAGTCCTCCATATAGTATAATGCACCCCCATAGTCCTCCATGCAGTATTATGGTCACCACAATGTACTCACTGATTTAAAGAAAATAATACAATACTCACCTCTCCTCCTTGTTTTTCCCAGTGCTACGATCTCTGCTGCGAGCGTTCTGAAGTGCCGCCTACCTTAGCACAGCGGGCGTCATATAGTGACATCATTGTGCCTGCTGCGCTGAGACGTCAGACACTGAGGAAGAATGATGGAGGATGAAGTGTCAGCTGACGCTCCTTCCTCCATCATTGCTTTCAACTATATCGGCATCCAGGCTGCTGATACAGTTGAACACGTGATGACGGGTGGTTGGGGCCCGGCCCTGGTACAGGCGTCCCTGACACACAGCCGACATAGTGGAGTCTTAGGTTACTGCAACCACAAGAAGAAAATCACAAAACAAGCACGACTTGTTTGTCGTGGTCTCAGTACACTCAGGGTCATAATACGACACCATTGACTTGTATGGCACTGAGATGTAGCAGCGACTCCTAGCAATCTTTGGCCGCGCAACATGTAGCCCCAGCCTTAAGGACACTCTTTTCATATATGTTTTCCCAGTAGAATCTCATGGACAATGTACAATGGATGCTTTGATCTTTGATCTTAGATACTTTGGATGAATAGAGACACATTGTGTACAGTTGTGCTCAAACGTTTTCATACTCCGGCAGAATTTTTGCTTTCTTGGCCTTTTTTCAGAGAATATGAATGATAACACCATAACTTTTTCTCCTCTCATGGTTAGTGGTTGGGTGAAGCCATTTATTGTCAAACTACTGTGTTTTCTCTTTTTAAATCATAATGACAACCCAAAACATTTGATCGCCTTTACACTTCTGTCTCCGCCAACAATATAACTTCTTCGGTTCCCAGTGTGATTGATGGAGACAGACAGGAGCGCATGGCTGTCACACGGAATGTCACTGCATCGATCTCAATAAATCAGGCGGCAATCGCTGGGAGTCATTGGAGGTTTGCATCCTTAGAGAAGCCAAGCAGGACATCTTATACTTAGTGAGAGACACTGGTGATGTGCTAGATGGCAGCTTATGGCAAAAATACAGCGGGCTGGTGTGGATGTAACATGGCATTGTATGCTGCAACCTAGAAATCCCAATGTCTTGCATTTGTAAAGCCGTGTTCATACAGTGCAGTTCATGTGCATGTTTTCTATGTGCTTTATCCAAAACTGGGTCTTACTTCACATCTTGCATTTGGATTCCATTTGCATACAGTTTTTTGACACATACCATCATTTAAGGTGACTTTTTAGAACAAGTTGTCACGTGTGCCTATATGAGGATTATCACTATTTCTAGCCATCACATGACTTGTATTCTTTATTTTTTCACCAAATCTTCTGCAGGATCTTTGTCAACACCTAAATATGAGGCATTCCTGCTCTCCTGCATCTGTGGAGAGATAAAACACTTACTAGAAAGCAGCATCTTTGGGTATGTTTGTTTTTATCTGTGTAAAACCCCGCCCACATCACTGATTGGCAGCTTGCTGTCTACACTGTGCATTGACAGCTGCCAATCAGTGGTGGGGGCGGGGTTGGACTAGGAGGCACAAGACACCTAGTCCTCTAGGGATAATCTCCTGCTAATGAACTACTGATTATATAAAAAATGCAACAAACAAACAAACAGCCTATTAAGTGACACATCCCTGGAATAGGGTCTCTGCCCCTACATCAGGGTACTCTCAGATTACATAGCAAAAACCTGCTTACAGGTTCACTTTAATGGATTAGTAGTTTTGTACAAGATAAGCAACTTGTTCTCTTTGGGTAAATTACATTTTTTGCCTGTGACCACGGCTTATGTTTAAAAAATAGTCCATAGGACATGAAACAAATGTGGTAATTTTTATGAAGAAAATAAAGTTCCTTTTTACATAATTAGGCAAGTTCTGAATTCATCGGCTTTCACATCACATTTTTTTTTTAGTGACCTCTGGCTGCACACGTGGGAATGTACAGTTCATCTAATGAGCTTCAGTAGTCGGTACATATGAGCAGATTCTTAAACTAACCCTAAACTAACATCATATATGTAAAGCATCAGAAATGTTGATGACGTCCAGACTATTGTATTAAGTTAGTGCCTCGTTTTTTACTGGAATCCGTTGGCGAATATTTATGCAAATGAGTGTGCAAGGACCGGGACTTGTCCTGCACGTACAGCTCTCCGACATCTTTCTCCTCCCACCACCTGCTGTCTTTGACTGACAGGACACTATTCTCTGTGACTTGCTTCCCTGCCCGAAATCTCATGCGGGCGCCATTATTCCTTGGGACAGCGCATGTGTAAGACTATAGGCATGCTGCCCACGTTTCCCCCTTACTGAGACAAGTTTCAATGTGTATAATGCCATGTGAATTGTGTCCTGCGTCTCTTGTGTGAATAGTTTAATATGATAAGTGTTAATGATGTTGAAATATGTCTAGTTGATTATAGGAACAGTTACAGTAAATAGTTGGGACTAGCCCACAGTGGGAGGGGTGAGTGTAAGAGAAAAATGACTGCTTCCTGCTAGGAAGACAGATAGGGCCTCGAGTGCTGGGTGAGTGGACAAAGAGGTCCGAGGTGAACAGTGCCACATTCGAGGGTGATCCTAAATGAGAGGAGACTGAAGAGAAGGGATAGAGAGATCCTGAGGATAAGTGACAGAGATGTCTGCAGACAGGTCCTAGGAGAGGACACCTAACCACAGGACCTTAGGCTTGTAATGCAGAAGGTAACGAGCCTTAACAGGACCGAGAGACTGGGGCTAGTGAAGGGTCCAGAATCAGAGTTAAAGGGCGCCATAGTGAGAAAGAGGACGCAGAACCACAGAGCAAGTAAATGAGACTTGTTGATCAGGACTGTAGCGTTAAAGCTGGGTTGTGGTAAAGTAGGGAGAACTAGCGGACATAGAGAGCCCTGGAGTGAACTACAGAGGAAGGATACTGCGTGGAAAATGCTTCATACTGTAAAGGACACGTCCATAATACTGTGTACCCGCTATCCCATGTGTATAACCCTACCAAGTCACCGTTCAGTAAAGAGTTTATTTATGACTGGTGGGCTCCCTCATTGTACTGAGAAACATCTGGTCCTGGCAAACCAGCAACATTGGTTACATGTGGCCTGCATGGGCGTAATGCCCCCCACACACCCAGCCAGGACCTACACTTTCATGTAGCGTGCCAGGGCGCTGGAGACGAGTACCACCCCCGCACCACGTTACACATGCGCAGTGAGTCCTGATGACATTGTGAGAGACGAACTATTAATAAAAATAATAATATTTATTTCTATAGCGCCAACATATTCCGCAGCACTTTACAATTTAGCTGGGCCATGTACAGACAATAAAAGCGACACAATGTGACACATTTCTACAGTTACAGGAGGAGTGAGGGCCCTGCACACAAGCTTACAACCTATATCTCCACATGCACCACTTATGGAAATGGCTGCAGCTCCAGAGGGGAGCGGGTCACAGAGAAGAGTGACCTGTCAGGAGTCCAGCGTGGAGAGACTGGACGAGCTGGAAGCGCAGGACAAGTCCTTGCATTTGCAGGCTCATTTGCCGAAACGTTTGCCAATGGAATCTTTGAAAACAGAGGCGCAGACTTTTAATAAAAAGGTATGGTCGTCATCAACATTTCACATGCTTTGTATAGATGATGGTAAAGAGGTTGTCGGACCTTAAGCTACAAGTCTGCCATCACTCTATGTGACTGCAAACTTGTGAATCCGCGCATTGCGCACAATGTCAGCTTCAGGAGTGGTCGGTCATGTGACTGAAAGTGTGCAATATGCATTCTTGCGGCCACATTCCAACTAGATTGTGTCTGTCTTCGTTCAATACAAGTGTATTGGCCGCGACCGTCTAGTTGGCATGTGACCGTATGTATGCAAGTCATAAATGGGGTCACTATCTGACATTCCCAATGCCGACATCGGAGAATCTTCATGTGAAGACTCACAAGTCTGTAGCCACTCTAAGGCCAGACAAACCCATTATTTCAAGTGCTGCAGAGTATGATTGTGCTATATAAGCGGGTAAAATAAATACTAAACAATCTAGTTTGGTCCTTTCGTGGGTAAATTAGGACTAGGAGGTACTTGAAGTTCTTGCGCAGACACAATTGCTCCCCATGCCCATATCTACTAGATGTGAGTTATTTGCATACACCAACACTTGGATCATAGAACCTGGTGAGTTTTCCATCTGTGTCCCCCAATATGACCCGAATAGTTTGTGTACTTGTACTTTGCTGTAGAACATATCTTTCTCATATGTCCCCCTTGTCTGGAGGAAGAACATGTGGCCTCCAAATGGTTCATCAACCTTCCTTGTCATTTTTTTTTATAATCCTATCACCCCATCATTTCCAGCGTTTTATTATCCATGGTCTTATTATCACATCATTGGCTCATCACCGCCTTTCTTCTAAGGCTAAGAGATTAGTTTTCTCATTTTTTCCTTTTCTTCTGATCGCTCGGCCTCCCATCTTTTGACGCAATCCTTTGTTTCTTCTCCATTAATAAAGTTACAGGCTCTGATATAATATATCTGTCTGGCCTTGTGTCACCTTGTATCCACATCCGCCCTTTATGCTGTTTTATGTTGTAGTTTTCTTCAGAGATTTCAGATTTATGTGTAGTAATACTATGTAAAGCCATCTCCGAAAATATCAGTAGAACCCCTGTGCACATTAGATTGTCTGCAGGATGTGCCAACTGTTATCAGGTAGTGGGCAACTTAAAAGTGTCAGTTCTCCCATGAAAATATAGATTTCTTAACAGATACAAACTCCTGTCTTGAATGATAAACCATTAACAACAAGATAACGCACATATTTTTGCAGACCAATGTGGAATGTGATCCTGGTGCCCCGACGTACGTTTCACCCTTTGCTTCATCAGGGCAAATATATATGACTGTACCCATGCACTATGCAAATATATATGATAGTTCATGAGGTTAAGTTTGTATCTATTAAGAAATCCACATTTTCATTATTTACTTTGTATAATACCATATTGATTAGATATAACTATGCAAATGCAACACGTGGTCCTCCATTGAATTTCGCTGTTGAACTTTATATGTATTTTAAATTGTTCAATTTTTCAATAAGGTTTAAAGAAATATTTTTTCAGCAGACTATATGCACCTATTTTTCTTTGGGTGGTATTCATAGTTCAGGTGTGTTTTTAATAACTATTTGCACATACTCTATATCAGAGTTCCCCAAGTTCGGTCCTCAAGAGCCACCAACGGGTCATGTTTTCAGGATTTCCTTAGTATTGCACAGGTGAGAATTCCATCATCTACACAGGCAACAATTCCATCACCTGGGCCATACTAAGGAAAGCCTGAAAACACGACCTGTTGGTGGCTCATGAGGACTGGATTTGGGGAACGCTGCTCTATATGTTGGTAGTCACGGATTTCGACAATGTCAGAGCCTTTTGTTTCCCAAGACAAGCCCTCATCAGATGTCTCTTACATTGGCTTATAGCCTGATCCTCACTCAGGTTTTTGCTATGCAATCTGAGAGCAGCATGATGTAGGACCAGAGAGGCTGATTCCAGTGATGAGTCACTTATTAGGCTGCTTCATGCAGTTTTGAAAGAATCCTTGTTTTCTCATTTGTAGATGTAGCAGTGCTCTGAATGCTGAGCTGTGCATAACCCCGCCTACACCACTGATTGGCAGCTTCCTGTGTACATTGTCAGCAAGCTATCAATCAGTGGTGGGGGCGGGGTTACATAGATTAGCTGGACTGGCTTGCACGTGAGAGCTAGTGCTGTAGTGATAATCTCCTGCTGATAAAACACTGATTGTATTGAAACAACAGCACACAGCATAGTAAATAACACATCTCTGGGATCATGGTCTCTATCCCTACATTATGCTATTCTCAGATTAAGTAGAAAAATCCCGCTGTCAGATTCCCTTTAATTTAGTGCTAAAGGACCTTTGAGAGTATACAAAGTGGTTCTCTAATCAATAGGAGTCTCGAATACTATTGATACCAGTCTAAAAATACTGATTTTATCTAAATACGGATGCACAGATGTGCCTGTGTGAATGCAGAATGTAGTGCAGCCTGTCGATCCATGATGGAAGGAGCTGGACGTCTTTAGATTCACACACTCTCCAGGCTTCTTGTCAACAGTTCATTTTTAAGTCTTTAAGCCGTCCTGGTGGTAGAGAACGCAGGAATCTCATTATCATGACCCTTAAGAAACAGGCAGAACTCTGATCCCCTCCAGTGCCCGCAATTAATGATTCCCCAAGCATGGGAGCTTAGAGGATTTATGCTACAAAATGAGCTGTTAGAGGTTGTCACCCCGAGAAGCAGCCAGCTAATCAGCCCCTGTCAGCACCGCGCAGCGCACTGTCAAATATGGAGGATCACCCAGAGGCGGGGGGACGGGGAACGTATCCGAGGACCTCCGCAGAGTTTTGTAAATCAGATACCATTACACGCTCTCAGTCTAAATAGTATTAGCAAATAATAATATTTAATAATTTATTATGTGAAATTTGTTTTGTATTGTTACATAGTACAGTTGAAAAAATACACATGTCCATCAAGGTCCGCTAAGTGATGGGGCAAGATAAAGGGGTAGGGATAACCAGAATTGATTAACCAATCTTCTCTTGAGAAACAGATTTTTTATTTTTATCCTGATCCTAATTGTCGATCAGATGGAACCATTTTCACACCATTCTCTAGGGTTTATTTTTAGAGTTTTAAGAAGACTTTTCAGCAGGCTCTTGATCATCAGAGGCAGGATTATAATAACTGATAACAACTTTAACACATAATATTAAATCTTTATTTTTATATAGCTCTAACATATTCCGCAGCGCTTTACAGTTTTTGCACACATTATCATCGCTGTCCCCGATGGGGCTCATAATCTAAATTCCCTAGATTCTTTGGAATGTTGGAGGAAAAGCGGAGTACCCGGAGGAACATACAAACTCTTTGCAGGTGTTGTCCTTGGTGGGATTTGAACCCAGGACTAGAGCACTGCAAGGCTGCAGTGACAACCACTGAGCCACTGTGCTGCCCACATAATCCACTAATAACAATAGGCAATTTACCAGCTCCCCCTCCCTTCACAATCACCTTTGCACACGCTCATTAAATGCTTCAACACAAAAGATAGTCAGTCTATGCATTGTGGCTAATGTGCATGTGAATTTACTGAAACTGCTGGAAGTTACAGTCTAAAAAAGCCTCGGTGCTCAGAGTGAATATTGCAATATTTATACTTTTCAGAAAGATTGTGATATGGGGAAAAAAAGCCCCCCCCCCAAAAAAAAAATACACTTAATCGTAAAACCTGATGTAAATAACAGGTCATTTTCTGATTACACAATCCCCTTAAAATGTATATTTCTGCAACAGTTTTCCAGTCACTTTTTTTTAAACCAGTTGTATCTATAGGATCCATGAAATGACCAGAAAATCAGACCTGGCTTACAGCTTTTTATGCCGATGGGTACGGCATCCGTGCAGGTTTCACATATATTTGTATACATCATGTAAATTATATAGTATCAAAACCATCTATGTGATTATTATTTATAAACGTGCCCCAGGGCGTATTTACTCGCATTTATTCCTGCTCTCTGTCAGCTATAAAATCTAGTTTTCCTTCTCCTATGCACTTAGACATACACTAGGGACAATATTACAGGACGTGAGCTGCTATGTACAGGCCAGAAATGATCACTGAAGTCTACCGTCCACAAAGGGTGCATAAAATATATGGAGAGATGCAAGTATATACAATATATACAGTGTATATGTATATAATGTATGTGTGTGTATATATATATATATATATATATATATATATATATATACTCATACATTATATATACACATATACTGTATATTTACATACAATAAGTTATTTGTGTGTGCATGTATAAGTATATAATACATGTGTACATATGCAATGTCTTGAAAATTAGTCATACCCTGTGAAATGTTCCACATTTTTTCACGTCACGCCCACAAAGTTAAATGTATTTTATTGTGATTTTATGTGATCTACCAACACAGTGTAGCAAGTATTTGTGAAGTATAAAGTAAATGCTCCATGGTTTTCTACTTATTTTAAAAATATAAATCTGAAAATTGTGATGTGCATTAGTATTCAGCCTCTTGTAGTCTGATACCCCTAAATAACATTCTGTGTGGCTAATGACCCCCAGAAGTCACATAATTAGTGAATTGAGTCCACCTCTGTGTAATTTATCCTCAGTATAACTAAAGCTGTTCTCTGAAGACCTCAGAGGTTTGTTTGAGAACTTTAGTGATAAAATAACATCAAGAAAAGCAAAGAACACACCAGACAGGTCAGGGATAAAGTTGTGGAGAAGAGTAAAGCAGGGTTCGGTTATAAAAAGATAGCCCAAGCTCTGAACCCCAGAATTCTGACGTAAACATCAGGATGAATCAGGGACTAAGTGCACTTTTCTGTGCAGTGGTATAATCATGTGCTTGGTGATAACGCTGTGTGAATTTCTCCTTCACTGTGATATTACTATGTGCATTATTTGTGTGCTTCAAGAGCACCGTGTGCAAGCACCTTCACTACACTCCTAGTGTTACTTTGCTGAATATAATATCAATGTTCACATTCTACTACTAAGTGCGTATACTTCATGTGCTGTTTATTACTGTGCCATTACTATGTGCACAGCGTAGGAAAGGCTAAGTGCAACAGAAAGGGATAAGGGAAAGGGAACCAAACACTAGGGAAGGGGGGAATAGAGACCCCTAGACAGATATAACGTCACCGTGTCTGCCCTATTGTCCCTATATTGGTTCCGCACCTATCGCCGAGCAGGATACCGAATCCCTGCCTGACCCTGAAGATAAGCCCTGCACCTGGAGGACAGGATGCACTATTCATTCCCTACTACCACTAAAGACAGATGGGATGCACAAACAAGGGGGAACACTTAGCTTGAGTAGACTCAGAGAGAAACACAGACATCCTCCAGCAACACCAAGGAGGAAGATAGCCCAAGATAGCTCCAAGCCGCAACAGGGAACTGGAACCAGAAATATCAACCATGCCTTCTAGCAGGAAGCTGGGAGTTATATACACCCTGGTCCAGGTGTATCAACTAGAGCTGGATGAGGTTGCCACTGGGTCCTAAAGTCAGAAGGCCCAGGAAGAAGTCTACAAAGCAAACTGCTGAGACTTTCTTCAGTCAGATGGAGAGCGACAGTCTGCAGCCTCTGACACACTTATGACAGTGCGTTATCCTACTGTGTGCATTATCTTTGTGCATTATAGTTTCTTTTTTAATTTTTGAAAATCTACTATAAGGTTGGGAATGGGAAAGAAAAAAGAAAGAGACATTACTTAAATGGATTTTGTCAGGAAACTATAAATATAAACTAAAAAAATGGCCTTGTATATAAAAATGCCTTTTATGTTCCAGTCGTTGCGTCTGTCCCACTTACTGATGATTGACAGTTCTAGTTTTCCTGTAGCAAATACTGTCTGCAAAGAAAAGTTTAGGCAAGCCAGTGCTGTCAGTCACCAGTAAGGGAGGCAGGACATGCAAAACCAGTGGGCAGAACAATTCGCTGAGCCACACCTAGGGTGCACCAAACACAGTGTGATCTGATTCTCTCGGATGAGGAGAAGATAATAAACAAAATTTCTCTATTCTGTCCATCCACGGAAATCAGACTGCACTCAGATGTCATCCGAGTGCAGGCCAATGTTTTCCATAAACTCATTGACTCGCATGGCTGATTGCATTCTAAAAATCGGATCCAACTCGGGAATGTTGTCATTTTTTCTTTAGAGTGAGTTGAACATGTTGCTCTGCCCCATAGAATTACATTGTTCCGTGTGCAATCCATTATTTTATCGGATCACACTTGGACTGAAAATACGGCCACGTGAACAAGACATTTGACAGTCTTTTAACCCCTTAGTGATGGAGCCAAATTTTTGAAATCTGACCAGTGTCACTTTATGTGGTAATAACTCAGGAACGCTTCAACAAATCCCAGTGATTTTGAGATTTTTTTTTCATGGCACATTATTCTTTATGACAATTATAGATATAGGTCGATATGTTGTGTGTTTTTTTTTTATAAAAAGTATCAGAAATTTGAGAAAAATGTAAAAAAAATTAGCAATTTTCAAACTTTGAATGATTATCCCTATAATCCAGATAATCATACCACAGCAAAACATTAATAAATAGCATTTCCCACATGTCGGCTTTATATCAGTACCAATTGTAAAATGTTCTTTTATTTTGTTAGCATTTTAGGAGGTTAAAGAATGTAGTAGTAATTTTTCATTTTTTCAAGGAAATTTACAAAATTTATTTTTTTAGGGACCTATCCATGTTTGAAGTGCCTTTAGGCTTCCCATATATGGGAAACCCCCAAAACGTATACCATTATACCTTATAAAAACAGCACCCCCTGACATATTGAAAACTGCAGTCAGGTAGTTTATTAACTCTTCAGGTGATTTTCAGGAATTAATGCAAAGTGGCATGATAGGAATGAAAATGTGCATTTTTACCACCTAAATGGCTCTAACTTCTGAACAGGTTACAACAGCCATCCGACTCTAAGGCCGCTATTTGGTCGTGAATTGCCATGGCAAACATCAGGACCACAAAATGATGATCTGAGGGCACCAATTGGGATAAAGAGGAAGCCCCCACACTCCGTTAACCATTTATATGATGTAGTCACTATTGACAGCAGCATCTAAGGGGTTAAACAGATATGGACGGTGACCACACTGATCGTGGCTGGTGGAAGTTGTCAGCTATAGTGGAAAGCCAACAGCTGCTGGATTGTCACCTGCATGGGGAGGCTATTCTCTTATATCTCAGGTCAGTTAAAAGGCGTATTGACGGTCATTAAGGGGTTAAATCATGGAGAACTCCTTTAAGGAAATAAACCTCAAACAGAGCGGAGACCAGATTATTCTTGGTGAAGTGAGATCCCATTCCACATTTTTCTATGGAACATCATGGTTACTTGTTGTGGACCTAAGTATAGTCAGTTCTTCATACTGAGATGAATATCATTATTTAAAGGACTGATGATATTCCGGGCCATAACAAGCACATGGATTCCCAAACCTTGGAATATCCAAGAATCCTGAGGCAGCAGAGGATAATCCTTACAAAAATACAGCTGAGGCTTGAGAAAGGCCAGATATGATCAAAACATTGCCTTTGTGCCTAGTGTGATCTTTTAATATTCTGGAATAAAGATCTAACTCTTTAAGTCTGGCGCCTCAGGATTCATGAATACTTTACTATTTTGGGGCCTAGTGGGAGGCCTCAGATGCACATTGTAAGGAAACAGGTGGTAAAGGCATGGATGGAGATATGTGTCACTGACGAGGCTGACCTCAGTGATGTAACTCCCGAAAGAGAATACATCAGAAATGGTACGTTAGTCAGAGGATTTTTATTGGGACCTGATTTTAGGTCTGGGATTTAGGAGCGACCAAAAGAGATTGGGTGGGAAAGGTCGTTCCCATACTTCCAGTTCAGGGCTTGCAGATCCAATAATAGGCAGCTGGGTTGGCTCAGCTGTGTCTGATGTGTTGGAGCTGGAGACTGACCATTAATGGTGATCAAACTGAGCCTCAGCAGTGCCTATACTGATGTATGGGTGAGACTGTCTTGTTTTCTTTGCCTAGCCTGAGAAAGGACTGTGTTTTGTTTGTTATTCGGTTTGGGCTGAAGAAAAGCTGTATTTAATTTCTGAAGTTTATGAAGAACACTAAGCTTTACTTTGCTATTAGACATCCGTGCCTGTGTTGTATCCTCGCACCTACCAAAGAGCGCGAACCCCTAAAACATGAACACTATATATGTCTAAAGGAAAAACAACCCTCCAAAAGCCAAAGATTGCTGTTCTTCTGCCACTGGCACTTGTCCAGCCCCAGGTCATGATCTTCTGTCCTGTCACTTTTGTTTTTCTGCTCTTTGCCTTACTTGTTTGCCTCAGGCAGGACGTGAGTCTTTCCTGACATTGACTGAGGTTTTTTCTAATAACTCTTCCAAGTGAGGTCTCTATTGTGCTCTTCTCCCATCCTCTCATTTCGTGAGCCCTTCTAAGACTTGCAGATAGTTGTTGCTCTTATCTTAAGTATCGCTGTGGGATGCGGGTGTTTTCCATTCTCCTGGAGCGTTATTTCAGATCTGATCTTAACTGCATTCACTGCTGCAATAAAAAAAAAAACACAACCAAATTTTAGGCAGATTTTAGCAAGACTTTCATGGATGGTATAAGATCCAGAGAGGAACATATCATTGGTGCAATCTGTGCGGACGCCCAAAAGATAAGGTGCCCACTATCGCCTCCAAAGCAGGAGGAATTGTGCATTATGATGAGCTACTAGACTGAAAAGGGACCCTTCACCGCTCTTGCCCAGGGGCCATTTTCTGGCTGTGTCCTCCTCATATGATAGTACTAAATGGCAGGAAGTATCAGCCTTGGGTGCTGGGAAGTGAGTGACCTTAGGGTTGTCACGTGAGGTGGTGGGATCAAAGGACCCTCTGTTATTTATGATCCCTGCCTCCATTGCAATTGCGCATTCACATCTCTAACATATTAAAGAATATTTACACCTTCGGTGGAATTTTTTTTATTAAATGGTAAATACATGTAATTTTGGGCTAAAATTATTTTTGCAACTGGGTTCCATTAAAAATTTTGCTCCGTTTTCTTTCTATAGCCTGTGTATTGCACTAATTCTAGCTGCAGAATGAGTAAACTAAGGACCCATCAGTGACACCATTCTGATGGGGAGTTTTTAGCTTTTATCTGCCTTGTGTTCAGCTTCTCTCACCGTATTTATGACCAGCTCTCCTTTGTAGTCTGTGGTTGTAAATGAGCTGAGTAAAATACAGAGTTAGGGCTCTTTCAGACATTTGTGATCATCAGTCTGATCTCTGATCGCAAGACACAGACTGGCCGCGCGTCTCCAGATCCGAGCATGAAAAAGCTGTCGCACACGGATCGGGAGATACGTGGACAGTCCGTGCGATGTGATCCGAGATCGGACCGATGATCACATATGGTGTCCATATCCTTTTAATCTTTATTTGTACTCTGTAAACATATTCTGCAGAACTTTACAATATGGTCAAGAAGTAAAGAAACAAAATATCAAAGAACGGATACAAATGTACATCTACAATGAAAGAGACGGAATTAGGAAAAAAAAACCTGCATCTAGGAACACATGGTGCCAAAGTAACGACTCCAGATTACATCATGCCAAAATCTCCAGAAGAATGAAAACTTCACAAACATTTCCTCTTACAAACTTCTCTCACTTACTCCTAGGAGATTCCCCAAATATGAGCCAGAGGAAAGCAGCCAAGTAATCATTTTTAATAGCTGCTGCTTCAAGGATTTATAACCACTCACTTCTCCCAAAGATTACAGTCCATCAGTGGGGTCTCAGAACTCAGATTTGTGGAGATTATTTAAAGTGGTTGTCCAGGATTATCTTTCTTTTTATAAGGACTAAGAGGCAGCTAGTTGCTAACTATTTACCTTCTCTGTCTGGTTCCAATCAGAACGGTCACCGACCACTCTTGCCGTTGATTCAGCTGCTTCACGTCAACAGAGCAGCTCTTCCTCTTCCATTCTGCTCTGTTGATGGGGTGTGATTGCCAGCGTCATGCTGATTGACAGCCAGCTCCCCGCTGCCCAACTGCGGAGAGCCACCTATCAATTAGTAGGGCATTATCAGTCATGTCCCATCAACAGAAAAGAGAAGAAGAGCTGCTTTGTTGACGTGGAGCAGCTGAATCGCCAGCAGGAGCGGTCAGTGACTGCTCTGACATGACGCCGATTAGAACAGGCAGGTGCTTACCTCTGTTAGTTTTTAGTCCCATAGTAAAAATATAACATAGTCCTGGAAAACCCTTTTAATTTCTAGCAATACTTAAGTGCTTGACAACCTCTACAATTCCTGTAAACTATTTGAACTATTTATTTAAAATCCATCTCTTATTTGGAAACATTTTGTCTAAAATACTAGAAAATGTATCGAAAAAGTCATGCATTGTAATTAAGATTTTGGCTGTAGGCAGATGAACTGTGAAGGGAGAAATAGTCGGAAATCAAATGGCGATGGAAATGATTAATAAAAAGAAAAATATTGTTTTTATACAATATTTTACAGAGTTAACCTAATCATATAGATGACATAACAGTAGATTTCTACTTCTCTTGTAAAGGAACAGTTAATTGACACAAATATGTAATTTTTTTACATGGACTAAATGCCGCTGTTCTTCAGAATCTGGAGTAGTTGGTTTTGATTTTTTTTTTTCCTTCTTCATTCCATTATCTATTCTCTGTACTTAAATCTAGTCTTGTTGTCCAAGTGAGCATGGTCCTCAACCCTAGGCATGTGTACAGAGTGCGAAAAGTGAAAAGGGGGTCATATCTCAGGAACAGAGCAGCAAAGGAGCAAAAAAAAACTGTGTCAAATTCAGTAGAACTAGTGAAAAATATTACTGATTTTTTTGCAAGTGTAATCTTTAAACATAAAGAAAGAGAATGTCCAAATGTTATACAATATTAACTCTCCATATATTAAATACTTGTCCTTGCTAAAAAAAAAAAAAAAAAAAAAGATCTCTCAAAATTGAGGCTGCAGCAAATAGGAGTTCTACTAACAGTATAACTGGGTACAAATATATAGAAAAAGTGAGCAAATACCGTAACATAGAATTGTCGTATATCGTTATATAAGAGAAGAGGTAATAATCAAAGTGTATATAGTCATCATACATTATTTTATCATGACCTCAACCCCAAAAGACCCAGAATCGCCATCACAATGATAAACAAAGGATTTAGTCTTCATCATAGACAGTATCCAGAAAATCATTTCTTTTCGCCCTTGAGGCAAACTGCATCCAGACAGCTGGCGTGCAGCACAGATACAGCCCAGCATTATAGTAATTTGGTCCAATTTAATGATGTCCTGTCAACAAAGTATCACATGTCATTGTAATCTGGACTCGCCTATTAGTCCAGAATCTGTAGTGCAAGCGATTGCCGCAGGGAGCAACAAACGCCTGGAATAAAGGAGCTGTGCTCTTAGGAAGCAAAATCCCAGAAGAACTGTGACCCACGTGATGTTGTGAAGAACTGCAATCACCAGACAAAACGTATCACCGGCTCCTGTCTTCTTGCATCATATTCACTGCTCCTTTCAATACTTACATTTTTAGGCATTCTGTCTTTTACGTTCCCAATAATCTGGAAGTAAAATGGAAAACCATTAAAAAAAACCTCTTTCCAAGTGCCGAGGACATTGTGCAGGGAGGGAGGAGTAGGTGAGCTGTGACCACTTTCTATTATCAGTTATGGATCTTAATAGTAGACCTTACCTCTGGCTGGGAAGATTATGACATGACTGCTATAAGATTATATCTGCAGGAAAGGAAGTGTAAGCCTACTATCAAGCTCATTAGTCACAGAGAAACCTGCAAGATTTTAGGATTTTTTATTTAAATCTAGAAAGAGCAAAAAAATGTAAAATATAGTCCTAACAATTCATAAATATCATTATTATTATTATTAAAAAAAAAAGTAATGTTCTGATGATATTCCTGGGCAGTGGATTAGCCTTTTGGACATGCGCACACCACTACGCCACCAACGTAATGATGAGCAGGATTCTGGGGGAGAAACAGCGCTGTCACCACGCCCATAGGACCAGACCAGCGTGAGTGACAGCAGAAAACGGCGACTTTACAAAGGTATTTCGGCAGCATAGGTGGGTAATAAAGGCACACAAAGACACTAATGTAACGCCCAGCTCTGCCCCTATTTAACGCTATTTTTAGCTCATCTTCAAAAAACGGGGTGACAGGTTCCCTTTAACATGTTATAGTTCCAGGAATTACTAGCACTTCAGATATGGTTCTTGTATTTAGAAGGGTTTTTTCTGTTTCATAGTATTTCTGTATATTTTCCTTTATAGCTATAATAGATGATAAAATAAGAGAATTGAACCAATATTCAGATGTCATAAAAGGCGGCCATTAAAGTGGTTGTCATCTTTGGACAATGCTTACTTTTGGTTAAAAAAGGAAAGGTCCCTTTTAACAATAAGCTGATCAGAAAGTATCACCTGTCAGGAGCCCCAATGAGAAAATGTCCTCCGGGAGTCCCAACGATCAGAAAGTGTCCCCTGCCAGGAGCCATAAAGATCAGAAAAGGTGTCCTGCCATGAGCCCCAAAGATCAGAAAATGTCCCCTGCTGGGAGCCACAAAGATCAGAAAATGTCCCCTGCCAGGAGCCCCAACGATCAGAAAATGTCCAATGCCGGGAGCCCCAATGATCAGAAAGTGTCCCCTGTCGGGAGCCTCAATGCTCAGAAAGTGTCCCCTGCTGGGAGCCACAAAGATCAGAAAGCGTCCGCTGCTGGGAACAACAACGATCAGAAAGTGTCCCCTGCCAGGAGCCCCAACAATCAGAAAATGTCCCCTGCTGGGACCCCCAACGATCAGAAAGTGTCACCTGCCGGGAGCCCCAATCGATCAGAAAATGTCCCCTGCTGAGACCCCAATGATCAGAAAGTGTCCCCAGCCGGGAGCCCCAACGATCAGAAAATGTCCCCTGCCTGGAGCCCCAACGATCAGAAAATGTCCCCTGCTGGGACCCCCAACGATCAGAAAGTGTCCCCTGCTCGAAACCCCCAACGATCAGAAAGTGTCCCCTGCTGGGACCCCAACGATCAGAAAGTGTCCCCTGCTGGGACCCCCAACGATCAGAAAGTGTCCCCTGCTCGAAACCCCCAACGATCAGAAAGTGTCCCCTGCTGGGACCCCCAATGATCTCCTGTAACCTGATGAGTAAACCAGGCAAAAAATATACATTTCCCCTGCAGTGCGGCTACAGGAGACATGCCAGGGCACTTTGTTAAATGTTCTGACTTCTGGGGAAAGTCTTGTGGTTTTCGTCCAGCTTTGCATCAGTTAGCCACTTGTCATCGACTATTTTTTATGCCTATGTACAATAGTAAAAAATTGATTCTAAAGCTTTATAGTTCTGCCAAGTGCTCACATCTTGTCCAGAGGATTATTTAGTTTACTCTTCATTCTGCTGAGTGCAAACCGGAATCATGTTATTAGAATTTTCTAAAAAAAAAAAAAGGACCACACACGATCGTTTTTGTCCTCCTATAATTAAGCACTTACGGAATTAGACTATTTTTTGTATTTTACTAAAGAGCTATAATCACTGATTTACAAATGTATGCCAAGACATAAGACTGAGACGTAAGTGGTAATTTGCGGAAACCAACAAATTAATAATCGTCGACCTTGGAATTATTATGGTCATTGTAGATATCCTTTTTTCCCCTGTTTTTTTTATCCACCATACAGTTCCAAAGATACAGGCCTTTATATTTAGTGCTGATTTTTATGGTCTTTAGTAAAGGGGCGTGGCTCACAGAGTAATTATGCAGAGAAACGTAAAGCCACGCCCCTGAGGATCCCGTGAGCCATGCCTCTTGTAAAGACCATATTGATTAGTATATTGGGCACACTAAATAAAAAGGCTCATATTCCTGTGTAAATTGTAAGGCCATGAGGGCAGAGTCCACTCCCATACTTTGTACCAGTCTGTCACTGTTAATTTATTCACTGTAATTTATATATGTATTTTGTATGTTAAACCCCTTGTCACATGTACAGCCACATGGAAACAATGCTGATTTAAAAATAAATAAATAAAAAATTAATAATCTCTGGAACCATATGGCGGATTTAAAAACAAACGGGGGCTTATCTACAGCATTCCAGAATGCTGTAGATAAGCCCCTGATGCCAGTGGCCTTAGCTCATATACGATTTTTGGCGAGTCAGATTCCCTTTAATTTTTCATATAAGTCCTAAAAATTTGAATGCTTCCGGACGCATTCCTACTAGACGTGCCTGGCCTCGCTCAATTCACTTGTATTGAGTGAGGACATGCATGTCTAGTCGGTATGTGACTGCATGTATGCAAGGTCGGTATGTGACTGCACGCTGTGAGGATTCACAAGTCTGCAGCCACACAGAGTGACTGCAGACTTGAACCCCAAGCCTGGACAACCCTTTAAAGAGTTCTGCACCCATAGTAGCAGTTGCGGACAGTAAGGGGACGGACCACCGCCTGTTAAATCTATACGGAATTCACTATACCTTGTAGTCAATTCTCATACCTACCAATGAAATACAGTGGGAGACGCCACTATTCATACTTGGTAATGTCGTCCTATACACACTATTGACAATGTTCTGCTGGGTGAGACGACCAGAGCCCGCAGGATCTATTACCGGTAGTAATTATTATAGTGGTTTCCCACATATCATTGTATAACCAGATGAGAATATAAATTGCTTTATTGTAGTTAATATTTTATTTTTATTTTATTTTTCTTGCATCATGTACAACCTAAACTACCGATAATCGGAAAGTTCATGTTAGACAACATTTCTCTGATGTCTCTAACTCTGAAAACAAAAATATACTCATGGTGTCAGCGCATTGTTTGAACGTTTATGATTTTGACACTTCTTTTCTTTCAATCCAAGGTGTGGAATGTGTTTGTTCTCCTCCTCGAGGCGGTAAACGTAGGCGCAAACTCCCTAAAGGGAACGTGCCCACAGAAAATGACCTGTTGTGTAAATCAAATTTTAGTGCTACATGTATTTTATAAAATGGTAATTATATATATATACAGTATACCGTATATACGCTACCGTTCAAAAGTTTAGGGTCACCCAGACAATTTTGTGTTTTCCATGAAAACTCATATTTTTATTAATCAAATGAGTTGCCAAATGAATGGATAATCTAGTCCAGACATTGACAAGGTTCGAAAAAAAGATTTTTATTTGAAATAATAATTTTCTCCTTGAAACTTTGCTTTCGTCACAGAATGCTCCCTTTGCAGCAATTCCAGCATTGCAGACCTTTGGCATTCTAGCAGTTAATTTGCTGAGGTAATCTGAGAAATTTCACCCAATGCGTCCAGAAGCCCCTCCACAAGTTGTCTTGGCTTGATGGGCACTTTGTGCGTACCATACGGTCAAGCTGCTCCCACAACAGCTCAATGGGGTTGAGATCTGGTGACGGCCCTGGCCACTCCATTACAGATAGAATACCAGCTGCTGCTTCTTCCCTAAATAGTTCTTGCATCATTTGGAGGTGTGCTTTAGGTCATTGTCCTGTTGTAGGATGAAATTGGCTCCAATCAAGCGTTATCCACAGGGTATGGCATGGCGTTGCAAAATGGAGTGATAGCCTTCCTTATTCAAAATCCCTTTTACCTTGTACAAATCTCCCACTTTACCAGCACCAAAGCAACCCCAGACCATCACATTACCTCCACCATGCTTGACAGATGGCGTCAGGCACTCTTCCAGCATCTTTTCAGTTGTTCTGCATCTCACAAATGTTCTTCTGTGTGATCCAAACACCTCAAACTTGGATCCGTCTATCCATAACATTTTTTTCCAATCTTCCTCTGTCCAATGTCTGTGTTCTTTTGCCCATATCAATTTTTCCTTTTATTAGCCAGTCTCAGATATGTCTTTTTCTTTGCCACTCTGCCGTGAAGGCCAGCATCCCGGAGTCGCCTCTTCACTGTAGACGTTGACACTGGAGTTTTGCGTGTACTATTTAATGAAGCTGCCAGTTGAGGACCTGTGAGGCATCGATTTCTCAAACTACAGCCTCTAATGTACTTGTCTTGTTGCTCAGCTGTGCAGCGGGGCCTCCCACTTCTCTTTCTACTGTGGTTAGAGCCTGTTTGTGCTCTCCTCTGAAGGGAGTAGTACACACCGTTGTAGTTTCTTGGCAATTTCTCGCATGGAATAGCCTTCATTTCTAAGAACAAGAATAGATTGTTGAGTTTCACATGTGTTAAGTCCTTCTCAGTCCCTGGCTTACTGGAGGTAAGCTTCCAGGTAAATGACACGCAAACAAAGTATTGTGTGATCATATACAGGGGAAGCTCAGGAGCGCGTCTGACTCTCTGGGCTTTACCCCTCCTTTATAAAGAAAAAGAGTTATGCATTTGCAGACATGCGCACAAGCGCTCATTATTTCACATTCTCTTACAAAGCTTATCTATACTGTGAAATTTACAACCTCTAGTATGTAGGTAAAAGGCTATAATGACAGAAGGAATGCGTGCATAAAAAGGAAATGTCAACTTGCTCAAGTTTCTTGATATGAGCCAGATGTTTCAGGAGAAAGATACAATGGATTCTTTCAGTCTAATCTCTACAACATGAAAATTCCTTTTTTCTGGCCATTTTTAGAGTTTAATGGAACCAACAAATGTAATGCTCCAGATTCTCAGCTAGCTCAAAGGAAGGTCAGGTTTATAGGTTCTCTAATAAGCCAAACTGTTTTCAGCTGTGCTAACATACTTGCACAAGGGTTTTCAAGGGTATTCTGACCATCCATTAGCCTTCTTACACAGTTAGCAAACACAAGGTACCATAAGAACACTGGAGTCATGGTTGTTGGAAATGGGCCTCCATACACCTATGAACATATTGCATTACAAACCAGACGTTTGCAGCTAGAATAGTCATTTACCACATTAACAATGTATAGAGTGAATTTCTGATTAATTTAATGTTAGCTTCATTGGAAAAAACTGTGCTTTTCTTTCAAAAATAAGGAAATTTCTAAATTACCCTAAACTTTTGAATGGTAGTGTATATATATTTATATACAGTACAGACCAATAGTTTGGACACACCTTCTCATTTAAAGATTTTTCTGTATTTTCATGACTATGAAAATTGTACATTCACACTGAAGGCATCAAAACTATGAATTAACACATGTGGAATTATATACTTAACAAGAAAGTATAAAACAACTGATATCATGTCTTATATTCTAGGTTCTTCAAAGTAGCCACCTTTTGCTTTGATGACTGCTTTGCAC
Source organism: Ranitomeya variabilis (assembly GCF_051348905.1). Taxonomy (NCBI): domain Eukaryota; kingdom Metazoa; phylum Chordata; class Amphibia; order Anura; family Dendrobatidae; genus Ranitomeya; species Ranitomeya variabilis. The sequence goes on from NC_135233.1 coordinate 465,440,067, forward strand.
ACTCTTGGCATTCTCTTGATGAGCTTCAAGAGGTAGTCACTGCGAATGGTCTTCCAACAATCTTGAAGGAGTTCCCGAAGATGCTTAGCACTTGTTGGCCCTTTTACCTTCACTCTGCGGTCCAGCTCACCCCAAACCATCTCGATTGGGTTCAGGTTTGGTGACTGTGGAGGCCAGGTCATCTGGCGTAGCACCCCATCACTCTCCCTCTTGGTCAAATAGCCCTTACACAGTCTGGAGGTGTGTTTGGGGTCATTGTCCTGCTGAAAAATAAATGATGGTCCAACTAAACGCAAACCGGATGGAATAGCATGCCGCTGCAAGATGCTGTGGTAGCCATGCTGGTTCAGTATGCCTTCAATTTTGAATAAATCCCCAACAGTGTCACCAGCAAAGCACCCCCACACCATCACACCTCCTCCTCCATGCTTCACGGTGGGAACCAGGCCTTAATAAGGACTATGAAATTCAATCATTTTTGCCACAGTCGTAAAATTATATTGGTATTGTAATTGTATACAATATTATATTATATATGGAGATCATGTATAAATTGGAATATTAAAAATGTATTACTACATTGATAACCAAATCTTAGTTATAGCTACCATAGAGTTTATGCATTGAATACTAACTCTCTTTATCTCTTATTGCAGAATTACTAATCAAAACTGACATGGAAAGAGCACCCTCTATCTTCGGATCCACCTCTCACATAGCAGTCCAGCCTTATATTCTCGGTGTTACACACCCACTAGCTATCTCAGGCCTATGGAACACTATTCAGCATTACTTGAACGCACTACCACTTTTCTCCACCCACTTCTGGCTCTGTGGAAGGCAAACCAGCGTCACTAGTAAGCGCAATATGGCACTTCCGGTCGGCGACTTTCGGCAGCGCGATTCCAAGTCACCACGCTACTGCATTTTAAAGATACCAGCACAGGACGCTGCACAATGAACGTGACTAGCGGTGGACACCGCGTCCTCACTCCACATCCCATACCGAGATCGGTAAGTGTTTTCACCCTTCATTCACAGCAACTCCAGGCACCGATCTATAATCGGTCTAACAACCTATAATGTTAATACTTATACCCACAGATCCATAGAATCACTCTAGAAACAAGCGCTAATTAGGGGTATGTACCTCATCATTGCGGTGTTTCACTGACTCCTATGTCTCTCATTAGCCACTCTATGCACTATATGCATGTCCTTTTTTGTAGGACACATTGCCCCACCATCCTATACGGTACACTACTCTAGGTAGGTGGTTATCATATGCTACTCTCATTTTGTTGATCTATACTGCAATAATCTATTACTCATTTTGGCTATAATGAACATGATATTTATACGCCATTATTTTCTATACTAAAGATGTTTCCTGGACTGTAATATGGAATTTGTATATACTTTGGTTTTTGTATTATTATTTTTTCAGTACTTTGATGAAGGTCGTTGTGCCCGAAACGTCTACTGTTACTGTAAGTACTGCACTTTATTAAATTTTTTCCACCGCATCTACATAGTGTGTGCCAAGTCTGTAAATAACTTGACACGAATTGGGCCCCTACTTGAGCACCACTCATAGTTGTGCTAAAGGTTTTCATTGATATCACGGTGGGAACCAGGCATATAGAGTCCATCCGTTCAGCTTTTCTGCGTCGCACAAAAACACGGTTGTTGGAACCAAAGATCTCAAATTTGGACTCATCAGACCAAAGCACAGATTTCCATTGGTCTAATGTCCATTCCTTGTGTTCCTTAGCCCAAACTAGTCTCTCCTGCTTGTTGCCTGTCCTTAGCAGTGGTTTCCTAGCAGCTATTTTACCATGAAGGCCTGCTGCACAAAGTCTCCTCTTAACAGTTGTTGTAGAGATGTGTCTGCTGCTAGAACTCTGTGTGGCATTGACCTGGTCTCTAATCTGAGCTGCTGTTAACCTGCGATTTCTGAGGCTGGTGACTCGGATAAACTTATCCTCAGAAGCAGAGGTGACTCTTGGTCTTCCTTTCCTGGGGCGGTCCTCATGTGAGCCAGTTTCTTTGTAGCGCTTGATGGCTTTTGCCACTGCACTTGGGGACACTTTGAAAGTTTTCCCAATTTTTCGGACTGACTGACCTTCATTTCTTAAAGTAATGATGGCCACTCGTTTTTCTTTACTTAGCTGCTTTTTTCTTGCCATAATACAAATTCTAATAGTCTATTCAGTAGGACTATCAGCTGTGTATCCACCAGACTTCTGCACAACACAACTGATGGTCCCAACCCCATGTATAAGGCAAGAAATCCCACTTATTAAACCTGACAGGGCACACCTGTGAAGTGAAAACCATTCCCTGTGACTACCTCTTGAAGCTCATCAAGAGAATGCCAAGAGTGTGAAAAGCAGTCATCAAAGCAAAAGGTGGCTACTTTGAAGACCCTAGAATATAAGACATAATTTTTGTTGTGTCACACTTTTTTGTTAAGTATATAATTCCACATGTGTTAATTCATAGTTTTGATGCCTTCAGTGTGATGAATGTACAATTTTCATAGTCATGAAAATACAGAAAAATCTTTAAATGAGAAGGTGTGTCCAAACTTTTGGTTTGTACTGTATATATATATATATATATATATATATATATATATATATATATATATATATACATATACAGTGGGGCAAAAAAGTATTTAGTCAGTCAGCAATAGTGCAAGTTCCACCACTTAAAAAGATGAGAGGCGTCTGTAATTTACATCATAGGTAGACCTCAACTATGGGAGACAAACTGAGAAAAAAAAATCCAGAAAATCACATTGTCTGTTTTTTTGTCATTTTATTTGCATATTATGGTGGAAAATAAGTATTTGGTCAGAAACAAACAATCAAGATTTCTGGCTCTCACAGACCTGTAACTTCTTCTTTAAGAGTCTCCTCTTTCCTCCACTCATTACCTGTAGTAATGGCACCTGTTTAAACTTGTTATCAGTATAAAAAGACACCTGTGCACACCCTCAAACAGTCTGACTCCAAACTCCACTATGGTGAAGACCAAAGAGCTGTCAAAGGACCCCAGAAACAAAATTGTAGCCCTGCACCAGGCTGGGAAGACTGAATCTGCAATAGCCAACCAGCTTGGAGTGAAGAAATCAACAGTGGGAGCAATAATTAGAAAATGGAAGACATACAAGACCACTGATAATCTCCCTCGATCTGGGGCTCCACGCAAAATCCCACCCCGTGGGGTCAGAATGATCACAAGAACGGTGAGCAAAAATCTCAGAACCATGCGGGGGGACCTAGTGAATGAACTGCAGAGAGCTGGGACCAATGTAACAAGGCCTACCATAAGTAACACACTACGCCACCATGGACTCAGATCCTGCAGTGCCAGACGTGTCCCACTGCTTAAGCCAGTACATGTCCGGGCCCGTCTGAAGTTTGCTAGAGAGCATTTGGATGATCCAGAGGAGTTTTGGGAGAATGTCCTATGGTCTGATGAAACCAAACTGGAACTGTTTGGTAGAAACACAACTTACTGAGTTGCATCCATCAAACACCATACCTACTGTAAAGCATGGTGATGGAAACATCATGCTTTGGGGCTGTTTCTCTGCAAAGGGGCCAGGACGACTGATCCGGGTACATGAAAGAATGAATGGGGCCATGTATCGTGAGATTTTGAGTGCAAACCTCCTTCCATCAGCAAGGGCATTGAAGATGAAACGTGGCTGGGTCTTTCAACATGACAATGATCCAAAGCACACCGCCAGGGCAACGAAGGAGTGGCTTCGTAAGAAGCATTTCAAGGTCCTGGAGTGGCCTAGCCAGTCTCCAGATCTCAACCCTATAGAAAACCTTTGGAGGGAGTTGAAAGTCCGTGTTGCCAAGCGAAAAGCCAAAAACATCACTGCTCTAGAGGAGATCTGCATGGAGGAATGGGCCAAAATACCAACAAGAGTGTGTGGCAACCTTGTGAAGACTTACAGAAAACGTTTAACCTCTGTCATTGCCAACAAAGGATATATTACAAAGTATTGAGATGAAATTTTGTTTCTGACCAAATACTTATTTTCCACCAGAATATGCAAATAAAATGACAAAAAAACAGACAATGTGATTTTCTGGATTTTTTTTTCTCAGTTTGTCTCCCATAGTTGAGGTCTACCTATGATGTAAATTACAGACGCCTCTCATCTTTTTAAGTGGTGGAACTTGCACTATTGCTGACTGACTAAATACTTTTTTGCCCCACTGTATATATATTCACTGCTCAAAAAAATAAAGGGAGCACTTAAACAACAGAATATAACTCCAAGTGAATCAAACTTCTGTGAAATCAAACCGTTCACTTAGGAAGCAACATTGATTGACAATCAATTTCACATGCTGTTGTGCAAATAGAATACACAACAGATGGATATTATTGGCAATTATCAAGACACCCTCAATAAAGGAGTGGTTCTGCAGATGGGGACCACAGACCAATGCTTTCTGGCTGATGTTTTGGTCACTTTTGAATGTTGGTTGTGCTTTCACACTCGTGGTAGCATGAGACGGACTCTACAACCCACACAAGTGGCTCAGAGGTAGTGCAGCTCATCCAGGATGGCACATCAATGCGAGCTGTGGCAAGAAGGTTTGCTGTGTCTGTCAGTGTAGTGTCTAGAGGCTGGAGGCGCTACCAGGAGAAGGCCAGTACACCAGGAGATGTGGAGGGGGCCGTAGGAGGGCAACAAACCGGCAGCAGGACCGCTACCTCAGCCTTCGTGCAAGGAGGAACAGGAGGAGCACTGCCAGAGCCCTGCAAAATGACCTCCAGCAGGCCACAAATGTGCGTGTGTCTGCATAAACAGTTAGCAACCAACTCCATGAGGATGGTCTGAGTGCCCAGCATCCACAGATGGGGGTTGTGCTCACAGCCCAACACCATGCAGGACGCTTGGCATTTGCCACAGAACACCAGGATTGGCAAATTCGCCACTGGCACCCTGTGCTCTTCACAGTGAAAGCAGGTTCACACAGAGCACATGTGACAGACCTGACAGAGTCTGAAGACGCCGTGGAGAGCAATCTGCTGCCTGCAACATCCTTCAGCATGACCGCTTTGGCAGTGGGTCAGTAATGGTGTGGGGTCGCATTTCTTTGGAGAGCCGCACAGCCCTCCATGTGCTCGCCAGAGGTAGCCTGACTGCCATTAGGTACCGAGATGAGATCCTCAGCCCCCTTGTGAGACCATATGCTGGTGCTGTTGGCCCTGGGTTCCTCCTAATGCAGGACAATGCCAGACCTCATGTGGCTGGAGTGTGTCAGCAGTTCCTGCAAGATGAAGGCATTGAAGCTATGGACTGGCCCACCCGTTCCCCAGACCTGAATCCGATGGAGCACATCGGAGACATCATGTCTCGCTCCATCTACCAACATCACGTTGCACCACAGACTGTCCAGGAGTTGGCGGATGCTTTAGTCCAGGTCTGGGAGGAGATCCCTCAGGAGACCATCCGCCGCCTCATCAAGAGCATGCCCTGGCATTGTAGGGAGGTCATACAGGCATGTGGAGGCCACACACAATACTGAGCATCTTTTCCTTGTCATGAGGCATTTCCACTGAAGTTGGATAAGCCTGTAATTTGATTTTCCACTTTGATTTTGAGTATTGTTCCAAATCCAGACCTCCATTGGTTAATAAATTTGATTTCCATTGATGATTTTTGTGTGATTTTTTTTTGTCAGCACATTCAACTTCAACAGAACAAAGTATTCAATGAGAATATTTAATTCATTCAAATGTAGGATGTGGTATTTTAGTGTTCCCCCTTATTTTTTTGAGCAGTATATATATATATTTAAAAAAAATGTTGAAAACTTGCAATTTTCAAAGTTGCAATTGGGGCTATTTAATTCCCTCTTTTGTGCAGAACACTTTTCAGAAGTCTCTTTATCATAAGAGGGAGGATTATAATGAAGGCAAACATCTCTATACACTGATTAAAGATTTTACACATGAAAAATTTGATTATAAAATCTGCATTAAATTCTCACCGTGTGAACCTGGCCTAATAAAAGAGGAAGTTTTACTGAATAATACTTTTTACAACACTTTTGCAATAACTCTGTACCTATACTGGAGAGTTTACAGTATTTTAGAAGCATCAGGTACATTTCAAAAGCTCCCTGTCTCAAACTCCCCCCTCGCTTCCTGGATTTCATTCCCCCGGAAATTAGGCACTTATTGGTCTTTATCCCTTGGAATGAGAACAATTCTGAAGTATATAATGGAGTATATATTGGGAATGCTGAATAGCTATATATTATAAAAATTCTATATATTCACCAGTTCATATGTTAAAAGATACTTTGTTGCTATATTTTATTATATAGAGTTTTTATATAGATGTGAAAAGAGATTTCCATGGTGAGACGTAAGTTGTAAGTTGGGATATACGGGAGGATAGTTTGTACGACTGACTGATACATGGAGTTTATGTGATATTTTGTATCTGTAATGTTATTGTGTTATTACGTGACTCATGATGTTACATGTTTCTTTATATGTCGCGGATGATTTATTGTTTTTGAGTAAAGGTGTTATTATGTACACATGGACTGCAGAGGTGTAAAATTAGCATTTTATGGGGAATCTAGGCTGATTTTTAGTAGAGCAATATTTTTTAGATTGTTACTAGAGCAGTATTTTCACTTTATGAGAATAAAGATAATGCAATGTTAGTTTTGTAATAGAGCAGTTAATTAATTAAAACTTCATGAATACATTTCTTACATGTAATTGATCCCAGGCAGCGGAGGTGTAGTTAACTACACTTTATATGTCACTTGTCTTACATGTCATGTTTTCTTTTAAGAATGAAGGTATAAATGTATTTATAGGAAAATGATCGGGTTGTTGCGTCCAATTTTTTTTTCTTTTTATGCAAGGAACACAAGGCTAACATGGCAATGCCAAAAGCTATGATTTGTGGCTTGTGCCGCAACAAGCAGGAAAAAACTGACTGCACTACAACTACAATTTTAACTTGGGGAAATGAACGCATTAGTTTTGGTGCATGCTGAAATGTTCATCCAGTAAAATACAAAATCACGTTTTTCATTTGCTTGTTTTTTTGTTTGATTTTGCTTTTCCAAACATTTGTCATTTAAGAAACACAATGATAATACACTTTATATTAGATTCTGTGTTACACTAAGGTCATACGACAGTATAAAACATCAGTCACAGTTGCATCCAAAAAAAGAGGCTGCAGCTCTAAATTCCCTAGCAGTATATCTTTGGAATGAGGGAGGAAACCGGAGAACCCAAGGGAAACCCAAACACGGGGAGAACATACAAACTCCTTGCAGATGTTGTCCTTGGTGGGATTTGAACCCAGGACCCCAGCGCTGCAAAGCATCAGTGCTAACCACTGAGCCACCATGCTGATCATAAATGAGTGTGTCTCATCCAATTTTCACAGAAAAATTGTGCATTGTGCAATTTTTTCAGATCCAATCGACTCAGTCAGTGAAGTAAATCGTTCATCTGCACTGTCCCATTAAATAACTTTGGTCCTTGTGTGATGATTTTTTTTGGTAACAGATAGCACTCAGACTGGATATACGGTGGTGTGAACGAGCCCTTACACACATAAGAGAATAATGTAAAATGTAAATGTTTTTCTGTTATAGATGGCCACATTTTTCAATCCAAGAACATTATCCGTGTTGGTGGCTTTAGGATATGAGGCCAGAATTCCTGCAGGTCTGGGAGAACGCCTGACATGACTACATCTCTCCAGGAATCCTAGTAGTCACTTATAATGGTGTTTCATCCTGAGTCAGTCCCAGCATCTTGCTTGAAAAACAAACCTCAATATGCCGGAATTAGTTAATAAAAAAAAACAATAGAAAACTCGTCACTAGAGACATAAGGTCTACAGGTCATAGTTACATAGCGGGAGTTACATAGGGTGAAAAAAGACCTAGGTGACGGTTCATCAAGTTCAACCTTCTTAGCCCTGATGCTAGTATCACATGAACTAAAACTTCCATGATGATAATGGAAGAGAACATAGGGACCTATGTGCACCTCAGGGTCACACGACCGATTTCTCCACAATCAGATCATTTTGATCATTGTCATCATTTTTTCTTGTACGTGGAGAGAAAGAAAGAAAAGTTTCTCCATTCTGTTAGCCCATGAAAATTAGACCGCATTTGGACGTCATCCGTGTGCAGTCTGATTTTTTCCACGCACCCATAGTCTTTCCTTGCCCAATGGACCACTGGATCCGAGAAAAAAAGATCAGACACGTGCACAGCCCCATAGAATATCATAGGTACGAGTGCTATCCATGAAAACCCCAGATTTCACTCGCCCAAGAAAACTGGTTGTGTGCACAAGCCCTTAAAGTGCAGAACAAAGCGGAGAATTAAAGGCGTTGTCCACTACTTTCACATTGATGACCCATCCCTAGGAAAGTTTACGAAAATCAGACCGGTGGTGGTGGACCGGCACTGAGCGCCCCACTTATCAGCTGTTACAATTAATGATTCTTGGAAGAAATGCAGGTAAAAATGAAAGTGCAAACATAAACATTGCAAAAGAGTTACTGAAACTTGGTGAATTTTTATCTTTTAGGTGCCAGCATTAGTAATACACAATTTAGAGCACATTTTTAATATATGTGCTGCCACTTTTCTGGGGTATAGTAGGATTAATTTGCTCAAATAGTTGTCAGATCCAGTGTAAAATCTCCAAAAAGTTGCAACATTTTTGCATAGCTGTGAGTTGCACCAATTTTTACAACCGTTTAATCAGTTTTACAGCAGATTTCTGATGCAAACTGATGAATTGGCCTTGTCATTTTTCAATAAAGTGATTAGCAAATTACTTTTTCATCCCAATATGAATCAGATGAGATGAAGAGCAGCGACCATCGGCGTCTGCAGCATAACCAGTTCATGACCAGAGCTGGCCTGATGGTAAGAGGACATAGTGCCGGCAGATGGGGTTCAGTGATGCATTTATTGTCAGATCCTCTATAAAGAAACTCATTGATTCTCTTATTCTCCTTGAAGCCAGATTTCTTCCCATACAGCATAGGAAACACTGACACCTCCAGGCTATAATATCATTGGTGGAAATTGAGTGATACAGCCCATGTTTTCTTTGGTTCTTTGAAGTTTTCCTTACATCTGGTTTACCAGATTCCAATTCATATGTGGCTCCTATATTTTGCATGTAAATGTGCATTGTATGACACCTTTATTCTACAGTTACCAAAAATAAAACACTCTAACAGCTGTTCATCGATGGGGGTCCTGGGTGTTGGAGACCCACCAATCTGAGATTGATGACCTATTTGTATTAATAGGTCATCAACATCTAAACCAAACTTATTACATCATAGATCACTTGAGATAGTTGATAATTAGGAATGAGAGAACGTGCTGGGATAAGGTGGATGTCGAACAGCCATGAGACATGCATCCATGGAGACTCTAACATATTTTTCGAGCACGCCGAAGACACTCGGTTAGCACCCGAGCATGGAAGGATAACACCTTAACCCAGCACGTTCGCTCATCACTATTGATAATGTTAAAAAACAAAGTTTACTATTCCTGTGTAGTATATATACATTGTTACATTATGCTTTGATGTGTAACATAACGATAACTAGCTGTTCTCTGTTGTTCCCTCTTATCTGGGATTAGGGACAATACAATCCACCCATCCGGTAAATATTCATGAGTAATGAGACCCGGAAGGCAATCGTCAGATCTTAGTCATGTCTATATTACTCAACTCTGATAAATCATAGAAAATATTCAAGAGGCAAAAACGTGTAACTCTTCCCATGCCAAAGTAGAGCTGAAAGTTGGGAGAAAAGCCCATTTCACTTGGTAGAGATTAGTGTACCTGAACTTAAAAATTCTGAGTTCTTACCGGATAGTTAGTGTCTAATGCTAAAAGCCGAACACTGACTTCTCCCGGAATTCCGTTGCAATGTATGAAGTTCCGGGGGAGAGAGATAGACTTTTCCTAGCTGAAAGTTTGTTTCGCCATTGTTTTCAATGGGGTTCAGGTTGTTATTCAGGTATAGTTCCGATACCAGAACCGAACGTTGAAATAAAGTTTGGGTCGGGCACCAGAACCAGAACTTCCACATGTCTGTGGAATGGCATATTAGTAGTGCTCACCTGCTTCCTTTGAGTCTTCACTTGTTGTACACAAAATGCTTTAGAAAAGTAATAATAAAAAGATATTTAGAGAAGAGAACTTGAATGGGGTAGTAAGATCTCCAATAAAGGGAATAACTCATCCAATATATGAGTGAATTTTATATATACCTTCTTTTTCTGATCCTTCTGCAATTTGGAGTGAGGCATGATTCATTGTCTTGATTTCCTAAATTGGTACGGGAGAGAAAATGAAAGGAACAAGGGCATTCCCCTGGGTAGTATTCCTATTAGGCCATGGCCGCACCTTCTACTGTATGCGGTCACGTGGGGCCGCCGATTACAGTCATGAATATGCGGCTCCACCTCCCATAGGGGTGGAGCCGCATATTCATTACTGTAAATGAGCGACCCCACGTGACCGCATACAGTAGAAGGTGTGGCCAGGACAGGAAGCAGCGACAGCCAATGAGGGAAGCGGGTGAGTATTTTCAGAACAGCGGGGGGCGCACAGGGGGTGGGGACATGGAGCTTTATTTTAAACACGAAATACCACAAAAAAAATGGATTATTCATATCTTCTTTACAGCAAACGCTGCTGCACAGAAGATATGAATCGCGGCTTCAGCACGATGCAGGGGACAGCGCTAAACTTTAGCGCTGTCTCTCCTGCACGGTCCGTGTGGTACCCAGGCGGCACACGGCTGCCGCACGTGTGCCACACGGATGGCCTACGTGAGCTCACGGACACATGGACACGGATAACTCCGGTACCGATTTTTTCCGGTACCGGAATTATCTGGACGTGTGAGACTGCCCTTATATGGTAGTATAAGGGTTCGTTCACATGTTCAATGTTTTCGGACGAGTGCTATCCGTTCTTTTCTTGGATAGCACTCGTACCTATGATAGTCCATGGGGCTGTGCCAATATCCGATTTTTGTCATCTGACGGAAAATATCATAATGTCCAATTTTGATTCAAGAGTCGGATGAAAATTAACAATTCAAGACTATTTGTTTGTGAGGAAATTGGACCGCACTAGGGTGACATCCAACTGCCGTCTGATTTTCACCGCAAGATGCAGAAACTTTCTTTTTCTCTCCACTTACAAGAAAAACTTATAACACTCTGATCAATGTCTGATTAGAATAATGGGTCCATTTGTCTTGTACATGGAACATGCTGAAATCTGAATGAGCCCTAGCAGGATGGGTAAATGTCTATATACTCACCTTGTGAGCTGCGCCATAGAGCAATAATGCGGAAGGAAGGTAGCAGTCCGCTGCCGAAATGCGTAGCGGTATAATAAAAGGTTTGTTTACCACTAATCTATTGCAGTGTGATCTATAGCCATAGCACTCCTTACATTCACCACATACATATTTTTTCCAAAAAACATAGAGCAATAATGGGACTCTTAGCCGGATCAGTATTGGAATCCGTCGTGCATATCGGATTCGGTTAAAAAAAATTGAGTATTTTTCGGTGCTGTCTCATAAAACAATATCTTTCTCTGTTTGGCTGGAACATATTTTGTTTTTACCAAACCCCATGACTGTTTGGTTTTTTTTTGGCACGAGATTGGAGGAGGCTGGGTTTTTACAAAGCTGGGAAATTTACATCACCTCACCTTTCTGAATTGATTTTAACCTTTGTTTTTTTTGCAGGAGGTGATTTTAAAAATAAGATGGGCCACCACTTTGCAAGCCAACTTCCAATGTTCCCGATAATGGGTAAGTACGAACCACACAAGGGAAACAGGATTATGGTTTTTTTATGGGTCACCCTATAGAAGTGGGAGTTGTAGAGGTAAAATGTATATCTTGCCTCCCCACCGGTCCTCATTTTCTCTGTACTCTTTGCTCCTGAAATGCCTTACTTTGGAGGTAGTTAATAGATTGCTAATCATCGGGTTTGGAATTCCTCTAGATAAGCAAAAATGTTACAAACTGTCAGACGTGTCCATGTTTCAGTGCAAGCTGCGGGATTAGAAGCCAATTTTGGGTCCAAGAAATTCTCGGACTTGTTTCTATGATTAACAACCACATTTTGACAATAATGGTTTTGCAATCTGTCGCCACCTATATATTGTCTTGTCTGAGAGCAGCAATGGGTAGTGTCAGAGGCGCTGATATCAGCATTCTATCTTTTGTGTGACTGTGTCCCGTAATTTAATGAAATGTAACTTTATCCAATGCGGAGTCCTCCCTATGATGTGTCGTCCTGTGTATTAATGACTGTGGGCTACCCCGACCCTCCGCCTCTGATTGACATTTCCTTTCTTGTGCACAATAATAAGTTGTCTATCAATCAGCTCTGGGAGAGTGGGCTAGCTGAACACATTTGATAGTGTAAAACCCCCCCTATACAAATTATATAGATGTCAGATGAGCAAACGATTGTTCGGTCAACTGCTATCTCTCCCCCATGTACAGGAATTCTCATGTCGGGCAAGTGCTCCTGTGTTCTCCTCTGACGGTGGCATATTTCCAAGGGAAAATCCAAAATTGGACATGCCAAATCCTTCTATCCTCAACGATATCTATCAGGGGAGAGTAGGGAGGCTCCCATACACATTAGACTGTCAAATTATAACATTTCCAACTACAATTTAACAAAAATGCTGGATGAAAATGGAGGTGGGAATTGAATCTATTGTTTTCAAAGGGATCATTCCCAACTTTCCAGAGCATCAGTTGTAGCACTGGACAGGTGCAGGTGCTGGTTTGAAGATCTGATCATAATCCTCCATGTAATGTGATTGGGCCCCGGATCAGAAACTGGGAATAAGAGCGCATGCAGAGATCCATGCAAATCGGTCCGATCATGGACCACAATGCACTGACTGGCCGCTGACCCAAACGTGACAGCTTCATGTAAATTTATGAGGCTGTCATGCTCAGGTGAAAAGACCGGCGGCCAGTCATTGCATTGTGATTTGTGCTCGGACCGATTGGCACGGACTACCGAGTGAGGAAAAAGCCTGATGGCAACTGATGCTTTTGGTGCCTGATGCAACAGATATATGTCGACCTAGCAGGTGTGATGCTGTAAGAATCGGGCTGCACTCAGATGTCATCCGAGTGCAGTTCCATTTGAGAGAGTGGATTCAAACAGGGACAACGGAGAGTGGACCCACTGGACCGTGACGACGAACCCCTCTCGGACGAGCTGACCAGGTGGACCGCCCCCTATACAGGGAGCGTTAGGGGCAGGCCCGTGAGGGACTATCGCCACGGAAGCTGGAGGGTCGACTGAGATAAGAAGGGTACACTGCAGGAACACAGGGACCGAAGGAAACAGCGGAGGAAACAGAGGGAATGGCAAGGAACTACTGAGACGAGGGAGAAGATGGGAATACTACAGAGACACGGAGGCTGACGAGACAATATGGAGACACAGAGGCTGACGGGAGCAAGGAAATGGTAAAGGAGCCGGGCAGGTACCGCACAGAAACAGGAACTGAAGGAACAAAGCAGGAACACAGGAAAATCAGGCAGGTACTGCAGAGGAAGGAGGAGTCCCAAGGTCAGAAAGCTAGGAATGCACAGAGACCACAGGTGACCAGAAGCACTTGTAAACACAAATGATCATCAGGCACAGAGGAGCAGCAGGAAGCAGCTTATATACCAGCATGAGAGCTACTTCCGGGTTACAGTCCTCCAGGATGACGGAGAGGACAGGAAGGAGTGCCAACAGAGGAATCAGATGTGCGCACGCGCAGAGCTGAATGCGCCGTGCGCGCGCACCCGGCGAGCTGCAGAAGCCGGGGGCGAGCGCTGCATGACAGTACCCCCGTCTTTACGCCCCTCCTTTTTAAGACTTGAAAGAAACCGGGACAAAATGCGAGGGGCCTGAATGTTCTCACGAGGCTCCCAGGACCTCTCCTCAGGACCAAAACCTTTCCAGTCAACCAAAAACAAAGTTCTCCCTCTAAGTTTTTTCATGGCTAAAATGTCCCTAACTTCAAAGACATCATCCTCGGAAACAGGCGAAGGAGAACAAAGGTTAGAAGAATGAAACTGATTAAAAACTACGGGTTTAAGGAGAGACACATGAAAAGAATTAGAAATACGCAGAGAGGCAGGCAACTTAAGTTTGTAAGAAACGTCATTAATACGAGACAAAACTTCGAATGGACCGATATAGCGAGGCCCCAGCTTATGTGAAGGAATTTTGAGACGGATAAATTTAGAAGAAACCCAAACCTTGTCCCCAGGATGGAATATAGGAGAATCGAGGCGTCTTTTGTCCGCATGTCTCTTCATCCTGACTTGAGCCAACTCAAGGGCAGACTTGGTCTCCTGCCAGACCCTGGAGAACTCTCTAGACAGAAGATCAGCCGCTGGTACAGTAGAGACAGGAGGAACCGGAAGAGGAAGACCAGGATGTTGACCGTAGACGATAAAAAATGGAGATTTGTTAGTAGCTTCACTGGAATGGTTATTGTAAGAAAACTCAGCCCATGGCAGCAAGTCAGACCAATCATTCTGATGGGAATTGGAAAAATGACGGAGATAAGTTACCAAGGTCTGATTAGTACGTTCCACCTGGCCATTGGACTGCGGATGGTAGGCTGAAGAAAAGTCAAGCGAAATGTTCATAGATTTGCAGAGGGATTTCCAGAAGTGGGCGGTGAATTGAACACCTCGGTCAGAAACAATATATAAAGGAAGACCATGAAGACGAAAAATATGGTGAACAAAAATCTTTGCCAATTCGGGAGCAGAAGGCAAACCAGGTAGTGCAATGAAATGAGCCATCTTGGAGAAACGATCCATGACCACGAAGATGACGGTACAACCAGATGAAGAAGGCAGGTCAGTGATGAAGTCCATCGATAAATGTTGCCACGGAGTGGAGGGTACCGGTAAAGGATGCAAAAGCCCGGAAGGTAGTTGCCTGGGAATTTTATTCTTGGCACAGGAGGGACAAGAGGCGACAAAACTTTGGACGTCCTTGGACAACGTAGGCCACCAGTAATAGCGAGAGATCAGACGGAGGGTTTTTTTGAGACCAACATGTCCAGCTAATTTGGAGGCATGACCCCAAAGTAAGACGCGTTCTTTGTTCTCTTCAGCAACTAAGGTCTTACCCGGAGGCAACGAGGAAAGAGAGAGAGGAGCAACTGTGATGACTCTTGCAGGATCGATGATGTGCGCAGGTTCTTCCTCCATATCCACCGCCTGGAATGACCTAGACAGAGCGTCGGCTCTGGAGTTTTTATCTCCTGGCAGGAAACGAAGTTCAAAGTCAAACCTGGCGAAAAACAAGGCCCACCTGGCCTGCCGAGGATTTAGTCTTTGCGCAGAGCGGATATATGCCAGATTCTTGTGATCTGTGTAAATTACAAAACGATGTAAAGCCCCCTCCAAGAGGTACCGCCACTCCTCCAATGCCAACCTGATTGCCAAAAGTTCTTTATCACCGATAGAATAATTCTTTTCAGAGGAGGAGAAGATCTTAGAGAAAAAACCACAGGGCACAAGACGACCAGAAGAGGATTTCTGCGAGAGCACAGCTCCAGCTCCAATTGCAGAAGCATCTACTTCAAGGATGAAGGGTTTATTGGCCACAGGACGATGAAGAATAGGAGCGGAGGTGAAGGCCTGCTTGATGGACCGGAAAGCCTCTTCGGCCTCAGACGACCATAGATGAGGATTGGCACCCTTCCGAATCATGGAGGAGATTGGAGCAGAAAGAGAGGAAAAGTGAGGGATAAACTGCCGATAGTAGTTAGCAAATCCAAGAAATCGCTGAATTGCTTTCACTCCAAGAGGACGTGGCCAGTTGAGCACGGCAGAAACTTTTCCTGGATCCATACACAAACCAGCGTCGGAAATGATGAAACCCAAGAAGGGAAGAGATGACTGTTCGAAGACACATTTTTCCAGTTTTGCGTACAGCCGATTCTCTCTCAAACGCTGAAGTACTTGCCGTACATCTCTTCTGTGAGTAGACAGATCTGGAGAGAACACAAGGATATCGTCCAAGTACACTACAACACAGGTGTAAAGTAGATCCCGAAAAACATCATTTACAAACTCCTGGAAGACTGCGGGTGCGTTGCATAAACCGAATGGCATAACCAAATATTCATAATGACCATCTCTGGTATTAAACGCAGTCTTCCACTCGTCACCGGAACGGATACGGACCAAATTATAAGCTCCTCTGAGATCCAATTTGGTAAAGATTCGTGCTCCACGTAGACGATCAAAGAGTTCAGGTATGAGAGGAAGTGGGTACTTGTTCTTGATCGTGATAGTGTTGAGACCCCGATAGTCTATACATGGGCGAAGAGAACCGTCCTTCTTCTTGACGAAGAAGAACCCAGCTCCTGCAGGGGAGGAGGACTTTCGAATGAAGCCTCTGGCCAGATTCTCTTGGATATATTCGGACATGGCTTGAGTTTCGGTAGGAGACAATGGGTAAATACGTCCTCGAGGTGGAGTAGAACCAGGAACAAGGTCTATCGGGCAGTCATAAGAGCGGTGCGGCGGCAAGATCTCCGCCTCCTTCTTGTTAAAGACATCCGAGAAGGCGCAATAGGCTGGAGGAATTCCCGTGGATTCCGAAGCAGACCGAAAGGAGGACGCAGGCTTGACAGGAAGCAGGCACCTGTTCAGACAAGACTGTCCCCACCGTAGAACATCTCCAGTGCGCCAGTCCAGAGTGGGTTCGTGATCTCTCAGCCAAGGAAGACCCAAAAGGAAAGAATGAGACAATGAAGGTAAAACATAAAAGGCCAGTTTCTCACGATGAAGAGCTCCAATCTGAAGTTCAACTTCCTCCGTAACTAAGTTGACGGTCTCCCGCAAAGGCTGACCATCGACGGAAGCTATTTGTCTAGGAGTCTCCAAGGGTCTAACAGGTATCCCAAGCCTGTTTACAACCTCAAGCTGAACAAAGTTCCCAGCCGCTCCTGAATCAACATAAGCCTCCAGAGAAAAGTGACGGGGACCTAAATGTAGAATAACAGACAAAACCAGAGGTGGAGAGGAGTCATAACCACCTAGGAAGGCCTCTCTTACCTGTCCTAGGCGGAGGCGTTTCCCGGCCTCTGAGGACAGGCGTGTAAGAGAAGAGAGGCACTACCGCAGTAAAAACAGAGACCTTGTGCGAGTCTCTCCTTGCGGCGCTGCTCGGAAGACTCAAAGCGATCGACCTGCATGGGTTCAGGAGAAGATGAAGAAACCACTGGGGCTGTTTGAGAAAAAGAAGTCCCTCGAGCAATAGTGATCTGGCGAAGAGGTCTCTTTTCTCTGGCAAGCTCGCGAGTGCGCTCCTGAAAGCGCAGATCAATGCGTATGGCCAAGGAGATAAGATCATCCAAAGAGGTGGGAGTGTCCCGTCCTGCCAGCTCATCCTTAATCCGTGAAGACAAACCACGCCAAAATGCTCCAACCAAAGCCTCATTATTCCACCCAAGGTCTGAAGACAGAGTCCGGAAACGGATGGCGTACTGAGCTACAGAGAGAGTGGCCTGGCTAAGGTTAAAGAGGGACTCTGTGGTAGAGACCAGACGTCCAGGTTCATCAAAAACCTTGCGGAAGGTATCCAGGAACGGATTGAGTTGGGAGACCAAAGGATCATTACGCTCCCAGAGGGGATTAACCCACGCCAAAGCCTCACCCTCCAAATGGGATACTATAAAAACAACCTTAGCTCGATCGGTGGGATAAAGTAGCGGAGACAATTCAAAATGCAACTGGCATTGAATAAGAAAGCCGCGGCATGCTTTAGGATCCCCACCATACCGAGGAGGTCTAGCAAGTCGGGGTGAGGGTTGTGGCGCTGAGACAGGAGTGGAGACAGAGGCCACATTCTGGAGGGCGAGAAGCCGATCATTAATAGAGGCCAAAAAATTTGAAATATGGGACTGAGTGTCCCATTGTAGACCTAGCTCCAGCTGAAGGGCAACCAACTGCGGAGCAATACCAGGATCAGAAAGCTGTAAAGCCGCTAGGCGAGACTCCATATTTTTTAAAAACGACATGATCCTAGTCTGGTTTTCACGCAAAAAGAGTAAGTCTTTTTGAGTAGCGGAAGCTCCAACGGGGTCCATGGCCTGATGATACTGTGATGCTGTAAGAATCGGGCTGCACTCAGATGTCATCCGAGTGCAGTTCCATTTGAGAGAGTGGATTCAAACAGGGACAACGGAGAGTGGACCCACTGGACCGTGACGACGAACCCCTCTCGGACGAGCTGACCAGGTGGACCGCCCCCTATACAGGGAGCGTTAGGGGCAGGCCCGTGAGGGACTATCGCCACGGAAGCTGGAGGGTCGACTGAGATAAGAAGGGTACACTGCAGGAACACAGGGACCGAAGGAAACAGCGGAGGAAACAGAGGGAATGGCAAGGAACTACTGAGACGAGGGAGAAGATGGGAATACTACAGAGACACGGAGGCTGACGAGACAATATGGAGACACAGAGGCTGACGGGAGCAAGGAAATGGTAAAGGAGCCGGGCAGGTACAGCACAGAAACAGGAACTGAAGGAACAAAGCAGGAACACAGGAAAATCAGGCAGGTACTGCAGAGGAAGGAGGAGTCCCAAGGTCAGAAAGCTAGGAATGCACAGAGACCACAGGTGACCAGAAGCACTTGTAAACACAAATGATCATCAGGCACAGAGGAGCAGCAGGAAGCAGCTTATATACCAGCATGAGAGCTACTTCCGGGTTACAGTCCTCCAGGATGACGGAGAGGACAGGAAGGAGTGCCAACAGAGGAATCAGATGTGCGCACGCGCAGAGCTGAATGCGCCGTGCGCGCGCACCCGGCGAGCTGCAGAAGCCGGGGGCGAGCGCTGCATGACAGCAGGGAGGTAAAAGTGAGAGGGGTCTCTCGTACCTCCTGAGAAACCGGAGGGGAAGTCGCAATACAAATCCTGCAAAGGAAAAGGAGGGCATGCAGAGAGACCCGAGAACACAGGGCAAGAAACTAAAGACGTTCACAAAGGACAGGCAGGGAAAGATACAGTAAACAAAACAAATAAACAGTTTAAGTGAAAAACCTCCCAGACCCCAAACGTAAAAGAAAGGGTGTTGAGAAAAGGACTCACAGTCAGACTGCAGGAAAAGCAACTGGGGTTAAGATAATCCCTAATTGAACAGCTAGTGCTCCTAACTCCATCTACATAGAAGTATAGCCAGCAAAGTAAGTCAGTGAGTGGTGATTATATAAAGCCCATCCCAAAATGTCATAGGACAGAATCAAAAGAAAAATGAAGTGAAGCAAACTGAGAAAAGGAAAGGGCAACAGAATCATCAGCATTTAGACAGAAATGACATGGGCTGTGGCTAAACAGAGAGGGAAACAGATCACACAGCAAATGGTCACTGGATCAAGTCCTGAAACTGAGCCGCAAAAAGCACATTCCTGGAATTTCCAATGACAAATGGAGCAAATGTTGAGCTTGTGTACTTCTGTAGATCTTGGAAACCAGACCTCATTTTCGGGATTGCTGAGGGTCCTGGTGATTGAATCCCTGGCGAGATCAGTAAGTTATCTTCTATCCTGTAGATGGGAGAGAAAGCTTGATTTGGGGAATAATGCTTAGAGCCATAATTGATTACGTCCTGATGGTTTTAGAAAATAAAAGCATTCCAGATTGTCCTGTTGCATTTTTGAGGTTTTTTATTTTTTTTTTTTTTAATAGTAGTAGCCACTGTGCCCAATTTTTATGATTAAAATGTGTGTGATCAACCCAGAACTGGAAAATCCAAAATACACTCTAATGTCGGCATGTGGGAGAAGAGATCGCAGAGGACGATAAATGCACAGAGCGTGAGAACAAGAATGTGAACAGGACCGATGCAGAGGTAATAATGGTAGTGAAATACGGAGAAATAGGAAAGGCAGTAGTTGTGAAATACAAGATTAGGCTGCTGTCACACTAGCAGTATTTGGACAGTATTTTTCATCAGTATTTGTAGCCAAAACCAGGAGTGGAACAATTAGAGGAAAAGTATAATAGAAACATATGCACCACTTCTGCATTTATCACCCACTCCTGGTTTTGGCTTACAAATACTGAGGTAAAATACTGACCAAATACTGCTAGTGTGACGGCAGCCTTAGACTGACAAATAAAATATACAACAGATAAGGAACTGAAGCTTTGACAGCGAAATTGTAAAATTTTAATGGCTGGTAACCAATTACAACCACCGGGAGGGGAAGCGGATACACAGAGCAATTTTACAAAACAATAAAAAACATAAAATGTTATAAGAACGACTCTTCTGATTTCCTATAGAAAAAAAAATGAATCATGGGCTTCATTATTAATGTTTCTACTGTAAAGATCTATAAAGCATAAATGGCAGCACAAAAGGTGATTAAAATGGGAGCAAACAACCGGATGTTTATGAAAATTGAAAAACCCAAGGGCGGACATATAATTAGTGCAATCTGTGCAGCCGCCCAGGGGCCCGAGAGGTAAGGGGGTGACTACCACCTCCAAAACAAGTGCAGGTTAAACCCATATCTGCAGGTTAATAGCATTTGTTTACATCACAGATTTCCTTTAAAGGCTAAAAAAAGGTTTTCATCTTCACTATTTTTTTAGCTTATTTTAAGTGCTTGCAAAAATCTTCAGACTATGAAATTTTTTTTTTTTTTTCATTCAGTTTTTAACAGTAGCTTTTGGTGATGTTTTATTTTGAGTTCTATAGAAAAGCCTATAGATGAAAAAATGAAAAAAAAAAAAAAACAATGTTGCATCTGGAAACACTTTGCTCCCTATTTATCAAAGCGATTATGCCAGAAACATGACATAAATCACAACTTTTGGCTTTAGTTTTGCCTAGGTCTGCCAAAATGGACGTATTATGATGGGGGCATCATGGGGGCTTGTTTAATTCCTAACAAGTTGTGGCGTACCATACGCCAGAAATCTTACTCCAGTCCCTGGAGCATTTTTAGAATATTTGGAAAATATGGCACAAGAGAAACAGCAAAACATTGAGGATGATTCATTAACCCCATTCACGATCTTGGGATTTTCCATTTTTTGTGTTTTGTTTTTTTGCTCCCCTTTTTCCCAGAGCCATAACTTTTTTATTTTTCCTTTAATATGGCCATGTGAGGGCTTGTTTTTTTGCAAGATGAGTTGTACTTTTGAATGACACCATTGATATGACCATTTATTGTAAAATTCCAAGTGAAGTGAAATTGCAAAAAGTGCAATTCCACAGTTGTTTTTTTTATTTTTTACCATGCTTACTAAATGCTAAACTTGACCTGTTATTATGATTCCCCAGGTCATTACGAGTTCACAGACACCAAACATGTCTAGGTTCTTTTTTTATTTAAGTCATGAAAAAAATCCAAAGTTCGTAAAAAAAAAAGATGGCGCCATTTTCCAAGACCCGTTGCATCTCCATTTTTCGTGATTTGGGGCTGGTGAGGGCTTACTTTTTTGCATGCCAAGCTGATGTTTTATTTATACCTTTTTGGGGTAAATACAATGTTTTGATCACTTGTTATTGCATTTTATTGCAATGTTGCGGAGACCAAAAATATGGAGTTTTGAATTTTTTCTTGTTACGCCGTTAACCCATTGGATTAATTATTTTTATATTTTGATAGATCAGGCGTTTCTTAATGCGGCAATAGCAAATATGTGTATTTTTTATTGTTTTATTTTGAATGGGCAAAACGCGGGTGATTTGAACTTTTATATTTTTAAATTTTTTTAAAATATTTTTTTTTTAAGTTTTTTTTTTTTTTTACTCTTTTTACCTGTTTCAATAGTCCCTATTGGAGATTAGTAGCTGCGATCTTCTGTGAGCTACAGCCCTGCTATGTACAGAAGAAATGCTCATCTGCTATAAACAGGGCCGGACTGGGACTAAAATTCAGCCCTGGCATTTGAAGTTACACAGGCCCACTTGTCACATGGTGACTGTATAATATCTTTGTACACTTGTAGGCAGGGCCGGTTTTAGGCAAAGTGGGGCCCTAGGCAAAGTTTAAAATGGGTCCCCAAATGCTAACATATTGCACATCACACAGAAGCCTTTCTGTTGTATTTACGTGCGCTGAGTTCAGGCCGCTAAACGAGTTTGATCGACAATACTGAAGTTGTTCAACGCTTGTTTCCCGGCCTCTTTCCACCAGCTGAGGAATAATGATGAGACAGAACGATCACTAATAGATCACCATACAGTATCATGTTTTCAGCAGCACATCTACAGTTTACACTGGCAATGTGCTGCTGACAACAAGGCTTTTTGTTCCAGCAAAAACATACCCGAATATGCAGCATTTTACTTGTTTAGTAAAATACACCCCATAGTCCTCCATATATTATAATGTGCTCCATAGTCCTCCATATAGTATAATACACTCCCTATAGTCCTCCATATATTAAAATACACTGCTCAGTCCTCCACATAGTATAATACACTCCTCATAGTCCTCCATATAGCATAATACAATCCTCATAGTCCTCCATATAGCATAATACAATCCTCATAGTGCTCCATATAGTATAATGCACCGCCACAGTCATCCATGTAGTACAATTCACTTCCCATAGTATAATGCACCCCATAGTTGTTCATATAGTATAACGTATTCCCCATAGTCCTCGATACAGTATAATGCAGCCCACATATAGTATAATGCAGCCACCCCAGAGTATAATGCAGCCACCCCAGAGTATAATGCAGCCACCCCACAGAGTATAATGCAGCCACCCCAGAGTATGTAACCCCCATAGAATATAATACAGCCCACCTCCCCATAATATATAATGTAGCCCCCCATAGAATATAATGCAGCCCCCCATAGTATATAACGCAGCCTCCCCCATAGAATATAATATACCCCCACAATAGTATATAACACAGCCACATAGTACATAACATGGCCTCCCCCATAGAATATAATATACTCCCCATAGTATATAGCAAAGCCCGCATATTATATAGCACAAACCGCATAGTATACAGCACAGCCTGCATACTATAGCACAGCTCGCGTAGTAGATAACACAGCCCACACAGCAGTATTCAGCACAGACCACACAGTAGTATACAGCACAGACCACACAGTAGTATACAGCACAGCCCACGTAGAAGTATACAGCACAGTCCACACAGTAGTATACAGCACAGCCCACAGAGTAATATATACAGCACAGCCCACAAAGTAATATATACAGCACAGCCCACAAAGTAATATATACAGCACAGCCCACAGAGAACTATATACAGCACAGCCCACAGAGAACTATATACAGCACAGCCCACAGAGAACTATATAAAGCACAGCCCAGAGAGTACTATATACAGCACAGCCCAGAGAGTACTATATACAGCACAGCCCAGAGAGTACTATATACAGCACAGCCCACAGAGTACTATATACAGCACAGCCCACAGAGTACTATATACAGCACAGCCCACAGAGTACTATATACAGCACAGCCCAGAGTACTATATACAGCACAGCCCACAGAGTACTATACACAGCACAGCCCACAGAGTACTATATACAGCACAGCCCACAGAGTACTATATACAGCACAGCCCAGAGTACTATATACAGCACAGCCCACAGAGTACTATATACAGCACAGCCCACAGAGAACTATATACAGCACACAGTAGTATACAGCACAGAGCACAGCCCACAGAGAACTATATACAGCACAGAGCACAGCCCACAGTAGCATACAGCACAGAGCACAGCCCACAGATAACTATATACAGCCCACAGTAGTATACAGCACAGAGCACACCCCACAGAGAACTATATACAGCACAGAGCACAGCCCAC
This sequence comes from Ranitomeya variabilis, assembly GCF_051348905.1. NCBI lineage: Eukaryota > Metazoa > Chordata > Amphibia > Anura > Dendrobatidae > Ranitomeya > Ranitomeya variabilis. The sequence goes on from NC_135233.1 coordinate 465,464,040, forward strand.
AGAGAACTATATACAGCCCACAGTAGCATACAGCACAGAGCACAGCCCACAGATAACTATATACAGCCCACAGTAGTATACAGCACAGAGCACAGCCCACAGAGAACTATATACAGCACAGAGCACAGCCCACAGAGAACTATATACAGCCCACAGTAGCATACAGCACAGAGCACAGCCCACAGATAACTATATACAGCCCACAGTAGTATACAGCACAGAGCACAGCCCACAGAGAGCTATATACAGCCCACAGTAGTATACAGCACAGAGCACAGCCCACAGAGAACTATATACAGCCCACAGTAGTATATAGCACAGAGCACAGCCCACAGAGAGCTATATACAGCCCACAGCAGTATACAGCACAGAGCACAGCCCACAGAGAACTATATATAGCACAGAGCACACAGTAGTATACAGCACAGAGCACAGCCCACAGAGAGCTATATACATCCCACAGCAGTATACAGCAGAGCACAGCCCACAGAGAACTATATACAGCCCACAGTAGTATACAGCACAGAGCACAGCCCACAGAGAGCTATATACAGCCCACAGTAGTATACAGCACAGAGCACAGCCCACAGAGAACTATATACAGCCCACAGCAGTATACAGCACAGAGCACAGCCCACAGAGAACTATATACAGCCCACAGCAGTATACAGCACAGAGCACAGCCCACAGAGAACTATATACAGCCCACAGCAGTATACAGCACAGAGCACAGCCCACAGAGAACTATATATAGCACAGAGCACACAGTAGTATACAGCACAGAGCACAGCCCACAGAGAGCTATATACAGCCCACAGCAGTATACAGCACAGAGCACAGCCCACAGAGAACTATATATAGCACAGAGCACACAGTAGTATACAGCACAGAGCACAGCCCACAGAGAACTATATACAGCCCACAGAGAGCTATATACAGCCCACAGTAGTATACAGCACAGAGCACAGCCCACAGAGAGCTACATACAGCCCACAGTAGTATACAGCACAGAGCACAGCCCACAGAGAACTATATACAGCCCACAGCAGTATACAGCACAGAGCACAGCCCACAGAGAACTATATACAGCCCACAGCAGTATACAGCACAGAGCACAGCCCACAGAGAACTATATATAGCACAGAGCACACAGTAGTATACAGCACAGAGCACAGCCCACAGAGAGCTATATACAGCCCACAGCAGTATACAGCACAGAGCACAGCCCACAGAGAACTATATACAGCCCACAGTAGTATACAGCACAGAGCACAGCCCACAGAGAGCTATATACAGCCCACAGTAGTATACAGCACAGAGCACAGCCCACAGAGAACTATATACAGCCCACAGCAGTATACAGCACAGAGCACAGCCCACAGAGAACTATATACAGCCCACAGCAGTATACAGCACAGAGCACAGCCCACAGAGAACTATATATAGCACAGAGCACACAGTAGTATACAGCACAGAGCACAGCCCACGGAGAGCTATATACAGCCCACAGCAGTATACAGCACAGAGCACAGCCCACAGAGAACTATATACAGCCCACAGTAGTATACAGCACAGAGCACAGCCCACAGAGAACTATATACAGCACAGAGCAGTATACAGCACAGAGCACAGCCCACAGAGAACTATATACAGCCCACAGCAGTATACAGCACAGAGCACAGCCCACAGAGAACTATATACAGCCCACAGCAGTATACAGCACAGAGCACAGCCCACAGAGAACTATATATAGCACAGAGCACACAGTAGTATACAGCACAGAGCACAGCCCACAGAGAGCTATATACAGCCCACAGCAGTATACAGCACAGAGCACAGCCCACAGAGAGCTATATACAGCCCACAGTAGTATACAGCAGAGCACAGCCCACAGAGAACTATATACAGCCCACAGCAGTATACAGCACAGAGCACAGCCCACAGAGAACTATATACAGCCCACAGTAGTATACAGCACAGAGCACAGCCCACAGAGAACTATATACAGCCCACAGAGAGCTATATACAGCCCACAGTAGTATACAGCACAGAGCACAGCCCACAGAGAGCTATATACAGCCCACAGTAGTATACAGCACAGAGCACAGCCCACAGAGAACTATATACAGCCCACAGCAGTATACAGCACAGAGCACAGCCCACAGAGAACTATATACAGCCCACAGCAGTATACAGCACAGAGCACAGCCCACAGAGAACTATATATAGCACAGAGCACACAGTAGTATACAGCACAGAGCACAGCCCACAGAGAGCTATATACAGCCCACAGCAGTATACAGCACAGAGCACAGCCCACAGAGAACTATATACAGCCCACAGTAGTATACAGCACAGAGCACAGCCCACAGAGAGCTATATACAGCCCACAGTAGTATACAGCACAGAGCACAGCCCACAGAGAACTATATACAGCCCACAGCAGTATACAGCACAGAGCACAGCCCACAGAGAACTATATACAGCCCACAGCAGTATACAGCACAGAGCACAGCCCACAGAGAACTATATATAGCACAGAGCACACAGTAGTATACAGCACAGAGCACAGCCCACGGAGAGCTATATACAGCCCACAGCAGTATACAGCACAGAGCACAGCCCACAGAGAGCTATATACAGCCCACAGTAGTATACAGCACAGAGCACAGCCCACAGAGTACTATATATAGCACAGAGCACACAGTAGTATACAGCACAGAGCACAGCCCACAGAGAGCTATATACAGCCCACAGTAGCATACAGCACAGAGCACAGCCCACAGAGAGGTATATACAGCCCACAGCAGTATACAGCACAGAGCACAGCCCACAGAGAACTATATACAGCCCACAGTAGTATACAGCACAGAGCACAGCCCACAGAGAACTATATACAGCACAGAGCAGTATACAGCACAGAGCACAGCCCACAGAGAACTATATACAGCCCACAGCAGTATACAGCACAGAGCACAGCCCACAGAGAACTATATACAGCCCACAGCAGTATACAGCACAGAGCACAGCCCACAGAGAACTATATATAGCACAGAGCACACAGTAGTATACAGCACAGAGCACAGCCCACAGAGAGCTATATACAGCCCACAGCAGTATACAGCACAGAGCACAGCCCACAGAGAGCTATATACAGCCCACAGTAGTATACAGCAGAGCACAGCCCACAGAGAACTATATACAGCCCACAGTAGTATACAGCACAGAGCACAGCCCACAGAGAGCTATATACAGCCCACAGTAGTATACAGCAGAGCACAGCCCACAGAGAACTATATACAGCCCACAGCAGTATACAGCACAGAGCACAGCCCACAGAGAACTATATATAGCACAGAGCACACAGTAGTATACAGCACAGAGCACAGCCCACAGAGAGCTATATACAGCCCACAGCAGTATACAGCACAGAGCACAGCCCACAGAGAGCTATATACAGCCCACAGTAGTATACAGCAGAGCACAGCCCACAGAGAACTATATACAGCCCACAGCAGTATACAGCACAGAGCACAGCCCACAGAGAACTATATACAGCCCACAGCAGTATACAGCACAGAGCACAGCCCACAGAGAACTATATACAGCCCACAGCAGTATACAGCACAGAGCACAGCCCACAGAGAACTATATACAGCCCACAGTAGTATACAGCACAGAGCACAGCCCACAGAGAACTATATACAGCCCACAGCAGTATACAGCACAGAGCACAGCCCACAGAGAACTATATACAGCCCACAGCAGTATACAGCACAGAGCACAGCCCACAGAGAACTATATACAGCCCACAGCAGTATACAGCACAGAGCACAGCCCACAGAGAACTATATATAGCACAGAGCACACAGTAGTATACAGCACAGAGCACAGCCCACAGAGAGCTATATACAGCCCACAGCAGTATACAGCACAGAGCACAGCCCACAGAGAACTATATACAGCCCACAGCAGTATACAGCACAGAGCACAGCCCACAGAGAACTATATATAGCACAGAGCACACAGTAGTATACAGCACAGAGCACAGCCCACAGAGAGCTATATACAGCCCACAGCAGTATACAGCACAGAGCACAGCCCACAGAGAGCTATATACAGCCCACAGTAGTATACAGCAGAGCACAGCCCACAGAGAACTATATACAGCCCACAGCAGTATACAGCACAGAGCACAGCCCACAGAGAACTATATACAGCCCACAGTAGTATACAGCACAGAGCACAGCCCACAGAGAACTATATACAGCCCACAGAGAGCTATATACAGCCCACAGTAGTATACAGCACAGAGCACAGCCCACAGAGAGCTATATACAGCCCACAGTAGTATACAGCACAGAGCACAGCCCACAGAGAACTATATACAGCCCACAGCAGTATACAGCACAGAGCACAGCCCACAGAGAACTATATACAGCCCACAGCAGTATACAGCACAGAGCACAGCCCACAGAGAACTATATATAGCACAGAGCACACAGTAGTATACAGCACAGAGCACAGCCCACAGAGAGCTATATACAGCCCACAGCAGTATACAGCACAGAGCACAGCCCACAGAGAACTATATACAGCCCACAGTAGTATACAGCACAGAGCACAGCCCACAGAGAGCTATATACAGCCCACAGTAGTATACAGCACAGAGCACAGCCCACAGAGAACTATATACAGCCCACAGCAGTATACAGCACAGAGCACAGCCCACAGAGAACTATATACAGCCCACAGCAGTATACAGCACAGAGCACAGCCCACAGAGAACTATATATAGCACAGAGCACACAGTAGTATACAGCACAGAGCACAGCCCACAGAGAGGTATATACAGCCCACAGCAGTATACAGCACAGAGCACAGCCCACAGAGAACTATATACAGCCCACAGTAGTATACAGCACAGAGCACAGCCCACAGAGAACTATATACAGCACAGAGCAGTATACAGCACAGAGCACAGCCCACAGAGAACTATATACAGCCCACAGCAGTATACAGCACAGAGCACAGCCCACAGAGAACTATATACAGCCCACAGCAGTATACAGCACAGAGCACAGCCCACAGAGAACTATATATAGCACAGAGCACACAGTAGTATACAGCACAGAGCACAGCCCACAGAGAGCTATATACAGCCCACAGCAGTATACAGCACAGAGCACAGCCCACAGAGAGCTATATACAGCCCACAGTAGTATACAGCAGAGCACAGCCCACAGAGAACTATATACAGCCCACAGTAGTATACAGCACAGAGCACAGCCCACAGAGAGCTATATACAGCCCACAGTAGTATACAGCAGAGCACAGCCCACAGAGAACTATATACAGCCCACAGCAGTATACAGCACAGAGCACAGCCCACAGAGAACTATATATAGCACAGAGCACACAGTAGTATACAGCACAGAGCACAGCCCACAGAGAGCTATATACAGCCCACAGCAGTATACAGCACAGAGCACAGCCCACAGAGAGCTATATACAGCCCACAGTAGTATACAGCAGAGCACAGCCCACAGAGAACTATATACAGCCCACAGCAGTATACAGCACAGAGCACAGCCCACAGAGAACTATATACAGCCCACAGCAGTATACAGCACAGAGCACAGCCCACAGAGAACTATATACAGCCCACAGCAGTATACAGCACAGAGCACAGCCCACAGAGAACTATATACAGCCCACAGTAGTATACAGCACAGAGCACAGCCCACAGAGAACTATATACAGCCCACAGCAGTATACAGCACAGAGCACAGCCCACAGAGAACTATATACAGCCCACAGCAGTATACAGCACAGAGCACAGCCCACAGAGAACTATATACAGCCCACATCTCTTCTCTTCCTCCCCTCACCTCCTCCGAGAATGGCCCCACAGTCCAGAAAAAAAAAAAACTCTCCTCACCTCTCCTTGTGCCCAGCGTTGCTTCCTGGTTCCTGCTCCTGTCTCAGCAGCTGCAGTCTGCCCGGGACACAGCAGCTGCGTGATGATATGACATCATCGCGCATCCGCAGTGTCAGAGGCAGAGCGGGGAATGATGGGAGAGGAGCGTCTGTAGACGCTCTCTCCTCCATCATTGCATTCAACTGTACCGGCGTCTATACGCCGGTATAGTTGAATGCGACGGCGGGGGCGGCGGATTGAGCGGCCCACCACTGGCACCGGCCCTTCTGGCATTTGCCAGAAGTGCCCTATGGCCAGTCCGGCCCTGGCTATAAACACCGGCAATGACAACCACAGGGGTCTTCTGCAGACCCCGAGTTGTCATGCCAACCCATCGGCGCCCCGTTATCATGTGACAGGGGCGCTGATGGGAGGAGCTAATGACGTGCTTCCAGCGCAATCATGTTAAATGCTGCTGTCAGAGATTGATAGCAACATATAACATGATAACAGCCACGGGTGGATCGCGAATCCACCCGCAGCTGTAAGGGGCACATGACAGCTGATCAGATCACATGTCATGTGCTTCAAAACAAGCAGGTTCAGCACCGGAGCCAGCATCAAACAGGGGGTGGTGACCTATGATGTACATATACGTCATAGGTTGCGAAGGGGTTAAAGCTTTTATGCCAGAAAACTGGAGTGAAATGCCTTGAAAAGTCGCACAAGGCCGGTTTCACACGTCAGTGATTCCGGTACGTGAGGTGTCAGTTTTCACACGTACCGGAGACAGTGACAAACGTAGACACATTAAAATCAATGTGTCTCTGCACATGTCAGCGTGTTTTCACGGACCGTGTGTCCATGTGCAAAACACGGAGACATGTCAGTGTTCGTGGGCGCACACGGACCCATTAAAGTCAATGGGTCCGTGTAAAACACGGTACCGCACACGGATGCTGTCCGTGTGCAGTCCGTGTGCCGTGCAGGAGACAGCACTACAGTAAGCGCTGTCCCCCCAGCTTGTGGTGCTGAAGCCGCCATTCATTTCTTCTCTCCAGCAGCGTTAGCTGGAGAGAAGATATGAAAAATCTTTTTTTTTTGGTGTTTAAAATAAAGATCCCTGTCACCACCCCCCTCCCACCCCCTGTGCGCCCGCCCGCTGGAAATAAAATACTCACCCGGCTCCCTCGCTGCTTCCTCTCAGCGCTGCAGCTTCTTCCTGTATGAGCGGTCACATGGTGCCGCTTATTACAGTGATGAATATGCGGCTCCACCTCCCATAGGGGTGGAGCTGCATATTCATCACTGTAATGAGCGGTACCACGTGACCGCTCATACAGGAAGAAGCTGCGGCGCTGACAGTAAGCAGCGAGGGAGCCGGGTGAGTATTTTATTTCCAGCGGGCGGGCGCACAGGGGGTGGGAGGGGGGTGGTGACAGGGATCTTTATTTTAAACACCAAAAAAAAAAGATTTTTCATATCTTCTCTCCAGCTAACGCTGCTGAAGAGAAGAAATGAATGGCGGCTTCAGCACCAGATGCAGGGGACAGCGCTTATCTCTAGCGCTGTCTCCTGCATGGTCCGTGTGGTACCCAGTCGGCACACGGGCGGCACACGGCTGCCGCACGTGTGCCACACTGATGTGCCACGTGAGCACACGGACACGGATAACTCCGGTACCGATTTTTCCGGTACCGGAATTATTTGGACGTGTGGGACAGGCCCAATGCGAAGTTGCAAAAAAAATGCGACGTTTTATGGCTACTGGCCCTTAATAAATTTGCTCCTTCTTCAGCGAGTCCTTCATGAAGACGTATGAACACCAGTTTTAATGAATTGGCTCCGTTGTGTTTCATTGTAGCCTTAAATTGTAGCTGTCATTTACATTTTTTTTAACTATATTCTATCACCTTACACATCGTGAGACTCTCACACATTGTATCTATGGTTTCCCGCCTTACCCTCATTTGGTATCAATCACTCCATATATCTGGCAGTATAATCCTATATCCAGTTTAGCACTTCATTTATCTCTCCAACCCCATGGCTGGTCTACTTACAATAGTCCCCATATGGAGACCTTTTCATCATTACTGTTTGGTAGGACTTGTGCACAAAACAGCCGTGAGCTGCACATCATGAGCCCGCGGGCCACTGGTCGTCTGGTCAGATGCTGCCCCATCAGCAGTCATTATATATCTAACAAGAGAGGATTATGTAATAAAAGAGGGTGCTGTTATTAACAAAAGTAACAAAACTACGCTATGTAAGGGACTGCCCTATACATAACTAGAGAGGATGGTACGTAATAAAGGATGGTGTTATACATAATAAAAGAGGAAACTAGGTAACTATACATAGGACAGCACTATCCATAATAAGTGAGTACACTATGTACTAGGGAAGTGTGCTATACATAATAAGTGAGTACACTATATAGTAAGGGACTGCGCTATAATAAGGCTACATTCCTGTATCCATGTGCAGTGTTGTGTGCTGTGCACTTTTCAGACGCATTAAGCATATCCTAGTCTGATCCTCAAAATTGGATCAGAACAGAACATTCTCTGACCCTCACGGTTCTCATGCTTAGAGCCGTGATTTTCATGGATGTGTGAATGGATCTATAAAACTTTACGAGTTTGTGTGTCCGATAAAAAAAATCTGGCATCATACAAACATATCAAATGAATGTGAGAATGTGGCCTAAGCGATTTTATAGATAACATCAGGGCCGGACTGGCCATCTGGTAATTCTGGCAAATGCCAGAAGGGCCTGTCTGGTCATGGGCGGCCTTGTCTGCTACGTTGTTAACAGAATCGATGTTCTCCAGACACCCATACTGTTAAGAGTTGTGATGGAGCACAAAGTTGCTGACTCCGTCACTTACCCCAGCAGGCCACGGATATCATTAGAAATATTGGTCTTGTAGAAAATCTTCCTTTCCTCCATCCAGGGTAATATTAGTAATATATCCTATCTGGTTCATGGGGCCGGGGACAACATGGGCCTGTGTGATTTCAAATGTCAGGACTGAATTTTAGCTCCAGTCCGTACCTGGATAACATTATCACTCCACGTCACACAGTGCAGATAGAGAATAATATTTACATTCAGTGACTGCTGACGTCTCGTCTGATTAGAGTCGTTTTCTGCAGATTCTTCTCCATCTGGTCAGACCTTCATGTCGACATCTCCCAGCCACGATGATCATTGCAGCCCTGAAAATAGCAAGGTCACATACATTGTATACATACATATGTCTCCCTGCACTGCGCTCCTGAATACAGATATATACGCCACCATTAATATGCTATTAGTCACGCATCGATCAAAATATAAAGTGATGAGCAGCACTGTGCCCCCCATTAAAAAATAAATAAATATGCAGCTGTTTCCTGCCAACACATTAGGATATACAGCAGAATTTTCTCCTGCAAATCCTGAACCTGTGCACATAGCCTTAGGCCCTGTCCTCTGTTCCCCCCATTCAAAATAAGTCCTTGATAGCATCATAATGAATTTGTCTGCTCCCACACATGCCATCATTGTCCTCTCCCACACATGCCATCATTGTCCTCTCCCACACATGCCATCATTGTCCCCTCCCACACATGCCATCATTGTCCTTTCCCACACATGCCATCATTGTCCTTTCCCACACATGCCATCATTGTCCTCTCCCACCACAAAAGCCATCATTGTCCTCTCCCACACATGCCATCATTGTCATCTCCCACACATGCCATCATTGTCCTTTCCTACACAGGCCATCATTGTCCTCTCCCACACGTCATCATTGTCCTCTCCCACACATGCCATCATTATCCTTTCCCACACATGCCATCATTGTCCTCTCCCACACATGCCATCATTGTCCTCTCCCACACATGCCATCATTGTCCTCTCCCAAACACGCCATCATTGTCCTCTCCCACACATGCCATCATTGTCCTTTCCCACATATGCCATCATTGTCCTCTCTCACACATGCCATCATTGTCCTCTCCCACACACGCCATCATTGTCCTCTCCCACACATGCCATCATTGTCCTTTCCCACATATGCCATCATTGTCCTCTCCCACACACGCCATCATTGTCCTCTCCCACACACACCATCATTGTCCTCTCCCACACATGCCATCATTGTTCTTTCCCACATATGCCATCATTGTCCTTTCCCACATATGCCATCATTGTCCTCTCTCACACATGCCATCACTGTCCTCTCCCACCCCCCCATCCCCTCATTGTCCTCTCCCACACCCAATGCCCTCAGTTTCCCCAGTGCATTAAAAAAAACAACTCACACACTCACCTATCCGTACATTCCCCCGAGGCATCGCTGCTTCTTTCTTCATCGCTGGCAACTTTCTCTCTGACACAGGCGCGTGCTGCATGCTGATGTCATCAAGCCACACGCCTGTGTCTGAGGAAAGGGTCTGGCAGGAAGCAGAGGACGGATCCCTGCAGCTCCACTACCATTTTCTCCTGTAGGCAGCAGAGCTGCAAGGATCGCTCCCTGTCCGCCACATATGATGAGGGCAATCTGGCAATGGGCCCCCCAGAGCCTTGGGCTGCGAGCAACAGGCCAGATTGCCCTCCTTATTACCGCCCTGCAAGGGCCCCCCTCCACCTCTGGGCCCTGATGCCTCTGCACCGGCTGCACCAGCTATATGTCCGCCCCTGGTCCCTAATGCCAACTATTTAAAGTAGAAATTCTATAAGTCAATTTTTGACCCTTTAAAGAGCCTTTCCACATGACAATCTATAAAGCCAAACCTTCTATTAAAGGCAACAAAACATCAATTTGCAGAAAGCCGTTTCAGGATTCTTGCCCTTCATTGGCGCAAAGTAGGAGACTGGTTGGCTGGGTGAGAAGTCTTTGACAGATGTCTCTAGAGCCCCAAATTGGTGTAGGGAGGGGGAATAGAGAGGAAGCAAATTTTGTTTTTATTTTATCGCTCACTGCACAATTTCCCAAAAATTATTTTAACATCCTGTAAGTTAGTTTCAGTTGACATAAATCATGTATCATTTTTCATTAGATCGAAGAACGTTCATAAGCAGCATTGTAAGTAGTGGAGCATTTTATAGGGTAATTATTAGTTAAAGGTCAAAGTCCATTAAGAAGGCGGCCAAACACTTTCCTGCCTGTACAACAAGTTCTCGGTTCATGACATCCCATACAGTGGTGTTGTTCTGTCCTCACTAAATGAGGCAGGCTCATGTAGCTATCCAGTCAGCTAAACCGCTATACCGGGTCCAATAAGGAGACTGTGGTTGAGTCTGTGCTTTATTAACCCTTATCCGGCTGAATAGGTACAATTGTAACTATTCCGTTTTAAAATTGCAATAACTTTTTTTTGAAAAGACGTAGAGGGCTGAAATTTCGTGACATCTCTACATTTTTGGTCCAGAATATATTGGCCAAATTTCAATAAAATATCTCCACCCGCTTCCGAGATAAGGGGTCGAGATCTTTTTGCATCCATAACAAGCTGCATAGGTACAAATGTACCTCATATATTTTGAATGAAGATAATGCAAGGGAAAAAGCATAAATTTTTTTTTAATGATAATGCTATTTAACTATTATAAACAAGTAAAAAACTGTTCATTTACATTATAAAAGAAAATGTAAGAAACTTTTTTTTATTGATTTTCTTTGCAAGTAATGCATGTTGGCTTTGCTACAGAGTGTTCATCGCAAATGGGTTTCACACAAACCACACAAGACTTTCTAGTCTTGCGTTGTTTTCGCCTCAGGTCTCTGCAGACATAGCAACTACCAACAACAGGGGAGGGTCCACGACTACCATGAGGTATGTTGGGGCCAGCTGCTGGCTGCGATGCTACCACAATGCATCGTCCAAGCACCATTTCTACTGCACCTCGAAGAAAATGGTTTCTCATTATCATTTTGTTTGTACTACGATCTTCAATTGCAATCATACACAGCTGATTTGCGAGATCTTTCAGGAACTTTCTTCGTTGATCCTTTGCCCTGAAGCTTGGATTGTGTTCTCTGTAGATGATGTAGGATGCTAACCCACTGACATCAATCATATTGTAGAAAAATGCCAAAGTCCAACGTGATGTTCGTCGTTTCACAGTGTACTCTCCCAACATTTTATCCATAACATCAACGCCACCTTTTGTTATGTTGTAGTATTTTATTATCTCTGGCTTGGCTGCTAGTGTCTCTTCAACTTCTCCCGTCATGTGCATAGATGATAGAAGCACGACTGATTTGTTCTTCTTTGGTACATATGAACAGACTGTTGCATCATGATTGTAGGCAAAATTGGTCGAGTTTACAGGCCTTTCTTTGGCAGGCTGCATGTTGTTAGGTAGGAACCTTTTGTTTTTTCTCACTGTACCAACTAGTGTCATGTTCCAGGAGTTCAATACCTTAGCTAGTTCCATGGTTGTAAAGAAGTTATCGGTGGTGACATTTCTTCCAGAGCCTTTATACGAGCTCACTAGGTCCAATACTGTTCGTTCTCCAATGTTTACTTGTCGAGGACCATCAGTTGGTTTCCCAGTGTAGAGCTGACCTTGTAAAGGGTAGGCATTTGATGAGTCACAAGCCCAGAAAATCTTTATGCCATATTTAGCTGGTTTTGAAGGTATATACTGGGTAAATTTAGTATGACCTCTAAATGGAAATAATTGCTCGTCGACGGTGATACAATGATATGGCTTGTAGGCTCTCTCCAGATTACTGTTCAGCATTGTCCAGATGTCCCGTATTGGTGCAGCTTTATCTGTTTGCACACGTTCTGCACGTGTATTTTCGTTGTCAAACCTGATAAATCTGAGTATCATCTTGAAGCGGTCACGAGACATGGCTGCACGTATAAGAGGCAGAGCAGCAACATTCCACATTTCCTCCAGATTCTCTTTGTTGGCTCTGTGCACACCAGCAGCAATCAGTATGCCCAAAAATGCATGAAGTTCAGTTTCAGTAAATTGCTTGAATGTTTTTTGTGGTGGCCGTTTGGAAGAATCAGGAAAACGTTGTACCAGTTCGTTGTTGTAAGCATCACAAACTCTCTTGGCCTTTCGATTCGTTTCCCGTAATATGATGTCACACATCTCGGGAGTCATGATGGACTTGAATAGCTCTTTTGCTGTATATAGGTTGCTGATTGCTGCAGGGCCACCTCTTTGTCGTAGGACATTACGAGATTTTGTTTGTGCATTTGGCAGTGGATTACTGCACCATTGAGTTTCATCCTTAGCAGTCCAAATGTCGCCTGCACTTTGAGGCACAGAATCATCCTCAACACTTTCGTCTGATTCGTATTCATTTTCATGCTCTATGACCATTTCTTGTTCAATGTCTGAATCTTCTTCAGTAACATCCACTTGTGGTACATAGTTTTCATCATCAGATGCAACATATGGTTCATCCTCATGCTCAGAATCAGATTCTTCTAGCATTCGCATTATTTCGTCAGACGTAAATCTGTAAATATGAAAAAATGTAAAATAAATAATTTTCCGAAATACTACATTATTGGCTTTTCACAAAATTATACTAACCTGCAAACACGTTTTCTTGGATTATGGCGGAAACTAGATCCAGCATTACTATCACTCATGATGACTTGCTAGATGAATTTTGGCTTCGTATTTTGTGCTGAATATAAATAAAACATCGTAAAACAATATGTAGATACTAATTATTATCCATTTTTCGTATAAAAATTATACCTATAGTGATAAGTTTCATACAAAATATATGTAAGCCAAGTCCAGGCTGAAAGACAATTTGACTGTTCTGTCCCCACATAATGAGAATAAAGGTATAACTGGCTGTTAGATGCTGTGAGACTTTCCTACCTTCGTTTCCAAGAAATTGAAGACTTCACAAGCCTAGAAATGTGTGCTCACAGCAATGAGATGAACAGCAAAATGGCTAATGAGAGGAGGGAGGCAGGAAGACAAGTAGAAGCCACTCCCACTTTGAATTAACTTAATTGACAGCAACATAAGTGACCAGTAACAACACTGAACAATAGATATCAGCATAACATTTGTAGCTGAATGAACTTTAGTTTCTGAAACCAAGTAAAGTCTTCCCACAGTGGAGGTATATGTGAAGGTACAATTGTACCTATGCAGCCTGTTAAGGTTGTAAAATTATGCAGCCTGACAAGGGTTAAACGTATTGGTATATTGATGCGGTGAAACTGTGAACAATGATATACATAGAATCAGTGCATGGTAGGGAACAAATACATACTACAGATGATAAACGTTATGCATTACATTTAGAAGGCTAGTAACTGAACTAGGAGTGCAACTGGTTAGGCTAGGCTAATATAGAGCATGAATTATCTAGAGAAAAACATAAAGACATACCGGCAATGCAATCGCAAGGGGAATGAAGTGTAAGCGTCTTCCCTGGAAGGCAAACTAGAGGAAGTGAATGAAAACTGGAGGGAAATGTGGGCTGAGCTACCATAATGCATTGCAAAGGAGGATCAGACATAAAAAATACATAGCAGAAAAATAGAACAGTCAACATATCTCTGACCGCTAGAGGGAGCCAAAGCACTACAGATAAAGGTATGAATATATCAAGTCCTGTATACTGGCTGAGAAACTGCAAATTATACAAACAGATAATAGAGGTAACAATTTAGATGGCGGAGACAGAACACTCCCCGTCTGACATCAACGGATGTCACTACTCCTTTCTTCCGAAGGCAACAATAGGACCAGTTCAGATACCGGTCTGGAAAATGTCTTAGGTTCATTCCCTTTGGTCATCCTTAGTTCAACTTTGCGGACATTGCCATCCTTGCTGGGGAACGTTGCGGTAACTAGACCAAGTGGCCACTGGTTCCGGTGAATTTGACAGTCCTTCACAAGAACAAGGTCACCTACGTTCAGATTAGGTTTAGTAGATTGCCACTTCGTACGTGGCTGCAGAGTAGACAAATATTGTTTGCGCCACCTGTCCCAGAAAGTATTTGCAAGACTTTGTACCTGTCTCCATTGGCGCTTGTAGAGGTCCTTAGCGTCGAATCCTCCTGGAGGGGCACTGGACAGTCCCGTTTTCTGGGTAAGTAGAGTAGCTGGAGTCAATAACAAGGGCTCCTCAGTAAATAGTCTTCCTTGGTGCTTGACCAGATTGTGGTAATGTTGTACGATTAGGTAGGCAACATGACATTTTCCGGGAAGTATAAGAGGGAATTTCTCCACAAACCCCATCTCAGCTTCTTTGAGTCGGCCTCCTACTCTCAGTAGGCCACTGTTGTCGATGAATGGGTCGAGTTTTCTCAATACGCTGCTCACTGGTATTGGAGCTTTGTTGATAAGACATTGGATTTCTGCAAAGTAGGATTCTCTTTGAACAGTGAGGATGATGTGATTTCTAGAGAACTCTAAGTCGGAGGTAACATAGGTATTTTTACAAAGATGCCAACCTTTACATTTTTCTGTGCCACAAGTTCTGGTGGTCTTGAATGAGCGAGCTATATGAGTCAGGCAGGTAATAGCTCGAGTAAGTGACTTCCAACTTGAGAATCTGTCGAACCTGCAAGATCCAAGCTGGATGACAGAGGTCATTGTATGAAGTGTAGACACCTGAGGGCGGATTTCAACATCTGAGTCCTCTCCTACTAGTTCAAAGGTGTCTGGAAAACATTCCTCAATGTGCAATAATTTTGGTCCTGACAGCCACGTTGTGCTTCCTAGTCGACTTGCGTCAACTGCTCTAGTTGCATGATCTGCAGGATTCTGGTCTGTGGGTATGTAATGCCACTGCTTTGGATGAACTGATCTCCTGATTCGTAGCACTCTGTTATTGACATAAACGTAGAATCGCCTGGTTTCGTTGTGGATATATCCCAGGACTACTTTGCTGTCCGAGTAGAACTTGGCCTGTGTCAGGTCGATATCCATTTCGGATGTGATGAACTCTGCTAACTCAATGGCTAGGACTGCGGCACAAAGCTCTAACCTGGGTATAGTGTGCTCTGGTTGTGGTGCGAGTTTGGCCTTTCCCATAATGAAACCAATGTGGCACTGACATTTGGAATCTACAGTTCTCAGGTAGGCAACAGCGGCAATCGCTTTGACAGAAGCATCTGCAAATACGTACAGTCTTTGGCTTTGTATTTCAGTAGATGGCACAGGGGCGTATGGTCTTGGCACATTCAGGTTGGAGAGTGCCGCTAACGAGTTCTTCCACTCTTCCCACTGGATCCTCTTATCAGGTGGCAGAGGTGCATCCCAGTCAGATGTTTCCCTAGTTAAGTCTCTTAGTAGGGCCTTGCCTTGTATAGTAACAGGAGCTGCGAAACCCAAGGGATCGTACAGACTGTTGATGGTAGACAGGACGCCTCTACGTGTGAAAGGCCTTTCTTCCTGGTTGACCTGAAAGGTGAAAGTGTCTGACTGTAGATTCCAGAGAAGCCCAAGGCTGCGTTGCATTGGTGCGGGGTCTGACCCCAGGTCCAGGTCTCTGAGACCATTACATAGGTCCTGAGAAGGGAACGCTTCCATGAGTTCTTGGCTGTTTGAGGCTATTTTATGAAGCCTAAGGTTCGAGCAGGCAAGCATGTCCTGGGCTCTCTTGAGAAGACTGATGGCAGTCTCAATTGAAGGCATTGCTTTGAGACAGTCGTCGACATAAAAGTCCTTTTCTATGAATCTTCTGACATCTTCTCCGTATTCTGCTTCTCCTTCCTGAGCTGACCTTTTGAGTCCGTAAATGGCGACGGCAGGGGAAGGACTGTTGCCGAAGATGTGCACTCTCATGCGGTACTCTGTGACTTCTTTAGTAGGATCATTGTCTCTGTACCAGAAGAATCTTAGGAAGTTCCTGTCTCTCTCTCTCACAAGGAAACAATGGAACATTTGCTGGATGTCAGCGATGAAGGCAATGGAATCCTTACGGAAGCGCATAAGTACTCCCAGCAGTTTGTTATTGAGGTCTGGTCCTGTTAGTAGAACGTCATTTAGGGAGACATCATTAAATTTGGCACTGGAATCGAACACGACTCTAATCTGGCCTGGTTTCTTAGGGTGGTATACTCCGAACATGGGTAGGAACCAGCATTCTTCAGAGTCTTTGAGAGTGGGAGCTAGTTCTGCGTGACAGTTTTCAAAAATCTTTGACATGAAGGAGAAGAAGTGATCTTTCATCTCTGGTTTCTTTTGCAGATTACGTTTGAGAGAGGAGAAACGTTGTAATGCCTGATTTTTGTTGTTCGGTAGATGTGGTCTGTGGGTTTTGAAGGGAAGAGGTGCGACCCAGCTGTTGGTCTCATCTTTAACGAGTCCCTTGTCCATTACCTCTAAGAACAACTTGTCCTCTACCGACATTGCCACTTGGTTGTCCTGTTTAGTTCTCTGGAAGACTGTGCACCCTAACTGATCCTCATAGCTTCCCGACACTATACTGCTGTCGTGAGTAAAGTCTATTAAATGATTGGGCAGTTGGATGCTGTGTGGCAGTTCCCTGACATGGAACTCATTGTTACAAGGTTGAAACAGAGATGGTCGTCCTTTCTCCAATGTATTTGTCAGCATGCTTGTCACAGAAGATGGGGCGTGCATGTGTCCCAAGCATACGTTGCCAATTATGACCCATCCTAGGTCTAGCTTTTGGGCATAGGGAGCATTGTGGAGTCCATTGATATGACGTCTCACTTTATGAACCTGCAGGATATCTCTCCCCAACAGCAGAATTATCTGGGCCTGATGGTCGAGTTCTGGTATAAGGTGTGCTATTTGCTTTAAGTGAGCGTGATGGATTGCTACATCTGGCGTAGGGATTTCAGATCTGTTGTCTGGGATCTGGTTACATTCGATGATCGTAGGTAGTGGTAGGCAGAATTGTCCGTCTAATGACTCGATTTGGTAGTCTGTAGCTTTCCTGCCCGCTGTTGTCACAGTACCTGCACATGTCTTTAATGAGTAGGGAGTGCTTGGCCCTTTGATGTTGAATAGGTCAAAGAAAGTTGATCTAGCCAAGGATCGATTACTTTGATCATCCAAGATAGCATACAGTCTTACAGCCTGGTCTCTATGGCCTTTTGGGTATACTCTGACAAGGCATATTTTTGAACAGGACCTACTGTCTATTGTCCCTTTGCAGACCTCGGTACATTGTGAAGTGATCTCTGGCGTAGCTGTATCAGTGTTCCTTTCCTCCCCGCCATGCTCACTGTCAGCTGGCGTGTTTTGTGCACTCCATGGAGCTGGGCCTGGGTGTAGAGCAGTGTTATGGTCTGTGGTGCCACAATCTGTGCATTTTACACTGACCTTGCAGTCCTTGGCGAGATGAGTTATGGACGAGCAGCACTTGTAGCAGATACCGTTCTCTTTCAGGAAGCTTCTGCGGTCTGGCATAGATTTTCCTCTGAAGGCTCTGCATTTCAGGAGAGGATGAGGCTTCTGATGAAGTGGGCACTGCTTGTCAGGGTCCTGCACCTTTGTCTCTGATTGGGAGCAGCCAGCAGACCTGTAATTAGAACCTGGAGAAGAAACATAAGTCTTGTGTACTGCCACAGATGTTCTGCGTGGATTTGCAGGTGGTGACGGTGTGGCATATGGCATTGCAAAGTCAAAGCTGGGATCGTTTCTAATTCTCGCTTGTTGGTGTATAAAGTCTACAAAAACAAAGAAGGGGGGAAATGGAACACTGTGTTTGTATTTGTACGTGGAACCATGTGTGAGCCACCTCTCCTGTAGATTGTAGGGCAACTTCTGGACTATAGGGTTAACACCTCTGGCTGTGTCGAGAAATGCAAGTCCCTGTAGGTCGTCCTCGTATTTGGCAACTTGGACTTCCTTTAGTAGGTCGCTTAGCTCTCTAAGTTTCTGGAGACCTTTGTTAGAAATTTTAGGAAAGTCATCGATTCTTTTGAACAAGGCTCTTTCTATTACTTCTGCTGAGCCGTAACACTCATCCAGCCTCTTCCAGATCTCTTTGAGGCCGGTCTCAGGGCGGTTTATATTAATGTCTCTGATCCTTACTGCGTGTTTGACTGACTCTCCTCCCAGGTATTTGACTAACAGGTCTATTTCTTCCCTGTGTTGTAGCCCCAAGTCTCTAATGACATTTTGGAAGGAAGCTTTCCAAGCTCTGTAACCTTCAGCTTGGTCAGTGAATTTCATGAGTCCCTTGGCAACCAGTTCACGTCGTGTGAAGAACTTGGCAAATTCTGTTGTGAACCGGTTGTCGGTGGAGTACACTGGTGATGGATCGCCCTGATAGTGATGTGAGGTGCGTTCATACCTGTTAGTGTCCTCAGGGTGGCGCCAGCCGGTGTCGTATTGCTTCGGTCTGACGTACGGTGTGTCAGCAGGGTGATCCACGTTGGTTACCTGGTGAGGGGCAAGGTAGTCATTAGCAGAGTCGTTTTGTCTCACGTTTTCGAGTTTGTTTCTGTCCTGGAGCTGAGCCTCGTGGTGACTCTCGCTCACTTCGCTGGAGACGTCGTATTCTCGTTCTGGTGCTGGTTCAGGGTTATAGTTTGGATCAGGAAGTTCATTAACATACTGAGATGTGCGTTGTGGTGTGTCTTGTAGTGGAAACTCCAGACTTGACGTACTGCTTTGGCTATGCAGCTTGGGGCTTTGCGCGGCTTCTAGCGATTCCGCTTCAGCGAGGGCTGCGGCAGCTTCCCTTTTTGCTGCTAGGCTTTCTAAGGCGGCATCCACACGTGCCTTTTCTAACTGCATCCTTCTCTCTTGATCGGCTCTCTCATGATCTATGCGTGCTCTCTCTAAGCGTGACCTTCTCTCTTCATCATCTAGGCGTGCTTTTTCTAATTTAAGTTGCATCTCTTGGTCAGCAAAGCTCGCTCGTATTTTGGCGGCTTCAGCATTTGCGCGGGCAATGGCAACCGCGCTGGTGATGGATGTTGTCTTTGAGGAAACGGAAGTAACAGATCTTGTTCTATGCGATTTGTGAGACATGGTGTCTTGGGAAAGTGCTTGGCTGTGCAGAGATTGCTGTAGCTGTATTTAGTCTCTGAGTAGCCGGTGACTTGAATCCCACTAGTTGGATGGCTGCCGTTTCACTGTTCTGTCCTCACTAAATGAGGCAGGCTCATGTAGCTATCCAGTCAGCTAAACCGCTATACCGGGTCCAATAAGGAGACTGTGGTTGAGTCTGTGCTTTATTAAACGTATTGGTATATTGATGCGGTGAAACTGTGAACAATGATATACATAGAATCAGTGCATGGTAGGGAACAAATACATACTACAGATGATAAACGTTATGCATTACATTTAGAAGGCTAGTAACTGAACTAGGAGTGCAACTGGTTAGGCTAGGCTAATATAGAGCATGAATTATCTAGAGAAAAACATAAAGACATACCGGCAATGCAATCGCAAGGGGAATGAAGTGTAAGCGTCTTCCCTGGAAGGCAAACTAGAGGAAGTGAATGAAAACTGGAGGGAAATGTGGGCTGAGCTACCATAATGCATTGCAAAGGAGGATCAGACATAAAAAATACATAGCAGAAAAATAGAACAGTCAACATATCTCTGACCGCTAGAGGGAGCCAAAGCACTACAGATAAAGGTATGAATATATCAAGTCCTGAATACTGGCTGAGAAACTGCAAATTATACAAACAGATAATAGAGGTAACAATTTAGATGGCGGAGACAGAACAGGTGTGAAAAAGTGTTTGACCCTTCCTGATTTTCTATTCTTTTGCATGTTTGTCACACTTAAGTGTTTTAGATCACAAGAAAAATTTAAATATTAGACAAAGATAACACAAGTAATCACAAAATGCAGTTTTTAAATGAAGGTCTTTATTATTAAGGAAAAAGAAATCCAAACCTACAGGGCCCTGTGTGAAAAAGTGATTGCCCCTTCCTTTAAAACATAAATTAACTGTGATTTATCACATCTTTGGGAAGCTGAGTTCAAATTCCCTAGCCACATGTAGGCCTGATTACTGGCACACCTGTTCTCAATTTAAACATCACTTAAATAGGACCTGCCTGACAAAGTGAAGTAGACCAAAATATCCTCAAAAGCTAGACATCATGCCGCAATCAAAATGAATTCGGGAACAAATGAGAAACAAAGTCATTGAGATCTATCAGTCTGGAAAAGGTTATAAATCCATTTCTAAAGCTTTGGGACTCCAGAAAACCACAGGGAGAGCCATTATCTGGAAATGGCGAAAACATGGAACAGTAGTGAACCTTCCCGGGAGTGGCCAGCCGACCAAAATTACCCCAAGAACGCAGCCTCGACTCATCCAAGAGGTCACAAAAAGACCCCGCAACAACATCCAAAGAACCGCAGGCCATACTTGCCTCAGTTAAGGTCAGAGTTCATGACTCCATCATAAGAAAAGACTGGGCAAAAATGGCCTGCATGGCAGAGTTCCAAGACAAAAACCACTGCTGAGCAAAAAGAACATAAAGGCTCATTTTAGTTTTGCCAGAAAACATCTTGATGATCGCCAAGACTTTTGGATGAATACTCTGTGAACTGATAAGACAAAAGTTTAACTTTTTGGAAGGTGTATGTCCCATTACATCTGGCGTAAATGTAACACAGCATTTCAGAAAAGGAACATCATACCAACAGTAAAATATGGTGGTGGTAGTGTGATGGTCTAAGGCTGTGTTGCTGCTTCAGGACCTGAAAGACTTGCTGTGGTAAATGGAACCATGAATTCTGCTGTCTACCAAAAAATCCAGAAGTAAAATGTCCGGCCATCTGTTTGTGTAGTTAATAGTGATGAGAGTATGCTCGTTATGGTCTATGAGTATTTTGGGCATGCTCATAGATTATGTTTGTGCCCCCGCAGCTGCATGATTGGCCGCTGTTAGACAACCTGAACACATGCATGGATTGCCTGTTTGTTAGGGAATCCACACATGTATTCAGGATGTCTAGCAGCTGCAAATCATGCAGCTGCGGGGACTTAAACATAATCTATCAGCACTCCCAAAATACTCGGAGACCACCCAAGCATGCTCGGAAAACTTGAGTAACGAACACCCTCGCTCATCACTAGAAATTAATAAACTTGGCACTCAGCTTGATGACGTGAAGAAATTTTTTAATGAAGTTGAAAATGTAGTACACTTGGGTTAAGCAGCAGGACAATGATTCAAACCACACCAGCAAGTCCATCTCTGAATGGCTTAAGAAAAACAAAATTAAGACTTTGGAGTGGCCTAGTCAAAGTCCTGACCTTAATCCAAGATGAGATGAGATGCTGTGGCATGACCTTAAAAAGGTGGTTCATGCTCAGAAACCCTCCAATGTGGCTGAATTACCACAATTCTGTACAGATAAGTGGCCAAAATTCCTCCAGAGCATTGTAAAAGACTAATTGCCAATTATCGCAAACGCTTAAATGCAGTTTTGTTGCTAAGGGCGGCCCAACCAGTTATTAGGTTTACGAGGAAATTACTTTTTCACACTTTGCCCTGTAGGTTTGGATTTCTTTTCCCCTTAATAATATAGACATTCATTTAAAAACTGCCTTTTGTCTTTACTTGTGTTATCTTTGTCTAATATTTAAATTTATTTGTTGATTGGTAACATTTAAGTGTGACAAACATGCAAAAGAATAGGAAATCAGGAAGGGGGCAAATACCTTCACACCACTGCATAGTCACAAGCAAGAAGTGGGAACATACAACTTACAAGTCCAGATGTAAAAACACAAAGTCGACCATCACTTCCTCGACACATAAATTACATAGAGGATGACTAAGAGGGTCAGGAGGGCGGACAAGAAGCTAAAACAACCAAACATTCCAATTACTGAAAAGTTTGCAATCAATGCCCGCTGCATGCAACATTACACTCTCCGCTGTGAACTTCTCTCGCTCTCATGTCAGTTATTATATTCTAAGAAAACGGATTATATTTTTGCTACTAAGAACAATTAAACTATTAGATGAGCATGTGATCAGCATGAGTTATCATAATGCAGCAATATCCCACATCACATCAGTTCTGACCTAATTTTCACTTTCCGACACTCCCACCACCTGTAATGAGGAACCTGAAGCTCGCGAGTCTTTGTGCCGCAGGGCAAGCTCCAGATTCCTCGTCATTGCCCAATGTACTCGAAATAAAAACATAAATGATAACAGCAGAGTTTTAATCTTTTTCCCTAGCAAACTTGCTTTGTTCTGTAAGGATGAGCGTGAGCGAACGCTGTGACCTGGGAGAAAAATAAAACGTGGTACTACCCCATGTTGGAGACATCATATTGTTTTTCACCCAGATTTCCCAGCATTACCATAGGCTACAAAAATGTTTATATGCCATGAAAAAAACACCAAAAACATTGTTACCATATTGACCAGCTGTTCTTCTCTGCATCCCTCAACTGGTCTGATTTTTTTTTTCCACTGGATTGACCGCCACAAATTGGGTGGAGCTTTTGCGAATTTAGGTGGAAGTGAACGTTCCACATTGTTTTTTGAGTGTTCCAGGACTTTCTGGTCTATAGTGTTTGGGGAATAGGGATACAAATGTTGGGAGGTATGAGTTTATTCATGTAGGGGCAAACATAACCTTTGTACAATTGCCATATATGTGCACAGCATCCACTATATCCTTCTACATGGTGCACCTGGATAAGGTTGGAGTGAAGACGTAACAGTATAATGCCTCCCTTTCCAATCCAATTTCTTGTGTAGCTGCAGGTTCAGTGTTCAGTGGGTGTTACCTGTGAATTATGTTATCCCTCTCTCTCTCTTTCCTCTCTTCTCCCTCTCTAACATTAACTATTCAAACAGAGATTTTGGTGGTAAAATGCTGCTCAGAAATTTCCTCTAGCACCTCCCTTTGTAATCCAATTTCTTGTGCAGCTGCAGGTTCAGTGTTCAGTGGGTGTTACCTGTGAATTATGTTAAATCCTTTCTCTCTCTCTTTCCTCTCTTCTCCCTCTCTAACATTAACTATTCAAACAAAGATTTAGGTGGTAAAATGCAGCTCAGAAATTTCCTTAGGGATATACAGTATAACATACCGCATGGATATTACAGCTGGCATTTCATCAGTAATGTTTAACAATTGGAGGTCGTTTAATGCTGCCAGTTGGTCCATATAAACCAACCCTTATGTTTGTTTGCTTTTTGTTTACTTTTTTTATGAGCTTTTAGAGCAGAAACTCTCCATCTCTACACTCAAGACTTCTGTTTTTTGAATATTTGTTTTGCTCCAAAAACTCAGCAAAAATAAATACAAATTCACACTCTATAATAATGGCGCAGCATTCGCCTGGTTCACACTGCACATTAGCTGTATACTGTATATAGAACTGTAGGAAACTTTTAATCAAAACTATTTGCACTTTTAAATGCTTTAGGACAATTTAAAAAAGTTACAAAGGTGCTGTTTTAAAAAGAGTCAAGTCAGGGAAATATTGAGATGAAGAATTGGATGGATGGATCATTTAAGTTTTGATTTGGCTTCTATCAACTATGGTTGATAAATGGGGCTTTGCAGAGTTATACATTGAGATCATGAAAGGAACAGAACGTCATAATGAAACAAAAATGTTTTTGGTTTTTTTCCTCTTTTATTTTCATAATGAGCTGTCTCAAAATAAAAAGAAAGATTAACCAAAGCCTTACCAAAAAATATAGTAAGAAACCAATACAATCAGTCCCCTGCCTCTGTGATGTTGCTATGGGGGCCATAGGGGTGCCAAATTCTATTGGGACATAAAATTGTACACCATCCTCCACCACTGGACCTGAAACAGGAGCCAACAACACTGAGCCGCTTGTTCTCGGAGCGGCGGTGGAGCAAAGTTTGTGCCGTCTTCATGGCTGGTGAGATGACAAAGCTCTCAGTATCATGTCATGAGCTTTGTAGTCTCGGTCACTGACTATACAGATCGCAGCAGCTGGTGACAAACTCCTCTCGCCTGCTGCGCCCCTACACATGGAGGGTCAAAGAGCAAACTAGAACATGGCATCCCTATGTGCTTAACAGCCATGGGCTTTGTGGAGGAGGGATCAGCACGGGACTGGTGGAAGGGACTCGGGGAGCGCTAACCGCCAACGGTTAAAGGGTGCAGCATACTTGGGAACCCTCTCCATGCCACTGTCAGAACACAGCACTGTCCCCAAACGGGGGCGCAGATCCATCCAGCTGATCACAGGTTTCCAGGTACGCGGATGCTGCAGCGCAGACAATGAGGAGACAATAACTATTCTATTAACACAATTACAGGGGGCTTCAGCACAATATCAGGGGACATCGCAAACGGTGAGTTATGTTACATGAAGAATAGTGTCATTCAGATGAGCCGGATATGGACACATTCGTATTTACAAAATATAGTTCTATTATTACCAATAAGTAACTTTTATCATGAGTGATGTGTTAGTTCTACACCCCAAATCTAAAGGCGTCACTGTCACTGCTGGGCTGTCACCAGTGTCACCCTCCAGGGAACACCAAACGTCACACAGGCCCTAAGGGAGTGGACGATACTGCCCACCGGGGCACAGGTCCGAGATTGGAGAGTTACTGTGCACTCGTCACACTGGCTGCCTTCATTCCCTAAAACACGGGCCTGGTCCCCCACCCTGGAAGCAACGGCTCACGCAAACGTCCCTCCGCTGCGACACAGGCGTCTCTGCCCTGGTTCTACTCGCTTGGCTCAGATTCCCGGCTCTGATCTCTCTCAGGCCTTTTGTAATGGCGGCTATAAGTCAGCTCACTGTACCACACGTCTGTCCTCTACAGGTTCATAATCACACATCATACACTGACATCGCACATTATGCGACACAAACTCACTGAGATCTCACATCACACATCATATATTATACGTCACACACTGACATCACACATTATACCTAACACACTGACATCACACATTATACGACACAAACTCACTGACATAATACATCACACACTGACATCTTACATCACACATCATACGTCACACACTGAAATCACACATTACACATCATACACGGACATCACACATTATACGACACAAACTCACTGACATTGTACATCACACACTGACATCATACATCACACATCATCCATTCCACTTCATACAGGGACAGGGGAGGGGGGATGATGGAGGACGGTAAGCCGCGCCATTCAAGATGGGAGCGGGGGGAGCGAGGGGAGAGGGGAGCTGGGGGGGGGGGGGGGCGGGAGGGGGTGGAGAGATGAGCCATGCATGCAGGGGGGTTGGAATATGAGCCATGCATATAGGAGGGGGAATATGAGCCATGCATATGGGGGGGGGGGGGGATATGAGCCATGCATACAGGAGGGGGAATATGAGCCATGCATACAGGAGGAGGGGGAATATGAGCCATGCATACAGGGGGGGGGGGAATATGAGCCATGCATACAAGGGGGGGGATATGAGCCATGCATAAAAGGGGGGGGGGGATATGAACCATGCATACAGGAGGGGGAATATGAGCCATGCATACAGGAGGGGGGGAATACGAGCCAGGCATAGAGGGGGGGAATATGAGCCATGCATTCAGGGGGGGGGGAATATGAGCCATGCATACAGGAGGGGGAATATGAGCCATGCATACAGGAGGGGGAATATGAGCCATGCATACAGGAGGGGGGGTCATTATACAGTATTGAGCATCATGTGTGGCCGTTATACAGTATGGAGAACTGTGTGTGGCCGTTATACAGTATGGAGCACTGTGTGGCCATTATACAGTATGGAGCATCATGTGTGGCCGGCCATTATACACTATGGAGCACCATGTGTGGCCATTATACAGTATGGAGCATCATGTGTGGCCATTATACAGTATGGAGCACTGTGTGGCCATTATACATTATGGAACATCATGTGTGGCCGGCCATTATACACTATGGAGCATCATGTGTGGCCATTATACAGTATGGAGCATCATGTGTGGTCATTATACAGTATGGAGCATCATGTGTGGCCATTATACAGTATGGAGCACTGTGTTGCCATATATAAAACAGTAAAACAGTGTGATCAGCAGTGCTAAATGGGTGTGGTTGGGACGTGGCTATGGATGTGACTAGTTGTGAAATGGGTGTGGTCAGAGGCGTGGCCTAAAATTTGCCGCGGCGCACTACGCGCGCCACAAACTTTTTACCTCCTTCCCTTCTTCAAAAGTTGGGAGGTATGGTACCACATTTGCCAGATCAAGGCAACTGCCGCAAATCCCATAGGGAATGAATGAGGCCGAACGCAGTGTTGCCGTAAGTGATCCGTTACACGGCAGATGCAGAAAAACTGCCGGATCTGCTGCAAAAGGCGACTTTCACATCAGCGATTCTTGCCAAAGTCACTGCCGATAGTGTCATACTCACCAAAGGGGGAGGCAGCACTAAAAGTGCCTAGGGCAGCAGAAACTCTAAATACGGCCCTGCCCACACCATACATCATACACTGACTGATAATCATACACTGACTTCACACTGATACATCACACATCATACAGACATCACACATAATACACTGACATCACACATCATACACTGACATCACACATCATACACTGACATCACACATCATACACTGACATCATACATCACACATCATACACTGAGATCACACACTGACTGATACATCACACATCATACACTGACATTACACATCACACACTGACATCACACATCATACACTGAGATCACACACTGACTGATCCATCACACACTGACTGATCCATCACACACTGACTGATCCATCACACATGAGCCCTCTCCACGCCCTGAGGCCTCTCACTGTCCTCCTCCCCCCATGTGAGCTGATTGCAGCCATGTGAGAGGACACAGGAAACTGTCTCCCAAGAAAGGGACAGCTGGAGCGAGGAGCGCCCGGGACAGCTGCGACTGCCGAGACAGCCCAGGAGGAGGGGACGGCTCTGTACGAGGCGGGAGAGGGAGGAACTGGGAGAGACGGGCAGAAACAAAGGAGAGAAAGAGACGGACAGGAAGCAGGGAAGAGACTGCAGCGGCCGGGAGGACTCCACGTGGGCAGAGACGGCACAGGGCACGGCATGGAGGAGAGCGCCTCAGTGTGAGAGCTGCAGGACGAGACACTTGTGACAGAGAGTGTTCGTTGTCTGCTGACTGCCCGCGGTATGGACTGGTGTCGGGGGTCTCAGTGAGCGCCCTGCTGTCAGCAGTCTCTTCTCCCGGTGACTGTCACTTTTTGCCTGTCTTTGTCTGTCCGGCTGTCACTTGCCCCCTCCTGTCCCCCTGAGCTGTCCCTTCTCCCATGGCCGCGCTCAGCAGCCCCGGCTCGGGGCCCCATCCCACCTCGCCCCGGGTGTACTTCCAGTCCCCGGGAGAGACGGCGGAGGAGCCGGAGAGACGACACCCGGGGAAAGTGACAGTCAAGTACGACCGCAAGGAGCTGAGGAAGAGGCTGCGGCTGGAGGAGTGGATCCTGGAGCAGCTGGTGGGGCTGTACGACTGCCAGGTGAGGGCACATGTCACCTACAAGGGGCACAGCCAGGTGAGGGCACACATGTCACCTACAGGGGGCACAGCCAGGTGAGAGCACACGTCACCTACAGGGGGGCACAGCCAGGTGAGAGCACACATGTCACCTACAGGGGGGCACAGCCAGGTGAGGGCACATGTCACCTACAGGGGCACAGCCAGGTGAGGGCACACGTCACCTACAGGGGGGCACAGCCAGGTGAGAGCACACATGTCACCTACAGGGGGGCACAGCCAGGTGAGAGCACACATGTCACCTACAGGGGGGCACAGCCAGGTGAGGGCACACATGTCACCTACAGGGGGGCACAGCCAGGTGGGGGCACACATGTCACCTACAGGGGGGCACAGCCAGGTGAGGGCACACATGTCACCTACAGGGGGGCACAGCCAGGTGAGGGCACATGTCACCCACGGGGCACAGCCAGGTGAGGGCACACATGTCACCCACAGGGGCACAGCCAGGTGAGGGCACATGTCACCCAAAGGGGGCACTGCCAGGTGAGGGCACATGTCACCCACAGGGTACATTGCCAGGTGAGGGCACACGTCACCCAAAGGGGGCACTGCCAGGTGAGGGCACATGTCACCCATGGGGGCACTGCCAGGTGAGGGCACACATACTGTCCACAGGGTGCACTGCCAGGTGAGGGCTCATATGCCACCCACAGGGGCACTGCCAGGTGAGGGCACACATGCCACCCACAGGGTACATTGCCAGGTGAGGGCACACATGCCTCCCACAGGGGGCACTGCCAGGTGAGGGCACATATACCACTTACAGGATGCACTGCCAGGTGAGGGCACATATGCCACCCACAGGGGGCACTGCCGGGTGAGGGCACTAACAGAGGGCACTGCCAGGTTAGGGTATATATGCCACCCACAGGGGGCACTGCCAGGCTAGGGTATCCATGGCACCCACAGGGGGCACTGCCAGTAGAAGGCACAGACACCACAGGGGCACTGTCAGGTGAGGGCACACATTCCAATAGGGGGCACTGCCAAGGGAGGGCACAAATGCCACCTACAGGGGGCACTGTAATGTAAAAGCACATACATCCATAGGGGCACATGTACCATCCACAGGCTACACTGCCAAGTGAGGGTACAGACTCCCACATGGTACTGCCAGGTTAGGGCAACGCCCACAGAGGGCACTGCCAGCAAGTGGACAAATCCCAGTAATGAGATTGCTAATCGTGTGCTGCACAGTCAATGAGATTATCACTGCCAACACCTAGGACAATAGAAGCGCTGAGCTGGCAGCATGGGTGGGCATCAGTGTCTAATGAATATGCCCTCTGGCCTGGACTGGTATGAGCTGGCAGCGCCCCCTGATGCTGTCCTGAGTCCTAGGAACAGCTGGTGACACCTGTCATCCGCATGTGACTGCCATAAATCGGGAGACATTGAGGAGGGCTGGCATCATGTGGGCATGAAACGAGCTCAGAATAATTAGGGGAATAATCCTCTCTACATTATAACATTATTAGGAAATCACAAAACCTTACAGGGATTTTATAATGACGTCTCGGCGTCGCTCACATGGCAGTTCCCTAATACAAAGCTCTCCTTGGAATCGTCACCACGAGCTGTGGAAGTGACCTCATCCTTCCCGGGATAGATTCAGGAGGATTCCCATCAGTCGGTAGGTTGTGGGCGGATGTGCCATAGATCAGAGTGTGCATTCCCCCTACACCAGTTGAACAGCTCCAAGTTTTATTCCAGGGGATTGTCATATTATTTTACAATATTGATTAAAAAAAAGTAATTTATTTTCCCATTATACATTGCCTGGCAGGGGGTTGTAGACGGCAGCCAAGCCTTGCTAGGTGAATTTTTTTTCCCACTACACAGTGACACGTGCATTATATTTCTTGAGAGAATTGTTTGTATAGCCTTTCCTAATATGATTTTTTTTTATTAAATTATCCCTATAATTCTTAATTGTTAACAGATCCAGTAGGGGAAAAAAACAGATGTAAAAAAAAAAAGGATACAATCCGATACTAAACTGAGAACAACATGTAAATGTATCCATGGAACAGAAACTTTGGTATTTGTTTTGAAAACATTTGTAACTGTTTATCCTGGAGGTTCTCTACCACCTTTGCTGAAAAAAAACTCTGATTTGTTAAATGAATGATAAATCCAATGTCTGATCCGTTTCCCATAGGTGTTAATGTAAAAAAAAAAATGATCTGCTCACTTCCCATTGTCAAAAACAAGAAACAGCGAACGGAACTGATGTCTTTTATTCAGGAAACCTAAAAGCCCATTCAAAAGAAAGCGTCCTGTAACTGAACGATTTGTTTCGGGTTTAATGCTCCCCAAACGGACATAGAACACGACCTAAGATAAAGGCATTGTCCAATCCTACATATGGCAGCAATAAAGCCGGCTACTTATGGCAGCCTGTGGTATATACAGGACCGACAGGGGATCGTAGACGCTCCTCACAGAGGTGCCATTATATCCAGTACAGTATCACTGTGTGGGAGGGTCTCCGTTCATCCCTTGTCAGATCCGTGCCCGTTCTCTACGTGTCCCACCCATCTCTGGAGTGTGGAGTAGTGGAAATTACAGTGATTTCTTCATACTGTGGTGTGGGGCACAGCATGAATCACTCTAAGGGTATGTGCACGCGTAGAATGATCCTCTGCGGATTTTTCCACAGCGGATTTGATAAATCCGCAGGGCAAAAACTGCCCGTTTTTCCTGCGGATTTACCTCGGTTTTTGTGCGGATTCCACTGCGGTTTTACACCTGCGGTTTTCTATTATGGAGCAGGTGTAAAACTGCTGCGGATTCCGCACAAAGAATTGACATGCTGCGGAATGTAAACCGCTGCTCTTCCGCGTGTTTTTTTTTTTTCCGCAGCATGTGCACTGCGGATTGCGTTTCCCATAGGTTTACATTGTACTGTAAACGCATGGGAAACCGCTGCGGATCCGCAGCGTGTGAACATAGCCTAAACGCTGCCTGATTTAACTCTAACATTGCTGAATATACACTCACCGGCCACTTTATTAGGTACACCATGCTAGTAACGGGTTGGCCCCCTTTTGCCTTCAAAACTGCCTCAATTCTTCGTGGCATAGATTCAACAAGGTGCTGGAAGCATTCCTCAGAGATTTTGGTCCATATTGACATGATGGCATCACACAGTTGCCGCAGATTTGTCGGCTGCACATCCCAAAGATGCTCCATACAAGGCAGGATGGATCCATGCTTTCATGTTGTTTACGCCAAATTCTGACCCTACCATCCGAATGTCGCAGCAGAAATCGAGACTCATCAGACCAAGCAACGTTTTTCCAATCTTCTACTGTCCAATTTCGATGAGCTTGTACAAATTGTAGCCTCAGTTTCCTGTTCTTAGCTGAAAGGAGTGGTACCCGGTGTGGTCTTCTGCTGCTGTAGCCCATCTGCCTCAAAGTTCGACGCACTGTGCGTTCAGAGATGCTCTTAGGCCTACCTTGGTTGTAACAGGTGGCGATTTGAGTCACTGTTGCCTTTCTATCAGCTCGAACCAGTCTGCCCATTCTCCACTGACCTCTGGCATCAACAAGGCATTTCCGCCCACAGAACTGCCGCTCACTGGATTTTTTTTCTTTTTCGGACCATTCTCTGTAAACCCTAGAGATGGTTGTGCGTGAAAATCCCAGTAGATCAGCAGTTTCTGAAATACTAAGACCAGCCCTTCTGGCACCAACAACCATGCCACGTTCAAAGGCACTCAAATCACCTTTCTTCCCCATACTGATGCTCGGTTTGAACTGCAGGAGATTGTCTTGACCATGTCTACATGCCTAAATGCACTGAGTTGCCGCCATGTGATTGGCTGATTAGAAATTAAGTGTTAACAAGAAGTTGGACAGGTGTACCTAATAAAGTGGCCGGTGAGTGTATAGCAATAGTAGACACGGCACTCAGGGCTTCTTGGAGGTGCACAAGTTAGGTATCCAACCCGTCAAATATAAGCAATAAATTACTTGGCACTAATCATGCAAAAAGTTCTCCTAAGAGGTGAACAATTTGTTTATTTGGTGCATCCAGTTCAAATTTTAAACGTTTTCGGTCTAATCACAAGACCTTCATCAGAAATCGTTTTTGAATACTGGAAGACACAAAGACTATGTACGGGCCCACAAAGGTGCCGGCGTCGGACGGGGTCCGGAAAGAGAGAGCGCCTGGGACAGTCCCTGGAGCAACGCCACCCCTGCAGCACGGCGCCGTGCGCTCCGAGGTTTCAGCGCTACCGCTCCTGCGAGTATCTCGCCTCTCCTTAGCGCTCATTCCCCGCACCTCTGGACTCCCAGGCGCTCTCTCTTTCCGGACCCCGTCCGACGCCGGCACCTTTGTGGGCCCGTACATAGTCTTTGTGTCTTCCAGTATTCAAAAACGATTTCTGATGAAGGTCTTGTGATTAGACCGAAAACTTTTAAAATTTGAACTGGATGCACCAAATAAACGAATTGTTCACCTCTTATCATGCAAAAAATTCTGAGTGCCAAGTAATTTATTGCTTATTGCTGAATATGTAGCCCCAGTCTACCCTAGAAAAGCGGTGCCCAATGGGGGAAGCAGCAATGACTGTACAACTGATGAAGGGACCTGCGTAGTCTCGAAAGCTTGCAATGTGTTACCATCTTTTCAGTTAGCCATTAAAAGGTATCAACCACTGAGGACTCTCAATTCTAAATATTTTTTGTACAACTGCGGTCATTGTGTCCTCCAGAGCCTAGAAGACTTGGTAACTCACACGTCCGAGTACAGACCATAATATCAGGTAGGTCACCTGACCTGAACGTCACGACTTCATAGGCATATATGAGACTTGAGTTCAGGTCAGGAGATCAGCCCGACCATTATGTGCGTGTGGGGTCCTCCTTCCTCTCTCCCAATGAGAACTCCTGACCATTCAGCCGAGCTAAGGGTTTATGTTTGTAGTATTACCACCGTCCATAAGACCCCGCATCACTGATTTAACCCTTTGCAATGCAGAGTGAAATGTGCAGCTCTTCTGCTCCTTCATCACAATGGTGATGTAAATGTCGGTGCAACATCCCTGCTGCACGGCGCAGATGCACGTGGGAACGTGGCCTCGGAGTACTGCATGGCGGTAGGATCAGGCCACACAGATTTTTGTTTGTATGTCGGTCTGCATAGGAGCTGTACACACGTGGCAGGATGTGTGACCGGCCACCGAGTACATTAGTGGTAATGTCTCCAGAGTGTGTCTATCTAACAGATCATTCTGTATTACGTAGGTGTGCTCCACGCTCCTCTGTACATGGTAACATTCCCTCCTGAGGGGATCCATACAGTATACACACATACCTCATATACTCTAGTGGCAGCAGAGAGGAAGCCGTTAACCCTTACATTCAATTCCTACATCCATGAGAAGTATGACACTCATGTAATAAAAGCTCTCAGCATATTGCAGCCGCCCCGCAACTACTCGCGCTGCATTATAGGAGGGTCTTCCATTTTGGACATCCTCACTTTTGTGTCCTTTTAAGAATTTTTTTTATCCTTTGTGTGCAGTATACAGACCACTGTAAATGGGAATTGAAAATTGCATAAGCGTGGAAGATAGTTAATTGTTCCATAGACCGGACAGATTTCCTGCACGTGATGTGTCTGGTTGCAGGCATGATCTCCAACATCGGAAGATTGGTCGGTTGTACACTTAGTGCAGCCCTGACTATGACTACTAGCGGCATATACGCTATACAGTGCCTAAAAGTAGTATTCAACCCCCTGCAGATTTAGCAGGTTTAATAAGATGCAAATAAGTTAGAGCCTTCAAACTTCAAACAAGAGCAGGATTTATTAACAGATGCATAAATCTTACAAACCAAAAAGTTTTGTTGCTCAGTTAAATTTTTATAAATTTTAAACATAAAAGTGTGGGTCAATTATTATTCAACCCCTAGGTTTAATATTTTGTGGAATAACCTTTGTTTGCAATTACAGCTAATAATCGTCTTTTATAAGACCTGATCAGGCCGGCACAGGTCTCTGGAGTTATCTTGGCCCACTCCTCCATGCAGATCTTCTCCAAGTTATCTAGGTTCTTTGGGTGTCTCATGTGGACTTTAATCTTGAGCTCCTTCCACAAGTTTTCAATTGGGTTAAGGTCAGGAGACTGACTAGGCCACTGCAACACCTTGATTTTTTGCCTCTTGAACCAGGCCTTGGTTTTCTTGGCTGTGTGCTTTGGGTCGTTGTCTTGTTGGAAGATGAAATGACGACCCATCTTAAGATCCTTGATGGAGGAGCGGAGATTCTTGGCCAAAATCTCCAGGTAGGCCGTGCTATCCATCTTCCCATGGATGCGGACCAGATGGCCAGGCCCCTTGGCTGAGAAACAGCCCCACAGCATGATGCTGCCACCACCATGCTTGACTGTAGGGATGGTATTCTTGGGGTCGTATGCAGTGCCATCCAGTCTCCAAACGTCACGTGTGTGGTTGGCACCAAAGATCTCGATCTTGGTCTCATCAGACCAGAGAACCTTGAACCAGTCAGTCTCAGAGTCCTCCAAGTGATCATGAGCAAACTGTAGACGAGCCTTGACATGACGCTTTGAAAGTAAAGGTACCTTACGGGCTCGTCTGGAATGGAGACCATTGCGGTGGAGTACGTTACTTATGGTATTGACTGAAACCAATGTCCCCACTGCCATGAGATCTTCCCGGAGCTCCTTCCTTGTTGTCCTTGGGTTAGCCTTGACTCTTCGGACAAGCCTGGCCTCGGCACGGGAGGAAACTTTCAAAGGCTGTCCAGGCCATGGAAGGCTAACAGTAGTTCCATAAGCCTTCCACTTCCGGATGATGCTCCCAACAGTGGAGACAGGTAGGCCCAACTCCTTTGAAAGGGTTTTGTACCCCTTGCCAGCCTTGTGACCCTCCACGATCTTGTCTCTGATGGCCTTGGAATGCTCCTTTGTCTTTCCCATGTTGACCATGTATGAGTGCTGTTCACAAGTTTGGGGAGGGTCTTAAATAGTCAGAAAAGGCTGGAAAAAAAGATAATTAATCCAAACATGTGAAGCTCATTGTTCTTTGTGCCTGAACTACTTCTTAATACTTTAGGGGAACCAAACAGAATTCTGGTGGGTTGAGGGGTTGAATAATAAATGACCCTCTGAAAAGACTTTTCACAATTTTTTTTAAAAAATAAACAAAGAAATAACATTATTTTTTGCTGCAGTGCATTTCACACTTCCAGGCTGATCTACAGTCCAAATGTCACAATGCCAAGTTAATTCCAAATGTGTAAACCTGCTAAATCTGCAGGGGGTTGAATACTACTTGTAGGCACTGTATGTGCCGGTCTGTGTGGTCAGGATGTCTCAGGGAGCCTTAGGAGTGTAACCCAAGTCATCCATGGTGTTTGTAGTGCTCGTGTATGACTGTAACGCTGCGTGTCACTGGGTATAAGTCTCGTCAGGACACATTTTCTGGCTGTGAATGTGTTTAGCTGAGCATTTTTGAGCTGTAAATGTTTTAACAAGCGTAGAGCCTTTCTCTCACCGCCATCACATTCACATCCCCACTTCACACCGTGGAACAGGCTACAATGAATAATCCATCTCTTCTGCGCAAACGAGTTGGACGTAGGTGTGCTATGAGACCGGCATGGCGTGAGCGATACAGTAAGGGATACAGACAATCGGATGCTATAGGGACGCCTTAAGGTTACTTGTTACGTCGAGCCTTGGTCTCTGCAGAGGGACCAGTGACTTGGTGCAATGTGGCTAAATTCCCACAATGCAAAAGTGCATTTTCTGCAGCACATTCACTTGTAGGACAGGGGTCTCAAACTGCATTCCTCGAGGGCCGCAAATTATGCATGTTTTCAAGATTTCCTTAGCATTGCACAAGGTGCTGTAATCATTATCTGTGTAGGTGATTAAATTATCATCTGTGCAGTACAAGGAAATCCTGAAAACATGACCTGTTTGCGGCCCTTGAGGAATGCAGTTTGAGAGGTCTGCTGTAGGGGATAAACAAGTGTGCACATATGATTATACTCCTCACCCACTTAAAGAAGTTGTGCAGCACTTCCTAAGAAGGAATGAATGGTCAAACGTGCACTGTCGCTCCATTATAATGCTGATCGATGCGGGTCCCAGCGATAAACTTGCTTCCACTGGACAAACCCTTTAACTGTATGTAATAGTATGCAGGTACTGAGTGTGTCACCACAGAACAGACAGACCAACAGTTGAGGGGTTTATTAACAGGAATCAGGTTCTCCTCGCAGGGAGGAAGCAGTGGAATATAACTAACAATATAACAGTGCAAAAATATGGGAGTCAAACAGTATAACAGTTGAAAACGGAATTTCTTGGGAAAAACACTTATCAGTCTGATGAGGACTTGCTTGAAGGGTCGTCTTCTCCAATGTAGGCGCCGAGATACAGCAGCACTTGTCCCTCTGTTGTCCGTGGGCTGAGTAGTCTGTAGGAACCCGCTGCCTGGGGTTTCGGGAGTTAATGTGATATACACCGGCTTTAAGTCTTTAGCTTTTACAGCACAGCCTATCCCGGAAAAACGATGGTCAGTCTATTATTAAGTCTCTCAACAGGAATCAAGGGCTCTGCACTGGTATCCTGGGTATCAGGGGTCACAGTCTCTGCACGGGCCACTCTCCCTGCATGGGTGTCAAGGCGCTCCTCTCCAGTCACAACAGAGTCTGCTTTCATGTACTCACAAGATGCAGTCTTTTTGGGCGATCTCCCTGTATTTGTTCTCTGACCGGGAGCTCTCTCTTTCCCGGGGCGCAGCTGCTTCCTGCTCTGACCTCTGCTCATGCTTTCCCGCTCTCTGCCCGGCTTCCTTCCTGTCCCGGTCTCTAAGTCTGCCCCCTGGAGAACCTGTAGCACAGCTCAATGGTTCCAGTTATGGAGCCGAGATGGTAACCGCCCCCGAACTCTTCTTGTGCTTCACCTCCTTACATTCCCCCCCTCTTTCTGCTCGCCATTCCACGGGCGAGATTTTCAGGAGTTCCTGTTGGTAATCTTCCACTCCTTGCACAATCTGCTGCCAAGTGAACTCGTCCTGATTGTAGCGAACGGGGGGTACACCAGCCGTTGAACGTTCAGAGAGTCTCAAATCAACAGGGGCGGTGGTGTCAACTGCTGTGGGAGGAGTCGAGGTTTCCTCTGATACGTTGGTAGTTTCAGTCACCAGCTCGGTTTCTGGGTTCCCTGGGAGAGATTGGAGTCTTCCACATTAACACTGATCACTGGCGCAGCCGGTGGGGGCACTGGAGCCAATTGGACTGATTCGGGATCTCGAGACAAACATGGACGCAACATATTCTCGTGCAGTGTGCGGGTGGGAGTCTCCTCTTCCGTTTTGGGCTGGACCTCATAAACGGGACCCCTGTTGCCGAGCCACCGCTTCACTCGGTACGGCCTTTTCTCCCACCGGTACTCTAGTTTGTTGTGTGGGTGCTTTTCCCTCACTAAGACTCGGTCTCCAGGCCACAGGGCTGTCTCCTTTTGAGGAGCTACCTGGGGATGCTCCAATTCTTGCAGCCGATTCTGCACTAGACGTTGAATTGTCCGCAGCCGACGACGATGTTCTTGAACCCAGGAGTACACCCCCGTCCGTGGGTTCCAGCTCTGCCAGCCCCTTCCCGGGTCGGCCAAAGAACAAAGAGTAGGGGGTGAATCCAGTGGTGCTGTGTTTCCGATTGTTATACGCCCACACCAGTTCAGGGACGAACTCGGTCCACTTCGCCTTCTGGTCCTCTTCCAGTGTCCTCAGCATTTGAATCAGAGTGTGGTTAAATCTTTCACAAGCCTCATTCCCCTGTGGATGATAAGGAGTGGTCCAGGACTTATCGATTTTGTACAGCTGGTGCAGCTCCTCCATCACTCTTCCGAGGAAGCGGGCCCCTTGATCAGAATGGATGCACTTGGGCACCTGTGTGAAGTGTTTGCAAATTGCGTGAGCAGCAGACTCGGCAGTCTGGTCCCGCGTGGGCGTCACTACGGCAAATTTAGTAAAGTGGTCTATCACTAAACAATGCTCATAGCCTTGGTGTGCTGGTCCAATTGTCAAGTAATCCTTAGTTCCTTAGGTGGGGATGATAAAATAGGCGCTCTTTACCACTGGAAATTTTTTTTCTGGCCCAAAGTGTGTTTTTTTTTCTCATGTGCTTCCTTAGCCACCTGATCTATCAAGGATAAGGGAATCACCGTCTGCCATACAAGACTGGGTTCTGTTTGCAGTAATACCTTCCGGTACAGGATACCATCCCGCAACTGGAGCCTCTCCCACTGGCGTAACATCTTCAGTACTTCAGGTGACATGGACCTCCTCTCGTGCCGATTGGGCATTTAAGACACGACCCACCTTCTCAACTGAGCTAGCTCCGGATCCTCCTGCTGCACTCGGACCCACTCATTGCGGGGTTGCTCCAGCAAATTCACACATGCCTCTTCCTGTTCAGTTTCCCGCGTCGCCGCCAACGTCCTGGCAGTCTCTCCAAAACCTGGAACCTCCACATCTTCCAGTTCCTCATCCTGGCTGGGTGCTGGTTTGCAATAGTTTACTCGGGAGAGGGCATCCGTATGAACATTCTCAGCTCCTCTTTTATACAAAATTCTGTATTGGAACTTGGCCATTTAGGCTACCCAACGTTCTAGGGCTCCTAACTTTGGCATTCTCGAGATGGTCCAACGGATTGTTATCGGTGCATATATGAACTTCTGAGCCAGCCAGATATTCTGCAACAGCGCCAACAACTCCAGTTTAAACGAACTGTAGTTTTCTGGATTCTTTTCCGAGTCATGCAAAGACCGACTGGCGTATGCGATGACGCGCTCTTTTCCGTCCTGCATCTGCGATAGTACGGCCCCGAGGCCTTGCAGGCTCCCATCAGTGTGCAAGATGAACGGCTGCGTGAAGTCGACGTAGGCCAGCATGGGGGCCTCCGTCAAAGCCTTCTTCAATGCCAAGAATGCCTCTTCCTGATGCTTCCCCCACTGTATGTTCCTGTTTTTGGCGCAAGACGGCACTCCCCTCAACAACTCCTGGAGTGGATTAGCAAGGCGCGTAAAGTCTTTTATGAAGCGTCTGAAGTATCCTGTGAGTCCCAGGAACGCACGCACATCTTTCACAGTTTTTGGAGTTGGCCACTCTTGTACCACAGCGATCTTCTCCTTGGAAGGCCTCACCCCCTTAGCAGAGACAACATGTCCTAAGTATTCAATCTCCGTATGGAAGAGGTGACATTTCTGGGGTTTCACTTTCAAGCCGTACTTCTGTAGCTGACTCAGAACTTGCTCTGGCCTCTGCAGATGCTCATCAAAGGTGGGGGCAAAGACGATGATATCATCCAAGTAAATCAAAGTGGCTTCAAAGTGCAGGTCTCCCAGACATCTCTCCATGAGTCGCTGAAATGTTCCTGGGGCGTTTGCTAGGCTGAAGGGCATCCGGTCGAACTCATACAGTCCCATCAGAAGGATGAAAGCCGTCTTGGCTCGGTCTTGCTCAGACTTGGGCACCTGCCAGTAGCCGCTGGCCACGTCTAACGTGGAGAAATATCTGGCATTCCCTAGTGCTGTCAGGGACTCTATCTTGGGCAGTGGGTTCGAGTTCCACACTGTGCAAGCGTTGAGCCAGCGATAGTCCACACAGAACCGCAAGGACCCGTCTTTGTTTCTCATCACCAAGACTATAGGGGCAGCCCACGGGCTCTGACTCTCGCGTATAACTCCCTTCTTCAACATATGTGACAGCATTCCCTTCACCTCCTGGTACATCTGTGGGGGTATTTGGCGGTACTGTTCCCGGATTGGTGCCGCATCCCCGGTGGGTATCTCGTGGGTGATGGCTGTGGTACGTCCAAAGTCATTTTCATCTTTGGCGAACACCTCCTGATATTTCCCCAATAAGGCTTCCACCGGAGGTACCTGCTGCGGAGTAAGTTCTGAGAGCTCCGCCCTCATGCGTTCCAGTATCTGGCGCCCTTCTTGCAGTAACCTGGGGTCCGGACCTGCCTCCGCTTTGACGGTCACCAGCCACGGATCTTCTGGCCTTGCGGTCAGCTGTACCGCCTCAGTTGGAACTAGCTCATCAGGGAGGCCCAGGACTTGGGCGACTTCGCTTCTGGGGGGCAAAGTTGCATCTGTGCATAGGTTCCATCCCGCACGGTAGCCAAGGACCGCGCGACCAATATTCCTGACGGCAGCTGGTCGACTGCTGGGCTCAATTTGGACTTCGACCCCCTTCCAGCGGGACACCAGTTCGTGTTCGATGGTTGGCTCCACCGGGGACACCATCGGGCAATGTGGCCGGGTTCTCCACAGGTGTAGCATGTCAGAGGGCTTCTCCTCCTGGTAGTTTCACCCTCCCTTCAGGGGGCAGCTTCTCTGTCTCGCACCAGAGGGCCAAGTCCTTCTGCCAGAGTTCTTCTGGAGGCCGCCATTTCTTCACAGACCTGTCTAATCTCCATTCTCAGGTCCTCCACCCACTGGGGGATATTGTCTGCGGTGTGGTTACCTCCCCGCTCCACACCCTTCCCACCAGCCCACGTCACTCCATATTCTTGTTCTCGCACCCGCGCCTCACTGCCAATCTCAGAGAAAGTCATGTCTGGCTTTACTCACATGTTCTCTTGCAAGGCCTGTTTCATCATTGCGTCACGTAGTCCCGTCACCAGCTGATCCCTGAGCACCACATCAACTGACCCAACCCCTACACCATCCTTTTGTCTGTTAGCAGTGTGAAGTTCTTGTAGAGCGTTCATGCATTGGGTCACGGTCTCCCCCTCTCGTTGTATCCGGTGAAACAGTCGCATGCAAAGTTCCCCTACGTCAGTGAGGTCCCCATGCGTCTCCTCAAGTATGCGCAGCACTTTGTCCAGGGTATCTCTCTCCCAGGGGGACCTATGCATGACAGAATCCCGCGCCTCCCCCTCCAGGGCCATCAATGCAATTTCTGCCTCCAGGGCTGGTGTCATGGGATGCATCCGCATCATTCCCCGGATACGCTCCGTCCAACTGCACAGCATTACATTGTTCCCAGTGAACTTTGGCAAATTATTCAACATGGCTCCCAGGGAAATGCTAGACCTGGGAGCTTCCCCAGCTGCTTGCTCTGCCCTTTCTGTGCTACCGTGTGACATCCTGCCGACTACACCAAGTGTAATAGTATGCAGGTACTGAGTGTGTCACCATGGAACATACAGACCAACAGTTGAGGGGTTTATTAACAGGAATCAGGTTCTCCTCGCAGGGAG
This sequence comes from Ranitomeya variabilis, assembly GCF_051348905.1. Taxonomy (NCBI): domain Eukaryota; kingdom Metazoa; phylum Chordata; class Amphibia; order Anura; family Dendrobatidae; genus Ranitomeya; species Ranitomeya variabilis. The sequence continues at coordinate 465,505,704 of NC_135233.1, forward strand.
GAAGCAGTGGAATATAATTAACCATATAATGGTACAAAAATATGGGAGTCAAACAGTATAACAGTTGAAAACGGAATTTCTTGGGAAAAACACTTATCAGTTTGAGGACTTGCTTGAAGGGTCGTCTTCTCCAACGTAGGCACCGAGATACAGCAGCACTTGTCCCTCTGTTGTCCGTGGGCTGAGTAGTCTGTAGGAACCCGCTGCCTGGGGTTTCGGGAGTTAATGTGATAAACACGGGCTCTGAGTGTTTAACTTTTCCAGCACAGCCCATCCCGGAAAAACGATGGTCAGTCTATTATTAAGTCTCTCAACAGGAATCAAGGGCTCTGCACTGGTACCGTGGGTACTAGGGGTCAGTCTCTGCACGGGCCACTGTCTCCGCACGGGTGTCCAGGCGCCCCTCTCCAGTCACAGCAGAGTCTGCTTTCATGTACTCACAAGATGCAGTCTTTTTGGGCGATCTCCCTGTATTTGTCCTCTGACCGGGAGCTCGCTCTCTTTCCCGGGGCGCAGCTGCGTCCTGCTCTGACCGCTGCTCACGCTGCTCTGACCGCTGCTCACGCTCCTTTCCCTCTCTCTGCCCGGCTTCCTTCCTGTCCCGGTCTCTAAGTCTGCCCCCTGGGGAACCTGTAGCACAGCTCAATGGTTCCAGGCATGGAGCCGAGAAGGTAACCGCACAAAACCAAACACTAATTATTAGCTAAAGGTCAGGAAAATCCAGACTGTAAACAAGCGACCTTAAATCTTCAAAGATATACCAGATAAAACACAACTTTTAATAAATATCCTTAAAACCATGAAAAACAACCACTTAGTCACAAGAGGACTGCAGCAGGGTGGGAGACATAGGCAAAAAAGTGCAAAACAGTGCAGAAAATTGTGCAAAGTGAACATAAAATACCTCACTAGGCTGCTCCCTGCTTACTCAAAGCCTACCTAACTGTGGGGGTTGGCACCCTACTGTACAGCGGAATAGGCGCCCCCACTCCACGGCGGCTGTCCCTTACGGACTCTATTAATAGCTAATGAGGCAGGAAAATAATTATACAGCAATGGTGACCAGATCAACAAACATAAGATATCAACAAAATTGGTCCACCAAAGCACACCCAAAATTGATAAGGTATAGCAGCTAGTAAGGAAAGATACTTAAGTTTCATGATGTCATAACGCCTCTACGTGTTTCACCTATTCAGGATCTTCAGGAGGCTAAAGATATATGGATGCTTCATGGAGTCCTCTTGTGACTAAGTTATAGCCATATTGGCCTTGTCCTATCCCTATTTTCATGTTGTATGATTGATAGTACTAATGGCACATCAGCCTAGACTATAACAGGAGATTTAGGGACAGACTACGAGGAGCGGGGGGCGCCAATCTCGAAATAATCTAGGGTGCCAACCTCCGCTGTTAGGTAGTTTTTATCAGGGGCTGCAATAGGGCTGATGTTAGGGAGCACGGTTGTTTGTTGTGTGTAATTGTGGTTGTTTTTCATGGTTTTAAGGATATTTATTAAAAGTTGTGTTTTATCTGGTATATCTTTGAAGATTTAAGGTCGCTTGTTTACAGCCGAGAAGGTAACCGCCCCCGAACTCTTCTTGTGCTTCACCTCCTTACATGTACGTTTAGTTTGCCTACTTCTGTATAAGCACATATATTCATAGCACTTATATGGTGCCATTTTTTGTAGAGATTGTCATACACATCAGTCCTCGGCCTGACAATTCATTTCCTTATCTCGTACATATATGCTAGAGAAATGTTTGAGGAACGTTATTATAATGAGAAAACGGATTATAACGTTGGGTTTGAATGAGCGCGGAATTTGCCAGGACTGCCATCGGTGCCAATCAGAGAGATACCATCATGCATTATATCATTTTTCTGACCCTAACATTTACAAAACTTATTTGGGATGATTAAAAAGACTTTATAGCTGTTTTTTAGGTTTGTGTGAACCAGGCTGAATTGAGTGACATTAATTGATTTGTAAGTTAATACTTTTCCATATGCACTTACTTTCCATTATGGATGTATGATTTTTCCACACTTAGGATCATTATGACGTTCCGTTATTGAGTTCAGCCTCAGTGATATTTTTCCTGTACTGGTGCTGTATATTATACAATCCTGCATCCCTGCAGCTAATTCATCAAAATGGATTTTCAGAATTATATTATGATTAACAGATACCCAACTAATCCCGGATGGGAGACTTTGGCCTTTCCCCAGTGCCCCTACCGTGATAGCAGTACACAAGGTGTCAGTTACCCTGATGAGCGGGCAGGGCTGTAGTGTCAGGCCATGTGTGCCCAGCTGTGATCATGTCAGCATTTCACGCTGGCAATGAGCGACTTATATTTTCTCTGTGGAATTTTGCAGCCCCCCTCCTCTCCCTTTGTCCTGAATTTCTTTACATTTGACCTCCGGAACATGTGACAGTCGCCCTGATATGCCTCGTAGACCATTGCTTCCTTGTTGTGGGTTTTATATATGAAATGTCTTGTTTTCACAGGAAGAAGAAATCCCAGAACTGGAAATTGATGTGGATGAATTATTAGATATGGAAACTGATGAACAGAGGGGTGAGAGGGTGAAGGTAAGTGGCCGTTCTGTAGAGATGGCTGCGACGTGTCCTGGAACATCTCAGATGTCTGACCTCGGTCTTCATTCTTTGCAGGAACTTCTTAATGACTGTTACAAACCAACTGAGGTGAGTGGACGTCTCTCCGCTTCACGTCTGGGTGGTAGATTTATAACTGGTATCTCTTTACCCTCTAAAGCCTACCGACATTTTTTGTTTGTTACATTTTTTCTTCGTCTTCCAAGTCATAACTTTTTTACACTTTTCCATCCACATAGCCATAGGACGGCTTTTTTTTTTTTTTTTTATACACGTTCTTGTACGGAGCATGCTGGTCTCCCCTGAAGCTCAGCCTGTGCTTCACAGCGGCACCAAGATGGCAAGGCAACACGGGGGGGGGAGGGGAGATGAATAGGTGCACAAATGTCCCAACATGGCTATGCCACTTTACTGCTGCTGTCAGTCAATGGCCACAGCAGAGATAGCGTTTGTCAACTGGTAGTGGATTTTGTATGTCTGTCCTGTGTGGAGTGGGTGCAGCTCCTGAGCCTGCTCCATGCTTTTTACTGACGAGGGGCAATACCCTGGAACATTGTTTCTGCAAATTGAAATTCTGGTTTGGCTTTGATCCCAAGTCATGTGGCAAGGCTAGTTAAAGGGTCAATATTAACTTTTAGGATCGCTGCTTCTAATAGGTGGAACGAGAGATCTAGTCCTCTTCCTCTGTGAAGAGACAATTTGCATATTTAATTTCCCAGAGGAGCAGGCATGGCTGATAAGTCTCCTCACTCTGACAGGCCAGGTTTGGCTTGTCACTCTCCCCAAGGAGAACCATTACTCCTTAAATCACATACCAGCTGAAATTTTGATAAAGTGTAAGGGTATGTGTCCACATTCAGGATTGCATCAGGATTTGGTCAGGATTTTACGTCAGTATTTGTAAGCCAAAACCAGGAGTGGGTGATAAACGCAGAATTGGTGCATGTGTTTCTATTATACTTTTCCTCTAATTGTTCCACTCCTGGTTTTGGCTTACAAATACTGATGGAAAATCCTGACCAAATCCTGAACGTGGACACATACCCTAAAGGCCTCCAGCCAAAGAGAATGGTAAAGCCAATGATTTTTGTCTGCCAAATTTCGGCATTATTTTGATGGAGCCCTGTAGGCACAAAGAGCACATTTAAATATATGGATATCCCACAGAGGTGCTTTTCACACCCCATTTTTTCTAGGCATATCCGATATATACTCATGTGTGCCCCAGTAAATGTGTATATATATTTTTTTATTTCACTGTATGGGAAGATGCAGTCTACTACAGTTTCTGACTCAGAGACGCAGAATAAAACAATTACCATGCAATATCTGCTATTTACAGTGGGAGTCAATGACTGTAGGGTGGCACGTCAGAAGCTTATGTTGGGCAATACTCTATAGTGCCAATATATCAAACCCCCCTCTCACCCCCCCCCCCCCCCCAAAAAAAAGTCTACTGACCCTAAGCGGTGTGTCATGGATTTTTTTTTTTTTCCAAAACCAATCGGTGATTTGCATGTAATGGAAGATCATACTAATTCCAGTGTGTCATCATACAGGCCTTTATTTCTGGATTACTGGAGAAGATACAGGGAATGCAGAAGCTGAGTACTCCCCAGAAGAAGTGATGGATGCACTGATGGAACATGGCACCTCCCTATCGTCATGGTAGAAGTGCAGAATCGCAGGGTCACAGGCTGCCCCTGCACTCAGGGTGTGGGTAGGGGATGGGGTGCAGGGGAGCCGTTTTTTTATATGACTATTTTGTAGAAATCTTTTTTTTAACTAAATAAAACTGTAATTAAGTGTTCTAAGACTGTGTCCGATCTGCCTGCTCCGTATTTATTATGACCGGTCTACCTCTCACTAGTAATTCATCTTCACAACAAACCTGATCTTTTCTGCCTCCTCTCTCTCAAGAGACTGATTGCCTGGTGACTGTGCCCAGGAGACGTGCCGAAAATGATGCATTGCAACCATAAAGGGTGATACGGTTACTCAAGCGTTGACTAGACGGCACATTATTAGTGCGTTTTTGGAGCATAAAAGTGAAGAAAAGTGCATCAAACAGGCATGCCACTTTAACAAGGCTGTCCACTACTTTATCATTGACCTATCCTTAGGTCATCAATGTCTGATCGGTTGGGGTCTGACACCCATGTCCATCAGCTGTTCTCCATGTCAGCAGCCGGAACTGCTGAATTGCGGAGCTGCTGTCTTCTCAGATAGTGGCCGCAGCTGGGCACCGTTTAGTCAAATGAATAGGTGAATGTGCAGTACCCAGCCGCGGCCCCTATCAGAAGACGGAGCACCTCCGCAATTCAAGGTATCACCGCCAGCAGAGAACAGCTGATCGGTAGGGGTGCCTGGTGTGGGACCCCAATTGAACAGACAATGATGACCTATCCTAAGGATAGGTCATCAATGGTAACTTAGTGAACAAACTCTTTAAGGTAATTTTCTGTAATGTGAAGTGACTATAGTATCACAGTATTTTCTCATTTCCATCTAAAGTAACCTGCATCAAAAAAATGATAAAAAGGGTCCTGTAGCTGCAAAAAAAAAACAAACCCAAACATGTTAAGTAGTCACTAAGACCCAGAATCACAAGAGATATCTATATGGTGGACTAATGTGCCATGATAGGAACAGCACTTTACCGGGAAAGGCAGGGAACATGTATCCTTTTATATACCAAGTGACCTGTCCAGATACAGTGGCTTGTGAAAGTTTTCACTCCCTAGGCATTTTTCGGGTTTTGCTACCTCACAACCTAGAATTTCACCTGTTGTTTTTAAGGGTTTGCATCAGTTCATGAAAAGAACATGCCTACAACTTCTTTTTATTGTGAAGCAAGCAAAATAACTGAAAACTTCAGTGTGCGTAACTATTCACTCCCCACCTAAAGTCAGTACTTTGTGGAGCCTTTTTTTGCTCAATTACAGCTGCAAGTCCCTTTGGATAAATCTCTATGAGCTTTCCATATCTTGCCACTTGGATTTTTGCCCATTCCTCAAGGTAAAACTGCTCCAGCTTCTTCAAGTTAGATGGTTTCCTCTGGTGAACAGCAATCTTCAAGTCTTACCAGAGATTGTTAGTTGGATTATGGTCTGGGCTTTGACTAAGCCACTAAAAAACATTTGCACATTTCCCTTTAAGCCACTCGAGTGTTGCTTTAGCAGTGTGCTTTGGGTCATTGTCTTGTTGGAAGATGAACCTTCGTCCCTGTCTCAAATCACTGACAAACAGGTTTTGCTCAAGAAAATCCCTGTATATCGCACCATCCATCTTCCCTTTGACTCATACTGTTTTCCCTGTCTTTGTGCCGAAAAACATCCCCCAGAGCATGATGCTGCCACCACGTATCACTGTGGGGATGGTGTTTTTGGGATGATAAGCTGTGTTGGTTTGGCGCCAGACAGAATTTACCTTGATGGCCAAAAGGTTCAATTTTGGTCTGATCTGACCACAGCACCTGCCTCATTACGTGTGGGGAGTCTTCCATATGTATTTTGTCAAAATCAAAACAAGCCTTATAATTTTTGTGTGTAAGTAAAAGCATTTTTGTGCCCACTGTTAATTCAGATGGAAAGGTCTTTAGTCAATACTGACAGACATGTGCTACTTAGGTTGCACCCAGGTGGATATCCTGTCACTAAGCATGTGACCTATTAAGGTTATTGCTTGCACTAGACATTTCTAGGGGCTTCATAGCAAAAAGGGGTGAATACATATGCACATGCCAATTTTTAGTTCTATGATCCCATAAATCTAATTACGCCTGTATTTTTCTCACTTCACCAATTTAGACTATTTAGTACTAAAGCGTCACACACAAATCGGATTACAAAAACATTTAAACACAGGTCGTAACGTAACAATATAGGTAAAAAACCAAGGGGGTGAATACTTCCACATGCCACTGTATATTAATAGACATCAAACTGGTAGTGACAGTCTATAATCCTTTATCCTGTCTCACCATTTTTTTTTTTTTTTAAAGGCTTCATAGCCTAGCATTCATATTTGGGAATTTTGCACACAATTCAGTAGGGAGAACCAGAACATTGGCCTTTCTAGCAATCAAAAATATCTAGCTGGTTTTGGAACATAAGACAGAACTACAGTTTTTTTTCTCTCGACTACAACCCGCCTTCTCACCACTATCACACATGCAACAAAAAAAAAGCTGATAATTGCCAAGCAAGCAAAATGCTCATTCACAAGGTGACTGGATTGTTTATTCCAGCATAAAAATAATTTTTTTTCTTTTGTTCCCATCAGTTTTCATCGGACGCCGTACGCAGCTGGTAGACAAGTGTTGCCAAAATCTAGCTCAACTGGATGGCCCTTGTTCAACGTAAACGTACCTCAAAAATGGTTGTAATAAGAATTTGAACTTATCGGACAGATGTCATAGCATCGTCAACAAAAAGCTAAAGCTCTTAGATTCCTTAGATAAAATAAATTAAACTGGTTGTGAAGGCCATAAAACCGGCCTGTGAGGAGCTGGCCTTGTTCTGAAGACTACTGGACCAATGCACATAGAGCGGAGTCCACAGCTGTAAGGGATGCAGACTTCCAGCACGGAGCACCGGTTACATCGATCTTATTGTTGTGTCGTATTAGAGATTTGCTTGTTTGTCAGGTCAGCCTCAGGAATCAATGATTCCATTCAATGACAGTAAGCAGAGGAAGACGTGCAGGCTGGTTCTTATGTATACCCAAGGCCAGACTGGAGATTGGTAATCAGGTAAAGCAATCATTCCATAAAGGTACCGTCACACTCAGCGACGCTGCGGCGATATAGACAACGAGCCGACCTAAACTAGATCGCTGGAGCGTCGCTGTTTAGGTCGCTGTAGAGACGTCAAACACAGCAACTCCAGAACGATGCAGCAGCGATCCAGTGACGTAACGGCGACTCACTTCTCGTTCTCGCTGGTTGTTAGCTCCATATCAAACAGCAGGAGTGTACCGACTGGCTAGAAGGAGACGCTGCGACGCCCCCTATGCTCGTTGCTGGCGTCGTTGCTTTTGATGTCAAACAGGACGATACACGCCGACCTGGCGACGAAATAAAGTTCTGGACTTCTAACTCCGACCAGCAATGGCACAGCGGGATCCAGATCGCTGCTGCGTGTCAAACACAACAAGATCGCTATCCAGGACGCTGCAACCTCACGGATTGTTGTCGTTATCTTTGCAAAGTTGCTGAGTGTGACGGTACCTTTACTCTTGTGTCCTAGAGGCTTCAATTGAGCCATTGTTTCATATGAACCTGTACGTTGACGATAGTTGTATGTTAATTTGCGAATGCCTGCTGAGAACATGTTACATCAACCCACTGCAATTTACTAACCTACACAACTTAGGATAAATATACACGTTATTTGAATAATCAAGCAATGAATGATCACCTCCCCACCTTCATCCAATCCTGTGGAAAAATGTCCTGAAAGGGAGCTGTGAATATGAAAAGTCTCTGGCTCCCTCTGCAAAGAGACCCTCTTCAGGAACAGCCAAAGGAACCAAGGCTCCATCTGGTGAAATAGAAGTCTACTCCTCTGCCCATCACTGCACCCACAAAGACATATGGAGAACCATGGTTGAGTCTCTACTATACAGGTCCTTCTCAAAAAATTAGCATATAGTGTTAAATTTCATTATTTACCATAATGTAATGATTACAATTAAACTTTCATATATTATAGATTCATTATCCACCAACTGAAATTTGTCAGGTCTTTTATTGTTTTAATACTGATGATTTTGGCCTACAACTCCTGATAACCCAAAAAACCTGTCTCAATAAATTAGCATATTTCAACCGTCCAATCAAATAAAAGTGTTTTTTAATAACAAACAAAAAAACCATCAAATAATAATGTTCAGTTATGCACTCAATACTTGGTCGGGAATCCTTTGGCAGAAATGACTGCTTCAATGCGGCGTGGCATGGAGGCAATCAGCCTGTGACACTGCTGAGATGTTATGGAGGCCCAGGATGCTTCAATAGCGGCCTTAAGCTCATCCAGAGTGTTGGGTCTTGCGTCTCTCAACTTTCTCTTCACAATATCCCACAGATTCTCTATGGGGTTCAGGTCAGGAGAGTTGGCAGGCCAATTGAGCACAGTAATACCATGGTCAGTAAACCATTTACCAGTGGTTTTGGCACTGTGAGCAGGTGCCAGGAAGCATGAAGTGCTCCAAAATCTCCTGATAGCTAGCTGCATTGACCCTGCCCTTGATGAAACACAGTGGACCAACACCAGCAGCTGACATGGCACCCCACACCATCACTGACTGGGTACTTGACACTGGACTTCAGGCATTTTGGCATTTCCTTCTCCCCAGTCTTCCTCCAGACTCTGGCACCTTGATTTCCGAATGACATGCAAAATTTGCTTTCATCAGAAAAAAGTACTTGGGACCACTTAGCAACAGTCCAGTGCTGTTTCTCTGTAGCCCAGGTCAGGCGCTTCTGCCGCTGTTTATGGTTCAAAAGTGGCTTTACCTGGGGAATGCGGCACCTGTAGCCCATTTCCTGCGCACGCCTGTGCACGGTGGCTCTGGATGTTTCCACACCAGACTCAGTCCACTGCTTCCTCAGGTTCCCCAAGGTCTGGAATCGGTCCTTCTCCACAATCTTCCTCAGGGTCCGGTCACCTCTTCTCGTTGTACAGCGTTTTCTGCCACATTGTTTCCTTCCAACAGACTTACCATTGAGGTGCCTTGATACAGCACTCTGGGAACAGCCTATTTGTTGAGAAATTTCTTTCTGGGTCTTACCCTCTTGCTTGAGGGTGTCAATGATGGCCTTCTTGACATCTGTCAGGTCGCTAGTCTTACCCATGATGGGGGTTTTGAGTAATGAACCAGGCAGGGAGTTTTTAAAAGCCTCAGGTATCTTTTGCATGTGTTTAGAGTTAATTAGTTGATTCAGAAGATTAGGGTAATAGGTCGTTTAGAGAACCTTTTCTTGATATGCTAATTTATTGAGACAGGTTTTTTGGGTTATCAGGAGTTGTAGGCCAAAATCATCAGTATTAAAACAATAAAAGACCTGACAAATTTCAGTTGGTGGATAATGAATCTATAATATATGAAAGTTTAATTGTAATCATTACATTATGGTAAATAATGAAATTTAACACTATATGCTAATTTTTTGAGAAGGACCTGTATGTATTGTTCCCGCTATTGTTAACCTGCCTAGGTGATTATTACAACCTACAACCTCAGAGCTTAACAAGACCCTTTAAATCTGTTTTCTGGTTTCAGAAAACCCCTCTTCCCTGTTTGTTTTTAACAATACAAAACTTTTCTTTTATTGCCCTCCCCAGGTCTAGCACCCTTGGTGCCTCTCTGCAGCAGTCACATCACATCGACTGCACTACAGCCAATTGTTGGGCTTAGTAACTCTACCCAAGTTGACAGCAAGAGCTTCAGAGCTTAATGATCGATCGGCCTTAGCGCTGTCGATAGCTCGATATCATGTCAGCGCTATAGATACCAGAGATTCAGCAATAGACCAGGGAAGAGTGACTAAAGCTCAGTGGTTTTCCTTTAAAAAACAAACAAAAACCCAACTGGTGAAAGTGGAACACCCCTTTAATCATTGTAAACCCCTCCAAGGATAGGAGTGAGGTGCATTCAACCCATAAGTTTGTTTTTTTTCAATCCTGACTAGTGATGAGCGAGCATGCTCGGGTGTTATCAGAGTATCTTAGGCATGCCCGATTAATATGTTAGAGACCACATGGCTACATGTTGCGTTGCTGTTAGGCAATCCTTGCATATGTCGTGGCTGTCAAATAAACAGGCAATCCTCACATGTGTTGCAACTAACAGCCGCGAAACATGCAGCCGCAGGGACTCGAACATATTAATCGAGCATGGTGAAGATACTCGGAAAACACCCGCGCATGCTCGAATAACACGATATTGGAGCACGCTCGCTCATCACTAATCCTGACCTGAAACACCAAGAAGAAATAACGAGACAAAAAATGTGTTTGTGTTTATTGAGCATTTTGTGAGACGCCACTTTCCGTCACAAAACGGACCCCAAATATAGAAACAAGCTTGTCCCGTATCCCCATCTACAAATCCGATCTCCTTTCGATCTTTATCAGTTCCACTTCGAAGATCAGAGTGGCTCCTCCTGGAACAGAACGACAGACATTAGCGCCATTCTCTTGTTCAGCAGCAGTACTTGGCATGTCCTAAAAACAACAAAATATCTGCTTCCATTCTACAGTTTGGCCAGGAATTGGTCAGTTTTCACTTATTTTGTTTTATTGTAACTTCCTTTTCTCTATATTTGTACTCCTGTAGTCGTGAATGTAGGGTGGTGGTAAGTTCAGCATTGGGGCATCGCTTCACTTTCTAGGTGGTAAACTGCACATATCCATTACAACCTGACTGCTCAGTTTGGTTCAGCAGAGTTGTGAGGGTCCAGGCGCTACCCCAAGTCTAGGCAATGTTTAATTCGTGTAACCTGATGTACAATAAACAAGATTATATTAGAGTACCGTGTTAGGCTAGGTTTACATTTGCGTTGCGTCGGGCGCAGGTTCGGCAACGCATAGCGACGCGTGCGTCATTCGCCCCTATATTTAACATGGGGGCGCATGGACATGCGTTGTCTTGCGTTTTGTGACACATGCGTCATTTTTGGCGCAAGCGTCAGGGCGCACAGGACGCTACATGTTGCATTTTTTTGCGCCCAAAATCAAACCAAAAATGGACGCATGCCTCACAAAACAATGCGTTTTTGGATGCGTTTTGCATGTGTTGCGTTGCCGACGCAACTAGGACTATTTGCATCACAACAGGAAATCAGTCGGCAGGATTTCATCCCACCCTGGTCTCCCCACAAACCTAGATGCACATGTAGCTCTTTCATAGACAACTCCAGCAATATCTTTACATTGCCGGTCCGTTCCACAGTTACGGAGAAATCAGCATTTGAATTGATATGCAAATGAGGCTAAAGAGCTATGGTAGATCTGAAGCCTTCGTCACTCCGGCTCTATTCCCCGCCCTGAAACGCCTCCACGCTGGCAGTGTGCCTTCAGGCAAAGAAGCAGGGGGAGACGCTGGGTGGGGAATAGAGCTGGAGTGACGGAAGAGTCAGATCTACCACAGCTGTTCAGCCTCATTTATATATTAATTCAAACGCCGATTTCTCAGTCATAGGGGAACGGTCTGGCCATGTAAAGACTTTTCTTTGCACAGATTCCATTTAAAGTATAAAGTCTGTACAAATTGATATTGTTCAGTTGGCGGGGCTTAGCGTGTATTCATGTGTGCTGTTTTGTGGCTTATTTGCAGTGATACCAAATCTGGTTTTAAAAAAAACAAAACAACAACCCACACATCACAACACCATTATATATACCCAAGAGATTAAGTGCTGAAGACCCTCATACACATTAGATGAAAGCCACCCGAATCCATGGCAATCAGTAGGACTGGTCGACCCTCTTATGTGTATGGGGGGCTCCCAACAGATGATGTCTGGGATGAGAAAGACCAGGCAGTATGATTTTCAAACCCTTTCCATCCATTTATTTTCTCGGAAGATGTTGCTTTCTTATCCTCCCAGTTGACTACACACAACACTCGGTCGGGATAAATGCCCACAAGTGCATAGACGTGTCCAAAGAGATAGTGGTCTGCAAACGAACGTCAAGGTCAGCTTAAAAGGGGAAGTTATCATCAGAAACTTAACGATTGTTAAATCAAGTTGTGTGTGTGTGTGTGTATATATATATATATATATATATATATATATATATATATATATATATATATATATATATATATATATATATATATATATATATATATATATATATATGTGTGTTTTGTTTTTTTTTCGCAGCTGACCTTCTCCCCCTCCCTTCATAATCTCTTTTTCTTTTAGATGCTTCAATACAAAATATAGTCAGTGTCTGTTCATTGTGACTAATGTGCACATGGATTTCGTGAAACAAAAGGAAGTTAAAGTCTAAAAAAAAAAAAGTTGTTGGCTGGTTAGAAAAAACAACGAAGTTTAATTTTTATTACAGTGTGTGATATGGAAAAAAAAGCCTTACAAAAGAAAAAAAATGCATTTAAGCACAAAAACTTAATTTAAATTTCTGATGGCTTCCCTCTAAGGACCTGTGAAATGCAAATATTATAAAATGTAAAAGTGGGGTGCATCTTACCTGGAATTTTTGGGGGTGCTCCCCTATCTCCATATCCTATGGAAATAAAAAATATGTATATTTTATTCTCACTGTAAAATGAGCAATATCCATCTACTGCCCACCATAGTCGTGATCCTTACCCAATTCTGAAGGAATAACCAGCTTCCTTTTCTCTCCCTCACACATTCTGGAAAATAAAAAGGTGACACGAACTATTTATTTTCTCTTAAGGGGGAGAAAAAAAAAACAAAAAACACAAAATGCCAATTTTTCATTTTAAAAATAATCAGTGCTTGGTCATGTAACATGAGACCAGCTAGAACCACAGCAAAAGGAATACTGCGGAGAACAAAAGGAATATAGTGCGGAGAACAAAAAGGAATAGTGCCGCGCCAAGAAGAATAGTGCCCATCACTAAACTTTTGTTTAGTTTTTTCCTGTTTGCTCCAGAAATACTGTCCCTTTTGCTTACGTCTGTCTCTTCTAGTCCACAAATCCCTTCCCCTTTCAATACTTTGCCCCAAACCTCTACCACTTCTTTCTTAGCTTAACAGTATCTACTCGCACCATATTTTTGTTACTGTTCTCCCCCCAACATTATCCTTAAACAGCGCTGATGGTTTGACCAAACTTGAAGCATACCCCACTGTGTGGTGTGAGACCACCTGTCCAAATGTTAAGAGACGCGGGCTCTGTAAGAATGATGGCTCAAGCATGAGTGGTTCAGAGAGGGAGGATCTGCATCACGCACGCTCAAAGGATCCTGCAGACAAAGCCGCCCTCCACTAAGTGGTGAAAGCGATGACTTACCCTACAGTCCGACTATCGGAAGGTTTGGCAGGAGCAAGATCCAATTTTGTAAGAAGGGCGAGTTATGCTACCAGACCAGCTAACTAAAGCATGTGGACAAATTAGTCACACAAACTGGAAAGTCAGATCAAAAGACTTAAATGGTCAGATTCTCACCATTAGGGTGCAGTCAGAAGGCCATATAAATTAGGATGAGATCTGGTACACGGACTGGATCATGTCTCCCACGAGCGCGGCAGCTTCAAGCATTTCTATGCAGCCGTCAATCTTGGGTCAGGAGAGCCGCCGTCCAGTCCGTGCATTGCAGTACGATCTCTGTCTGACTTATATGGCCGTCTGACTGCACCATTAATGATAGCAGGAGTGATGGAAGGGGGTTGTACACAGATCTGTAGTATACGGAAGGAGAAAGGATCCATGGAAGGGCACAGAAAACAGGTTATGGACAAGGAGAGAACCACATGGGGAGTAAAGACAGCAGCACCCTGGATACACACAGCTCTCACACCCAGCCTGTATTCCAGGGAGGGAAAATCCCTAAAGAGAAAAATATGAAACTTGGATCAAGCTACAAATTGCATATGGGGGGGGGTCTAAAAGTGAAGATTTCATATTGAAACAAAGCAATTTAACAACCAATGCCTTATTCAGACGTCAATAACGCTTCTCATACGTTACAAAAAAAAAAAAGGTCCAAGTTTCATCTGTGTTTTGGATCTGATTTTCAGAAGTTTTGACCAGTTTTTCCATTAATGACTTTTTTATTCACAAAAAATAAAATAAAAAAAGGACAATCAGCAAAAAATAAATAAATCAGATATGTGAACAGCTTTGTAGACTGGGTGCGAGTTTTATGGATGTCTAAATGAGGACTAATGGTAACCACTAATCCCAAAAACTCGTTTTTTTTTCCCATGTCAAAGTCTTTTAATACTAAACATTCATTTTTTTATGGCATTAGACTTTTTAGCTCCGCCTAAACCCGTTCTTGATAAACGGCTTCTAATGGCAGCGGGCAGCACGGATTAATAAAATAAAGTGAGGGCCAAACAGAAAAATGAGGAATCCATCATCTGCCCATCAAATAAGAAAGAGGGAATTTATGCCTTCGCCCTGGCCCCTGTGCTGAGCAGACAAGGGGCTTCTATGAGCGAGTCCGTGTCAGCGCAGATCACTGCCAGGGGGACCAGACTGCTCGGGCAGGGGGGACGCACAGCCATAAATTAGCCGGCTTATAACAGAAGGCATGGAGAGCTGGAAGCCAGATAATGGGAGAGGAGACGGGTGCTAATTAAATGGGATTTGGGATCTGCCCACCACCCATAGTGAGGAGACGGGAGCACGGGCACACAGACAGGCAAATTAATGCATATTACTTCTTGTCTGCCACAATAGATAATACATATTAATCAGCTGCCGGGTTTATTATTTCTAGAGCAGCTTCCTAACACAGACTAAAAAAAAAATAAAATAAATAAAGGACGACCTACGACCAAGTGTAGCAAAACTACATGGTGGTTAAAGGGCATTTATAGTGTGGAGCAGCTGCGGCAGTGACATCAGATGGCCTGTAAAAGTTACAGGGACAGAACATTAGCGCGAGTGGTATACGTGAACCCCCACCAGCCCGTCGTATACCCCCAGGTATCAGAGTCGGGAGCACATTAATGTCGCCAGGAACAAAGCCCCATACAGATCACTGAGCAAGGGATGACAAGAGCGCACCCTGCTGGTGGAAAAAAAGAATGCAGCTTATAAATCATTCCTCTAAATTTTTTTCTTTGTACAGTATGATCCAGGTGATAGAGAATTTTTAAGAATTTTCTATACATTTTATGTTCACTATCTAGCAATTGTACTGCACCAGTTCAGAGTGGGACGCAGACGCAACAATTATTTAATGATGCAATCTATTTTTCGACCGATTGTTCCGTTACCTACTTGGTATACGAAAAACTAATAAATTATTAGTGGTAAAGACTACTATGGGTGGTTTACATTTAAAAGTCAGATATAGGGTTAGCAAAAAAAAAAAGAAGTGTCTCTAACCCCTTAAGCCCCGAGGGTGGTTTGCACGTTAATGACCGGGCCAATTTTTACAATTCTGACCACTGTCCATTTATGAGGTTATAACTCTGGAACGCTTTAACGGATCTTGGCGATTCTGACATTGTTTTCTCGTGAGATATTGTACTTCATGTTAGTGGTAACATTTATTCGATATAACTTGCGTTTATTTGTGAAAAAAAAAACGGAAATTTGGCGAAAATTTTGTTAATTTCGCAATTTTCCAACTTTGAATTTTTATGCCCTTAAATCAGAGATATGTCACAATAAAAACTTAATAAGTAACATTTCCCATATGTCTACTTTACATCAGCACAATTTTGGAACCAAAATTTTTTTTGTTAGGGAGTTATAAGGGTTAAAAGTTGACCAGAAATTTCTCATTTTTACAACACCATTTTTTTTCGGGGACCACATCTCATTTGAAGTCATTTTGAGGGGTCTATATGATAGAAAATAACCAAGTGTGACACCATTCTAAAAATTGCACATCTTGAGGTGCTCAAAACCACATTCAAGAAGTTTATTAACCCTTCAGGTGTTTCACAGGAATTTTTGGAATGTTTAAATAAAAATGAACATTTAACTTTTTTTCATACAAAATTTATTTCAGCTCCAATTTGTTATATTTTACCAAGGGTAACAGGAGAAAATGGACCCCCAAAGTTGTTGTACAATTTGTCCTGAGTACGCTGATACCCCATATGTGGGGGTAAACCACTGTTTGGACGCATGGCAGAGCTCGGAAGGAAAGGAGCGCCATTTGACTTTTCAATGCAAAATTGACTGGAATTGAGATGGGACGCAATGTTGCGTTTTGAGAGCCCCTGATGTGCCTAAACATTGAAACCCCCCACAAGTGACACCATTTTGGAAAGTAGACCCCCTAAGGAACTTATCTAGATGTGTGGTGAGCACTTTGACCCACCAAGTGCTTCACAGAAGTTTATAATGCAGAGCCGTAAAAATAAAAAATCATATTTTTTCACAAAAATGATCTTTTCGCCCCCAATTTTCTATTTTCCCAAGGGTAAGAAGAAATTGGACCTCAAAAATTGTTGTGCAATTTGTCCTGAGGATGCTGATACCCCATATGTGGGGGTAAACCACTGTTTGGACGCATAGCAGAGCTCTGAAGGGAAGGAGCGCCATTTGGAATGCAGACTTAGATGGATTGGTCTGCAGGCGTCACGTTGCATTTGCAGGGCCCCTGATGTACCCAAACAGTACAAACCCCCCACAAGTGACCCCATATTGGAAACTAGACCTCCCAAGGAACTTATCTAGATGTGTTGGGAGAACTTTGAACCCCTAAGTGTTTCACTACAGCTTACAACGCAGAGCCGTGAAAATAAAAAATCCTTTTTTTCCCACAAAAATGATTTTTAGCCCCCCAAATTTTTATTTTCCCAAGGATAACAAGAGAACTTGGACCCCAAAAGTTGTTGTCCAATTTGTCCTGAGTACGCTGATACCACATATGTTGGGGTAAACCCTTGTTTGGGCGCATGGGAGAGCTCGGAAGTGAAGGAGCACTGTTTTACTTCTTCAATGCAGAATTGGCTGGAATTGAGATCGGACGCCATGTCGCGTTTGGAGAGCCCTTGATGTGCCTGAACAGTGGAAACTCCCCAATTCTACCTGAAACCCTAATCCCAACTGTAACCCTAACCACACCCCTAACCCTGACACACCCCTAGTTCTAATCCCAACCGTAAATGTAATCCAAACCCTATCCCTAACTTTAACCCCAACCCTAACCCTAACTTTAGCCCAACCCTAACCCTAACTTTAACCCCAACCCTATCCCTAACTTTAGCCCCAACCCTAACTAACTCCAACCCTAGCCCCAACCCTAACCCTAATGGAAATAAATACATTTTTTAAATTTTATTATTTTTCCCTAACTAAGGGGGTGATGAAGGGGGGTTTGATATACTGTTATAGTGTTTTTTATATCGGATTTTTATGATTGGCAGCTGTCACACACTAAAAGACGCTTTTTATAGCAAAAAAGTTTTTGCGTCTCCACATTTTGAGACCTATAATTTTTCCATATTTTGGTCCACAGAGTCATGTGAGGTCTTGTTTTTTGCGGGACGAGTTGACGTTTTTATTGGTAACATTTTCGGACACGTGACAGTTTTTGATCACTTTTTATTCTGATTTTTGTGAGGCAGAATGACCAAAAACTAGCTATTCATGAATTTCTTTTGGGGGAGGCGTTTATACCGTTCCACGTTTGGTAAAATTGATAAAGCAATTTTACTCTTCGGGTCAGTACGATTACAGCGATATCTCATTTATATCATTTTTTTATGTTTTGGCGCTTTTATACGATAAAAGCTATTTTATAGAAAAAATAATTATTTTGGCATCGATTTATTCTGAGGACTATAACTTTTATTTTTTTGGTTATGATGCTATATGGCGGCTCGTTTTTTGCGGGACAAGATGACGTTTTCAGCGGTACCATGGTTATTTATATCCGTCTTTTTGATCGCGTGTTATTCCACTTTTTGTTCGGCGGTATGATAATGAAGCGTTGTTTTTTTTGTTTTTTTTTCTTACGGTGTTCACTGAAGGGGTTAACTAGTGGGACAGTTTTATAGGTTGGGTCGTTACGGACGCGGCGATACTAAATATGTGTACTTTTGTTTTTTTTAGATAAAGAAATGTATTTATGGGAATAATATTTTTTTTTTCTTCTTTATTTAGGAATTTTTTATTTTATTTTGTTTTTTACACGTGGAAATTTTTTTTTTTACTTTGTCCCAGGGGGGGGGACATCACAGATCGCCGATCTGACAGTTTGCACAGCACTCTGTCAGATCGGCGATCTGACATACAGCAGTGCAGGCTTACCAGCGCCTGCACGGCACCCGGAAGTACTCCCTGCAGGACCCAGATGCAGCCCCGCGGCCATTTTGGATCCGGGGACTGCAGGGAGGAGACGCTCGGTACAAGGTGAGTACATCGCCTTGTACCGATCGTCTCAGGGAAGCACGCAGGGAGCCCCCTCCCTGCGCGATGCTTCCCTATCCCGCCGGTACACTGCGATCATGTTTGATCGCAGTGTGCCGGGGGTTAATGTGCCGGTGGCGGTCCGTGACCGCTTCTGGCACATAGTGCCGGATGTCAGCTGCGATAGGCAGCTGACACCCGGCCGCGATCGGTCGCGCTCCCCCCATGAGCGCGGCCGATCGCTATGACGTACTATCCCGTCGGTGGGAATTAAGGCCCACCCCACCTCGACTGGATAGTACGTCATATGGGATTAAGGGGTTAATTTCCAAAAATGATGCCACTCTTGTGCACAGGCAGCATCTGGTATTGCAGAGTCGCCTTTTTATTAGGGCAAGACCCCACGCGGAGGGCTATGGGTATGTTCACACGTTGAGATGGCAGGAAAAACCCTGCGTACTGTATGTACTTATTTTTTTTCAGCATTTTTCACATGGATGTATGTCATTGAAGTCCTGCCTCGTTTTTACTGATTAATTGGTCAAAATATTTGGAATTTTTTTTAGTTTTTGTATACAAAAATAATGCCACACAGATCGTAAAAAAGGACCAAAAAATGACTGAAAATTGAAGAAAAAACAAAAAAAGCTTCTGAATCAGGCCCAGGTGAGGTTTCCTAGATGCAGAATGGTAAGGATCTCTAATTCCAAAGAAGCGCAGAGTCTGGGAGTCCCGCACCATACATCACATGCTTCATACTGGAGGAAAAGTTGTCGGCGGCCTTGCTTCCATCATTGTCGGAATTTATTTATCAAAGGTATATTTCCACCCTCAGTAGGGAAACAGGTTTCAGTATGTCCACAAAAATACATTAGGTGTAGAAGGAATATAGTATTGTAGAACCTGTGATATGTGTAGATTTATCTGCAGATTTTGCTGGGCTCTACAGAAAATTATTATTATTTTTTTTTTATAGTACATGAACTGGGTCTAAGGGCATAGCCATACATTGTGGCCACATTAAAAAAAAAAAAAAAATACATACATTGTTTCCAAAGCCAGTGCAGTTTTCATATACAAAATATGTAAAAAAGGCTGTAAAAACGATGCAACCATATGGACAACCACAGCAATAACCAGGGGCGTTTTTTTCTCAAATGCGGTTTTCGATACAATGTCCACATGGAATCTTTTTGCTGAATTTTCGGAGCAGAAATTACAAGTTTTTGAAAAAACTTTCCATTTGAAGGCGGATTGGGAGAGTTTCCATTCCGTTTCTGCTCCAAAAACTTTGTGCACAGTCGTAGCAGCAAATGTCTAAATCTTCCCAGAGGATCCAGTGTACGGTCCAGGTTTCAAGCTTACAAGACATGGCTGCCATCCGAGTAATGCCCATTAATAATCATTTCAATCTGAAGAGTTTGATCCAATTCACGGAGCAAACTCAGAGCCGTAGGATACAAAGCAGAAGAACAACTTATTACTGTATTTTCATCTACTCCTGGCTTTGGCCAGGAAGAAGTACCCCTTAGGCTATGTGCACACTTTGCGGGGTCCTCTGCGGGTTCTCCTGCAGCAGATTTGATAAATCTGCAAGGCAAAACCGCTGCGGTTATCCCTGCAGATTTATCGCGGTTAGTTTTGCGGTTTCCGCTGCGGGTTTACTCCTATACTATTGATGCTGCATATGCAGCAATTTGCAGCATCAATAGTAATGTTAAAAAAAATAAAAAATGGTTTATACTCTGACGTCCCGATGTCCTCGGCGCTGCACGCGGCGGTCCGGTTCCAAAGATGCTATGCGAGAAGGACCTTCGTGACGTCACGGTCATGTGACCGCGACGTCACCGCAGGTCCTGCTCACACAGCAACCCTGCGACCAGACGGCCACGTGCAGCGCTGAGAGGTGAGTATATCATTTTTTATTTTAATTTTTTTTTTTTTTTTTTTTTTACACAAATATGGTTCCCAGGGCCTGGAGGAGAGTCTCCTCTCCTCCACCCCGGGTACCATCTGCACATTATCCGCTTACTTCCCGCATTGTGGGCACAGCCCCATGCGGGAAGTTAGCGGATCAATGCATTCCTATGTGTGCAGAATCGCAGCGATTCTGCACAAAGAAGTGACATGCTGCTGGCTATTTATTGCTTGCGTTGAGAAACACGTGATGGTGTCTCCGCGGCTTTTCTACATGCATTTGCATATTTCCCATTAGGGATGGGGGCAGTGTTCTGGATCACTGCGTTGAAAAACACGTGATGGTGTCTCCGCAGTGTTGGATGTTTTGATCTCCCCGAGGTCATTCACCCTTATGTTTATAGTCTTTTCACTAGGTACTGCTCCTAATAGCCAGTTTCCTACTCCACACTGATGAGGGGCAAATACCCCGAAACAGCTGTCTGTGGATGGATACCATGTTTTGGCATAGGTGGTTTTCCTTTATTGTATGCTGCCCTTCCCGTGGTTGTTCCTTCCCGGTGAAAGACCTGGCTATTCATTGCTTGCGTTAAGAAACACGTGATGGTGTCTCCGCGGCTTTTCTACATGCAAGTGTTTACTATTGACGCAGCCTATGCAGCGTCAATAGTAAAAGGATCTAATGTTAAAAATAATAAAAAATCATTATATACTCACCTTCCGCCACCTTTCCCGTTCCTCGCCACCCTCCGGTAACCGCTCTGTGCAAGCCGCAGGTTCCGGTAGCAAGGATCGTATGGCAGAAGGACCTGCCATGACGTCACGGTCATGTGACCACGACGTCATCACACCCTGGGACCGGAAGCTGCCGCCTGTACCGCGCACAGGCGACAGAACTACAAGTATGGTGAGTATGTTAGAACTACAATGGGCCCTCGGATCAGAAGGTGAGTATGTTTATTTTTTATCTGTGACATACGTAGCTGGGCTATACACTACGTGGGGCTGGGCTATACACTACGTGGGGCTGGGCTATACACTACGTGGGGCTGGGCTATACACTACGTGGGGCTGGGCTATACACTACGTGGGGCTGGGCTATACACTACGTGGGGCTGGGCTATACACTACGTGGGGCTGGGCTATACACTACGTGGGGCTGGGCTATACACTACGTGGGGCTGGGCTATACACTACGTGGCGCTGGGCTATACACTACGTGGCGCTGGGCTATACACTACGTGGCTGGGCAATATACTACGTGGACATGCATATTCTAGAATACCCGATGCGCTAGAATCGGCCCACCATCTAGTCATGGATATGAGTGGAATCTGTGAAAAATACAGATAGATCTGGTCTGATATAATCGGTGTGCACGAGCCCCAAGGGTTCGCTCTCGCTTCTTCCGTTTTTCTGCAGTCAAAAACATCAGAAAACTCTTCAGGAAATTCTCCTTTTCCCTGGTGTTTTGTAAACCTGAAGCATCTTTTGCTAGCATCATTTTATATTTGCTCATTTCCTGACTGTTTTTTTCAAACTTTATCAACTTTTTTTTCTGCACATTATTTGATAACCATAAAGAAAACTCATTTTTTTTTTTACTGCAGAAAATAAAGCAGAAAAAGCCCGGGTCATATTCCAGGTTTTTATTATTTTTTTTTTTGCAAAGAGTAATTCCGGGTTGTATTTAGTAGTTTTTTTTTTTGTTTTTTTTTAACACAGTTTTTTTCATTGACTTGTATTTTAAGAATTGAGAATCTCCCTGGTGGAAAATGTCTGAAGAATGTACATGGCAATTCTTACAAATGCTTTTAAAAGCCTGAGACTAAGGGACAGCAAAACAAAGTCAGACCATATACACGGGCGAACGTATGGGGGGGGATGGTGGCGGGCGTTACGTATTCAGTTCTAATGTTAGAGACAGACCCAACATAATGGTGATGTAATTATCATTCGTCAGCGGCTTTATTAGCATTAGAAACAGACTAATGTCAGCGGTAATGAGGTGCACCTGCCGTCTGTACACCCCATCACCAGGCACTGAACGCACCGGCCTGTACTGGTGACAGCCGTTATATACCAAGAAAAAAAACGTAGCATGTTCATTAATTTTGAGGATTTTTCATTGATTTCACGCTATTTAATGCATTGGGGAGCTCAGGAAAAAAAACGCGAAAAATCCGTGCAAAAAACGCATGCGGATTTCCTGCGGGAAAAGTTCGTTTTTGTTCAGGAAATTTCTGCAAATAATCCTGACGTGTGCACATAGCCTAACTTGTGTCGGTGCTCAAAAAAAAAAAAAAAAAAAAAAAAAAAAAAGCAATTTTATTTTAAAAACGACTTTTCTGGATTTATCTCATAAATAAGAAAAAAAAAACAAAAACAAAAAAAACACAAGATTGGAACCACTAATCTTGTTCTGTCCAGCTGTAGTCCTCCAGTCATCCCTGGGCTCTGTGCACACTGCCGCCAGGCTTTTCATGAACTTTATAGGTTCACACTCACTCCAGCGATTGGTTTGGTTCCCGCCGATCTGACATTTATTACCTATCCCTTGAATAGGGAATATAAACAACATATACCTGTATTGGATGGCAGCAATCAGATGCCATCCAAGTGCTACCAGATTTTCATGAGCTAGTTGACAAAAGGAAAGTTGGACTTAGCTGATGAAACAGGATGAGTTTTTCTCGCACATGAAAAAAAAAAATTGACGTCTGAATAACCTTGGAGTGAATTTTAAACTATAAATATATCTTACAAACCAAAACACGATTCATCTTTTTAACAAAATTCCACCTGATCCACTATGTAATATACTGGTATATAAAATATTTAAAAAAACAAAACAAAAACACGGTAACATTTCAAGGATGTACACGGTCTTTTTTTTTTTACTCCATAACTCATAAAAAGAGGTACAAAAAGTGTAAAAAAAAATAAAATACATGCTCTACAAAGGGGTTGTCGGGCCTTAAACTACAAGTCAAAATCACTCTAAGTGACTGCAGACTTGTGAATCCTCACAGCACAAACCCTGTGGATCCTCAGATGTCGGCAGCGGCAGGCGCATTACCGCAAGTATGTGCTGTGAATATATGTGGTCACATGTCAACTAGACACAGCCATGCTCAATGCAACCGAATTCAGCGACTAGTGGGAATGTGGCCGGAAGTGTGAAGACCATACCTGTCGGACTGCCCGCTCCAGGGACCGGCACCAGACAATCCGCGCCATGCACGGTGAGGATTCACAAGTCTGTAGTCACAGAGAGCATGGAGACTTGTAGCCAGACAACCCCAAATGCATCAAGACGGTAACGATATCCATACCATGCCCAGAAGTAGCACAATTTGTGTTCATAACACTACTAAGTTATCGATATCAATCAGAAACCAAAACTAATTTGTGACTGTCAGGGACTAATTGGTATTTGTTACTGTGAGGATTGTCTGCAAGGCTGAGTGTAGACGGCTAACACAAGGCGATGTGGGTCATCTGGGCAGGAATGTGGCAGGTGAGGGCGGTAGGAGAGGTAAACACGCGCTCACATCTCTGGGTTATGCTCGCCTGTGTTTAATAGATTTCTCACGATTGTTACTTTCTACGGAGACTATAGTCAAAACTCCTGATAAGCGAGCGCAAACACTACACTCACTGTGCCGAGAAAGATCAGCCGAAAGCACCAAAGACCCGAGCTGACAGGCAGCACGCATCAGCCGCCGCCCTGGGGGGGAGGGTCAGGCAGCACGCATCAGCCACCCTGGGGGGTGTCAGGCAGCACGCATCAGCCACCCTGGGGGGTGTCAGGCAGCACGCATCAGCCACCCTGGGGGGTCAGGCAGCACACATCAGCCGCCCTGGGGGGGGGGAGGGGGGTCAGGCAGCACGCATCAGCCGCCGCCCTGGGGGGGGGTCAGGCAGCACGCATCAGCCGCCCTGGGGGGGGAGGGGGGTCAGGCAGCACGCATCAGCCACCCTGGGGGGTGTCAGGCAGCACACATCAGCCCCCCTGGGGGGGGGGGAGGGGGGTCAGGCAGCACGCATCAGCCGCCGCCCTGGGGGGGGGGGGTCAGGCAGCACGCATCAGCCGCCGCCCTGGGGGGGGGGGGGGGGGGGGGGGGGTCAGGCAGCACGCATCAGCCGCCCTGGGGTGGAGGGTCAGGCAGCACGCATCAGCCACCCTGGGGGGTGTCAGGCAGCACGCATCAGCCACCCTGGGGGGGGGGGGAGGGGGGTCAGGCAGCACACATCAGCCGCCCTGGGGGGGGAGGGGGGTCAGGCAGCACGCATCAGCCGCCGCCCTGGGGGGGGAGGGGGGTCAGGCAGCACGCATCAGCCGCCGCCCTGGGGGGGGGGGGGGGGGGGGGTTTCAGGCAGCACGCATCAGCCGCCCTGGGGGGGGGGGGGGGGGGAGGGGCTTCAGGCAGCACACATCAGCCGCCGCCCTGGGGGGAGGGTCAGGCAGCACACATCAGCCACCCTGGGGGGTCAGGCAGCGCGCATCAGCCGCCCTGGGGGGGGGAGGGGGGTCAGGCAGCACGCATCAGCCACCCTGGGGGGTGTCAGGCAGCACGCATCAGCCTCCCTGGGGGGTCAGGCAGCACGCATCAGCCGCCCTGGGGAAGGGGGTCGGGCAGCACGCATCAGCCGCCCTGGGGAAGGGGGTCAGGCAGCACGCATCAGCCGCCCTGGGGAAGGGGGTCAGGCAGCACGCATCAGCCGCCCTGGGGAAGGGGGTCGGGCAGCACGCATCAGCCGCCCTAGGGAAGGGGGTCGGGCAGCACGCATCAGCCGCCCTGGGGAAGGGGGTCGGGCAGCACGCATCAGCTGCCCTGGGGAAGGGGGTTGGGCAGCACACATCAGCCGCCCTGGGGAAGGGGGTCGGGCAGCACACATCAGCCGCCCTGTTTTCCAACACATTAGATGCTAAAACGAATGGTGTCATTCAAAACTACAACTCTTTCTGCAAATAGACAAGCCCTCATACAGCTATGTTGACTGAAAAACAAAGTTATGGCTACTGGAAGAAATGGAGGAAAAAAATGGAGGAGCAAGAAGAAAAAAAAATATCCATATCCTGAAAGGGAATCTGTCACCAGGTTCAGCATAATGCAGAGACAGAGACCCTGATTCCAGAGATATGTCACTTACTGAGCTGCTTTCTGCAGTTTTGATAATCTCATGCTAATAAAATAGCGATTTTATGACTAGAGGACTAGTAAACCTGCTGCCTATGCAGTGTACTGTACATAGAAAGCTGCCCATCAGTGGTGTGAGGCGGGGGTGATACACAGTTCAGCATTCAGAGAACTAGTGGATCCGCAGCAGATAAAAAGGGGTTTTATCAAAGCTGCAGCAAGCAACCCAGTAAGTGTCATATAGCTGGAATCAGGGTCTCTTCCCCTACATCATAAAATATTTTTAAAAAAACCTGGTGACAAGGAGGAAATGTCACAGGAAACTTGTTAGAGTCGGGCTCTCCTCTAATCGGTGGTGATAAGTACTCAATCTACGGGGCTGTGACACTACATGTAACATTTCTTCTTCCGTCTGACACCTCTTCAGTACAGCAGATAAAATGCCGTCTATCCTCAGATTCTTGTCAAATAAAGGGAGGCGGAAGATGTCAGAACAATCATGCATATAAAGAAGCAATAAGATATGGCGCGTTAGCAGCTGACAGATCAGACACCAGCGGCTCTGCACCGGAATAAATGATTAATGGAGCTGCTGAACAACATAGTGAGGTGCCAGCCATCAGGACCTTGCCAGGCCTGGCATCGCTGCCAGGACGGAGTACAAATGGATAAGGCAAACATGAAATTCTACACAAAAAATTATAAGTCAGGTTTCCGCAGAGGCTCCTGCATTTTTGGACAGAGCTTCGGACTGCCCTATTGCTCCTACCGAGATATACAAGGACAGGTTCTACCATGCGGTTTTCGTTAGGCCTCATTCAGACATTGTTCTCCCCCCATGGATGCTTTGGATCAGATTTTCATTGTGTTTTCTTGTGCACAAACTAGGCTTCTCCTATCCATTACAATGTCAATCACTGACTGCACTCCGATGCCGTTCGAGCGCCGTCAGTGATTGTCACGGGTCTGGTAGACTTGCACGGGCAATTTTCATCCATTACTCGGATCAAAAACATATAATATACTCTGACTCACAGACATATGATTGGATCTATAGACTAATGGCTGATTTCCATAGATAGAACATGTGCATGATAAAAAAAAACAAACAAACTAGCTGTATGGATGAAGCCTTACTGCTGGAGCGAGTTATGCGCTTAATCAAGCGTTTCATTTTCAGGAAGAGCGTCAATGTGAACTGGAGCTTGGTTGACTTCTCATTATTGCCAAAAATAACTTCATTTCTATGCATCGGAGTGGACGTACCCTAGTAAACCTTGGTCCCAGCCCTTGATGACCTGTCCAGCGCCCAGTGTGAAGGTGAAGGGTTGATTTCTGGGTATGCTGCTATCAAACTCTGTGCCGTCCTCCAACTTCCCCTGCAAGAAAGAGAGAAAGGTTACACGATATGAAGAGTATTCCTGCAGATTTAGGAGATTTCAAGCAGCCAAAATAAAGATGATCTGAATTATTAGGAAGAATTTAGTAGACCACTGACAGAAGACCTGGTAGTGATGAGGTGTTATCTGAGCATGCTTGGGTGCCATGTGTCTCGGGCATGCTCGAAACGTACGGTATGTTCCCCGCTGTTGCATGTCTTGCGGCTGTTCGACAGACAACACATGCAGGGATTACCGGTTTGTTAGCGTATATTACATTGGATAATCCACTGCAACAGCCGTGATCAGAGACGACATCTATCCGGGCTCTTTAACCCTGGAAGTTATTAATCATTTACAGTTTCCTATGTTACAGAGCTGTAATGTATCCGTAAAAATCGGAAGCCACTCTGACGGTCCGTACGGCATGCAACTTTATTCTCACACTGGACCGATTTCAGAGTGAAGTCGTAGCATGCTGCCATTGTTTTCTTTACACCGAATACAGCTGAAAATAAATATGCAGATCTGCACTCATTGAATCACACGGGTCCGAGAGCAATCAGATTTTTTTTTAGCAGATGGCACTCGCCCGATTTATACCCTAAAACTGCAATCATAATTATCAAATGATTGCACGGTTAGGTTCCGTAGTAGGACAACAGGAAAATAATGTATTGATTAAATAAAACAATAATATTATATACATTATAAAAAATAATCTTACAAAATGCTTTGTATCAAAAATATATTTATATAATAAGTAATACACACACAAAAAAAAAGAAGAGACAGTCGTATGGCTGAAGTGTGAACAACCTGTACTATAAAACATTCGTCTTGTGTTTGCATTTGTGGTATTCCAGCAGGACAAAAACCTAACCAGTCACTGACCGTATATATTGAGCTTTGCGGTTCCAGTAATCCCAACAGATCCACTTTTTATATGGCTGACCTTTGCGTGCAAATTTTTTTTTTTTTTTAATTTTTCAGTATCAAAAAAAATATCTCATTGTTGATGAATGCTGCAAATGCCAGGACTGGTGGGGGTTATAACGCGAAATCTTGGCTCAGGAAAGGTAATAGTGATCCCTTGTCGATACGGTCATAAAATGTGACTATTTGAGAAAGAAGATCCAACCTCTCAGAGATGAGGGGGGAGAGAAAAGGTATCTTCAGACCCAATTTATCAAGATTAGCATTGGTCCTCATAAATAGTGCACAGCGCGCCAAATTCAGAGAAGTGAGCCTCCTAATAAAATTGGGGCATCTTTTGGCTGCTGTTTACCACCTCAAGAAAGGTACTCCACTTTGACTACATCTCTGCTGTAATTATGATGAATTTGCCGACCGAGCTCGGTGGTGGTCCCTCCCGGCGGAGGTCTGGTCTGCCCACCTTTTAAAAAAGCCAAGACCGGCGTAAAGGCACCGAAAGTCATAAAATGTTTGCTCAATTGCAAGAAAAGGGTATGAAATTAGTTTATTTTTACCCTAGGTTCTTTTGATCCTTTGGTCTGAAGAGTCAGCGTACGCACAATGTCAGGCAGGTGCACACACAAGCATCAATAAAATGGACGTTGTCCCTGGCCGTTCTGCATCTTACCTTTATCATAAGAATCAGCCAATCGCTGCTCTATAGGCATTCGTTACACACTAGGAAGGAATGCCGCACAGGTTTCTCACGGAAGGAACAGATTTGGAACAGAAATTACATTGTCATTGACCGACTGCACAATCAATGACATTTATTCTTCATTTAACTAATTGGAAACAAAGATTAGCAGTATTCCTTCACAAATTAGATTAGGGATCTGTGATTATGGATTAGAGATGGCGTTTGTAGAGGGGGAAATTACGTACATTTAAGACCCCCAAGTTAATTTGCAGGCTTTGTGCATTTCACACGGTTTTGGCCTCTCTATACCACATATCAGTGACTAAAGACCGGTGTGTTATGTGTGAAGCCCACATTTTTTTTTTAGCAGAGATATATATATATATATATATATATATATATATATATATATATATATATAGAATATACACTGCTCAAAAAAAATTAAGGGAAAACTAAAATCCCACATCCTAGATATCTCTGAATGAAATATTCCAGTTGCAAATTTTTAATCATTGCATAGTGGAATGTGTTCAGAACAATAAAACATACCGTATATACTCGAGTATAAGCCGACCCGAGTATAAGCCAGACCCCATTAATTTTGCCACAAAAAAACTGGGAAAACTTATTGACTCGAGTATAAGCCTAGGGTGGAGAATGCAGCAAACGGTAAATGTCAAAAATAAAAATAGATACCAATAAAAGTAAAACTAATTGAGACATCAGTAGGTTACGTGTTTTTGAATATCCATATTGAATCAGGAGCCCCATATAATGCTCTATACAGTTCATGATGGCCCCATAAGATGCTTCATATACAAATATGCCCCATATAATGCTCCTTGCCGTTCTTTATGGCCCCATATGATGCTCCATGCAGTTCATTATGGCCCCATAGATGCCCCATATAATGCTCCATACAGTTCATTATGGCCCCATAGATGCCCCATATAATGCTCCATACAGTTCATTATGGCCCCATAGATGCCCCATATAATGCTCCATACAGTTCATTATGGCCCCATAAATGCCCCATATAATGCTCCATGCAGTTCTTTATGGCCCCATAGCTGCTCCATATAATGCTCTATACAGTTCATAATGGCCCCATAGATGCCCCATATAATGCTCCATACAGTTCTTTATGGCCCCATATAATGCTCCATGCAGTTCTTTACGGCCCCATAGATGCCCCATATAATGCTCCATGCAGTTCTTTACGGCCCCATAGATGCCCCATATAATGCTCCATGCAGTTCTTTATGGCCCCATAGACACTCCATATAATGCTCCATGCAGTTCATTATGGCCCCATAGATGCTCCATATAATGCTCAATGCAGTTCTTTATGGCCCCATAGATGCCCCATATAATGCTCCATACAGCTCATTATGGCCCCATAGATGCTCCATATAATGCTCCATGCAGTTCAATATGGCCCCATAGATGCCCCATATAATGCTCCATACAGTTCTTTATGGCCCCAGACGCTCCATATAATGCTCCATGCAGTTCTTTATGGCCCCATAGACGCTCCATGCAGTTCATTATGGCCCCATTAGATGCCCTATATAATGCTCCATGCAGTTCTTTATGGCCCCAGACGCTCCATATAATGCTCCATGCAGTTCTTTATGGCCCCATAGACGCTCCATGCAGTTCATTATGGCCCCATTAGATGCCCTATATAATGCTCCATGCAGTTCTTTATGGCCCCATAGATGCCCCATATAATGCTCCATACAGTTCATTATGGCCCCATAGATGCCCCATATAATGCTCCATACAGTTCATTATGGCCCCATAGATGCCCCATACAGTTCATTATGGCCCCATAGATGCCCCATATAATGCTCCATACAGTTCATTATGGCCCCATAAATGCCCCATATAATGCTCCATTCAGTTCTTTATGGCCCCATAGCTGCTCCATATAATGCTCCATACAGTTCATAATGGCCCCATAGGTGCCCCATATAATGCTCCATACAGTTCTTTATGGCCCCATATAATGCTCCATGCAGTTCTCTATGGCCCCATAGACACTCCATATAATGCTCCATGCAGTTCATTATGGCCCCATAGATGCTCCATATAATGCTCCATGCAGTTCTTTATGGCCCCATATAATGCTCCATACAGCTCATTATGGCCCCATAGATGCTCCATGCAGTTCATTATGGCCCCATAGATGCCCCATATAATGCTCCATACAGTTCTTTATGGCCCCATAGACGCTCCATGCAGTTCTTTATGGCCCAATAGACGCTCCATGCAGTTCATTATGGCCCCATAGATGCCCTATATAATGCTCCATGCAGTTATGGCCCCTTAGATGCCCCATATAATGCTCCATGCAGTTCTTTATGGCCCCATAGACGCTCCATATAATGCTCCATGCAGTTCTTTATGGCCCCATAGACGCTCCATATAATGCTCCATGCAGTTCTTTATGGCCCCATAGACGCTCCATATAATGCTCCATGCAGTTCTTTATGGCCCCATAGACGCTCCATATAATGCTCCATGCAGTTCTTTATGGCCCCATAGACACTCCATATAATGCTCCATGCAGTTCTTTACGGCCCCATAGACGCTCCATATAATGCTCCATGCAGTTCATTATGGCCCCATATAATGCTCCATGCAGTTATGGCCCCATAGATGCCCCATATAACATTGTGCCACATGTAATGCTGCTGCTGCACTAAAAAAATAATAAAAAAAAAATGATACACTCACCTCTCATCGCTGCTCCTCAGCGTCCAGTCTCTCCGCACTGACTGTTCAGGCAGACGGCGGCGCGCACACTAATACGTCATCGCGCCCTCTGACCTGAACAATCACTGCAGAGGACGCGGAAGACAGAGCGTCGGTGGAACGCGGAAAGGTGAATATGAATTACTCACCTGCTCCCGGCGCGGTCCCTGCATGTCCCACGGTCTTCAGGCGCAGCAGCTTCTTCCTGTAAATGAGCGGTACCATGTGACCGCTCACTACAGTAATGAATATGCGGCTCCACCCCTATGGGAGTGGAGTCCATATTCATTACTTTAATGAGCGGTACCATGTGACCGCTTAACAGAGGAAGAAGCTGCAGCACCCCAAGACCATGGGACATGCAGCGACCGCGTCAGGAGCACCGGGAGCAGGTGAGTATTTGACAGTCGTCGCTCCCCCTCACCCGCCGACCATGACTCGAGTATAAGCCGAGAGGGGCACTTTCAGCCCATTTTTTTTTGGCTGAAAATCTCAGCTTATACTCGAGTATATACGGTAACAATTATCAATGTAAATCAAAATTAATGTCCTATGGAGGTCTGGATTTGGAATGATACTCAAAATCAAAGTGGAAAATCAAATTACAGAATGTTCCAACTTCAGTGGAAATGCCTCAAGACAAGGAAAAGATGCTCAGTATTATGTGTGGCCTCCACGTGCCTGTATGATCTCCCTACAATGCCTGGGCATGCTCCTGATGAGGCGGTGGATGGTCTCCTGAGGGATCTCCTCCCAGACCTGGACTAAAGCATCTGCCAACTCCTGGACAGTCTGTGGTGCAACGTGACGTTGGTGGATGGAGCGAGACATGATGTCCCAGACGTGTTCAATCAGATTCAGGTCTGGGGAACCTGCGGGCCAGTCCATAGCTTCAAAGCCTTCATCTTGCAGGAACTGCTGACACACTCCAGCCACATGAGGTCTGGTATTGTCCTGCATTAGGAGGAACCCAGGGCCAACCGCACCAGCATATGGTCTCACAAGGGGTCTGAGGATCTCATCTCGGTACCCAATGGCAGTCAGGCTACCTCTGGCGAGCACATGGAGGGCTGTGCGGCCCTCCAAAGAAATGCCACCCAACACCATTACTAACCTACTGCCAAACTGGTCATGCTGAAGGATGTTCCAGGCAGCAGATCGCTCTCCACGGCGTCTCCAGACTCTGTCAGGTCTGTCACATGTGCTCAGTGTGAACCTGCTTTCATCTGTGAAGAGCACAGGGTGCCAGTGTAAAATGTGCCAATCCTGGTGTTCTGTGGCAAATGCCAAGCGTCCTGCATGGTGTTGGGCTGTGAGCACAACCCCTATCTGTGGACGTCAGGCCCTCAGACCATCCTCATGGAGTTGGTTTCTAACCATTTGTGCAGACACATGCACATTTGTGGCCTGCTATAGGTCATTTTGCAGGGCTCTGGCAGTGCTCCTCCTGTTCCTCCTTGCATAAAGGCGGAGGTAGCAGTCCTGCTGCTGGGCTGTTGCCCTCCTACGGCCCCTCCACGTCTCCTGGTGTACTGGCCTGTCTCCTGGTAGCGCCTCCAGCCTCTGGACACTACGCTGACAGACACAGCAAACCTTCTTGCCACAGCTCGCATTGATGTGCCATCCTGGATGAGCTGCACTACCTGAGCCACTTGTGTGGGTTGAAGAGTCCATCTCATGCTACCAAGAGTGTGAAAGCACAACCAACATTCAAAAGTGACCAAAACATCAGCCAGAAAGCATTGGTACTGAGATGTGGTCTGTGGTCCCCAACTGCAGAACCACTCTGTTATTGAGTGTGTCTTGATAATTGCCAATAATTTTCATCTGTTGTCTATTCCATTTGCACAACAGTATGTGAAATTGATTGTCAATTAGTGTTGCTTCCTAAGTGGACAGTTTGATTTCACAGAAGTTTGATTTACTTGGAGTTAGATTCTGTTGTTTAAGTGTTCCCTTTATTTTTTTGAGCCGTGTATATAAGAGTAATTCAGAGGCAAAATTCAATATTTAATTTTTGTGCAGTTTTTGCCTATAAACGCTGCAAAATTGCATAAAGGTGGAGTGTATAAATTTGACTACGGTATTTTAATACATGGAATATAAGGCATATTGTAAAAAAAAAAGGTAGATTTTGGCAGCAAATAAGCAGTCTGGCGTGCACTTTATAGTAGCAAGGACAAAACTGCAGGACTCCGCCTCTCCTAAAGGGGTTATCCCAGAATCCATTTTTTTTTGTCAAACTCCTTGTGGTCTGTTTCTGATTCTCACCGGCTAATTCCTTACATCATTTTCTAGCTCCAGCTCCTCCATAATTGTGTGGATCTGCTCAGTGACAAGTGGGCGGTCCTTCAGTGCTGCCCATGTGACCACTGTAAACTACATTTCCCACAAGCACCTGCTTCCTCTCCACACTCCTGCTCTCTCCATGCACAGATAACATTAGCTACTACTTGTCTGTCCCTACAAATCCCAACCTTTCGCCTTCTAATCCTCTGTCCTCCAATTCTGTGTGTATTTCCCCTATATTTCATCTCCGGCCTCCAAAACCTGTTTGTGCTGCCCATAGCAACCAATCACAGCGCAGCTTTCATTTTACCAGAGCTGTTAAAATAATGAAAGCTGAGCTCTGATTGGTTGCTGAGGACAACAAAGCCAGTTGCATCTTCAGACCGTAGAGATGGAGGCCCGGTTGTATTTATAGAGAGGAGGCGGCCATTATGTCACATATGGACAGAAACATTCACGCTTGTCTGAGAAAAACCATTCTCGTCTGGCACTTCTGCTCTTGCTCTGCTTTGTCACACAGCCGAGCCGCGCGGTCAGAGAGGAGGAGGAGGAAGGCTTTTCCTCACAATGTCAGTGCCCACTCTGTGCAGTGAGGACAGTGTAATCACACACGCGCTGTTTCATTACAATGTGAGAAAAAGATACTAATATAGAAGAGCAGGTGTCTACTGAGCATGTGCGACCTGTTATGAGAGAACGACAGGACGTATCCATGGGAAACCAAGAAGGCAAAAGCCTCTGACGTGCGTTTTCAGGGGGGATATCTGGAGCAGCGAGCAGTTTTGGAAATGGATTGCGTTTTACAACTTCGTGTAACATTGAAATTGCAGCACCAAGAAGGAAAAGTTGTGCGATTATGGAAATCACAGGATGGATAGGCATGTTAATGACATGAAGTGATATTAAAAAATAATTTCCTTTTTTTTTTTTTTTTTTCAATCATCTTTATTCAGCATCTGGCTTGAGCGCCATGTGCAGGAATCCCTGCACATACAGCCTCAGCTGCTATCTAGGAGGTTATTAGTGGTTGTCTGAGCAATGTTCTGCCGTGCTGACTTTACTTGGGCAAATCATCAAGATCCGCTGCTGGCAGCTCCCTTTGCAATTGCTGACCAATGACGTCCCAGATGTGCTCGACAGGAGACAAGTCCGGAGACGCTGAAAGCCATGGTAGTCTGTTTACACCACACAGCCAAGGCTGTAAGTACGGAGATTTCTGAGCATGGCGCTCATACCCAGTACGGAATAAATCAAGATCATTTGAAAGTGTTTCCAGTTTGTCATCATTTTCTCTTCAGTAACATGTCCATCCATCCTGGGATTTCTAGAATTCCACCACTCTGATTTGCAATTTCAATGTTGGGGAGTGCATATAAAGCGTTTTGGGGTACACTCACTTTCCATGGTGTATAATGCCTGTATTTGATACAAGCTTTTTTTTTTTTTTTTTTTTTTTTTAATTACCAACCCAAAATTATATTTTAGGTCTGTTTAGTTCCATTGATTGTATGGCGATGTTTGGAATGAGAAATATAAGCATGTATGAGCTCTGTACATCTAAAGTGCAGACGACCGTATTTTCGGTCCGAGTGCGATCTGACAAAACATTGGATTGCACAAGGACCAATGTTATTCTATGGGGCAGTGCACATGTCGGAATGTTTATCAGACAGAACCTAAAGGTACCTTCACACGAAACGACGCTGCAGCGATAGCGACAACGATGCCGATCGCTGCAGCGTCGCTGTTTGGTCGCTGGAGAGCTGTCACACAGACCGCTCTCCAGCGACCAACGATGCCGAGGTCCCCGGGTAACCAGGGTAAACATCGGGTTACTAAGCGCAGGGCCGCGCTTAGTAACCCGATGTTTACCCTGGTTACCAGTGTAAAATGTAAAAAAACAAACAGTACATACTTACATTCGCGTCCCCCGGCGTCCGCTTCCTGCACTGACTGACTGACTGAGCGCCGGCAGTAGCAGGGCACAGCGGTGACGTCACCGCTGTGCTGTACTTTCACTTTGCGGCGCTCAGTCAGTGTGGGAAGCAGACGGCGGGGGATGCGAATGTAAGTATGTACTGTTTGTTTTTTTTTTACATTTTACACTGGTAACTAGGGTAAACATTGGGTTACTAAGCGCGGCCCTGCGCTTAGTAACCCGATATTTACCCTGGTTACCAGTGTAAAATATCGCTGGTATCGTTGCTTTTGCTGTCAAACACAACGATACACGGCGATCGGACGACCAAATAAAGTTCTGAACTTTATTCAGCGACATCACAACAGGATCCTGATCGCTGCTGCGTGTCAAACGAAACGATATCGCTATCCAGGACGCTGCAACGTCACGGATCGCTAGCGATATCGTTACAAAGTCGTTTCGTGTGAAGGTACCTTAAACGAGGGAGAAGAGAAAAAAAATAAAATATTGCAGCATGCACGATTAACAACAGATAGTTGGATTGTATTCGACCATACAAGTCAATGAGTCCATAGGTAAAAAAAAATAATAATAATATCGGACAGCACTCAAATTTTCAGACGATGGGAGAAAATGGGAGACGATGGGAGAAAATGGGAGACGATGGGAGACCCCCCCCCCCCGCACCTCATCTTCTCCACATCCGAGAAAAATCAGAGCACCGTATGAATGCCATGATCAGACCGATTTTCTCAGATGGTTGTGTGACCCCAGCCTAAAGTGAATCCATAACAAGGTTTTCCCACCCTGTGCATTGCAAGATTGAAGACCAGACAAATTTCCATACAAAAGAATTGACATGTTGTGGATTTTAAAATAAACAATGAAGATCAATTTAGTATTGAAAAATTAACATAATGGTGGGAAGTTTAATATGCAAATTGCCTCTTCAGAGAGGAAGAGGACTTGAACTCTGTAGCGCCACTTGTTGGAAGCAGTGATCCTAAAAGTCACTATCGACCCTCTAATGAGCCTTGAAAAAGCAAAGTCAGAATCTCAATTTGCAGACACAGTGTTTCAGGGTATTGCTCCTCGTCAGTGCAAAGTATGACTTGGCGTGCCAGAGCCAGTATGTCACTCTCCGCAAGGAGAAACTTTACACCTTACACCTCAGTCCAGAAACTTTCACCTAGCCAAATCAGTTTTAATTCTCATACTTTGCACTGAAGAGGGGAAATAGCCTGAAACAATATGTCTGCAAATTGGGGTAAAAGCCAAATCAGAATCTCAAGTCACATTCCAGGGTCTGTTAAAGGGTCAATAGTGACTTGTAGGATTGTTGCTTCCAACAGGTGGCGCTATAGAGGTCAAGTACTCTTCCTCTCTGAAGAGGCAATTTGCATATTACATTTCTCAATGGAGCATTGCATGGCGAATAAGCCTCCTTACCTTGGCATGCCAGAGCTGGTATGCCACTCTTCACATGGAGAACCGTTACCCCTCAAACCATAATGGTAGGTAGGAGAGATTTTTGTCACAATTAACTTTGCTGGTATTGTATTATGCTGCAGATTTTACTTATCCGCACCGCATGCAACCACCCTAAAAGTTGCTCAATGAAAAAAGAAAGCCTCTAACCGATCCCCTACAGGTCCTACTCTGATACTTCCTCTGTCCTAATCTGTTAATCTCTATTTTCAGGTCTTCTCTTGACATATCTGCAATACCTGGCTGAGATTGATCACTACCACCAATGATCTCCAATATGTCAAGAGGAGACCCAGAAATGTACAGTGAGGACAGAATAAGCATCAGAATGGGGTCAGCAGAACATTAGTGAGAGTATTTCTTACATTTTAGTATAAAAAAAAAGTTATCTAATGAAAAACCTCTTTAAAAATTATCTATCAATAGGATCAACCCTCCTAAGTCATCTATATGGGCATGTAGGTTATAGAAAATTAAATAAAAAGATACCTTGATATCTGTGATCCATTGTCTTATTCCGCAGAAATCTATTTTATTTTTTATTTTTTAAATATGCAAATAAGCTGTTAAGATCTCTGGGCCGGACATAGATCTCCCTGGAAATCTGCCTCCAGAGATTATTTTAAATGAAAGGGGGCGTTACCAGTGTGAGACATGTAGATCATAAGAGAGGACTGTCAGTCATTACATGTCTCAGACTGGCAACACTTCCTTTCACTTAAAATAATCTCTGGAGGCAGATTCTCAGGGACATCTACGCCCGGCCCATAGATCTTGACAGATCATTTGCATATTAAGAAAAATGTGGCTTTCACTGGAATAATACATCGGATAGCAGACATCAAGGTGTCATGTTATTCAACTTTCTATGACCAACATGACCATATAGACGGCTTAAGAGGGTTAATCCTACTGACAGATTCCCTTTAAATAGGGAGAACGTCCAATACAAGCATGCTTCTAATGTACTCACTGTGTAATGCATGTTGAGGGTATCCCCTTTCCGAGATTTAATAGGGCAATTCTCCACTCTCTTCTTCACACCAATCTGTAACTTCTTACTTCCCTCTTTAGCAAAAGTCAGGGGAAGCAGAGAGAAGACAAGTAGGCACCACAGAGGCGTGAGTGACAGGGCATTCATGGTGATGGCAAGTTGGGCGCCCAAACAGTTAACAGTCACGCAATTTTATTTCTGTAAGGATAGAAGAATGGAAAGAGCTAGTTAATAGGGGTCTCATTCCTAAAAACATAAAAGATGGAGAGGACGGACATATGGAGACAAGGGACCATGGTCAACAGGGACTCCAATGTAATGGATAGGCGGGCACAAGAGAGGATCACTAAACTGTGCAAGAGAAGGTATAATCGAGACCCAGATCCCTATTCCTCGGAGCCAGCTAAGTGATTACTATACTAGGCTGACAACATAAGGAAACTGTCAGTATGACTGTCCTCCATTATTGAGGGGCAGAAAATAACGACTGGAACGTTACAGGTTACTGGGGTCTTCTCTTACATGAGATAGATGAGAGGGGGCACCACGCAGGGGATTCTCAGTGGAGATTACGGCCGGTAATGTTATATTGTTAATAACACTTACCTGGATTGCTGGCTCTGGTCACATAGTTTAACAGGTAGAAGTCATGTTTGCCACAAAAAAAGGCAACAGCACCATATTATTTTATCAAAAAGTATCCCCTCCCTAGCCCACTCAAAGATCTTAATAGCCCCGACGTGCCCGGGTCTAGGGGGGGGTACGGACCCTGGATAGGAATAGTTCCTCTTAGCCCCATACAGGAGGATACAAAGTGATCAGCATGCAGTATACAGCACCTCATAGCACCTGGATGTAGCACCTTGTATAGAAAAAGGAAAGCAGCACCAGTAAATCAGCTTAGTACAGTGAATCAAAGTGCACCCTAGAAGTGTCTTATTCCCCCCCAAAGGTGACAAATTAACAAGTAGTTCCCCCTCAAATACCCTCCCCTACCCCTTAAGGACAGACACGCACAACACGCACACGTAACAGATTAGTGTCTCCTCCTATAATGAGGTATAATCCCCCATGTGGTGACTTAAGGGTCCTCCCGATCTGAAACCCCACTATGAGGAGTCCACTTGGTGTTGTCCGACATGAAATAAGCACTTCTAGGTTTTCTCGGTTCTCGGGGAACCCATACGTCCTCCTTTCCCAAGGGCCATGCAGAGCTCTGCTTTTGTTCCTCCTGCTCTCGCAGTACCCACACCTCACCACCCGAAACTCTTGGCCCATTCCCGCCTGCCTTCCTTCCATCTCTCCTGGCCCATTCCCGTAACACCCAGACATCCTGTGGCTTCTGTCCGTCACCTCTTGCCTGTTCTCGACACCCCCAAGACTGTGCGGGTTTCCCCCGTTTACGACCAGACATGGCACGACAAGAGCCAGCCCACCCTTGCCACCAGTTCACCCATTCCTGCAGTTCAGGAGTTTCTCCAAGTTTCCCTCCTTTTTTAATGAGAGGCTCAGGAATATCCCCTAGGTTTGCGCCATCACCCCCATTTATTTTATCTGGGTGCTCCCCTACACGCAGAGTGCTACTCATGGAGTAGCCACTCTCTGCAGACTGGTCCTCATCGGCCTCATCACTTTCCACACGACGAGTCCCTTCAGCATCCCCTAGATAGAGTTGAAGGCACCAGCACCAGGCGCCCGCTTTTTCCCCAGTTCCACAACCTTCCAAACTGGAAGGAGCAGCCAACCCCACCTGATGGGCCGGTGACAAGCAATTGATGGGGTTGGAATTCTTTTCTTCCATCTCATCGTCCCATTTTTTCTCACACCTACCTAATCCCCTAGGGGGGTCTCCACTACGATAGTTACCCTGCTCCATGTTAAGGCCCTCTGTAGACCTACTACAACCATTTCCTGGACTCCTAAACGCATCCCAATAGCTCCCGTTGGACTGCGGACACTCTTCACTGACACCCTTCATCACCCCTAGACTACTAGTGCCCCCAATCAATGGTCTTTTATTGCCATTCATTTCCTGCCCCTGGTCTTTCAGGTCCACATTGGATGTCCCTATGTCGGAGGTCTCAGTGCTACTACTGCTCAGTTCCCACCGAGAGTCTCTAATGCCCCCCTCTCCCCCAGTGTCGGGCAGCGCATCTTCTTCCTCTAAACTTTGCCCCCTATAAAGATCCTGGAAGCTACGGTCCTCCATGCACTGGTGACCACCCGTGCAGCCACCATTCCCCTGGCTGCGCTTCTTCTCTTTAGAGGATTTGCTCTTCTTTTTCCGCTTCTGCAGCGCTAAGACATCATGACTACCCGAGTCTGGCACATCCATCCTTTCCTGCAGGGTACACACTTCATGCCCAGGTCCACTGGCATCCTTCCTATACACACAGATGGGGATGTCCCCCCATGCACAGTCACCAGTGCCCATGCCCAGACGGCACCTTTCCCCTGTGCAGTCACCAGTGCCCATATCCTGACGGCACCTTTCCCCTGCACAGTCATCAGTGCCCATGCTCAGACGGCACCTCTCCCCTGTGCAGTCACCAGTGCCCATATCCTGACGGCACCTTTCCCCTGCGCAGTCTTCAGTGCCCATGTCCTGACGGCACCTTTCCCCTGCACAGTCATCAGTGCCCATGCCCAGACGGCACCCTTCCCCTGCACAGTTACCAGTGCCCATGCCCTGAGGATCCCTCTCCCCTGCACAGTCAGCAAATCCAATGCAGGGAGAACCCTGCTCGCCTGCACAGACAGCAGATCTGATGCCTGGAAGACCCCTCTCCCATGTACAGCCCTCACATCCAATGCCCCAAAGAGCCCTTTCCCCTGCACAATCAGGAGATCCAATGCCCTGAGGAGCCCTCTCACCTGCACAGTCACCAGTGCCCATGCCCTGAGGAGCCCTCTCCCCTGCACAGTCACCAGTGCCCATGCCCTGAGGAGCCCTCTCCCCTGCACAGTCACCAGTGCCCATGCCCTGAGGAGCCCTCTCCCCTGCACAGTCACCAGTGCCCATGCCCTGAGGAGCCCTCTCCCCTGCACAGTCACCAGTGCCCATGCCCTGAGGAGCCCTCTCCCCTGCACAGTCACCAGTGCCCATGCCCTGAGGAGCCCTCTCCCCTGCACAGTCACCAGTGCCCATGCCCTGAGGAGCCCTCTCCCCTGCACAGTCAATGCCCTGAGAAGCCCTCTCCCCTGCACATCCCCGGTTTGCCGCCTCCTGGAGGAAGCTCATGTTACTGCTGCCCTTCCCCCAGTACTTGTCCTCATCGGTGAGGCTCCTGGTCAGTTTCAGAACCCTCTCCCCCTGCGGTACCCTGATCGCCTCCATAGAGCCCCGCGCCGGCACATCCCGGCCCGCCTCTGCCCTCTCCTGAGTCTCCCGGATCACCTCCTCCATTCTCCGGCCCATAATCAGATCCTGGGGGCCCCGGATTACGTCCCAGGTCACCCTGGCTCCTCCCCGGAGTCTTCTCCTTTCCCTCCCCCGGGCCTCGGCACCCCGCTCTTCCCCCGGCCTCCTCATCCCACCTTCCCGGGACTCCTGCCCTCACCTCTCCCCTGATCTGTCTGCACGCCGCAGCTTCACACCGACTCTACCCCTCTTCCGCATCCGTGTACGTCACCGCTCGCATCGTCCAATCACATCGCAGGGAACATCACCGGCGCCCGCTGATTGGTCAACCCCCGCTGTCATTGTCAAGTGATCAGGGGCCACGTCGGGACATAGCGGTACGGCCGGAGTTCACTACTCAGAAAAAGGGGGAGACAGTCAGCGCCGACATTATCGTGGGAGCAAAATCGTGGGGAAAAATGATTCACACGGTGCTGGATAAAAGATAGGTACTGTAACTAAAATAGCTAAGAGATTCTGTGAGGAAACGTGAGGAAAGCCGAATAACTGGGGAATAAAGTGAAATGGTACCCCCTAAAGTGCTGCAAAAGTGGTACGGTCAGGTGTCTAGACTGCGAAACCTCGCAACAATAGCAAACCGTAACAAAGCGGCGCCCTGCATAGAGATAGCGGCTATAAATACACACGTAGTACACGGAGTGCTGCTCCGAGCGCAGCTGGGCCCGGGACCCGGCAGGAGGAGGAGGAGGCGGCGGCGGTAGCCGCTCACATATGTGCACCGGTACTATCTACTGGGACATGGCGGCTCTCGGGGTCCCAGGAGCTGGGAATCCACACGGCAACCCCCGCCGGTTATTGCTGGTCTCCCATCCCATGTGGTCGGTGATCACAAAGCAGCTGCCAGCAGCGGATCTTGAAGATTTGCCGAAGTGCATTCCTCATAGGAAGGAGAACAGTCCTCTGAGAACCACTAAAGGGGTTGTTCCTATTCCATTAAAGGGAACCTGTCACCACGTTTTTGGAAGATGGGATAAAAATAGCGTTAAATAGGGGCAGAGGTGGGCGTTACATTAGTGTGTGTGTTATGCGTTTATTACCCACCTAAGTTGCCGAAATAACTTTGCAAAGTCTCCGTTTTCGCCTGTCAATCAGGCTGGTCAGGTCACATGGGCGTGGTGTCTTCACCCAGATTTGGCGTAGTTTTCCGTTGGTGGCGTAGTGGTGTGCGCATGCCCAAAGTCCGGAATCCTCTTCCAGGGGATTTAAAATAGCGCGGTGTT
Organism: Ranitomeya variabilis; assembly: GCF_051348905.1. Classification (NCBI taxonomy): domain Eukaryota; kingdom Metazoa; phylum Chordata; class Amphibia; order Anura; family Dendrobatidae; genus Ranitomeya; species Ranitomeya variabilis. The sequence goes on from NC_135233.1 coordinate 465,548,524, forward strand.
CGTTATTGCATTGGTGATCGGTGGGCGCGGCCATCTTCCTTTGGCCGCGCGTGCGCAGAAGCGGCGCTCTGCTGGCCGCGGCTTCAGGAAAATGGCCGCGGGATGCCGCGCGTGCGCAGATGGATATCGCGGCGGCCATTTTCCTGAAGCCGCGGCCAGCAGAGCGCCGCTTCTGCGCACGCGCGGCCAAAGGAAGATGGCCGCGCCCACCGATCACCAATGCAATAACGAACACCGCGCTATTTTAAATCCCCTGGAAGAGGATTCCGGACTTTGGGCATGCGCACACCACTACGCCACCAACGGAAAACTACGCCAAATCTGGGGGAAGACAACGCCCATGCGACCTGACCAGCCTGATTGACAGGCGAAAACGGAGACTTTGCAAAGTTATTTCGGCAACTTAGGTGGGTAATAAACGCATAACACACACACTAATGTAACGCCCACCTCTGCCCCTATTTAACGCTATTTTTATCCCATCTTCCAAAAACGTGGTGACAGGTTCCCTTTAAGTTTCTACCGTGGCTGCACTTTGTTATAAAACAATCCGTGCAGTACTCACCTTCCCTGGGTCCTCCGGTGAGTCTCCGCCGTAGCCCCGGTGTGTGCTATTGGCTGCGGGGCTGACATCAGTGTAGACAGGGAGTAATCCCTTTAATAACCTTATTGATAGCAGCCAAGGCTATAAGTGCGGAGATTTTTGCATGTCCTCATACTCGATGGTTAATAATTAGTGATGAGGGAAAGTGCTCGCATAAGGTGTTACATGAGCACGCTCTGGTGCTAACAAAACAGAATCAAAGTGGAAAATCAAATTACAGGCTGATCCAACTCCAGTGGAAATGCCTCAAGACAAGGAAATGATGCTCAGTAGTGTGTGTGGCCTCCCCGTGCCTGTATGATCTCCCTACAGTGCCTGGGCATGCTCCTGATGAGGCGACGGATGGTCTCCTGAGGGATCTCCTCCCAGACCTGGACTAAAGCATCCGCCAACTCCTGGACAGTCTGTGGTGCAATGTGACGTTGGTGGATGGTGCGAGACATGATGTCCCAGATGTGCTCAATTGGATTCAGGTCTAGAGAACAGGTGGGCCAGTTCATTGCATTCCCTCTAGGTGTGAGAGTGATGACAAAATGCAAAAGTGACCAAAACAACAGACAAAAAGGATGAGAACAGAGAAATGGTCTGTGGTCTCCCCCCCCCTTACAGAACCATTCCTTTATATGGGTTGTCTTGCTAATTGTCTATCATTTCTACCTGTTGTCTGTTCCATTTGCACAACCGCAGGAGAAATTGATTGACAATCGGTGTTGATTCATAACTGGACATTGTGATTTCACAGAAGAGGGATTGACTCAGAGGTACATTATGTTGTTTAAGTGTTCCCATTATTTTTGTTAGCAGTGTATACACACACAGTCCTCAGCATGGAATATATATATATATATACACTTTTCTGAAATAATGAATGACACAAACCCTGTAAGAAATGTACAGCGCAGCAGAGAAGTGATCGCCTCTATAGTATTGCTTTGTTTACGTCGTACAGCACACACTCAGCTGAGGCTGCTTTGTATTGTCGGTGTTCAGCTGTCTCATTGCAGACGGATCAATAGGAGGTGAATTGAGGATACTAGGAGTCAGATGAGGACACAGAGCTGAATGACTTGAGAAACCCGGCAGCTCTAGATCTAGCAGGAAAATAGTGTTGACGAGCAAGGTATGCAGGCAATTTACAGAATATATATAGAACTTATACACTTTTTCCAAATGATAGCTGGGGAGCCTCATTACAGACTTAGCACCGAGGTCCAGACGTCAAGATAGCGAGAAGGTATAGTTCAGATTTAGTAACTTTAATATGTCAGTTAGAGCTCATTCCCACTTGCGATCAAATCGAATGAATGCAATCCGATAAAAAATCGAATTGAATTCGAACCAATGTTATTCTAGGATTGTGTGTTCAGCTGCGTTTTTTTTTTCCAGCTTGGATCGGATCACGATCGGATGGGGAATAAATCTCAGTATGCTGCGATTGTAATCAGAAATCGGATCGCATCCCGCAATAGAAGTCAATGGGTGCGAGAAAAAAAATCACATAGAACTCACACCATGCAAGTGCTGTCCGATTTGTACGCACCGGTGTCCTTTGAAAAGCCAGCAATTCAATGACAGAATAGATATATACACATAGAATAGGTGTGTGTGTGTGTGTGTGTGTGTATATATATACACTCACCGGCCACTTTATTAGGTACACCTGTCCAACATCTTGTTAACACTTAATTTCTAATCAGCCAATCACATGGCGGCAACTCAGTGCATTTAGGCATGTAGACATGGTCAAGACAATCTCCTGCAGTTCAAACCGAGCATCAGTATGGGGAAGAAAGGTGATTTGAGTGCCTTTGAACGTGGCATGGTTGTTGGTGCCAGAAGGGCTGGTCTGAGTATTTCAGAAACTGCTGATCTACTGGGATTTTCACGCACAACCATCTCTAGGGTTTACAGAGAATGGTCCGAAAAAGAAAAAAAATCCAGTGAGCGGCAGTTCTGTGGGCGGAAATGCCTTGTTGATGCCAGAGGTCAGAGGAGAATGGGCAGACTGGTTCGAGCTGATAGAAAGGCAACAGTGACTCAAATCGCCACCCGTTACAACCAAGGTAGGCCTAAGAGCATCTCTGAACGCACAGTGCGTCGAACTTTGAGGCAGATGGGCTACAGCAGCAGAAGACCACACCGGGTACCACTCCTTTCAGCTAAGAACAGGAAACTGAGGCTACAATTTGTACAAGCTCATCGAAATTGGACAGTAGAAGATTGGAAAAACGTTGCTTGGTCTGATGAGTCTCGATTTCTGCTGCGACATTCGGATGGTAGGGTCAGAATTTGGCGTAAACAACATGAAAGCATGGATCCATCCTGCCTTGTATGGAGCATCTTTGGGATGTGCAGCCGACAAATCTGCGGCAACTGTGTGATGCCATCATGTCAATATGGACCAAAATCTCTGAGGAATGCTTCCAGCACCTTGTTGAATCTATGCCACGAAGAATTGAGGCAGTTCTGAAGGCAAAAGGGGTCCGTTACTAGCATGGTGTACCTAATAAAGTGGCCGGTGAGTGTATATATATATATATATGTCTTTATATTTCATAGAGAGATAGAAGAATAGCCGGTAATTGATTTGTCGGCTTCTGTAAAATCACTGCAGGAGCCGACAGGGTAGTAGACATGGTTTACATACAGTAAATAGATGCAGGATGAGTAGATATATAGATGTCAGTGACCAATTAGTACTGTGTGTGTGCAAATTATGGGACATGTACAGTATGTAATTAATAAATGATTCTTTTTGGAGAACAAAATGGCGTGGGCTCCTGCGCAATTTTCGGAACCAGCAGAGGGAAAGCCAGCACCTGGGGGCTGATATTAATAGCCTATGAAGGGACCTTGGTTATTACCTCCCCCCAGCTAAAACATCAGCTCCCAGCTGCCCTAGAAAAGGCACATGTCTAAGATGCGCCAATTTCAGCACTTGGCCTCGCTCATCCCACTTGCTCTGTAGCGGTGGCAAGTGGGGTAATAGTTGTGGGGTTGATGTCACCTTTGTTTTGTAAGGTGACATCAAGCACACAGCTTTAGTAATGGAGAGGTGTCAATAAGACACCTATGTATTACTAATCCAATATTTGTTACATGTTAAATAAACACATAGCCAGAATAAAGTATTTTAATGAAATAAACCACAACACAGTTTTCCCTTCCTAGGCTATTAACCCCTTAAGCCCCGAGGGGGGTTTGCACGTTAATGACCGGGCCAATTTTTACAATTCTGACCACTGTCCCTTTATGAGGCTATAACTCTGGAACGCATTGACGGATCTTGGCGATTCTGACATTGTTTTCTCATGACATATTGTACTTCATGTTAGTGGTAAAATTTATTCGATATAACTTGCGTTTATTTGTGAAAAAAAATGGAAATTTTGAAAATGTCGCAATTTTCCAACTTTGAATTTTTATGCCCTTAAATCACAGACATATGTCACGCAAAATACTTAATAAGTAACATTTCCCACATGTCTACTTTACATCAGCACAATTTTGGAACCAAAATTTTTTTTTGTGACGGAGTTATAAGGGTTAAAAGTTGACCAGCAATTTCTCATTTTTACAACACCATTTTTCCCGTCTCCCATGACAGCACACCTGAGAGAGGGATCCGCCCAGTCAGGACAGGAAACCTACTGAAATAAAAGGGCGGTACCTCTCCCTCGCTTCAGTTGGGTTTCCTGTCCTGATGGGAACCCTTGTGCTGAAGAACGGCGGTTCGATTTTGTTGATAGAAGATCCACTTACCCGCTCCTGTCCCGGCACTGGAAGCACAGGCAGGGCGCCTGTATGTCGGCCTTCAGGAGCGGTAGCGCCGTTCGCAGATCCCATAGGGCTCTTGCGCACGTGCGGGCGTCGGTCCGGCACAGTCCGGACTCCTGGGGCCGGTCTCTGTCCGCCACGCCGCCCTCTCCCCCTCAGCTGGGCCACTTCCGGGTGCGCGGCTGACGTTGCGCGCAAGGTACGCTGGGAGTGGGCGTGCCCGCGTGACGTCAGACCGGCGCCCCGGTTCCAAGATGGCGGCGCCCATGCAAAGAACGCCGGTAACGCCACAGGCTACCCGGCGGTATCCAGGGGGAGGAAAAAGAGCGCAACAGTCACCGGAAGAGGTGGAGAGCACGAGTACCCTTTATTAAGGGGGAAATAACGCTGGAACAACGCTCATTTCCATACAGCTATTCCAGACATGGAGGATCGTATGGAACTCCAGCAGCAGCAGCAGCCTTTACAGCAGCAGCAGCAGCGTGAGCCCCTTTCAAGTGATACGCCTGCTCACCAGCGTACCAAGAAAGATAGCCGCTCGAGTGGAAAGAGTGGCAAACGCCCTGGTCGGTCGTCTCAGGATTCCTCTACCCCCAGGAGAATCGTTCCGCGTGCTCCTAGTTCGCCTCAGATTCCGGTACCGTTTGTGGTCAGCGGGTGGTGAGTGATCTACGTGAATGTCACCCTGGTGGTAATGGGCTACATTTTCTGTTTGCTTGGCAGGCGCCGAGGAAGGCTAGCTCCAAGACAAAGAATAAGGAATGTGCCCTCTGTAGAGCTCCGTTGGCAGTCCAGTGGCAGAAAAGTCTTTGCATAGATTGTATTCAAAAAACCATCCAGGAAGAAACCCCTGACTTTGCCTCTAGTCTTAGGGCAATAATTAGAGCAGAAGTAGAAGGCTCTGTTAAAGCGGCCCTTAAGAAAAAGGGTAGTAGAGACCCAGAACCGGTTTCCGCGTCGGAGGTTTCTCATTCTGATGAGGAATATCAGGAGGATCCATTGTCTCCCTGCTCCTCCGCCTCTAAGTCCTCTGGCTCCTCTTCAGATAGTGATATTGGGGGACGTCCATGCTTTCTTACCGAGAACATGGACAAACTGGTTAAAGCCGTTAGAGCTTCTATGGGCCTAAAAGACGAGAAAACAGCCAAATCCCTGGAGGACATTATGTTCGGAGGGTTGGAGGAAAAAAGAAAACGTACGTTTCCCGTTAACTCCAAAATAAAGGCCCTTATTGAAAAAGAATGGAAAAAGCCGGAAAAATCGGGTAATCTGCCCTCGGCTTCTAAAAGACGTTACCCCTTTGAGGAAAAAGATTCAGAGACTTGGGATAAAGTGCCTAAAATTGATGGCGCAGTAGCAAAATCTTCTAAAAAGCTATCCCTTCCCTTAGAGGACTCTGGTGTATTAAGGGACCCCTTAGATAAAAAGGCGGACGGTTTCTTAAGACACAGCTGGGAAGCAACCGCAGGCGGTCTGAAACCTGCAATTGCAGGAACCTGTGTGTCTCGTTCCCTTATTGTATGGTTACAGCAAATAGAGGAGCAGTTGAGATCTAAAGCTCCAAGAGACGAAATTTTATCTAATGTGACTATGGCTAAAGGGGGGGCCGCCTTTATAGCAGACTCATCAGCAGATTCCGTAAGGCTGGCGGCCAGAGCTGCAGGTTTATCCAATGCAGCTAGGCGTGCTCTCTGGTTAAAGGGGTGCCCGGGAGACCTGCCCTCAAAGAATAGACTCTGTTCTATACCATGTGATGGCCATTTCCTCTTCGGTAAAAAGTTGGAGGACATTCTGGAAAAAGCCGGTGACAGGAAAAAGGGTTTTCCTCGCTTTCCAGTGGACTTTAGAAGGCCTTATTTTCGGAGGAGCAAATTTAGTAGGGGCCGCCCCCCGGGAGACAGAAGGGGCTGGGACTCCAGAGACAAAAGGGGATCTGGATATATGTTTAAAGGTCCCTCAACTTCAACTAAAAAGCCCTCCCAATGACGCCAGGCCAGTAGGGGGGAGGCTTTCATCTTTTTTCCCAGCCTGGGTAAACATCTCCCCCTCTCATTGGGCTCTGATGGTGGTCAAAGACGGCCTAAAAATAGATTTTGTTTATCCACCGCGACGGACTTTTATTTCAACACCCCAAAGAAAAACCCCGGAAGAGCAGCTGGCCTTGGAAACAGAGGTACTAGAGCTGGTTCCAAAACGTGTTCTGATAGAAATCCCGCGGGAGGAACAGGGAAAAGGTTTTTATTCCCCTCTTTTTTTGATAAAAAAACCAGACGGGTCACTAAGAACTACCGTCAATCTAAAAAACCTCAAGCAATCGGTAGTAAACTGTTCCTTCAAAATGGAGTCTGTAAATACAGCGATAAAACTCTTGTTCCCACAGTGCTTCATGGCAGCTATCGATTTAAAGGACGCCTATTATCACGTCCCAATTCATCAAGATTTTCAAAAATTCCTAAGGGTAGCGGTTTATGTCCAAGGTTGTCTCAGGCACTATCAGTACGCTGCCCTCCCGTTCGGCCTGTCAATAGCGCCAAGAATTTTTACCAAGCTGATGTCAGAGGTCATGTCCTTCCTCCGCTCGCGGGACGTGGTAATAGTTCCATATCTGGACGACTTCCTGATAATAGGGAACTCAGCGGCGCACTGCCTGTCACAAATAGAAGAGGTTATGACGACACTAGAATTGCTGGGGTGGAAAATAAATCTTGCCAAATCAAGGTTGACGCCGGAGCCGGTTCAGTCCTTTCTAGGCCTGGTTCTGGACTCCGGGCGTCAGCTTTGTCTCCTACCAGAAAACAAGCTGGTCAAAATCCAAAATCTTGTGGAAACAGCAATTCAACACCCTGTAATGACTTTGAGAAAAGCAATGTCCTTGCTGGGCTCTCTGACGTCCTGTATACCCGCAGTAAGATGGGCTCAGTTCCATCTAAGATTATTGCAGTGGGAGGTCCTGTCGGCGCAAAAACTGTTAAAAGGGCGTTTAGAGGGCAAGCTGTGTCTTTCATTGGGGGTAACAGATTCCCTAAAATGGTGGACCATAAGAAATCATTTAACATCTGGGGTCCAGTGGGTAACTCCGATAGAGCAGGTCATCACCACAGACGCAAGCGGTACAGGATGGGGAGCTCATTTAGGGACTCTCTCAGTTCAGGGATCTTGGTCCCATCTAGAGTCACAACAGGCGTCAAATTTAAGGGAATTATGGGCCATAGAAAGAGCTGTGAAACACTTCCTTCCCATCATTCAGGGCCACCATACCAGGGTCATGTCGGACAATCGCGCAGTGGTGGCGTATATCAACCACCAAGGGGGGACGAGATCCCCTTCCCTAATGAAGTCACCGTCTGTCCAACTACAACTAGCAGAGCACCACCTGCTATCCCTCTCTGCTCTTCACATAAGGGGAATCGAGAATTCGAGAGCAGACTACCTAAGTCGCAAGACACTGAGGCAGGGGGAGTGGTCTTTAAATCCCCGGGTCTTTCAAGAGATAGTGCAGGCCTGGGGCTTACCTGTGATAGATTTGTTTGCCACTCTAAACAACAGGAAGGTAGACAGGTTCTGTTCTCTAGACCCGAGGGAGAATCCCTTCGCGGTAGATGCTCTGCAGATTCAATGGGATTTCAGTCTCGCTTATGTGTTTCCACCAATAGCAATGATTCCAGCAGTAGTGAGGAAAATCAGAATGGAGCAAGCGAGAGTAATCTTGATTGCTCCATTTTGACAGAAAAGACCTTGGTTCTCCCTCCTGAGACAAATGTCTATAACCGATCCGTGGATCCTACCAGAGATTCCGGACCTACTAACCCAGGGCCCAATATGCCACTCTCAGGTGAAGGGCTTCCATCTTGCAGCCTGGAATTTGAGAGGGCATTACTGAGTAGGCGGGGGTTTTCGCCGGGGTTAGTTTCCACCTTATTAAAAAGTAGAAAACCAGTAACATCTAGAATTTATGGTAGAACGTGGAAAAAGTTTCTGGATTTTTCGGGGCAACCTTTGGGGGACAAGGCTCCTGTGGGTACCATCTTAGAATTTTTACAAGCGGGTTTACAACTGGGGTTGGCATCTAATACGCTTAAGGTCCAGGTGTCGGCATTAGGTGCCTTATATAATTGCAATCTTGCTTCCAATAGATGGGTGTTCCGCTTTATTAAATCCTGTAGTAGGTCTAGACCGATAAAAATTCAGAGACTTCCCCCGTGGGATTTAAATCTGGTATTAAATGCTCTAACCAATAGTCCATTTGAACCCCTGCAGGAATCATCATTAAAGATACTCACTCTTAAAACGGTACTCCTGGTTGCGTTAACATCAGCCCGTAGGGTGAGTGACTTACAGGCCCTGTCCGTCTCCCCTCCTTACACGCAAATTTTTGAGGACAGGGTAGTACTCAGACCAGATCCGGCATACCTTCCAAAGGTTGTACTTAAATTTCATAGAAGTCAAGAGATTGTGTTGCCCTCCTTTTGTAATAATCCTAGGAACCCAGGGGAGGCAAAATTTCATACACTGGATGTGAGGAGAGCTATTGTGCAGTACATATCCTTGACTAGTCAGTGGAGAAAAGATCAATCCCTTTTCGTAGCCTTCCAGGGTAGTAGGAAAGGATATGGGGTATCCAAGTGTACTATTGCCAGGTGGATTAGGGAGGCTATTTCCTTATCCTATGCTTCCTGTGGCGCCCCGATCCCTGATGGCATCAAGGCTCACTCCACCAGGGCCGTCTCTACTTCCTGGGCTGAAAAAGCAGAGGTATCGATAGATCAAATTTGTAAAGCCGCTACCTGGTCCTCTCAGTCTACCTTCTTTAGACACTACCGGCTAGATCTATCCTCCTCGTCTGACCTTACCTTTGGTAGAAGGGTGCTACAAGCGGTCGTCCCTCCCTAAGGTGGTTCTTTCTCCAAAAATCTCTCAGGTGTGCTGTCATGGGAGACGGGAAAACACCAAGGTTACTTACCGTTAGCCGGTTTTTCCGGAGCCCATGACAGCACCTGTATATTCCCTCCCTTCTTTTTTTCACCCTTTGGTGCACACTTTTTAGCTGGGTGTATTTTGTTATATTTATAATGTGGTGATGGATTACCATGTACTAACCAAAAGGGCCTCTCATGCTCTGAAAACCAACTGAAGCGAGGGAGAGGTACCGCCCTTTTATTTCAGTAGGTTTCCTGTCCTGACTGGGCGGATCCCTCTCTCAGGTGTGCTGTCATGGGCTCCGGAAAAACCGGCTACCGGTAAGTAACCTTGGTGTTTTTTTTAGGGACCACATCTCATTTGAAGTCATTTTGAGGGGTCTATATGATAGAAAATACCCAAGTGTGACACCATTCTAAAAACTGCACCCCTCAAGGTGCTCAAAACCACATTCAAGAAGTTTATTAACCCTTCAGGTGTTTCACAGGAATTTTTGGAATGTTTAAATAAAAATGAACATTTCACTTTTTTTCACACAAAATTTATTTCAGCTCCAATTTGTTTTATTTTACCAAGGGTAACAGGAGAAAATGGACCCCCAAAGTTGTTGTACAATTTGTCCTGAGTACGCTGATACCCCATATGTGGGTGTAAACCATTGTTTGGGTGCATGGCAGAGCTTGGAAGGGAAGGAGCGCCATTTGACTTTTCAATGCAAAATTGACTGGAATTGAGATGGGACGCCATGTTGCGTTTGGAGAGCCCCTGATGTGCCTAAACATTGAAACCCCCAACAAGTGACACCATTTTGGAAAGTAGACCCCCTAAGGAACTTATCTAGATGTGTTTTGAGAGCTTTGAACCCCCAAGTGTTTCACTACAGATTATAACGCAGAGCCGTGAAAATATATATATATTTTTTTTTTCACAAAAATGATTTTTTAGCCCCCAGCTTTGTATTTTTACAAGGGTAACAGAATAAATTGGACCCCAAAATTTGTTGTCCAATTTGTCCTGAGTATGCTGATACCCCATATGTGGGGGGGAACCACTGTTTGGGCGCATGACAGAGCTCGGAAGGGAAGGAGCGCCATTTGGAATGCAGACTTAAATGGATTGGTCTGCAGGCGTCATGTTGCATTTGCAGAGCCCCTGATGTACCCAAACAGTACAAACCCCCCACAGGTGATCCCATATTGGAAACTAGACCTCCCAAGGAACTTATCTAGATGTGTTGTGAGAACTTTGAACCCCCAAGTGTTTCACTACAGTTTATAACGCAGAGCCGTGAAAATAAAACATCTTTTTTTTTCTCACAAAAACGATTTTTAGCCCCCCAAATTTTTAATTTTCCCAAGGATAACAAGAGAACTTGGACCCCAGAAGTTGTTGTTCAATTTGTCCCGAGTACGCTGATAACCCATATGTTGGGGTAAACCCCTTTTGGGGCACACGGGAGAGCTCGGAAGGGAAGGAGCACTGTTTTACTTTTTCAATGCAGAATTGGCTGGAATTGAGATTGGACGCCATGTCGCGTTTGGAGAGCCCCTGATGTGCCTGGACAGTGGAAACTCCCCAATTCTACCTGAAACCCTAACCCAAACATACCCCTAACCCTAATCCCAACGGTAACCCTAACCACACCCCTAGCCCTGACACACCCATAATTCTAATCCCAACCCTAATCCAAACCGTAAATGTCATTCAAACCCTAACTTTAGCCCCAACCCTAACCCTAACTTTAGCCCCAACCCTAACCCTAACTTTACCTCCAACCCTAACCCTAGCCCTAACCCTAACTTTAGCCCCAACCCGAACCCTAGCCCTAACCCTAACTCTAGCCCTAACCCTAGCCCTAATGGGAAAATGGAAATAAATACATTTTTTTTAATTTTATTATTTTTCCCTAACTAAGGGGGTGATGAAGGAGGGTTTGATTTACTTTTATAGCGTTTTTTATATCGGATTTTTATGATTGGCAGCTGTCACACACTAAAAGACGCTTTTTATAGCAAAAAAGTTTTTGCGTCTCCACATTTTGAGACCTATAATTTTTCCACATTTTGCTCCACAGAGTCATGTGAGGTCTTGTTTTTTGCGGGACGAGTTGACGTTTTTATTGGTAACATTTTCGGACACGTGACCGCTTTTGATCACTTTTTATTCCGATTTTTGTGAGGCAGAATGACCAAAAACCTGCTATTCATGAATTTCTTTTGGGAGAGGCGTTTATACCGTTCCGTGTTTGGTAAAATTGATAAAGTAGTTTTATTCGACGGGTCAGTACGATTACAGCGATATCTCATTTATATCATTTTTTTATGTTTTGGCGCTTTTATACGATAAAAACTATTTTATAGAAAAAATAATTATTTTAGTATCGCTTTATTCTCAGGACTATAACTTTTTTATTTTTTTGCTGATGATGCTGTATGGCGGCTTGTTTTTTGCGGGACAAGACGTTTTCAGCGGTACCATGATTATTTATATCAGTCTTTTTGATCGCGTGTTATTCCACTTTTTGTTCGGCGGTATGGTAATAAAGCGTTGTTTTTTGCCTCGTTTTTTTTTTTTTTTCTTACAGTGTTTACTGAAGGGGTTAACTAGTGGGGCAGTTTTATAGGTTGGGTCGTTACGGACGCGGCGATACTAAATATGTGTACTTTTATTGTTTTGTTTTTTTTATTTAGATAAAGAAATGTATTTATGGGAATAATATACACTCACCGGCCACTTTATTAGGTACACCATGCTAGTAACGGGTTGGACCCCCTTTTGCCTTCAGAACTGCCTCAATTCGTCGTGGCATAGATTCAACAAGGTGCTGGAAGCATTCCTCAGAGATTTTGGTCCATATTGACATGATGGCATCACACAGTTGCCGCAGATTTGTCGGCTGCACATCCCAAAGATGCTCCATACAAGGCAGGATGGATCCATGCTTTCATGTTGTTTACGCCAAATTCTGACCCTACCATCCGAATGTCGCAGCAGAAATCGAGACTCATCAGACCAAGCAACGTTTTTCCAATCTTCTACTGTCCAATTTCGATGAGCTTGTACAAATTGTAGCCTCAGTTTCCTGTTCTTAGCTGAAAGGAGTGGTACCCGGTGTGGTCTTCTGCTGCTGTAGCCCATCTGCCTCAAAGTTCGACGCACTGTGCGTTCAGAGATGCTCTTAGGCCTACCTTGGTTGTAACGGGTGGCGATTTGAGTCACTGTTGCCTTTCTATCAGCTCGAACCAGTCTGCCCATTCTCCTCTGACCTCTGGCATCAACAAGGCATTTCCGCCCACAGAACTGCCGCTCACTGGATTTTTTTTCTTTTTCGGACCATTCTCTGTAAACCCTAAAGATGGTTGTGCGTGAAAATCCCAGTAGATCAGCAGTTTCTGAAATACTCAGACCAGCCCTTCTGGCACCAACAACCATGCCACGTTCAAAGGCACTCAAATCACCTTTCTTCCCCATACTGATGCTCGGTTTGAACTGCAGGAGATTGTCTTGACCATGTCTACATGCCTAAATGCACTGAGTTGCCGCCATGTGATTGGCTGATTAGAAATTAAGTGTTAACAAGAAGTTGGACAGGTGTACCTAATAAAGTGGCCGGTGAGTGTATATATTTTTTTTATTATTTATTTAGGAATTTTTTTTTTTTTTTTACACATGTGGAAAATTTTTTTTTTTACTTTGTCCCAGGGGGGACATCACAGATCGATGATCTGATAGTGTGCACAGCACTCTGTCAGATCACCGATCTCACTTACATCGGTGCAGGCTTACCAGCGTCTGCTCTGAGCAGGCACTCGGTAAGCCACCTTTCTCCCTGCAGGACCCGGATGCCGCAGCCATCTTGGATCCGGGACCTGCAGGGAGGAAGGAGGTAGGAGACCCTCGGAGCAACGCGATCACATCGCGTTGCTCCGGGGGTCTCAGGGAAGCCCGCAGGGAGCCCCCACCCTGCGCGATGCTTCCCTATACCGCCGGTACACTGCGATCATGTTTGATCGCGGTGTGCCGGGGGTTAATGTGCCGGGGGCGGTTCGTGACCGTTCCTGGCACATAGTGCCGGATGTCAGCTGCGATAGGCAGCTGACACTCGGCCGCGCTCCCCCCGTGAGCGCGGCCGATCGCGTATGACGTACTATCCCGTCACCCGGAATTAAGTCCCAGGTCACCTTGACGGGATAGTACGTCATACGGGATTAAGGGGTTAATATCAGGCCCTGGCTTTACCTCTGCTGCTTCTGAAAATTGCACGGGAGCCCATGCCATTTTTTCCCCAAAAAAAATCTTTTACTAATTACATACATGTCCCATAATTTGCACACACACTGTACTAATTGAATTGGTCACTGACATCTATACATCTACCTATTCTGCATCTGTTTACTGTATGCAATCCATCTCTTCTGTCGGCTTCTGCAGTGATTTTACAGAAGCCGACAAATGAATTATCGTGTATTCTTCTATCTATTAAATATAAAGACATATATATATATATATATATATATATATATATATATATATATATATATATACACATATGTGTGTGTTCGTGCCCCTGACATATCTATTTATATAATTGCCTTGTAATGTTTTCATTTCCTGTTCTGTCCAGATGTCACCCGTATCCCAGAATTCCAAGAGGAGGAAGTTCACCTACGCCATATTGGGACACCCAAGTGATGGGTGTCTCAATATGGAAACTGCTGCTGGTACCAACCTATTGCGCGGTACGACCAGCGGAACACCGTCACACCACACACACACTCTGTACGCCGTACGCACCACACACACACTCACATTAACTCTCACATTCACACTCACGCAGCCTCTTGCGCGGTACCACCAGCGGAACACCGTCACGAACACGCCGCCGCTGGGATCAGCCGAATGATTCACTGACTGCCGCCATCTTTGTACAGGAGGAGCGCATGCACAGTTTTAACCCCTTAATCCCATATGACGTACTATCCCGTTGAGGTGACCTGGGACTTAATTCACAGGGACGGGATAGTACGTCATAGGCGATCGGCCGCACTCACAGGGGGAGCGCGGCCGATCACCGTCGGGTGTCAGCTGATTATTACATCTAACATCCGGCACTATGTGCCAGGAGCGGTCACAGACCACTCCTAGCACATTAACCCCACGGAACACTGCAATCAAACATGATCGCAGCCTTCCGGCGGCATAGGGAAGCATCGCGCAGGGAGGGGGCTCCCTGCGTGCTTCCCTGAGACCCTCGGAACAATGCGATCACAGCGTCTCCTCCCTGCAGGCCCTGAATCCAAAATGGCTCCTTCCGGGTCCTGCAGGGAAGCACGCTTCCTGCACTGAATGTCAGATCGCTGATCTGACACAGTGCTTTTCAAAGTGTCAGATCAGCGATCTGACACTATAGCATGATGTCCCACCCTGGGACAAAGTAAAAAAGTAAAAAGAAAATATTTACATGTGTAAAAAAAAAAAATATTGTTCCAATAAATACATTTCTTTATCTAAATAAAAAAAAACAAAACAATAAAAGTACACATATTTAGTATCGCCGCGTCAGTAACAGCCCTACCTATAAAACTGTCCCACTAGTTAACCCCTTCAGTGAACATCGTAAAAAAAAAAACAGGCAAAAAACAAAGGTTTATTATCATACCGCCGAACAAAAAGTGGAATAACGCGATCAAAAAGACGGATATAAATAAACATGGTAACGCTAAAAACGTTATCTTGTCCCGCAACAAAACGAGCTGCCGTACAGCATCATTAGCGAACAATAAAAAAGTTATAGTCCTCAGAATAAAGCGATGCAAAAATAATTATTTTTTTATATAAAATAGTTTTTATCGTATAAAAGCACCAAAACATAAAAAAATTATATAAATGAGGTATCGCTGTAATCGTACTGACCCGAAGAATAAAATTGCTTTATCAATTTTACCAAACGCAGAACGGTATAAACACCCCCCCACCCCCCAAAAGAAATTCATGAATTGCTGGTTTTTGGTCATTCTGCCTCATAAAAATCAGAATAAAAAGCGATCAAAAAATGTCACGTGCCCGAAAATGATACCAATACAAACGTCAACTCGTCCCGCAAAAATCAAGACCTCACATGACTCTGTGGACCAAAATATAGAAAAATTATAGCTCTCAAAATGTGGAGACGCAAAAAATATTTTTTGCAATAAAAAACGTCTTTTAGTGTGTGACAGCTGCCAATCATAAAAATCCACTAAAAAACCCTGCCATAAATAGTAAATCAAACCCCCTTTCATCACCCCCTTAGGGAAAAATAAAATAAAAAATGTATTTATTTCCATTTTCCCATTAGGGTTAGGGCTACAGTTAGGGTTTGGGCTAAAGTTAGGGTTGGGGCTAAAATTAGGGTTAGGGCTACAGGTAGGGTTGAGGCTAAAGTTAGGGTTGGGGCTAAAGTTAGGGTTAGAGTTGGGGCTAGGGTTTGGGCTAAAGTTAGGGTTGGGGCTAAAGTTAGGGTTGGGGCTAAATCTAGGGCTACAGTTAGGGTTGAGGCTAAAGTTAGGGTTGGGGTTAAAGTTAGGGTTAGAGTTGGGGCTAAAGTTAGGGTTGGGGCTAAAGTTAGGGTTGGGGCTAAAGTTAGGGTTGGGATTACGGGTATGGTTAGGGTTAGTTGTGTGTTGGAGTTAGGGGTGTGGTTAGAGTTGGGATTAGGGTTAGGGGTGTGTTGGGGTTAGGGGTGTAGTTAGGGTTAGGGGTGTGTTCGGGTTAGGGTTGGAGTTAGAATTGAGGGGTTTCCACTGTTTAGGCACATCAGGGGCTCTCCAAATGCGACATGGCGTCCGATCTCAATTCCAGCCAATTCTACGTTGAAAAAGTAAAACAGTGCTCCTTCCCTTCCGAGCTCTCCCGTGCGCCCAAACAGGGGTTTACACCAACATATGGGGTATCAGCATACTCAGGACAAATTGGACAACAACTTTTGGGGTCCAATTTCTCTTGGTACCCTTGGGAAAATGCTAGCACAAAAAGAGGATTCAGAGATCCTCCAAAAATCCTCCAAAAATTAAGATGGCAACACAGGTGCAGAAATACCGATGAGGCAGCCACTCACAACCTACCAAATTAATGGAGGGGGTGGCTGCTTGGCATATAACTGAACATTAGAGACTTGTATGTGGCGCTGTTCACACAATGGGAATGCACAGCATCCAGGTTAACAGCCTATTATTGACGCCCTTCTATTAGCTCAGGCGGGCTGCCCAGCGCTATTAAGATGCATCCCATGTGAACAGACACCACAGTTTACAAGACAGAATGGTCCCAACTGCACCCCAAAAAAATGCAAAAAACACATATATAAAAAAAATATGTGAGGTATTAGTTTATATTCTGGCCAAAATATGTAAGCTCGTAACCCACGTCACGGGTCCCCACGCTTACGAGTCCTACTCTAACCAATGCTAGCACAAAAAGAGGATTCAGAGATCCTCAAAAAATTCAGAAAAATAGCAAAAAGGGCAGGAGATGCTTATCTGCCTGGGCTTCCAAACAAATGCACTATCAGGATGCAGTGGACCCATGTGGTTTAAGATGGCAGCAACACAGGTGCAGAAATACTTTTGAGGCAGCCACTCACAACCTACCAAATTAATGGAGGGGGTGGCTGCTTGGCACATGATTGTACATTAGAGACTTGTATGTGGCGCTGTTCACACAATGGGAATGCACAGCATACAGGTTAACAGCCTATTAGTGACGCCCTTCTATTAGCTCAGGCCTGGATGCTGTGCATTCCCATTGTATTTCCTCATCGGTATTTCTGCACCTGTGTTGCCGCCATCTTAAACCACATGGGTCCACTGCATCCTGATAGTGCATTTGTTTGGAGGCCCAGGCAGGTAAGCATCTCCTTCCCTTTTTGCTATTTTACCCTTGAGAAAAAAAAAAATTGGGGGCTAAAAAATCATTTTTGTGGGAAAAAAATTATTTTTTATTTTCACAGCTTTGCGTTATAAACTGTAGTGAAACACTTGGGGGTTCAGAGTTCTCACAACACATCTAGATAAGTTCCTTTGGGGGTCTACTTTCCAAAATGGTGTCACTTGTGCGGGGTTTCTACTGTTTAGGTACATCAGGGGCTCTGCAAATTCAGCGTGACGCCTGCAGACCAATCCATCTAAGTCTGCATTCCAAACTGCGCTCCTTCCCTTCCGAGCTCTGCCATGCGCCCAAACGGTGGTTCCCCCCCACGTATGGGGTATCGGCGTACTCAGGACAAATTGGACAACAACTTTTGGGGTCGAATTTCTCCTGTTACCCTTGGGAAAATACAAAAGTGGGGGATAAAAAATAATTTTTGTGGAAAAAAAAAGAATTTTTATTTTGACGGCTCTGCGTTATAAACTGTAGTGAAACACTTGGGGGTTCAAGGTTCTCACAACACATCTAGATAAGTTCCTTAGGGGGTCTACTTTCCAAAATGGTGTCACTTGTGCGGGGTTTCTACTGTTTAGGCATATCAGGGGCTCTCCAAATGCGACATGGCGTACAATCTCAATTCCAGTCAATTTTGCATTGAAAAGTCAAACTGCGCTCTTTCCCTTCCGAGCTCTGCCATGCACCCAAACAGTGGTTTACCCCCACATATGGGGTATCAGCGTACTCAGGACAAATTGTATAACAACTTTTGGGGTCCAATTTCTCCTGTTACCCTTGGTAAAATAAAACAAATTGGAGCTGAATTTAATTTTTTGCGAAAAAAAGTTAAATGTTCATTTTTTTTTTAAACATTCGAAAAATTCCTGTGAAACACCTGAAGGGTTAATAAACTTCTTGAATGTGGTTTTGAGCACCTTGAGGGGTGCAGTTTTTAGAATGGTGTCACACGTGGTTATTTTCTATCATATAGACCCCTCAAAGTGACTTCAAATGTGATGTGGTCCCTAAAAAAAAAAATGGTGTTGTAAAAATGAGAAATTGCTGGTCAACTTTTAACCCTCATAGCTCCCTAATAAAACAAAAAAATCTTCCAAAATTGTGCTGATGTAAAGTAGACATGTGGGAAATGTTATTTATTAAGTATTTTGTGTGACATATCTCTGTGATTTAAGGGCATAACAATTCTAACCTTGAAAATAGCGAAATTTTCGCCAAATTTCTGTTTTTTTTCACAAATAAACGCAGGTAATGTCAAAGAAATGTTACCACTATCATGAAGTACAATATGTCACGAGAAAACAATGTCAGAATCATCAGGATCCGTTGAAGCATTCCAGAGTTATAACCTCATAAAGGGACAGTGGTCAGAATTGTAAAAATTGGCCCGGTCATCAACGTGCAAACCACTCTTGGGGGTTCAGGGGTTAATGTGACCGCTGCTATCTGTCTGCACAGAGATGGCGGCGGTCTGATTTACTGCGCCTGCGTGAATTACACGCAGGCGCAGTGAATCGTTCGGCTGATCCCGGTGGCAGATGCGCGACGTGTCTACAGGCAGAGGAAGCCGTCACATTAAAGGGGTTTTCCCACGAATGAAAGTTCATTTAAAAAATTGTCTGTGTCTGACCGTGTACGGAGCATACCACATCTCCTGGGCAGGGGAGGAAGCAAAAGATAATACTGACATTACAGCAAGGGGATCACAGAGGATTCATTGTGTCAGGTAAAATATTTCACCGACTGTTTTTAAAAAATATTTTACCTCATAAACTGTATCCTCTGCGATCTGCTGTAATGTCAGTATTGTTTTTGAGGGGAGAACACAGCACAGGAAGGAGAGAGACAGGGGGGATAGCAGATGGGGTAGACAGGTCAAAGAAGAGAGCACAGACGGGAGAAGTCAGCACATGGGGAAAGAGACAGTGGATAGGTGGGTGAGCACATGGGGGGGGGGGGAGATTCTCAGCGCTGCAGAGCCTGCCCCCATCGTGACATTACCGCCCTCCCGATAGCATCTGGCCTCCATTATATATATATATATATATATATCTATATATGTATATACCTATTCTGTGTGTATATATCTATTCTAACCTGTCAGTATGATTTTACTGTACCTGCATATGAATTGTCGGCTTTTCTTCACATAAAAAGCGCATGACACTTGCATTACACTTGTCTGACTCTCCTGCATCAAAATCGGACCGATTTTAGTGTGTCTCCAGCCTCACACAGTATTGGCATCTTGACCTCTTCCCCCGGTTAGATTGCACTGTAGGCCGAACACTCTACACTATCTTGCCACAGTAAATATTAAGGCTACGGTCATAGATTGTCTCTTGCTAGAGAACGGGATCGATTATGGTACTGACGCTCTGATCAAACTCTGGTCCACGTTTGATCAAGGTCAGCTCACTGTGATCTGATTCCCTCAGATGAGAGAATCGTACAGGTGAGGAGAAGATGGAGAACAAAATTTCTCTATTCTGTCATGCGAGTGCAGTCTGAGGATTTCCACGTACCCATAGACTTGAATGCAAAACAGTTTGATCACGGACCGCTAATGTACAGACTGATTGCGGGACTCCCGACCCAAGTGTCACAGCGTCATAAATTTCTATGAGGCTGCCCCACCTCGGGTCGGGAGAGACGCAGCCAATCTGTGCATTTCAGTCCGATTTGCACGGACGTATGAGTGCGCCCTAAAGCAGGCTATTCTATTACAACGGAGTACCATAACCTTTTTTTTTTGGAAAGCGCCATATTGTCAAATCAAACCAATCCCAAGGGTCACGATAAAGCTTAAAGAGTCTGTCCACTAAAAACAAATTATCGCCTATCCCAGTCTGTGCATTAGTGGTCCCTGATCGGGCCGATTTGTACAGACGTCTGCATGAGCCCTCAGTCAGAGCTTTGCCATCTGACCATAAGCGGAGTGTTGTCTGCAGATTTCAGTTTGAGGCACAATGTGTGACGGCTGCAAGGCCCTGACATAATATGAGCCATTCCGGATATTTTCATTTCTCTTCTGTTCTTCTGGTAGCTGGAGCTTCCTTGCAACCACTCATTCAACATGCCCCTTATCCAGGCTGATTGCTTTCCAAACAAGCTGTTCGGTGGACAGCTATGTAGGAATAGATACATTTAGACCTGTCTGTGGATCATTATCCAATGCTTTTTTACAATCCTATACTTTACAGTAAAGAAAAACATGGAGAAGTTGGTGTCAACAGAAGGGTCTTATGGTATAAAAAAATGTTCAGCACAGCCCGTGAGGGGAGGTGCACAGTTATAGGTTCCCAAACCTTGACAATTAGAATATAAGTAACTAGCACACTCCAATAGATTGTGATGCAAAGTGGGGGGGGTTATTTACATACAGTAATCACAAACGTTTTGGTCTGCACTTGACCTTCATCAGTGTGCTGAAGACAAAATATATAATATATAAATGTGTGAAAACAAATAAATAAATAAATAAATAATAAAAAGGAATAACAAAAATAAAATAGATAACAAGCAAAAGTATATACATCACGGAAAAGGAGCATGGTCATAAATAGTAATGGTAGCACAACCATGGAGTACAACCGACATGCATATATGCTCATAAAGGACGTATGGCAGGCCATAGAAATAGTTACATAAAATGGAAGAAAAATACAAAAAGGTTGCATAAAAAGAGAAAAGAAAGAAGAGGGTCTGGGAGACCACATTAGTTGTAAAGAACGGGTAGCAAGCGCAAAGGTGTATGGATAAGGGATAACGTACCTAAATGTAGTGGTACACATGGTAGAACCCCGGTGGCGATTACTTAATTTGCATCTAAGATAAGAGAGGTATAATGTGTCATATACAGTAGTGATGCCGATATGTCATGCATGTGAACTAGATATGACGGTACATACCCACTTGAAACGAGCTGGGAATATATATATATGCCAGTATGGGCAGCAAGTCAGTCTGTGGAGGGAAGTATACGGAGTCACAGTTACTTGGAGCTGACCTGGGGAATAATAGTGCCGACCGCCAATGGAAGAGCATGCCACATGATGAACTTACCAACTTGTGAGAAGGAAGAGAGTGTGAACGTTTACGCGGTGTCCACCGCAAGTGAAGTGAGGGAGTGGTGCACCCGTGTACTATATGTATGAGAACAGGGCATAATGGGCGTGCTACGATGCCGGCGTGTGGAGCCGGAAGTGGCGGGGTGGCGGTGACGCGTATGTCACATGACCGCTAGGGGCGGCGTGCTGTGCGTTCCACAGATGCTGCAGAAGAAGATGGTGGTGCGTTCCAAGTCAGAAACAAAGTGAATTGCTGTGAACGGAACTTGTGACCGGAGGGTGTCACGGGATGCAGAGAGGTGAAGTCAAAAGTGGACGATTCTGTAAGAGGAGACAATAGATTACTATAGCGATCCACTAACAATACAGTCTCTGAATAATGCCAGGATAATGAATGCTATGCGGTACAAAAACGGCAGCAGTATTAAAATGACAGTATGGTGACATAATACGGTATACAACCATAGGAGGACTGCTGACAGTACAGTCTCTGCATAATGGCAGGAAAACATGCTATGTAGTATAAAGTGAAAAAATCAGCCGTAGTGTTGAAAGGACAGTATGGTAACATACTATTGTACATAGCCATAAGAGGGCTTTAGATAAGTACAAATACAATGGTAATGTACATATTGCAAATGATAACCTGACAACCGGACATCACAATAACCACAGCAGTGATGTATAATCCTCGTACAAATCCCAATAGGTCTCCTGGTTGGAGGGAACTGGGGGTAGTAAAGTACAGCAATGACACATACATGAATAACATAATAGATGATAAAAAACCACAGTATTTGGAATATTGTCACCTATGGCACATTGGTGACTCTATAACAGAGCTAGTATAATTAACCCCTTAACGACCGCCGATACGCCTTTTAACGGCGGCCGCTAAGGGTACTTAAACCACAGCGCCGTTAATTAACGGCGCTGTGGAAAAAGTGAATAGCGCCCCCCAGAGTCGGATTTTCTCTGGGGTCTCGGTTGCCGAGGGTAGCCGAGACCCCAGAGAACATGATTCGGGTTTTTTTTACCGCCCCCCGAGTTGCGATCGCCGGTAATTAACCGTTTACCGGCGGTCGCAACAAAAAAAAACAAACGTGATTTGCTGTTTAATTTCTCTGTCCTCCGATGTGATCGCACATCGGAAGACAGAGAAATGTGGCCCCCAATAGCCCCCCAATACTTACCTACCTCCCCTGGTGCTCCTCGTGGCTCCCGATGGGCGCCGCCATCTTTTTTCCGGGAAAAAATGGCAGGCGCACGCGCAGTACGCCCGCCGCCCGGCACCCGGAAGATCTTTGGGGTCTCGGCTGCCGGGGGTAGCCGAGACCCCAAAGAACATGATTGGGGTCGGTTTGCACCGACCCCTGCTTTGCGATCGCCGGTAATTAACAGTTTACCGGCGACCGCAAAAAAAAAAAAAAAAAAAAGCGATCAGTTATTTCTCTGTCCTCTGATGTGATCGCACATCAGAGGACAGAGAAATAGGGGGATTCGGGGACCCTAACATACTCACCCGGTGTCCCTGGGTCCTCTTCTGTCTTCTCCTGCCAGCCGGCTTTTTCATCATGGCGGGCGCATGCGCAGTGCGCCCGCCATCTGCTGCCATCTGCCGGCCGGCAGGAGAAGACGAGTTGGGGCTAAAATTAGGGTTAGGGTTAGAGTTAGGGTTAGAGTTAGGGTTAGAGTTAGGGTTGGGGCTAAATTTAGGGCTAGGGTTAGGCTACTTTCACACTAGCGTTTTTTGGCTTCCGTCGCAATGCGTCGTTGGAGAAAAAACGCATCCTGCAAAAGTGCTTGCAGGATGCGTTTTTTCTCCATTGGCTTGCATTAGCGACGCATTGCGACGGATTGCCACATGTCGCATCCGTCGTGCGACGGATGCGTCGTGCTTTGGCGGACCGTCGACACAAAAAAAACTACATGTAACTTTTTTGTGCGACGTGTCCGCCATTTCCGACCGCGCATGCGTGGCCGGAACTCCGCCCCCGCCTCCCCGCACCTCACAATGGGGCAGCGGATGCGTTGAAAAAACAGCATCCGCTGCACCCGTTGTGCGGCGCTTACAGCGCTAGCGTCGGTACGTCGGCCCGACACACTGCGATGGGCCGAGTAAGACGCTAGTGTGAAAGTAGCCTTAGGCTTCTTTCACACTTGCGTCGGTACGGGGCGGTCTCAATGCGTCGGCCCGACGTACCGACGCACGTTGTGAAAATTGTGCACAACGTGGGCAGCGGATGCAGTTTTTCAACGCATCCGCTGCCCAGTCTATGTCCTGGGGAGGAGGGGGCAGAGTTACGGCCACGCATGCGCGGAAATGGCGGACGCGACGTACAAAAAAAAGATTACATTGAACTTTTTTTGTGACGACGGGGGCTAAAGTTATGGTTAGGGTTGGGGCTAAAGTTAGGGTTGGGGCTAAAGTTAGGGTTAGAGTTGGGATTAGGGTTAGGGTTTGGATTAGGGTTGGGATTAGTGTTACGTTTGGGATTAGGGTTGGGATTAGGGTTGGGATTAGGGTTAGGGGTGTGTTGGATTTAGGGTTTTGATTAGGGTTATGGTTAGGGTTGAGATTAGGGCTGTTTTGGGGTTAGGGTTGTAATTATCGTTAGGGTTGTGATTAGGATTATGGATCGGGTTGAGATTAGGGTTAGGGGTGTGTTGGAGTTAGGGTTGGAGTTATAATTTGGGGGTTTCCACTGTTTAGGTACATCAGGGGGTCTCCAAACACGACAGCCAATTTTGCGCTAAAAAAGTCAAATGGTACTCCCTCCCTTCTGAGCTCTGCCGTGCGCCCAAACAGTGGTTTACCCCCACATATGGGGCATCAGCGTACTCGGGATAAATTGGACAACAACTTTTGGGGTCCAATTTCTCCTGTTACCCTTGTGAAAATAAAAACTTGGGGGCTAAAAATCTTTTTTGTTGGAAAAAAAAATATTTTTTTATTTTCACTACTCTGCATTATAAACTTCTGTGAAGCACTTGAGCTTTCAAAGTTCTCACCACATATCTAGATAAGTTCCTTAGGGGGTCTAGTTTCCAAAATTTGGTCACTTGTGGGGGTTTCTACTGTTTAGGTACATCAGGGGCTCTGCAAACGCAACATAACACCCACAGACAATTCTATCAAAGTCTGAATTCCAAAATGGCGCTCCTTCTCTTCCGAGCTCTGCCGTGTGCCAAAACAGTGGTTTACCCCCACATATGGGGTACCAGAATACTCAGGACAAATTGGAGAACAAATATTGGCATCCAATTTCTCTTGTTACCTTTGTGAAAATAAAAATTTGGAGGCTAAAAAAATCTTTTTTGTGGGAAAAAAAATATTTTTTATTTTCACTACTCTGCATTATAAACTTCTGTGAAGCACTTGGGCATTCAAAGTTCTCACCACATATCTAGATAAGTTCCTTGGGGGGGGTCTATTTTCCAAAATGGGGTCACTTGTTGGGGGTTTCTACTGTTTAGGTACATTAGGGGTCTGCAAGCGCAACATAACGCCCGCAGACAATTCTATCAAAGTCTGCATTCCAAAATGGCGCTCCTTCCCTTCCGAGCTCTGCCGTGCGCCCAAACAGTGGTTTACCCCCACATATGGGGTACCAGCATACTTAGGACAAATTGGACAACAACTTTTGGGGTCCAATTTATCTTGTTACCCTTGTGAAAATAAAAATTTGGGGGCTAAAAAAATCTTTTTTGTGGGAAAAAATTTTTTTTTTATTTTCACTACTCTGCATTATAAACTTCTGTGAAGCACTTGGGCATTCAAAGTTCTCACCACATATCTAGATAAGTTCCTTGGGGGGTCTATTTTCCAAAATGGGGTCACTTGTTGGGGGTTTCTACTGTTTAGGTAGATTAGGGGTCTGCAAACGCAACATAACGCCCGCAGACAATTCTATCAAAGTCTGCATTCCAAAATGGCGCACCTTCCCTTCCAAACTCTGCCGTGCGCCCAAACAGTGGTTTACCCCCACATATGGGGTACCAGCATACTCAGGACAAATTGGACAACAACTTTTGGGGTCCAATTTCTCTTGTTACCCTTGTGAAAATAAAAACTTGGGGGCTAAAAATCTTTATTGTTAAAAAATATATATTTTTTATTTTCACGACTCTGCATTATAAACTTCTGTGATGCACTTGGGCATTCAAAGTTCTCACTACACATCTAGATAAGTTCCATGGGGGGTCTAGTTTCCAAAATGGGGTCACTTTTGGGGGGTTTCTACTGTTTAGGCACATCAGGGGCTCTCCAAACGCGACATGGCGTCCGATCTCAATTCCAGTCAATTTTGCATTGAAAAGTCAAATGGCGCTCCTTTGCTTCCGAGCTCAGCCATGCGCCCAAACAGTGGTTTACCCCCACATATGGGGTGTCGGCGTACTCAAGACAAATTGTACAACAACTTCTGGGGTCCATTTTCTCCTGTTACCCTTGGTAAAATAAAAATTTGGAGGCAAAAAGATCATTTTTGTAGAAAAAAATGCGATTTTTTTATTTTCACGGCTCTACGTTATAAACTTCTGTGAAGCACCTGGGGGTTTAAAGTGCTCACCACACATCTAGATAAGTTCCTTAAGGGGTCTAGTTTCCAAAATGGTGTCATATGTGGGGGGTCTCTACTGTTTAGGCACATCAGCGGCTCTCCAAACGTGACATGGCGTCCGATCTCAATTCCAGCCAATTCTACATTGAAAAAGTAAAACAACACTCCTTCTCTTCCAAGCTCTGCGGTGCGCCCAAAAAGTGGTTTACCCCCATATATGGGGTATCGACGTACTCAGGAGAAATTGCACAACAACTTTTGTGGTCTAATTTCTCCTGTTACCCTTGTGAAAATAAAAATTTGGGGGCAAAAAGATCATTTTTGTAGAAAAAATGAGATTTTTTATTTTCACGGCTCTACGTTATAAACTTCTGTGAAGCACTTGGGGGTTCAAAGTGCTCACCACACATCTAGATAAGTTCCTTAAGGGGTCTAGTTTCCAAAATGGTATCACTTGTGGGGGGTTTCCACTGTTTAGGCACATCAGGGACTCTCCAAACGCGACATGGCATCCGATCTCAATTCCAGCCAATTCTGCATTGAAAAAGTCAAACGGTGCTCCTTCACTTCCAAGCTCTGCGGTGCGCCCAAACAGTGGTTTACCTCCACATATGGGCGTATCGGCGTACTCAGGAAAAATTGCACAACAAAATTTGTGGTTAAATTTCTGTTTTTACACTTGTGAAAATTAAAAAAAATGGTTCTGAAGTAAAATGTTTGCAAAAAAAAGTTAAATGTTCATTTTTTTCTTCCACATTGTTTTAGTTCCTGTGAAGTACGTAAAGGGTTAATAAACTTCTTGAATGTGGTTTTGAGCAGCTTGAGGGGTGCAGTTTTTAGAATGGTGTCACACTTGGTTATTTTCTATCATATAGACCCCTCAAAATCACTTCAAAGGTGATGTGGTCCCTAAAAAAAACATGGTGTTGTAAAAATGAGAAATTGCTGGTCAACTTTTAACCCTTATAACTCCCTAACAAAAAAAAAAATTGTTTCCAAAATTGTGCTGATGTAAAGTAGACATGTGAGAAATGTTATTTATTAACTATTTTTTGTGACATATCTCTCTGATTTAAGGGCATAAAAATACAGAGTTTGAAAATTGCAAAATTTTACAAATTTTCGCCATATTTCCATTTTTTTCATAAATAATTGCAAGTAATATCGAAGAAATGTTACCACTAACTTGAAGTACAACATGTCACGAAAAAACAATCTCAGAATCAGCGGGATCCGATAAAGCGTTCCAGAGTTATAACCTCTTAAAGTGACACTGGTCAGAATTGTAAAAATTGGCTCGGTCATTAAGTACCAAATTGGCTCTGTCACTAAGGGGTTAATGAAGCCTGTGCATGATGGAGGGAGGCAAGAAAAAATGAAAAATAATGATACCTGAGTCAGACAGAGAATGATATCACCACTACACTGATATACTCTAGCAAGGTCTATTTCAAATGAAGGACATCAGCTCATAGTCCCTATTGAGTCCTTTCGGCCTGAGAGTATTGAGTTCATGAATCCAGTATGCCTCTCTGCGTTTGAGCATAGAAATTCGGTCACCACCACGCCAAGGTGGTGTAACTTGTTCAATTATTTGAAATTTTAATTGACACAGATTATGGCCTTTTTCGATAAAATGTGACGGTAAGGGGAGCAGAAGGTTCTTACACCGAATGGTTGATTTGTGTTTGGATATTCTAGATTTAACCGGTTGGGTAGTCTCGCCCACATACAATAAGCCACAAGGGCACTTGATCAAATAGACTGCGAAATTGGTGTCACAGGTGTAGAAGCTATCAATATGGTATCTTTTGCCCGTCTGTGGATGGTGAATGGTATTGCCTTTGAGTACATTGTTGCACTGATTGCAACTAAGACAGGGAAAAGTGCCTGTCTTAGGATTGCTCAAAAACCGTTGAGTGAAAGGAGAATGAATGGAACCAATATCTGCCCGAACCAAACTATCCTTAATGTTGCGTGGCCGTTTAAAACACGGTAGGAAAGGCTGTTGGAATTCTTTGATTGTGGGATATGCAGATTGGAGAACGTGCCAGTGTTGGCGAATGGTTCTATGTAACCTGTATGCCGCAGGATGGTACTGATGTACAAATGGTATGCGTGTGGTGGCAGAATTATTCCTAGTAGTAGTGCTGCTTGTATTCTCAATATCAAGGATATGAGGGGGATATCCTCTGTCCCGAAACTTGGACTTCATTTCCAAAGTTCTTTGTTCTTTTAACAACGGATCAGAAACAATTCTAGCTACTCTGTTCAGTTAGGATTTTGGTATGGACTTTTTCATATTCCTTGGGTGAAAACTATCATAATGCAACAAACTGTTGCGGTCAGTAGGCTTGGAATATAAATCGGTGGACAGATTGCCATTGGCGTCTTTTATGACTAGTGTATCGAGAAAATTGATCTGATGGAAATCGTGTCATCTTGAAGTCTAACCCAGGCCAAGAGGTTCTAAGTAGGGTTGAGCGACTTTTGCTTTTTTAGGATTGAGTCGGGTTTCGTGAAACCCGACTGTCTCGAAAGTCGGATCGTGTGAAATCGGCCGATTATTGTGAAAAGTCGGGGGGCCGACCGAAACACGAAACCCAATGCAAGTCTATGAGGATTTTTTTTTTCTCTCTCTCTCTCTCTCTCTCTTCTCCGTCCCTGCAAAGTTTGTGTTTCACTGTGCAAATCGCTATATCCCAAACGTTAAGATGGCGGCTTTACCCCCTGTGACGCCGCACAAAGCAAGCCGGAACCTATGTCATCACGCTGCCCACACTCCTTCATTGGCTGAAAAAATGGCGGGGAGAGCGTCATATGAAACGCGACTTTGGCGCGAAGATCGCCGACCGCATGGCCGATCCCACAGTGGGATCAGGTCGGGTTTCATGAAACCCGACTTTGCTGAAAGTCGGCGACTTTTGAAAATGTCCGATACGTTTCGCTCAACCCTAGTTCTAAGGAATTGGAAGAAATTGTGTAAGGACTCAAGGTCTCCTCTCCAGATGCAGAAGATATCGTCTATATATCTTTTCCATGCTACAACATGGTTATGGAAAGATTCGTGGGTATAGATTAAGGTGTCTTCATAATGGGCCATATATGCATTGGCATATGGAGGTGCCACGTTTGAACCCATGGCCGAGCCCTTAGTTTGGAGATAATAGGTATCTTCAAAAAGAAAAAAGTTGTTATTCAGTACAATAGACAAGAGTTCACAGCAAAAGTTGACCAGGTCAGGGTTCATGTTATTGTTAGAGAGAAGCCAGCGGGTGGAGCAAATGCCATTGGTATGTGGTATTGACGTGTACAAGTCTTTCACGTCGAAAGAGACTAAAATGGTGTCCGGAGGTATAGGGTTGATGTTCCTAATTATTTCAAGAAAAGCTCCTGTGTCTAGAAGAAAGGAGCTGGTGTTTCTAATCAGAGGTGTAAGGATTTTCTCTAGATATATAGAAATGGGTGCCAATAGTGAATCTGTGGAAGCCACAATTGGTCTACCCGGTGGATTCTGTAAATTTTTATGGATCTTTCGCAAGATATATATGACGGGCGTAATGGGATGTTTTTTTGTTAAGAAATCACGTGTTTTGCTATCGAGAATGCCACGGGCTTGAAAATTCTCTAACCTAGTTTGGATGGTATTTTGGATAATGCTCGTAGGGTTGCAGGAAAGTTTTTTTATATGTGGTGGTGTCACTTAATTGACGATGTACTTCATTCCTATAAAGCAATTTGTCCATTACCACGATAGCCCCACCCTTATCGGCTGGTTTGATTATTATATCCTTCTCTTGTTGTAAAGCCTTCAAAGCCTGTCTTTCAGATGTAGAAAGGTTAGGGGGATAGTGGGTGTTTAACCCTTCTTAGTATCTTGGCGTAGTTTCTGAAAGGAGGTATCAACAAATTGAATGAATGTCTCTAAGGGGTGCGAACCCTTAGGTGGCCGATATGCACTTTTATCCCTTAAGCCGAGACTGGCTGCAGTGATGCCTAGTGTTGGAGGGATATATGAAGTAGGAGTAGTTGTGTGATCGGTATCGGCAAAATGTAATTTCAATCTCAGAGACCTATAGAATTTTTGTAGGTCCATGTCCATTTGGAATGTGTTGTGTTTGTAACTTGGACAATAGGAAAGACCTTTTTGTAGGGCACTGTGTTCGGCTACTCCTAGAGATTTGGAGGAAATATTTACAACTAATGGTTGGATACCTGAGATCTGGTCACTCGTATGAAGTCCGTGGTTCTGGGTCCTATGGAACCCCCGTCTGGTCCTCTTCTTTTCCCTTGTCGCCTGTGTTTGCCTAAAAAACGGCCAGGATAGGGGTACCTTCCTGGTCTCTCCGGGTCCGAGTCGGAGGTTGTGTAGTCCATGGATGAGCGATAGCCATCTCGTCTGTAGAGTTTTCTGGTTGTAGATTTGTCGTGCCATTGGTAGACTCTGTTAAGTTCGTAGTCCTCGAGATCCCTCTGGAACTTTGTTCTCTTTTTGAGTTCGATGTTGCGACGATGCTGGATGATGTTGGTATCAATCTTTTTCTTCAGAGCGTTGAAATCATCCACAGATATAGCGGAGGAGAGTTGGCTTTCAATGTTCTTAATTTGTTCCTGGGTAGAGGAAATCTCCTTATGCAGGTGTTCTAGTGTAAGAACCATAAGGTCAAAAGAGCATTTATTCAAAATGAGTTCAAACTTAGTGCAAAATTCTGGGGAGTTGCTAAATAAAGTGGGACAGAGTGAAACCCTCAAACCCCGAGGGATCCTTTGTGCCTTAAGATACTCGGTTAGGGTGGCCCCGTGCATCTCAAGATTGGTGCAACGTCGGAGTTCCAGATCCCTACCCCGATTTTCACAGGGGGGAACTTTAAGGAAATCGCTTGGGATTTTGGACAGAGCAATGATGTTGGATGTCTCCTCTGGGTTGTAGGAGAAGGTTAATGCTGACATGACCACAAAAAGGGCGTGCTAAGCATAAGGGCAAATATTATGGTATAAAAAATGTTCAGCACAGCCCGTGAGGGGAGGTGCACAGTTATAGGTTCCCAAACCTTGACAATTAGAATATAAGTAACTAGCACACTCCAATAGATTGTGATGCAAAGTAGGGGGGTTTATTTACACACAGTAGTCACAAACGTTTCGGTTTGCCCTTGACAGAAGGGTCTTAATCCCAGAGAGAACAATTTTTCCAAAAGTGAAGTCTATGTATCATTGTACTCAGGGCCGGGAAAAGGGATAGGCACCCGCCTAGGGCGCCACCTCCAGCCTAACCGAGGTGGGGTGCACTTTAAAAAAAAAAATTGCTGAATGCCTGCAGCCACCTGGAATCTTCCTCCAGCCACAGACATTCAGCACAGTGACGGCCGTGGCGCAGGCAAGGATGTGAGCAATGTCAGTCAGTCTCTGCCTGCGCCCTGGCCGTCACACCCTCCTCGCACTCAATTATATTCGAGTCTGCCTGGCGCGAATACAGTTGCTGTGTATGCCGCTGGGATAGGAACAGAGGAGCTGTAATTTCCCCTGCTCCGCTGTGATCTTCAGCAAGACGCGGGCCATGTCCGAAGAAGGTGCACGTAGGGGACGTTGGAAGGTGCGGTGCAGTGACATCACGCTGTCCAGCGTCCAATACTGCACTTCACAGAAGAGGAGACGGTGGATGGGATTCAATGGGTATACGTTTTTTAATTTATTCTTCTATTACTGTGCAGGCGTCATAAAATGAAGGCCAGTGCAGGGGGTGGGGGTTAATAAACTGAGGGGCTGTGCATAGTGAGGGAATACAATGAAAGGCTGTGCAGAGGGGGGAATAAATTGAGGGTTTGTGCAGACGGCAGAATACAATGAGAGATTGTGTAGGGTGTAATAAAATGAGAGGCTGTGCACATGAGGAGAAATAAAATGAGGGTCTATGCAGATGGGGGAATAAACTAAGCGGCTCTGCAAATAGGGGGGAATAAAATGAGAGGCTGTGCAAGGTG
This sequence comes from Ranitomeya variabilis, assembly GCF_051348905.1. Lineage (NCBI taxonomy): Eukaryota > Metazoa > Chordata > Amphibia > Anura > Dendrobatidae > Ranitomeya > Ranitomeya variabilis. The sequence goes on from NC_135233.1 coordinate 465,580,355, forward strand.
GGAATAAAGTGAGGGACTGTGGGGAATAAAATTAGGGATCTTGCAGATAGCGGAATAAAATGAGGGGCTGTGCAGATGTGTGGAATAAAATTAGGGATTTTGCAGATGGGGGAATAAAATAAAGGGCTGTGCATCCACTCAAAATAATATATTTTATTTCCCGGTTCTTGAAACGGAATTCAGAATCGCAGACGTGAACAGAGCCACATTTATATGGAAGGAGGGATTTCCAGCTGGCAATACACATTGGATTGGCGTTGAACGATTGTTTGGCCAACAGCAATCTCTCCTAAGGCTGGAGTCACACACAACGTATAAAAAAAAAAAAAAACAGTCCGTTTTATGCGGACGAGAATCGCACAAATGTTTCATGAACAGTGATCCGTGTGCAATGCGAGGATGCAAATTTTTCTCAAAAAAGTATCCACGTGTCATCTGTATAGCGAGATTCTCTCGCCGGCTTGAAAAATGGACATATAATGGATTAATGGGCTCAAATATTCATGAAAACATATGTACAGTATATATAATATATATATATATATATATATATATATATATTTACAGTTGTGGCCAAAAGTATTGACACCCCTGCAATTCTGTCAGATAATACTCAGTTTCTTCCTGAAAATGATTGCAATCACAAATTCTTTGGTATTATTATCTTCATTTAATTTGTCTTAAATGAAAAAAACACAAAACAGAATAAAGCAAAACATTGATCATTTCACACAAAACTCCAAAAATGGGCCAGACAAAAGTATTGGCACCCTCAGCCTAATACTTGGTTGCACAACCTTTAGCCAAAATAACTGCCACCAACCGCTTCCGGTAACCATCAATGAGTTTGCTCTGCTGGAATTTTAAACCATTCTTCTTTGGCAAACTGCTCCAGGTCCCTGATATTTGAAGGGTGCCTTCTCCAAACTGCCATTTTTAGATCTCTCCACAGGTGTTCTATGGGATTCAGGTCTGGACTCATTGCTGGCCACCTTAGAAGTCTCCAGTGCTTTCTCTCAAACCATTTGCTAGTGCTTTTTGAAGTGTGTTTTGGGTCATTGTCCTGCTGGAAGACCCATGACCTCTGAGGGAGACCCAGCTTTCTCTCACTGGGCCCTACATTATGCTGCAAAATTTGTTGGTAGTCTTCAGACTTCATAATGCCATGCACACGGTCAAGCAGTCCAGTGCCAGAGGCAGCAAAGCAACCCCAAAACATTAGGGAACCTCCTCCATGTTTGACTGTAGGGACCGTGTTCTTTTCTTTGAATGCCTCTTTTTTTCTCCTGTAAACTCTATGTTGATGCCTTTGCCAAAAAAGCTCTACTTTTGTCTCATCTGACCAGAGAGCATTCTTCCAAAACGTTTTAGGCTTTTTCAGGTAAGTTTTGGCAAACTCCAGCCTGGCTTTTTTATGTCTCAGGGTAAGAAGTGGGGTCTTCCTGGGTCTCCTACCATACAGTCCCTTTTCATTCAGACGCCGACAGATAGTACGGGTTGACACTGTTGTACCCTCGGACTGCAGGGCAGCTTGAACTTGTTTGGATGTTAGTCGAGGTTCTTTATCCAACATCCCCACAATCTTGCGTTGAAATCTCTTGTCAATTTTTCTTTTCTGTCCACATCTAGGGAGGTTAGCCACAGTGCCATGGGCTTTAAACTTCTTGATGACACTGCGCACGGTAGACACAGGAACATTCAGGTCTTTGGAGATGGACTTGTAGCCTTGAGATTGCTCATGCTTCCTCACAATTTGGTTTCTCAAGTCCTCAGACAGTTCTTTGGTCTTCTTTCTTTTCTCCCTGTTCAATGTGGTACACGCAAGGACACAGGACAGAGGTTGAGTCAACTTTAATCCATGTCAACTGGCTGCAAGTGTGATTTAGTTATTGCCAACACCTGTTAGGTTCCACAGGTAAGTTACAGGCGCTGTTAATTACACAAATTAGAGAAGCATCACATGATTTTTCGAACAGTGCCAATACTTTTGTCCACCCCCTATTTTATGTTTGGTGTGGAATTATATCCAGTTTGGCTTTAGGACAATTCTTTTTGTGTTTTTTCATTTAAGACAAATTAAATGAAGATAATAATACCAAAGAATTTGTGTTTTCAATCATTTTCAGGAAGAAACTGAGTATTATCTGACAGAATTGCAGGGGTGTCAATACTTTTGGCCACAACTGTATATGTCAGTGCGACACTAATAAATATATATATATATATATATATATATATATATATATATATATATATTTATTTATTTATTTATTTTTATATTTCATACAGAGCTAGATAGCAGAAAAGCCGGTAATTCACTTGCCGGCTTTTTCTAAATCATTACCGAACCCGAAAGAATATGAGACATGGTTTACATACAGTAAACCATTGCATATCCGTTAGATTTATATATGTCCCTCCCTAATAATGTTAGTATTGTGTGTGTGTAAAATTTTGGAGCTCTAGGTGTTAAAGGATTAATTCATGGAAAAAACTGGCGCGGGCTCCCACGCAATTTTCTCCACCAGAGTGGGAAAGCCAGTGACTGAGGGCAGATATTAATAGCCTAGAGAGGGACCATGATTATTGCCCCCCCCCCCCCCCCCCCCGGCTAAAAAAATCTGCCCCCAGCCACCCCAGAAAAGGCACATCTGTAAGATGCACGGTGGGAACCAGGCATGTAGTCCATCCGTTCACCTTTTCTGCGTCGCACAAAGACACGGTGGTTGGAACCAAAGATCTCAAATTTGGACTCATCAAACCAAAGCACAGATTTCCACTGGTCTAATGTCCATTCCTTGTGTTCTTTAGCCCAAACAAGTCTCTTCTGCTTGTTGCCCGTCCTTAGCAGTGGTTTCCTAGCAACTATTTTACCATGAAGACCTGCTGCACAAAGTCTCCTCTTAACAGTTATTGTAGAGATGTGTCTGCTGCTAGAACTCTGTGTGGCATTGACCTGGTCTCTAATCTGAGCTGCTGTTAACCTGCGATTTCTGAGGCTGGTGACTCGGATAAACTTCTCATCAGAAGCAGAGGTGACTCTTGGTCTTCCTTTCCTGGGGCGGTCCTCATGTGAGCCAGTCTCTTTGTAGCGCTTGATGGTTTTTGCCACTGCACTTGGGGACACTTTCAAAGTTTTCCCAATTTTTCGGACTGACTAACCTTCATTTCTTAAAGTAATGATGGCCACTCGTTTTTCTTTACTTAGAATTTGTATTATGGCAAGAAAAAAGCAGCTAACAGTCTATTCAGTAGGACTATCAGCTGTGTATCCACCAGACTTCTGCACAACACAACTGATGGTTCCAACCCCATTTATAAGGCAAGAAATCCCACTTATTAAGCCTGACAGGGCACACCTGTGAAGTGAAAACCATTCCCGGTGACTACCTCTTGAAGCTCGTCAAGAGAATGCCAAGAGTGTGCAAAGCAGTCATCAAAGCAAAAGGTGGCTACTTTGAAGAACCTAGAATATAAGATATATTTTCAGTTGTTTCACACTTTTTTGTTAAGTATATAATTCCACATGTGTTAATTCATAGTTTTGATGCCTTCAGTGTGAATGTACAATTTTCATAGTCATGAAAATACAGAAAACTCTTTAAATGAGAAGGTGTGTCCAAACTTTTGGTCTGTAATATATATATATACAATGGTGTTCAATAGTCCTGCATAGGCGTGAAGAAAACTATATGTTTCATACTTCTGCATCTCTACAGTGAAACTGGTGGAACATATATGTTTTTGTAATCCCTCATTGTATGCCATACTCATTTTTGAATGTCCCAAGTGTATAAATTGTTATGGTAAGCGCATTTTTGATAATTTTTTTACAGCATAACCATACCTACACAGTACAGTGTGTAGAATGGTGAACAGGTTTCTAAGTTCATTAACTTCCAATGCAAGTTCACACAGACTTAAATTTAACTTTTTAAGATTTATTATTTTTTATTGAATTCAGAGTCCTGAAAAGGGCCTTTAGAGTGCATCTTTAGCTTCTAATACTTTATTGGCCAGCCTTTGCTCTTGAGCACCAGCTTGCATCTCTGTGGCATTGAGTGAACAAGCTTCTGCAGATGTTCACGAGTGATGATGTGGTTCCAGGCCTGTATCAGAGCCTCAATCAACTCACTCTTGGTCCTTGGCTGTTTTCTAGATATCTCTAATGATACCTTGTGCCACAAATTTTCAATTGGATTGAGGTCCGGGGACCGAGCTGGCCAGTCAATAGTAGCCACCTTGTTCTTTTTTTTCCATTCCGTTACTGTCTTAGCTCTGTGACAAGGAGCATTATCATCCTGGAAGATGTAATTCCCTGAAAAGAGGTGTTGAGCAGAAGGAAGCATTTTCATATTAAGGATGTCTATGTATTTTTTTGCATTAACCATACCCTCCACAATATGAAGCCTTCCAACACCATTGGCTGCCATACAGCCCCAGACCATTACTTTCATCGGATGTTTCACAGAGAAGCTCAAACACTCTGGCTTGTGCTCTTCATGTGGGAACCTTCTCACATAAGACTTGCCATCATTTCCTAAATTGCAAAAAGTGCTTTCATCACTAAATAGCACTTTTTCCCACTCCTCCTTCCTCCATTTTAAATATTTCAATGCCCACAGTTTTCGCCTTTGTCTTTGTATGGATGTCATCAATGGCTTCTTTCGGGCCTTGCACCCTCTCAATCCTGCTTCCAAACATCTCTTCCTAACAGTTGATGTTGCTACCTCAATATTGCACTTTTCTTGCCATTCTCGCAGAAGCTGAGGAGAGGTGAGCTTTCGATTGGCAAGGGATGTTCTTATCAGTACTCTATCCTCCCTTTTAGTTGACTTTCTGGGCCGACCTTCCTTGCGATCTGGGCCTGTCCTGGGTAATTCCAAGCTACTTATGTTTCTGCAAAATTCTTACGACTGTACTCTGATTACAGCCGACCTTCCTTGCGATCTGGGGGCCAGTATAACCCTCTTCATGTAGCACCACAACTCGCACACGATCCTCCGCTGACAAAAATCTGAAGGCTCCCATCATAAAACTCTACAGTATGATTCAGCTAGATAGACCAACAGATAAAACAAACAAACAAAGCAGCAGATGGGATGTAATGTGATTGGCTGCCATATCCAGGTTATGATTGGTCACAAGAACCTCATCTGTGATTGGCTAATTTTGGATCTGAAGCTGTACAATATTTAGTTGTGCTTTCAATTCCCATATTGTTGCAATAATATCAGGCAAAACTGCTTCAAAAGCTAAAAATATTACAGGGAGAGAATGCAAAATTGTATTCTGAACAAAACCATATATAATATGTCATATTAGCATCGAAGATATTCGACAGAAAACGTTTAAAACTTGAAAAATCAATTTATCCTATTCCTATGCAGGACTTTTGAACACCACTGTATATACATACACACACACATATATACATACACACACGCACACGCTCTATGTGTAGACATTTATTTTATCTATTCTATTCTAATCTGTCAGTGTGATTTTACTGTACACCGCACTGAATTGCTGGCTTTTCTGTAGAACACCGGTCCGTATTTCTCACAAGTCACACTGATGGTCCGTGTGGTGTGCGAGGTTCTCTCGCACCCTAAGGCTATGTGCACACGTTGCGGATTTCCTGCGGATCCGCAGCTTTTTTTTCCGCGCAGAAACGCTGCAGAGCCGCAAGTGATTTACAGTACAATGTATATCAATGAAAAAATAAAAAAGCTATGCTAATGGTGTGGAAAATTCTGTGCGGAAATGCTGCGGATTAAAAGTAGTAGCATGTCACTTCTTTTGTGCGGATCTGCAGCGTTTTTGTATCCATTCCATTATAGAAATCTGCAGGGGTAAAAACGCAAGAAATCCGCACAAAATCCGCAGCAAATCCACACCTGCGTTTTCTGCCAAGACATGCAGAATCCGCACAAAAAAATTCCAGAGTCTAATCCGCAACGTGTGCACATAGACTTGCATTGGCGATTCTCAGCCGAGATATGCTGACAATCGTAGCATGCTGTGATTTCACTCGCACACTGAATACGCCTAAGAAAACAACGGATGATAGGAGCTGCCCCATAGATTAACATTGGTCTGAGCGCTATGTGATTTTTTCATCGCATAGCACTCGTCCGTATTACGCTCTAGTGTGACTCCGGCCTAACTCCTCAATACACAGGACTGCCGGGTTAACTGTTCCTGTGTTCTCTAAGAGAGCACTTGCTTTATTCATCGTGGTCTCTCTCCCAAAGAACAAAATGATTAGTCTTTACACTTCCAATATGATGAAACTTCCCTCCTCGGGTATCATGGGTCCTGTCATATACATTAGACAATTCGCTGTTCCTGTTGATATAAGCGGATTCAAATGACTTACATAATGTGTATGGGGGCTTTTACAGTCTTATACTTTGGTAACTATATTTTATGCGATATGTGCTGAAATTCACATAAATTGGATCTGCCTGTGACTTTTTGCTTTGAATTTCGGGAAAATTTGGCACCCAGCCCACATTTGGTTGATGGTATTAGGTCGGATTGACCATTGATTCATCATTTTGTTCTCAACGATTTTACCGATTATATATTGAGAAGGATCATATAAAAAAAATTAAAAAAATTGTGCAATAAAGACAAATAATAAATAAAATGACACGCCCCCCGGGAGAAGGCTAGCGCCGAAACGCACGTAGGGACCTTGGCAGCACGTGTTAGGTAACAATGCCCCTTTGATTATTTGTTTTACTTTCTCTTAATAGCGCCTCATCTTCTTCCACTGTGTTTACATTATATTGCGTTTGCTTTTTCACTAAGGTGCTATTTTTTGAAATTTGCATTTCTTTGAGCCGTCTATATATACGTATAATATATTTTAAAATTATTAGATTATTATAATATGTTGGCTCCTGTTTTCTTATCATTTGGGCATTTATGCAATACTTTTTTTCCCCATTATGGATTGAATAATTTATTACACGTGCTCCATATATTCAGCTGTTATTTTATCAAATCATTATTATCTATTTCAATAAAAATTCATTTTATTTATTATTTATTTGTCTTTATTGCACAATTTTTTTTTATATGATCCTGGTTTAGTCTTTGTGCTTGACTTTCATTTTCTATACAAATTGTTCCATATTTGATAACGGATTATAAATTGAGTCAAATTCTCATTTTACATCTTTCAGTCATCTACATCCGATGTGCGATTTCAGCGTTGACAGATACATAAGTAAACATTCTTAAATCCCCTCCAAAATTATATTAAAAAAACTAATTTATTACAAAACATAGCAAATATTCTACAATAATGTGTGCTTCTTTATATACAGCGAGTTCAGACCACTTCTACCTAGGAACAAAAATTATTTATGACATAAAGAGAACAATGCTGTCAGCGTATGTCCAGGAGTCCGGTCTCAGGCCTTTGCTCTCGTACCATGAGATACAGTTTTACACAACCTTTTGCCGAAGGACATAATTCTTTCCATATTTCTGAGTTTTCGATGGTCAGTAGATCCTAAAGAAAAAAAAAAAAAAAAAACTTAAGATTTGTCCTTGGCATAAGAAGGTGTCCCATGACTACTTTTTAACATGGTTCTCCACTTTTGGAGACAATTTTTGGGACTAAGGCATCAATCAAATGTCCATAAATCACGAACGTGGTCTGTGTTTTTCACGGATAGACCACAAACCCATTATAGTCTATGGGGATGGTCATATCTCCGGAGACATGTCCTTTTCTGATAGTCGCAGATCAAAATTACCCTTACAAACAAGTCTATGGGTTTGGGAAGAAAAAAAAAAAAAAAAGATAAATCACTGACACACTATCATCAGTGTACTGTCCATTATAACAATCCAGTGAATAGGAAAAGCTTTGGTAATTTAGAGATTTATTTTTTTCATATGAGAAAACCCACTGATGATAAAAATGGATTCAAACAAAACACTGATAAAAATCGGACCGGTTTGTTTTTGGGTACCAGAAAAAATAACTGATGTCTGAAGAAGGACAAAAAAATATATATTTGGGGCCAAAAAAAGTTTTTGCAATTGGGTTTAAAAGAAAAAAAAATTATAATATATACACACATGCTCGGGGCGAAAACATTTTTGCAATTTGGCTTTAAAAAAATAAAAAAATAAATAAATTTATATATTTTTTTAGTACCATTCGCTTTCCATAACCTCTGTGTTGTCTATTGCTGGCTGCAGAATGAGCTAGCGGAGAGGCCAACAGTAAGCTCTTTCTGACAATAGAGTTGTACCTCTTATCCATTTCCAAACTCCGTGCAGTTGATTTATGACCACAAACATCGGATACATGCATTTAAAATAAAAAAAAAGTCCCCAAATTCCACAATCATTTTAGCCCCTTTGCAACTATGCATCGTAAAGTTATGTCATAAGGGTGCAGAATTGAGCCAAACACACCCAGGTTCTTACCTCTTTTTCAAGAAAAATTATTTCTGTCGATTCATTTGCTTCTGGTCCGCCCTGCAAGTACCTCTCCTGCACCTCTGATGAAGTCAGACTGCACCTAAAAACAAGCAACAGCAATAGCATTCATTAGAGAGGAAAGAAAAAAAAAAAAAAACTATTATTTTCGCCCAAACTGCGCTCACTTGACATAGAATTCAGCACTAGGTCGTCCTGCGCTGGTGTGATTGCATGCAATGCCCAGGAGAAGAGGTTCACTAAGGGTAGACAGGGGTAGATTAACCTAAAAAATAAAAATATATAATATAATATATATATATATATGCTTCATGAATATTTTATAGAAACGCATTCGATCTGTGTAATTCAGGAGAGAAGCAAAAGCTGCAACTAGGACAACGGGTGCGAGATACTGACACCTCCTGGTCACTGCACGTACTGCAGGTCTATAGGAGATGAAAGGCAGCCTGGAATTTAAACATGGAAGCCACAAGATCCTACGTCTGATGCTTCCATCTAGCACTTCCAGTACATATGCTCGTCAAAATTGTTAAGATAAAATCCACTAAAAAAACCATTTCTTTTTAACCCTTTCCCACTGCAGCCAATTTTCACTTTTTATTTTATTTACTTTTTTTTTCTCCCCTTCTTCCGAGATTCAGAACTTTTTTTTTTGCAGGACAAGTTGCATTTTTGGATCACACTGTTCATTTACAAAATAAGGTACTGAAAAATGATATTCCAAGCGGTGAAAAATACACCACAATTACGCCATTTTTTTTTGTGTATTTTGTTTTACAGCGTTCAGTTTGTGATAAAAAGAGACCCGTCAACACGATTCTTCAGGTCAGTGCATCTAAGGAGATACCAAACTTTTTTTTTTTTTTTTTTCAATATTTTAGTGGCTAAAAAAAAAAAAAGTAAAATTTTGGTTTGTGTCTGTAACTTATGTCGATGGAGTTGTGCGACGTCTTATTTTTGGAGTTGCAAACTGATGTTTTTATTAGCACTATTTGGGAGTACATATAACATATTGACTTCTTTGTCTTGCATTTTTGGGTTTGGTGCAGTAACAAAAAACAACTGCCCCCTCTTTACAGCGGTTACCTTATGGGTTAACTAGTTGGATCATTTTTGTAGATCGGACTTATATAGATGCGTAATATTAAATAGGTTTGTTTTTTTAAATTACCTTTTAATTTATGTATTCAAATTGCCTCTTCTGAGAAAAAGAGGACTTAACTCTATAGCGCCACCTGTTGGAAGTAGCGATCCTACAAGTCACAATCAACCCTTTAACGAGTCGTGCAATATGACTTAGGATAAAAGCCAAATCAGTATCTCAATTCGCTATGAAGTTCCAAACAGGGGGCAAATTCGAACTTTGATATTAAGACTGGTGCAAGGCTTTATGGGAGTACAGAGATAGTAGTGACATGGCCAACCATTGGCTCCTGAAACAGCATCATCACCGCCATGGCCAACCATTGGCTCCTGAAACGGCATCATCACTGCCATGGCCAACCATTGGCTCCTGAAACAGCATCATCATCACCATGGCTAACCATTGGCTCCTGAAACAGGATCATCACCGCCATGGCTAACCATTGGCTCCTGAAACAGCATCATCACCGCCATGGCTAACCATTGGCTCCTGAAAGAGCAACATCACCGCCATGGCTAACCAATGGCTCCTGAAACCAGATCATCACCCATGTGTGACAGGAATGGTCGCGGACGTGATCTGTCCACTTAAAGTCACTGTTGGAGATTGATAGTGAGTAAACAGCAGCGATCAGGGCCAGCTCCGATCACTGCTGCTAGAGGCAGGTACTGGCTGTAGAACATTGTTTCATCATTAAATAGAAACAATTATAGATGATGGCGTCCAGTAACAGGAAGCATTAGACCCCGTACAGTTGGCATGAGACCCTCACCTCGTCCCGTATCTCGGCGAGAATGGATGAGAACAGCTCTCGAATGACTAATTCTGGTTGCAAAACTTCCAGGCTCAGCTCTTCCTCTGGAATATTCGGAGCCACAGCCTAAAATGGGGGACAGAAATTGGGCATTATACCTTTATCTCATACATATACTTATATCCCACGTCACCCGATTACTACCAATGTCATCAACTCGCCGTCATACATGACCTTTCACATCAACTAGTTCTACCAGTCTGGACAAGTCTTCACCCCAACTAGTAGCTCAGCTTCTGATTCACTTCTCGACGGGCAAAACAATAACCCCCTGTAGGTAACCAAAATCACCACCTGTTCTTCAGCTGGCCATACACAATAAATGGCACTCGTGTGGCCGACAGCTATTCCACCAGATCCCCCAAACATTTAGATGCTTGGCCGAGTGTGCATGTGTCCCGACTGGGAATAGGGGTGTCAAACTCTGCCAGACACAGCTCTTTTCATGTGATAACTAAAGGATGGGAAAAGTCGGAACATCACCCTATACATCCGATAGTCAACTGGGTGCCCCAAAATCAGTGATGTTCCTTAATACAGCTCGGTTATCACTTACTCTTTTGTTATGGGGCAAAGGTTGAGAAATGTGCCATTTTCTCCACATTTCTTTTACCTTAGGTTCAGGATGTCCTCCCGGTACATCGAGCTGGCCCGCTGCCTCTCCTACTCTATGGCTTCTTCTCAGCATCACAAAGCGCCCATCTTTACACTGAAGAGCGGCTCCTACACCAAGTGGCTGTGCCAAGTAAGCCTGCGTGTCCCCAAACTCTTGTCCTCCCTTCTCTTGCAGGGCACTCGCCTCGCCGGACCAGTTGGTACCAAGGAAGTCTCTGTAAGACGTCAACGCCAGGTGTAGGGTCAACCCTCCCGGTTCATCCAGGGTGGCTTCACTTTCTCCTCCTTTCCTTCCACCATCTCTGTTCATGTTCTTTTTTTTCTGCTCAGCTGCCTCTCTAGCTCCAGCCTCTCCATCAGGCAGGACAGAATGAAGCCTGAATTTGGCTCCGTTAAATACCCAAGGTTGCTTCCGCTGACGTTCTTCAAAGTCCGAGAGAATCCGTTCTTCCAATGGAGGAGGGAGACGGCGACGCTGATACAGAGGGGAGAGCTGAGCGTGAACTTTACGTTGAGGGATCCCCTTGGGGGTCGGACTGCAGTATAAGATGGAGATCTCGGGATCCATGTGTCCTGCAGAGAGAACATGAAATGAGGCCATTACCATTCAGTGCATCCGCTGTAGGATCACTCGTTTTTCTATGAAGCCCCCAATAGCTGCCATATATGTAAAGCATTGTAATAGCAGATATTACCAGTGACAGCGGAGTATGGAGGGCTCCCGGCCAGCCGCTTCTAATGCATAGTGTTCAGTGCAGGAGCCGAGGTGATTATAAGGCATACCACTCCTGTTCTCTCACGTCACGGACACCCCGGGAATGTCACCCATCCAGCATAGCTGTCTCGGCCCCACCTAGTGACTGACGCCTTACACAGCACAGGAGTTGTCACAGACCTCAGTATGAGGCTAAGTTCACATTACGCGTTTTTTTTAATGCAAATTTTCAGCTGCGTTTTACAGTACCAGCAAAGTCTATGAGATTTCAGAAATCTCATGCACACACATTGGTTTTTTTGTCACCAGTATTTTGTGCTTTGCATGGTTTTTTTTGCACAATAGAGCATGTCACTTCTTTCAGAATTTTTCACCCATTAAAATGAATTAGTGGTGAAAAAAGGCTGAAAAAAACCCGCAGGCATCAGGTTTTCCTGTGTTTTTGCGACAAATCCTGATTTTATAGAATAGGGCTTTTTTTTTTTTCCAACTCTAAACTTTTTAAGCAGGCACGAGAGACAAATCTAGCATCCAAAAAAAGCAGCTTCTTTCCTTCCAAAAAATCAGGTTTTGCTGCAGAAAAAAAAGCTGAAAAAACACCTAGTGTGAACTTACCCTAAGGGTATGTGTAGACAATCAGTAAATCCTATGGGTTGGACGCTGTGTACTTGTGCAGCGTCCAGACGTTACAGAATAGTGGATGGGATTTCAAGTATTCACATGCCCTCTATGTGTCCACTGGCGCCCGCAATTCACCCGTGGAGTCGGACATGCGGCACATCTCTCCAGACCGCAGCAGGTCTATTTATCTTGTGGAGACATGAGCCTCCGCAAGATAGATTTCACTCGTCCAATGTATAGGACGCGGTGATTCCGCACTGTTCAATGAACACATGTGGAGTCGCCTGCGTTCAATAGCCGGCAGCGCTGCAGACACAGCGGACATGTGCTGCCAGTTCCTGGTAGTCTGCACATACCTGAAGGGTCTAATCGCATTATAAAGGGAACTGTTATGTTGATGACAGCCTCTGACCTGCTGGCCGGATGTTATAGAGCAGGAGGAGCTGATCAGACTCATATCAGATTTGTGGGAAAAGATTCATTAAAACTTGCATTTCTTGAAATCCCCAGTGTTTGCACGCATAGGAGTCCAATCAGCGGTCCTACTAGTGATTGACAGTCTTCTGTGTGTAACTGTGCATTCAGAGATAGCTGTCAATCACTGAGTGGGACTGACAGTCTTCCCTGTATAACTGTGCATTCAGAGATAGCTGTCAATCACTGAGTAGGACCGCCCACTGGACTCAATGTAACTTTCAATGACTAAAAAAAACTTATCCAAGAACAGTCGTGCCCAATGTGCTTTATCACATATATATTAATTAGTGGCAGTGTGTGTCGTACGCCATATCACTGTGTAGAGGAGACGTCAGATGGGTGCAGCCATGATGTAGACAGCGTGTGCACATTCCAGGCATAGTCACGGAGCCGCCGCAGCACAGACTGGTTCCCACATGCATGTCACTTGACAAACAGTAAGGTTTTTTAATATCAGAGTTAGGACCTTCCCAACTACGGTCACCGTGACGAGGCGGGATGGCTTTAGCATTTTTTTAATCAAAAAACATGTTAACTGAGTACTGCATATTATTTTCATGCACGATGCTGTTTATTTATTTACTGCAGGGTATTTAATCGTTATGTTTCTGTCTGTGTTTTATATTTTGGTTCCCACATTATGTACATTGTGTTACATAAGACACCTAATACCAGGCCAGTAGCTGACGGAACACTGCAGCGCTAATCCCACAGCTCAGTTCCTGGAGTGCCGGAGTTCACACCAATTAGTGCATATAAGTGAGGATTTGTTAGGAGGAAATTGCAAGTGTTCAACAATCCCACACACTGAATACAACGTCTATCGAATTACTCGGTGTATAACAAGGTGCAGAATTTACCTCCACCAAAATAAATGGGTCACATGTATTCACAAGCCAGGCTATCCTCCCTGCGTCCCCAAACCTGTGTTTCCCCGCACAGCGGAGCCCATGTCGCCGATTCTGCAGTTGCTTGCACAGCTGATTGCCTGCAGCGCTTCTGCACGCTTACAGCTGTCACTCAATAGCTATCATCAAAAAAACCTCTATAGACCCAAGCCTGAACATGTACTATACAGTACTGACATCCACTGATTTCCAGAAAGTAATGGCTGAATATTCTGCTGGGACGCCCACTGAATTCAATGTGCTGAGAAGGCTCAGAAATCTAATTTCCTGCTGACTTGGATTATCACTTTTCATGTATCGCTCCGGTGTAAGAGCAAAACCACATGATGGTAGCCAGACTATACTGCAGTATTAAGTGGTGGGATTTTTTTATTTTTTTTTTCCTGTAAATGTGATTGAGTCCGCTATGATTTTAGTGGAATCAAAAAACATTCTGTACTTTTTTTTTTGTACAGGTAAAAAAAAGACAGATTCCAACTGGGTCAGCCAGTGAGTTTTCCAAGGTGAGGTCACTTCAAGGAAAACTCGGCGTCTTTTTTTCCTGAAGCATTTCAGCCACCAGAATTTTTTCCCTGTATGTGCATTAAGAGAGTGGGCGGATTCTAGGAAGAATAAACATGTAATTTGTACCACTTCACAGTTTCTGAACCCTGCAGCGGCTAAAAGAAGTAATAGAAGGCTGCAAAGTACTGCAGTGCGCAGGGAACGGTCAGAGGCCCAGCGCCTGCGCACTGCAGTACTTTACACTGCCTTCAACAGGACAAAGTACGCCTGCCCCGGAGCCGCGGCGTGAAGACAAGAGGACGTCATGGAAAGACGATGGGAAGCTCCGGACCCAGGACGCCCCTGGGTGAGTATAATCTAACCTCTTTTTCTCATCTTTCAGGATACATTGGGGGCTTATCTACAGCATTACAGAATGCTCTAGATAATCCCCTGATGCCGGTGGCCGCAGCTTATAGGCGAAATTTGGGGTGACAGGTTCCCTTTAAAAGTTACAATTGTCAGAAATGTCTTGTGCTAAAGCATTAAGATTTCCCTATACTGGAACTAAAGGGCTCAGGCCAACCCCTGAAAAACAATACCATAATACTATTCTCCACAAGTCAATACAGTAAGTTCTGACATTTGCCAATATATGTGCCTGACTCTCTGCAAACACCTTTATACAAAACTATTAAAAAAAACAAAAAAAAAAACAATGTAATTGATTTTTTTTCTCTGCATCCTGAGATTGGTAAACTCAATTAACTTAACATTGTTAAGAAACTTATCCAGTGCAGCGTACAATCTTTTTTTTTTTTTTTTTTGCAGAATGTGTATATAATATAAATATATATCTCTGAGGCCTCTTTCACACGTCCTGATATTTCCGGTACCGGAAAAACCGGTACCGGAGATATCCGTGTCCGTATGTCCGTGTGCTCAAGTGGCACATCAGTGTGGCACACGTGCGGCAACCGTGTGCCGCCTGAGGACCGTGCAGGAGAGACAGCGCTACACTAAGCGCTGTCCCCCCCCGCATGTGGTGCTGAAGGCAGAATTCATCTCTTCTCCCCCAGCGTTCGTTGGAGAGAAGATATGAAAGATCTTTTTTTTTTTTTTTTTGGGGGGGGGGGGTGAAAAATAAATTTTGCATGTGCCCCCCGCCTCCCCCCTCAGTGCGCCGCCTGGTCCCTTGCCGCAGAAATACTCACCTAGCTCCCCGCGATGTATCCTCTGTTCTCTCCGCGCTGGCAGCTTCTGTGTGAGCGGTCACGTGGTACCGCTCATTACAGTCAGGGAATATTCACTGACTGTAATGAGCGGTCCCACGTGACCGCTCACACAGGAGAAGCTGCCAGCGCGGAGAGGACAGAGGAAACATCGCGGAAGCTAGGTGAGTATTTCTGCGGCAAGGGACCAGGCGGCGCACTGAGGGGGGAGGCGGGGGGCACATGCAAAATTTATTTTTCACAAGAAAAAAAAAAAAACTTGATCTTTCATCTCTTCTCTCCGGCGGGGGAGAAGAGATGAATTCCGCCTTCAGCACCACAGCGGGGGGGACAGCGCTTAGTGTAGCGCTGTCTCTCCTGCGGGCGGTACGTGCACACGGAGGAGAGTGCACACTGTTCTCCGTGTGCTGTCCGTATTGTGGTCCATGCTGCCGGTCAAAAACGGACATGTCTACGTGTTTTCAGCACGGACATACGGTCCGTGTGAAAACACGCACATGTGCATAGACCCATTCATTTAAATGGGTCTACGTGTGTCAGTGTCTCCGGTACGTGAGAAAACTGTCACTACACGTACCGGAGACACTGACGTGTGAAAGAGGCCTAAGAGAGAGAGAGAGAAAGAAAGACTTTGCTTTCTTATACAGTAGAAAGAAGGAGCACGGATGTGCATCCTGCTCAGGATTGTAGACGTAACCAGTGATTCTGATCCCGGAATGTGGAGTAAGGACGGTGCCAGGTGTCCGGGAGCAGCATTTTTCAAGCCTTTTGTTATGGGAAATGTTGCAATGCTTTGGACCCCATTTATAGTGTCTCCATAGAATATTACAGCAGGTTCCAGCACTCAGGGGCCACACTAGGGTGCCAAGGAAATGCATGGTCAAAATTAAGTAGCACATTTTTGAAGGTCTTACCTCCTAATTTTGTTCCTTTTTGGTCATAGATATTTTATAATTTTCTTTTTTTAAGATTAGTTATCATTTACTGGTTGCTCAATGGCACATCATATTGCAGTTTTAAATGTTTGTTTAGTATTTATCGTCACACATATCCCGTGTTATGTATGGTATGTTACGCCGTTTACCAATCAGATTAATTGATTTTATATTTTGATAGATCGGGCGTTTCTGAACGAGGTGATACAAAATGTGTGTACAATGTATATAATTGTGTAATGCATATTTTACTGTAATAGAATGCTTACTGCCATTCTATGTTTGTTTTTTTTAATTATAAATAGTATATCCAGTGAAAGGGAACCTATCACCCCGTTTTTTAAAGATTAGATAAAAATAGTGTGAAATAGGGGCAGAGCTGGGCTTTACATTAGTGCCTTTTTGGTGCCTTTACACCCCCGTTAGGCTGCCGAAATACCTTTGTGAAGTGGCCGTTTTGTCCTGTCACTCAAGTTGGTCAGGTCGGATGGGCGTGGTCACAGCGCTGTTTGTCCCCCAGGATCCTGCTCATCATTACGTTGGTGGCGTAGTGGTGTGCGCATGTCCAGCAGATGAATCCACTGCCCAGGAGATGAATAACAGCGCGGTCTTCGCTATTCAGCCGTTTACCGGTGGGCGCGGCCATCTTTCCTGTGGCCGCGCCTGCGCAGATGGAGAGCTCTGCTGCCCGGGGCTTCAGGAAAATGGCCTGCCGCGATCTCCAACTGCGCACGCGCAGAATCCCGGGCCAAATTTGAGGGGTAAGACTTACCAATTTGCAATGTCTGGACCAGAGTGACGCAGCCAAACTTACTTTACCCCCCCACCCAATATACCGGCCATGGGGGCTCCACACACCCGCGTATCCCCCCTAATATACTGGCCATGGGGGCTCCATGCTCTGCAGCTCCAGTCAGTCAGGGTAGCTGTAGAGCCAAGCGGAGCTCCAGGACCTTCGATGATGTCACCACCAGCATGTGACCAGTGACGCGAGTGGGCGGAGTCAGCCCTCGCTGTGCGGGCTGCAGGGGTGCTGTATCCATTATAGCCAGCGCAGCACTCAGGCAGTAAGTACAGCCGCCCGCACTCAGCACAGCCGACCGCACTCAGCACAGCCACGCACAGCCGACCGCACTCAGCACAGCCGCCCGCACTCAGCACAGCCGACCGCACTCAGCACAGCCACGCACAGCCGACCGCACTCAGCACAGCCGCCCGCACTCAGCACAGCCGCCCGCACTCAGCACAGCCACGCACAGCCGCCTGCACTCAGCACAGCCACGCACAGCCGCCCGCACTCAGCACAGCCACGCACAGCCGCCCGCACTCGGCACAGCCGCCCGCACTCAGCACAGCCGCCCGCACTCAGCACAGTCACGCACAGCCGCCCGCACTCAGCACAGCCGCCCGCACTCAGCACAGCCGCCCGCACTCAGCACAGCCGCCCGCACTCAGCACAGCCGCCCGCACTCAGCACAGTCACGCACAGCCGACCGCACTCAGCACAGCCACGCACAGCCGACCGCACTCAGCACAGCCACGCACAGCCGCCCGCACTCAGCACAGCCACGCACAGCCGCCCGCACTCGGCACAGCCGCCCGCACTCAGCACAGCCGCCCGCACTCAGCACAGTCACGCACAGCTGCCCGCACTCAGCACAGCCGCCCGCACTCAGCACAGTCACGCACAGCCGACCGCACTCAGCACAGCCACGCACAGCCGACCGCACTCAGCACAGCCACGCACAGCCGCCCGCACTCAGCACAGCCACGCACAGCCGCCCGCACTCGGCACAGCCGCCCGCACTCGGCACAGCCGCCCGCACTCGGCACAGCCGCCCGCACTCGGCACAGTCACGCACAGCCGCCCGCACTCAGCACAGCCGCCCGCACTCAGCACAGTCACGCACAGCCGACCGCACTCAGCACAGCCACGCACAGCCGACCGCACTCAGCACAGCCACGCACAGCCGCCCGCACTCAGCACAGCCACGCACAGCCGCCCGCACTCGGCACAGCCGCCCGCACTCAGCACAGCCGCCCGCACTCAGCACAGCCGCCCGCACTCAGCACAGCCGCCCGCACTCAGCACAGTCACGCACAGCCGCCCGCACTCAGCACAGCCGCCCGCACTCAGCACAGCCGCCCGCGCTCAGCACAGCCGCCCGCACTCAGCACAGTCACGCACAGCCGACCGCACTCAGCACAGCCACGCACAGCCGACCGCACTCAGCACAGCCACGCACAGCCGCCCGCACTCAGCACAGCCGCCCGCACTCAGCACAGTCACGCACAGCCGACCGCACTCAGCACAGCCACGCACAGCCGACCGCACTCAGCACAGCCACGCACAGCCGACCGCACTCAGCACAGCCACGCACAGCCGCCCGCACTCGGCACAGCCGCCCGCACTCAGCACAGCCGCCCGCACTCAGCACAGTCACGCACAGCCGCCCGCACTCAGCACAGCCGCCCGCACTCAGCACAGCCGCCCGCACTCAGCACAGCCGCCCGCACTCAGCACAGCCGCCCGCACTCAGCACAGTCACGCACAGCCAACCGCACTCAGCACAGCCACGCACAGCCGACCGCACTCAGCACAGCCACGCACAGCCGCCCGCACTCAGCACAGCCGCCCGCACTCAGCACAGCCGCCCTCAGCACAGCCGCCCGCACTCAGCACAGCCGCCCGCACTCAGCACAGCCGCCCGCACTCAGCACAGCCGCCCGCACTCAGCACAGCCGCCCGCACTCAGCACAGCCGCCCGCACTCAGCACAGCCGCCCGCACTCAGCACAGCCGCCCGCACTCAGCACAGTCACGCACAGCCGACCGCACTCAGCACAGCCACGCACAGCCGCCCGCACTCAGCACAGCCGCCCGCACTCAGCACAGTCACGCACAGCCGACCGCACTCAGCACAGCCACGCACAGCCGCCCGCACTCAGCACAGCCGCCCGCACTCAGCACAGCCGCCCGCACTCAGCACAGCCGCCCGCACTCAGCACAGCCGCCCGCACTCAGCACAGCCGCCCGCACTCAGCACAGCCACCCGCACTCAGCACAGCCACGCACAGCCGCCCGCACTCAGCACGGAAGCCCGCACTCAGCACGGAAGCCCGCACTCAGCACGGAAGCCCGCACTCAGCACGGAAGCCCGCACTCAGCACGGAAGCCCGCACTCAGCACGGAAGCCCGCACTCAGCACGGAAGCCCGCACTCAGCACGGAAGCCCGCACTCGGGCAGTAGAGCCGGAGAGAGAAAGATAGGAGCAACATATGGCAGAATGGAAACAGGAACAGGCAGAATGGGTGCAGCACATTACAACAGAATGGGGGCACAGGATGGGAGCAGCACATGACAGAATGGGGGCGCAGGATGGGAACAGCACATGACAGAATGATTGCGCACGATGGGAGCAGCACATGACAGAATGGGGGCGCACACATGACAGGATGGGGTGCAGGATGGGAGCACATGACAGGATGGGGACGCAGGATGGAGCAGCACATGACAGGATGGGGACGCAGGATGGAGCAGCACATGACAGGATGGGGGCGCAGGATGGAGCAGCACATGACAGGATGGGGGCGCAGGATGGGAGCAGCACATGACAGAATGGGGGCGCAGGATGGGAGCAGCACATGACAGAATGGGGGCGCAGGATGGGAGCAGCACATGACAGGATGGGGGCGCAGGATGGAGCAGCACATGACAGAATGGGGGCGCAGGATGGGAGCAGCACATGACAGAATGGGGGCGCAGGATGGGAGCAGCACATGACAGAATGGGGGCACAGGATGGGAGCAGCACATGACAGGATGGGGGCGCAGGATGGGAGCAGCACATGACAGAATGGGGGCACAGGATGGGAGCAGCACATGACAGAATGGGGGCACAGGATGGGAGCAGCACATGACAGGATGGGGGCGCAGGATGGGAGCAGCACATGACAGAATGGGGACGCAGGATGGAGCAGCACATGACAGGATGGGGGCGCAGGATGGAGCAGCATATGACAGGATGGGGGCGCAGGATGGAGCAGCACATGACAGAATGAGGGCGCAGGATGGAGCAGCACATGACAGAATGGGAGAGCAAGATGGGAGCAGCACATACCAGGATGGAGACCATATACCAGTATAAATGCTTGCCACCCAGGCATAGAATGGGTTCAATAGCTAGTATATGTATATTGTATATATATATATATATATATATATATATATATATATATATAATAAATAAAATTGTAAAAATAGTTTACATCTTCCACGTTTTCTGGAACATAAGTAAAATCTAAAAATCAAGACGAATGAACACATCTGGTATCGCCACGAGCGCAGCGGTCCAGACTAATAAAACAACAGAATATTTATCCTGTAGGATGGACCCTAAAATGACTACGCAGAATGGCGGATTATTTCTGTCCTTTCACCTCCCAAAAAATGCAATAAAATGATCAGGAAGTCGCACAGACACCAAAGTGTTGATAAAAGCACCGCTCGCCCGCCATACACAAGCCCTGATACACCGCTATCAAAAAAAAAGGAAGTTTGTAGCGTTTGGAAAGTTTGGAAGCACAGGAGCCCGCTGAGGAGGTGTCAGGGAGTTCTACGTTGCCCTTAAAGGGGGGAGATGACTTTTTCCCTCTGCCACGTCATACCTGCAGCTCTGATGACGTCACGAGGGTCCTATGTCGCTGATATCCGTCCTAGAAATCGCAGGAGGCAGCCTGGCCCTGTAACTGCCAATGTGAACGTCCCCCTCCACATACGTCACTCACACAGACGGCACGGTAATCTGTAGCGGATCCCCTCGTACACCGGCCACATATATCGCACTGTGTACTTGGTGATATCGCAATATATCGCGCACGTAAATCCTCCGGTACCTGCTTCGCCGCTACGGCCCCGCCTCCTCCACTCCCATTGGATAACGTTACCGGCCACAAGGAAGCATCACAGCCAATCACAACCGATCTCTGGTTAGCGCATGCGCGGCCTGTCGAAGGTGACATCTGCGAAGACGGTAAGTGGGATTGGTTATCCCCCCCCCCCCCCCAATACGCAGATGGTTTACCCCGTGACTGTGTAGTCTAATGGGGGTTAGTGATGTGGTACGTCTTTATAGGGGGGAGTCTGGCTGTGAGGCTGAATGTTCTGTACATAACCTCAGTGTAAACAGGAGGCCTACCTACCCTGCAGCGAGTCACAGTAATGGAGGACAGGGGCAGTTATGTTCCTCCATGAATACCCCTTCCATTCCAATATGGCACACTGCAGCAGATGCCACAGATTTCCATCACGTTCTCTATTAGCCCCCTGACAGGAGCACCAGAGTCAGTATCACAGTATCAGAAGGCTGTGTTAGCATTTTGGGGCGCCCTACGGGATCCCAGATACATGGGGCGTACACAATGCCACATTGGTTTCTTTTCGGACTGAAATATCCTCTTAAGGCTATGTTCACACGCTGCGGGTTTTGCTGCGGACCCGCAGCTGTTTTGCAGCTGCGGGTCCGCATCCTTTTTCCATGTAGGTTACAGTACAATGTAACCTAATGGAAAACAAAACCCGCTGTGCCGACGATCCTTTTTTTCTGTGGAAAATCCGCGCGGATTTTCTGCAGAAAAAAAGAAGGAGCATGTCACTTCTTGGTGCAGAATCGCAGCGATTCTGCACCCATAGAAATGCATTGAACCGCTAACTTCCCGCATGGGGCTGTGCCCACGTTGCGGGAAGTTAAGCGGATAATGTGCGGGTGGTACCCGGGGTGGAGGAGAGGAGACTCTCCTCCAGGCCCTGGGAACCATATTTGGGTGTAAAAAAAAGAATTAAAATAAAAAATCATGCTATACTCACCTCTCAGCGCTGCCCGCGGCGTCCGGTCTCAGTTGCTGTGCCGAACAGGACCTGTGGTGACGTCGCGGTCACATGACCGTGATGACGCCGCGGTCACATGACCGTGACGTCACGAAGGTCCTTGTCGGCACAGCCGCTTGCAGCGCCGGGGAGATCGCAACGTCAGAGGGTGAGTATAGCCAATTTTTATTATTTTTTACATTACTATTGATGCTGCATATTGCTGCATATGCAGCATCAATAGTACAGCAGTAATCCCGCAGCGGAAACCGCGGAACAAACCGCGATAAATCTGCAGGGATAACCGCAGCGGGTTTGCCCTGCAGATTTATCAATTCCGCTGCGGGATTAACCCGCAGAGGAACCCGCAGCGTGTGAACGTGGCCTAAAAATACTTTAAAAAGTTATTTTTTGTGTAGGAGGCTTTTTTTGTGTATGGGGTCTTATTTTTCTGTCAATTCATACCGTGGTCAAATATGGAGAAATTTTTAACCCCTCAGCTCAAATGGACATAAAGGAGTATTCCCGTTACCAAGATCCTCTCCCAATATGTAGTAATAATAGTAATATTAGCAAATACCTCCTGTTAGAAATGTATAGTTCTTCTGATTCGCTCTGTCTCTTACCCCATGTGCAGGACATTCCAGTAGCTTAGGTATCCATGGTTATGGCCAATCACATAGTGACACTTAGTTGGTAGTGGTCATAGCCAGGGGCGTAACTACCGCGGTCACAGCGGTCGCCAGTACGACCGGGCCCGGCGGGTCAGGGGCCCGGCAGGTCAGAGGCACCCAACACCATGTTGCAGTGCAGGAGATTCCTCCTGCATGGCAACAGTCCGAGGCGTATCTAGGGGGAGGGGTGTTATGATCCTTAGTGGCTGAGGATCACGAATAGACCAGCAAGTGAATAAACTAAGGACAAGCTCTAGGGAGATGGTAACTGGACTGATCGCAAATCTGAACCTATCCAACACAAATAGAGGTAGCCGGTGAACGTGCCTAAAAAATTCCTAGACGTCTCGAGCCAGCCTGAGGAACTAGTTACCCCTAAAGAGAAAGAAAGACCTCGCTTGCCTCCAGAGAAATAATCCCCAAAGATATAGAAGCCCCCAACAAATATTAACGGTGAAGTAAGAAGAAGGCACATACGTAGGGATGAAATCAGATTCAGCAAAAGAGGCCCACTAGTACTAGAAAGCAGAAAATAGAGCAGGGGTCTATGCGATCAATAAAAAACCCTTACAAAATATCCATCCTGAGATTTCAAGAACCCACGCACCAACTAATGGTGCGTGGGGAGAAACTCAGTCCACTAGAGCATCCAGCAAGCGAGGGAATCACATTTTAGCAAGCTGGACAAGAAAACATGATAAACACTGCTGATCAAAAAATGAGCAAAACAAAACTTAGCTTGTCCTGGATGGACTGGGAGCAAGGTAGTCAGAAGGAATCTGAGTAGCACTGATTACATCCACAGCCGGCAACAAGTGAAAGTAAAACAGAGCTATATAGGAACCTCCCAGAGGATAACGAACCAGCTGATAGCCAGAGACCAGCAGGATAACAAACAAAGCCACCAGGGGGAGCCCAAAGCAAAAGTCACACCATACCACCAGTGACCACAAGAGGGAGCCTGAAAACAGAGTTCACAACAGTACCCCCCCCTTAAGGAGGGGTCACCGAACCCTCATGAAAACCCCCAGGGCGATCAGGATGAGCCACAAGGAAGGCACGAACCAAATCGGCCGCATGAACATCAGAAGCGACAACCCAAGAATTATCCTCCTGACCATAGCCCTTCCACTTGACCAAATACTGGAGCCTCCGTCTAGAAACACGAGAATCCAAGATCTTCTCCACCACGTATTCCAATTCTCCCTCAACCAGCACCGGGGCAGGAGGCTCAACCGGAGGAACCACAGGTACCACATACCTCCGCAACAACGAGCGATGGAACACATTATGAATAGCAAATGATGCCGGGAGGTCCAGACGGAATGACACAGGGCCAAGGACTTCCAGAATCTAATAAGGACTGATAAACTGAGGCTTGAACTTAGGAGAGGAGACCTTCATAGGAACGAAGCGAGAAGACAACCACACCAAGTCCCCAACGCGAAGTCGGGGACCCACACAGCGACGGCGGTTGGCAAAGAGCTGAGCCTTCTCTTGTGACAACTTCAAATTGTCCACCACATGATTCCAAATCTGATGCAACCTATCCACCACAACATCCACTCCAGGACAATCAGAAGGCTCCACCTGACCCGAGGAAAAACGAGGATGAAACCCCGAATTACAAAAAAAAGGAGAAACCAAAGTAGCAGAACTAGCCCGATTATTAAGGGCAAACTCGGCCAACGGCAAAAAAGTAACCCAGTCGTCCTGGTCAGCAGAAACAAAACATCTTAAATAAGTCTCCAAGGTCTGATTAGTTCGCTCGGTTTGGCCATTCGTCTGAGGATGGAAGGCCGACGAAAAAGACAATTCAATGCCCAACTTAGCACAAAAGGTCTGCCAAAATCTAGACACAAACTGGGATCCTCTGTCAGAAACAATGTTCTCAGGAATCCCGTGCAAACGAACCAAATTTTGAAAAAACAGTGGAACCAACTCGGAGGAGGAAGGCAACTTAGGCAAGGGCACCAAATGGACCATCTTAGAAAAACGATCACACACCACCCAGATGACAGACATTCTCTGAGAGACAGGGAGATCTGAAATAAAATCCATGGAAATGTGCGTCCAAGGCCTTTTCGGGACAGGCAAAGGTAACAGCAAACCACTGGCACGAGAACAGCAAGGCTTCGCCCGAGCACAAATTCCACAAGACTGCACAAAGGAACGCACATCCCGCGACAAGGAAGGCCACCAAAAAGACCTGGCCACCAAGTCTCTGGTACCAAATATTCCAGGATGGCCCGCCAACACCGAAGAATGAACCTCGGAGATGACTCTGTTGGTCCATCTATCCGGGACAAACAGTCTCTCCGGTGGACAGCGGTCAGGTCTATCCGCCTGAAACTCTTGCAGCACACGTCGCAAATCTGGGGAGATGGCAGACAAAATCACCCCTTCTCTAAGGATACCAGCCGGCTCTGAATCTCCAGGAGAGTCAGGCACAAAACTCCTAGAAAGAGAATCAGCCTTCACATTCTTCGAACCAGGCAGGTACGAGACCACGAAATCAAAACGAGAGAAAAACAACGACCAACGAGCCTGTCTAGGATTCAGCTGCTTGGCCGACTCGAGATAAATTAAATTCTTGTGATCAGTCAAGACCACCACACGATGTTTAGCTCCCTCGAGCCAATGTCGCCACTCCTCAAATGCCCACTTCATAGCCAACAGCTCCCGATTACCGACATCATAATTCCGCTCGGCAGGCGAAAACTTTCTTGAAAAGAAAGCACATGGCTTCATCACAGAGCCATCGGGGCTTCTCTGTGACAAAACAGCCCCCGCTCCAATCTCGGAAGCATCAACCTCCACCTGGAAGGGAAGTGAGACATCTGGCTGACATAAGACCGGAGCCGAAGAAAACCGACGCTTCAGCTCCCGAAAGGCCTCCACAGCCGCAGAAGACCAATTAGTCACATCAGAACCCTTCTTGGTCAAATCCGTCAAAGGCTTAACAACGCCAGAAAAATTAGCTATGAAGCGACGGTAAAAATTAGCAAAACCCAAGAACTTCTGAAGACTCTTAACAGATGTAGGCTGCGTCCAGTCATGAATAGCCTGAACCTTGACTGGGTCCATCTCAATAGTAGAAGGAGAAAAAATGAAACCCAAAAAAGAAATCTTCTGGACTCCAAAAAGACATTTTGAGCCCTTCACAAATAAAGCATTGTCACGCAGGACCTGAAAGACCATCCTAACCTGCTTAACATGAGACTCCCAATCATCCGAAAAAACCAGAATATCATCCAGATACACAATCATAAACTTATCCAGATATTCACGGAAGATGTCATGCATAAAGGACTGAAAGACTGAAGGAGCATTAGAAAGTCCAAAAGGCATCACCAAGTACTCAAAATGGCCTTCAGGCGTATTAAATGCAGTTTTCCATTCATCACCCTGTTTTATACGCACAAGGTTATACGCACCATGCAGATCTATCTTGGTGAACCAACTAGACCCCCTAATGCGAGCAAACAAATCAGTTAACAATGGCAAAGGATACTGAAATTTGACCGTGATTTTATTCAAAAGGCGATAATCAATACAGGGTCTCAGGGAACCATCCTTTTTAGCCACAAAAAAGAATCCTGCACCAAGAGGGGATGAGGACGGGCGAATATGTCCCTTCTCTAAAGACTCCTTTATATAACTCCGCATGGCAGCATGCTCCGGCACAGATAAATTGAAAAGTCGTCCCTTAGGCCTCTTTCACACGTCAGTGTCTCCGGTACGTGTAGTGACAGTTTTCTCACGTACCGGAGACACTGACACACGTAGACCCATTCAAATGAATGGGTCTATGCACATGTGCGTGTTTTCACACGGACCGTATGTCCGTGCTGAAAACACGTCGACATGTCCGTTTTCCACCGGCAGCACGGACCACAATACGGACAGCACACGTGCACACGGAGAACAGTGTGCACTCTCCTCCATGTGCACGTACCGCCTGCAGGAGAGACAGCGCTACAGTAAGCGCTGTCCCCCCTGCGTGTGGTGCTGAAGGCAGAATTCATCTCTTCTCCCCTGCCGGAGAGAAGAAATGAAAGATCTTTTTTTTTTTTTTGGGGGGGGGGTGAAAAATAAAGTTTGCTTGTGCCCCCGCGTCCCCCCCCCCCCAGTGCGCCGCCTGGCCTCTTGCCGCAGAAATACTCACCCGGCCAGCTCCTGCGATGTCTCCTCTGTCCTCTCCGCGCTGCCAGCTTCTCCTGTGTGAGCGATCACGTGGGACCGCTCATTACAGTCAGGGATTATTCACTGACTGTAACCACGTGACCGCTCACACAGGAGAAGCTGGCAGCGCGGAGAGGACAGAGGAGACATCGCAGGAGCTGGCTGGGTGAGTATTCCTGCGGCAAGAGGCCAGGCGGCGCACTTGGGGGGGGTGCGCGGGGGCACATGCAAACTTTATTTTTCAGCCCCCCCCCCCCCCCCCCCCAGAAAAAAAAAAAAAAGATCTTTCATCTCTTCTCTCCGGCGGGGAAGAAGAGATGAATTCTGCCTTCAGCACCACATGCGGGGGGGACAGCGCTTACTGTAGCGCTGTCTCTCCTGCACGGTCCGTGTGGTCCTCAGGGGGCACACGGGCGGCACACGGATGCCGCACGTATGTGCCACTTGAGCACACGGACATACGGACACGGATATCTCCGGTACCGGTTTTTCCCGGTACCGGAAATATCAGGACGTGTGAAAGAGCCCTTAGGAAACTTACTACCAGGAATCAAATCTATAGCACAATCACAGTCCCTATGAGGAGGTAGAGAATTGAGTTTGGGCTCCTCAAATACATCCTGGTAGTCTGACAAAAACGTAGGGACTTCCGAAGGAGTGGACAAAGCAATTGACACCACAGGAGCGTCACCATGAATTCCCTGACAACCCCAACTTGACACCGACATAGCTTTCCAATCCAGGACTGGATTATGAGTCTGCAACCATGGCAGACCCAACACGACGACATCATGCAAATTATGCAGTACAAGAAAGCGAATCACCTCCTGATGAACAGGAGTCATGCACATGGTCACTTGTGTCCAGTACCGAGGTCTATTCGTAGCCAATGGTGTAGAATCAATTCCCCTTAGTGGAATAGGGAATTTTAAAGGCTCCAAATCAAAACCACAGCGCCTGGCAAATGACCAATCCATCAGACTCAGGGCAGCACCTGAATCTACAAAAGCATTAACCGGGTAAGATGACAGGGAACAAATCAGGGTAACAGACAAAATGAACTTAGGCTGTAAAGTACCAATGGTGACAGATTTATCAACCTTTTTTTTTTGCGCTTAGAGCATGCTGAGATAACATGAGCTGAGTCACCACAGTAAAAGCACAACCCATTTTGCCGTCTATAATTTTGCCGTTCACTTCTGGTCAGAATTCTGTCACATTGCATAGATTCAGGTGTCTGTTCAGAAGACACCGCCAAATGGTGCACAGGTTTGCGCTCCCGCAAACGCCGATCAATCTGAATGGCCAGAGTCATTGACTCATTCAGACCTGCAGGCGTAGGGAACCCCACCATGACATTCTTAATGGCTTCAGAAAGACCTTCTCTGAAATTTGCAGCCAGGGCACACTCATTCCACTGAGTAAGCACCGACCATTTCCGAAATTTCTGGCAGTACACCTCTGCTTCATCTTGCCCCTGCGAGAGGGCCAATAACGTTTTTTCAGCCTGGTTCTCAAGATTAGGTTCCTCATACAGCAATCCAAGGGCTAGAAAAAACGCATCTACACTAAGCAATGCAGGATCCCCTGGCGCCAATGTGAAGGCCCACTCTTGGGGGTCACCATGCAAAAAGGAAATGATAATCTTAACTTGCTGAACGGCATCACCAGAGGAACGAGGTTTCAAAGAAAGAAACAATTTACAATTGTTCCTAAAATTCAGGAACCTAGATCTATCTCCAGAAAACAACTCCGGAATAGGTATCCTAGGCTCTGACATAGGACTGTGAACAACAAAATCCTGAATACTTTGAACCCTAGCAGCAAGATGATCCAGACCGGAAGCCAAGCTCTGGACATCCATGTCAGCAGCTGAACTCAGAGCCACACCAAGATTAAGAGGAGGAGAGAAGCCAGCCACAGCAGCTAGACACACGGCAACAAAAAAAAAAAAAAATTCTCAAGGCTTCTTTTCTCCTGCTTCTGCCATGCAATTAACACTTTATTGTCCGGCTGTACTGTTATGATCCTTAGTGGCTGAGGATCACAAATAGACCAGCAAGTGAATAAACTAAGGACAAGCTCTAGGGAGATGGTAACTGGACTGATCGCAAATCTGAACGTATCCAACACAAATAGAGGTAGCCGGTGAACGTGCCTAAAAAATGCCTAGACGTCTCGAGCCAGCCTGAGGAACTAGTTACCCCTAAAGAGAAAGAAAGACCTCGCTTGCCTCCAGAGAAATAATCCCCAAAGATATAGAAGCCCCCAACAAATATTAACGGTAAAGTAAGAAAAAGGCACATACGTAGGGATGAAATCAGATTCAGCAAAAGAGGCCCACTAGTACTAGAAAGCAGAAAATAGAGCAGGGGTCTATGCGATCAATAAAAAACCCTTACAAAATATCCATCCTGAGATTTCAAGAACCCACGCACCAACTAATGGTGCGTGGGGAGAAACTCAGTCCACTAGAGCATCCAGCAAGCAAGGGAATCACATTTTAGCAAGCTGGACAAGAAAACATGATAAACTCTGCTGATCAAAAAATGAGCAAAACAAAACTTAGCTTGTCCTGGATGGACTGGGAGCAAGGTAGTCAGAAGGAATCTGAGTAGCACTGATTACATCGACAGCCGGCAACAAGTGAAAGTAAAACAGAGCTATATAGGAACCTCCCAGAGGATAACGAACCAGCTGATAGCCAGAGATCAGCAGGATAACAAACAAAGCCACCAGGGGGAGCCCAAAGCAAAAGTCACACCATACCACCAGTGACCACAAGAGGGAGCCTGAAAACAGAGTTCACAACAGAGGGGGCAGCCGGGGCACCTGAGAGACAGGAAGCAGCTCCAGTCAGCACGGTGAGACAGCTTCTCCTGCTCTGCAGCCCCGGGACAGAAGGCGAGAGCAGGGGGGGACAGAGCCGCTTAAGGCCTCTTTCACACTAGCGTTGTGCACTGCACGTCGCTATGCGTCGTTTGGTTGCAAAAACGCATCCTGCAAAAGTGCTTGCAGGATGCGTTTTTTCACCATTGATTAGCATTAGCGTCGCATTGCAACGCTTTGCCACATGTCGCAACCGTCGTGCGACGGTTGCGCCGTGTTGTGGCGGACCGTCAGCTGCAAAAAACGTTACATGTAACGTTTTTTGCGGCCGACGGGCCGCCATTGCCGACCGCGCATGCGCGGCCGGAACTCCGCCCCCACCTCCCCGCACCTCACAATGGGGCAGTGGATGCGTGGAAAAACAGCATCCGCTGCACCCGTTGTGCGGCGCAAACAACGCTAGCGTCGGTACGTCGGCCCGACGCTCTGCGACGGGCCGAGTACAACGCTAGTGTGAAAGAAGCCTTAGTCAGGAGAAGCTGAGGAGCTGCAGCCGGTTTACATCAGCCACCCCTGTACCAGAGAGGAGATTGTGAGTTGTGTATATGAGCTGGTATCTCTGGGGTGTGTGTGTGTGTGATATCTGTAGTGTGTGTGATATCTGTAGTATGTGTGTGTGTGACATCTGTAGTGTGTGTGTGTGGGTGACATCTGTAGTGTGTGTGTGTGATATCTGTAGTGTGTGTGTGTGATATCTGTAGTGTGTGTGTGGGTGTGATATCTGTAGTATGTGTGTGTGTGATATCTGTAGTGTGTGTGTGTGTGTGAGGCAGGGGCGTAACTACCACGGTTGCAGCGGTCGCCGCTGCAAGCGGCTCTGGCAGGTCAGGGGACCGTGTGTCCCAATGAGCCTGTCTCCCTTGTCCCCTTATGCTTGTGTCCCTTGTCCCCGTGTGCCAGTCTCCCTTGCCCATTAGTCCCTGTGTGTCCCCATGTGCCTGTCTCCTTTGTCCCCTTGTGCTTGTGTCAGTCTCCCTTGCCCACTAGTCCCTGTGTGTCAGTCTCCCTTTCTCACTTGTCCCTGTGTGTCCCCTTGTGCTTGTATCCCTTGTCCCCGTGTGTCCCCTTGTGTCAGTCTCCATTGCCCACTAGTCCCCGTGTGTCCCCTTGTGTCAGTCTCCATTGCCCACTAGTCCCCGTGTGTCCCCTTGTGTCAGTCTCCCTTGCCCACTAGTCCCTGTGTCCCCTTGTGCCAGTCTCCCTTGTCCACTAGTCCCCGTGTGCCCCTTGTGTCAGTCTCCCTTGCCCACTTATCCCCGTGTGCCCCTTGTGTAAGGCTCCCTTGCCCACTAGTCCCCTTGTGTCAGTCTCCCTTGTCCCCTTGTATCAGTCTCCCTTGCCCACTAGTCCCCTTGTAACCTTCTCCCCTGCCTCCTAGCCCCCATGTGTCCCCTTGTGCCTGTCTTCCTTGCTCCCTAGCCCCCCTATGTTACCCTTGTGCCTGTCTCCCCTAACCCCCTTGTGCCCTCTCCCCTGCCCCCTCGTCACCATTTGCTCGTGTCTTTCTCACTGCCCCTGTATGGAGGGGCTGCATTATACTGTGAGGGGGGCTGCATTGTATTCTATGGGGGTTACATTGAATTGTATGGCAGGGCTGCAGGGGGGGGGACCCCATTTGGAAGTTCGCGCCGGGGCCCATAACTTTGTAGTTACGCCACTGGTCATAGCCATGGATATATAAGCTATGGCAATGCCCTGCACATGGGGTAAGTGACATAGCGAATCAGAAGAACTATACTACATTTCTAATGGGAGGCATTTGCTAATATTATTATTATTACACCTACTACATATTGGGATAGGATCTTGGAGATGGGAATACCCCTTTAATTGTACATGTACACAGGGACCTGAAGTGTGGAGGGGGCTCCGAAGCTGCTGATCAACCATTTAGATGCCACTATGAATCACTGATTGAGAGATTTAATGAAACTACTGTCATCGGCCCCCTAAGATATGGTCGTGGGTGCCAATGGGTTATACATGCCAGCCGGGGGTCTGCTGAAGACCCCCATGGCTGCTATCTTGGCAGTCCTGTGAAGCCCAGTCTGTGGCCTATCATTTACACTGAATACTGCAATGCTGCAATATATAAAAGATCTCAAGTTCCCTAACATGACGGAGAAATTAGAAATATTTTATAAAATATAAAAAATATCAAAATGTACCCCTTCTCCTAGTTTTAAAAAATAAACATATCTGGTAACGTCGAATCAGTAAGGTTATGTTCCCACAATGAGTTTTTGGTGAGTTTTTTTAGGCTGCGTATTTTCGAAAAAATGCAAAAGAGGTGGCAAAAATACGAAACATCAAAAACTCACCAAAATCTCATTGTGGGAACATAGCCTAAAAGTCCTGTCTATCAAAATATAAAAGTAATTAACCCGTACAATTAGTACTGTAAAGAGAAGAAATAAAAATGCAATAATTGATGGTTTTTTTTGTCCCCCGCATCTATGTTTAAAAAATGCAATAAAAACACACTTTGTTGAATAAAGCGGAAGCCAGCCATGCACAAAATAAAAATTACTTTCATTGGTGGAAATATTTTCAAGCAAAGTTATGGGTTTCAGAAAATGGCGACAAAAACAATTTTTTTGTTATTTTTACAAATTTTTGTAAACCGCTAAAATAATAATAATGAAAAAAAAGAGTATTAACGTTTGTCTAGTGATCGGTGCCATAACTATACCGACCTGAAGAATCGCGTTACCAGGCAATTATTACGGCACAATCAATGCCGTGAAAACAATCCCCCCCCCCAAGAAAAAAATAAAAATTGTGGATATTGTATTTTTTTTTAACAATTATTAAATTTTTTGGGTTTTTTTCTAAGTTCATTATATGGTAAAATGTATTCAAAACTACAACTCGTAATTCATAAAACAAGCTCTTATGTGTCTGTCAACAGAAATATGAAAAAGTTATAGCTTGTGGAAGAAGGAAAATTACAAACAAAAGTGCAAACATTAAAAAATGCACAATTCTTATGGGGTTAAGCAGAAATACCTCAAATGACATGTTGCTTCTTTTTAGTGCATTTTCACACACAGACTTTGGGCTGTCCCACACGTCCAGATAATTCCGGTACCGGAATAAATCGGTACCGGAGTTATCCGTGTCCGTGTGCCTGGGAACTCACGTAGGCCATACGTGCGGCACACGTGTGCCGCCCGTATGGCGAGTGGGTACCACACGGAGCGTGTGGTACCCACGCGTGTGGTACCCTGCATCGTGCTGAAGCCGCGATTCATATGTTCCCTGCAGCAGCGTTTGCTGCAGAGAAAATATGAATAACAGTGTTTAAAATAAAGATCTATGTGTCCGCCGCCCTCCCACCCCCTGTGCGCCCCCCCGCTGTTCAGAAAATACTTACCCGCCTCCCTCGCTCCTTCCTGGTCTGGCCGCGGCTTCTAGTGTATGCGGTCACGTGGGGCCGATCATTTACAGTCATGAATATGTGGCTCCACCTCCCATAGGGGCGGAGCCGACTATTCATGATTGTAAATGAGCGGCCCCACGTGACCGCATACAGTAGGAGGCGCGGGGCAGAGAGGAAGGAGTGACAGCCAACGTGGGAGCGGGTGAGTATTTTCAGGACAGCGGGGGGGCGCACAGGGGGTGGGGGGGCGGCGGCGGACACATAGATCTTTATTTTAAACACTATTATTCATATTTTCTCTGCAGCAAACGCTGCTACAGGGAACATATGAATCGTGGCTTCAGCACCATGTGGGGGGGACAGCGCTTACTGTAGCGCTGTCTCCTGCACGCACACGGACCCCAGACGGAGAACGTCCGTGTTAGGTCCGTGTTTTACACGGACCCATTGACTTATTGGGTCCGTGTAATCCGTGCGCTCCTACGAACACTGACATGTCTCCGTGTTTGGCACACGGAGACACGGTCCGCAAAAAATCAATGACATCTGAACAGATGCATTGATTTTTATGGGTCTACGTGTGTCAGTGTCTCCGGTACATGAGGAAACTGTCACCTCACGTACCGGAGCCACTGACGTGTGAAACCGGCCTTTATGTGACTTTGATATTAATAACTTATTCCAAGGGCACGTTCACACTATCAGTATTTGGTCAGTATTTTCTATCAGTATTTATAAGCCAAAACCAGGAGAGGAACAATCAGAGGAAAAGTATAATTGAAACATATGCTCCACTTCTGGATTTATCACCCACTCCTGGTTTTGGCTTACAAATACTGATGTAAAATACTGACCAAATACTGCTAGTGTGAACGTGGCCAAAGCATAAGTTATTAATGTCATATGACTGGACAACTTGTTTAATGACAAAGCTAAGTTTTCGAATCCCCTTTCCCGCTAAGCATTACCCCTTTTTTTTAAAAAAAAAGTAGTGAAAACTCAAAACATTTTTTCGCAACTTTTCAGTTGCAGACAGTTTTTACTGCAGATTTCGGGTGTCAGCTGTTTGATGAATGGGGTCCCAAATTTGTTAAAAAAAAGTCCTGCTTGCTGACTTTCACTACTTTGGTGGAACTTTCCATATTCGGTGATGAATGTTATTCATTTCCACATATTTTTATCATAATAATCATTGCTAAAATCCTTTGAATTGTGTCCAGATGTTGTTTGAAGCCTAATCTACATAAGCTGATGCCAGTCTGCTGGGGTGTGTCTATAGGGGGTGCAGAGGAGGTAGTCGTGCCCCAAATCCAGGTGTATGAGGGGCCCATCAAAGTGTTATAAATGCCACATGTGGACCTGAGGAGACAGATTTTACACTGAGATTATGGAGGTTATGCCTCCACATACCTCCAATACATACAGAAGCTTAAAGGGAACCTGTCACCCCGTTTTTTCAATATGAGGTAAAAATAGTGTTCAATAGGGCCTGAGCTGTGCTGTACAACAGTGCTTTTATTATCCCCTGATTCCCCACCTTTGCTGCCAAAATACCTTAGTAAAGTCGCCGTTTTCGGCTGTCAATCACGCAGGTCTGGTCAAATGGGCATGGTGAAATCGCTGTTTCTCCCCCACCTCTTGCTTTTCTTCCCGGCGTTGGCGTAGTGGTTCGCGCATGCGCAACAGCCGAATGCACTGCGCAGCGGCAGAAAAAGAGCGCGATCTGCGCTATTCAACGGTTTATCGGTGGCGGCGGCCATCTTCCTGAGGCCGCGCGTGCGCATATGGAGTGCTCTGCTTCCCGGGGCTCCAGGAAAATGACCGCGGGATGCCGCGCGTGCGCAGATGGATATCGCGGCGGACATTTTCCTGAAGCCGAGTTCGCAGTTTTAACATTTCCCACATGTCTACGTTACATCAGCACAATTTTGGAACCAAAATTTTTTTATTAGGGAGTTATAAGGGTTAAAAGTTGACCAGCAATTTCTCATTTTTACAACACCATTTTTTTTTAGGGACCACATCTCATTTGAAGTAGTTTTGAGGGGTCTATATGATGGAAAATAACCAAGTGTGACACCATTCTAAAAACTGCACCCCTCAAGTGTTGTGAATTTATCTTTTTGGCTCCCTCTAGTGGTTACTAGTGATTTGACTCTGGGAATGCCTGCCATCCCTTGTATGCTCACCTGGCTCGTTAGGTCAGGGGTGTTGCTATATAAGCTCCCTGGACCTTCAGTTCAATGCCTGGCAACGTTGTAATCAGAGCTAATCTGTTGTGCTCTTGTCTACTGATCCTGGTTCCTGCTGAATTAAGCTAAGTCTGCTTTCTTGCTTTTTGCTATTTGTTTTTTGTTTGCATTTTTGTCCAGCTTGTACATAATCTGTATCCTAACCTTGCTGGAAGCTCTAGGGAGGCTGGAGTTCTCCCCCCGGGCCGTTAGACGGTTCGGGGGTTCTTGAATCTCCAGTGTGGATTTTTGTTAGGGTTTTCGTTGACCATATAAGTTATCTTACTACATTCTGCTATTAGTAAGTGGGCCTCTCTTTGCTAAACCTAGTTCATCTCTGTGTTTGTCATTTCCTCTTACCTCACCGTTATTATTTGTGGGGGGCTTGTATCATACTTTTGGGGTCTATTCTCTGGAGGCAAGAGAGGTCTTTGTTTTCCTCCTCTAGGGGTAGTTAGTCCTCCGGCTGGCGCGAGACATCTAGCGACCAACGTAGGCATGTTCCCCGGCTACTTCTAGTGTTGGCGTTAGGAGTAGATATATGGTCAACCCAGTTACCACTGCCCTATGAGCTGGATTTTTGTACGTCGCAGACTTACTTGTTTGTCATGATCTCAATGGCAAGAGAACATAGCATAAGCATATATAGGAACTAGCTCTTGGAAGATGGGAACTGAGCTGACCATGAACTAAACCTAACGCACAACTAGCAGTGGCCGGGTAGCATGCCTACGTTGATTCTAGATGCCCAGCACCAGCCGGAGGACTAAATAAAGCTAGCAGAGGAAAATATTAGTCCTAGCTCACCTCTAGAGAAATACCCCGAAAGGAGACAGAGGCCCCCCACATGTATTGGCGGTGAGTTGAGATGAAATAACAAACGTAGTATGAAAATAGGTTTAGCAAATTTGAGGTCCACTTACTACATAGCAGAAGACAGAAAGGACACTTTCATGGTCAGCTGAAAACCCTATCAAAAACACCATCCAGAAATTACTTTAAAACTCTGGCATTAACTCATAACACCAGAGTGGCAATTCCTGTTCACAAGAGCTTTCCAGACACAGTAACGAAACTACAGCTGTGAACTGGAACAAAAATGCAAAAACAAACATGGACAAGAGTCCAACTTATCTAGTAGTTGTCTAGGAGCAGGAACAAGCACAGAGAGGCTTCTGATAACATTGTTGACCGGCAAGAAACTAACAGAGCAGCAAGGTTATATAGCGACTCCCACATCTTGATGGGAACAGGTGAACAGAGAAGATGAAGACACCAGTTCAATTCCACCAGAAGCCACCGGGGGAGCCCAGAATCCAAATTCACAACAGTACCCCCCCCTCAAGGAGGGGGCACCGAACCCTCACCAGAACCACCAGGGCGATCAGGATGGGCCCTATGAAAGGCACGAACCAGATCGGAGGCATGAACATCAGATGCATTCACCCAAGAATTATCCTCCTGGCCGTATCCCTTCCACTTGACCAGATACTGGAGTCTCCGTCTGGAAACACGAGAGTCTAAGATTTTCTCCACAACGTACTCCAACTCACCCTCAACCAACACCGGAGCAGGAGGCTCAACGGAAGGCACAACCGGTACCTCATACCTGCGCAATAATGACCGATGAAAAACGTTATGAATAGAAAAGGATGCAGGGAGGTCCAAACGGAAGGAAACAGGGTTAAGAATCTCCAATATCTTATACGGGCCGATAAACCGAGGCTTAAACTTAGGAGAAGAGACCCTCATAGGGACAAAACGAGAAGACAACCACACCAAATCCCCAACAGAAAGCCGAGGACCAACACGACGGTGGCGGTTGGCAAAAAGCTGAGTCTTCTCCTGGGACAACCTCAAATTGTCCACCACCTGCCCCCAGATCTGATGCAATCTCTCCACCACAGCATCCACTCCAGGACAATCCGAAGATTCCACCTGACCAGAGGAAAATCGAGGATGAAACCCCGAATTACAGAAAAACGGGGACACCAAAGTGGCAGAGCTGGCCCGATTATTGAGAGCGAACTCCGCCAATGGCAAAAAAGCAACCCAATCATCCTGGTCAGCAGACACAAAACACCTCAGATATGTCTCCAGGGTCTGATTAATCCGCTCGGTCTGGCCATTCGTCTGAGGATGGAAAGCGGACGAAAAAGATAAATCTATGCCCATCCTAGCACAGAATGCCCGCCAAAATCTAGACACGAATTGGGTCCCTCTGTCAGAAACGATATTCTCAGGAATACCATGCAAACGAACAACATTTTGAAAAAACAGAGGAACCAACTCGGAAGAAGAAGGTAACTTGGGCAGAGGAACCAAATGGACCATCTTAGAAAAACGGTCACACACCACCCAGATGACAGACATCTTCTGAGAAACAGGCAGATCTGAAATAAAATCCATCGAGATGTGCGTCCAAGGCCTCTTAGGAATAGGCAAGGGCAACAATAATCCACTAGCCCGAGAACAACAAGGCTTGGCCCGAGCACAAACGTCACAAGACTGCACAAAGCCTCGCACATCTCGTGACAGGGAAGGCCACCAGAAGGACCTTGCCACCAAATCCCTGGTACCAAAAATGCCAGGATGACCTGCCAACGCAGAAGAATGAACCTCAGAGATGACTCAACTGGTCCAATCATCAGGAACAAACAGTTTATCAGGTGGGCAACGATCAGGTCTATCCGCCTGAAACTCCTGCAAGGCCCGCCGCAGGTCTGGAGAAACGGCTGACAATACCACTCCATCCTTAAGGATACCTGTGGGCTCAGAGTTACCAGGCGAGTCAGGCTCAAAACTCCTAGAAAGGGCATCCGCCTTAACATTCTTAGAACCCGGTAGGTATGACACCACAAAATTAAACCGAGAGAAAAATAATGACCAGCGCGCCTGTCTAGGATTCAGGCGCCTGGCGGTCTCAAGATAAATCAAATTTTTGTGGTCAGTCAATACCACCACCTGATGTCTGGCCCCCTCAAGCCAATGGCGCCACTCCTCAAAAGCCCACTTCATGGCCAAAAGCTCCCGATTCCCAACATCATAATTCCGCTCAGCGGGCGAAAATTTACGGGAAAAGAAGGCACAAGGCCTCATCACGGAGCAGTCAGAACTTTTCTGCGACAACACTGCCCCAGCTCCGATCTCAGAAGCGTCGACCTCAACCTGAAAAGGTAGAGCAACATCAGGCTGACGCAACACAGGGGCAGAGGAAAAACGGCGCTTAAGCTCCCGAAAGGCCTCCACAGCATCAGGGGACCAATCAGCAACATCAGCACCCTTCTTAGTCAAATCGGTCAATGGTTTAGCAATATCCGAAAAACCAGCAATAAATCGACGATAAAAGTTAGCAAAGCCCAAAAATTTCTGAAGACTCTTAAGAGAAGAGGGCTGCGTCCAATCACAAATAGCTTGAACCTTGACAGGATCCATTTCAATGGAAGAGGGGGAAAAAATATATCCCAAAAAGGAAATCCTCTGTACCCCAAAAACACACTTAGAACCCTTCACACACAAAGAATTAGACCGCAAAACCTGAAAAACCCTCCTGACTTGCTGGACATGAGAGTCCCAGTCATCCGAAAAAATCAGAATATCATCCAGATACACAATCATAAATTTATCCAAATAATCGCGAAAAATATCATGCATAAAGGACTGGAAAACTGACGGAGCATTAGAAAGACCAAAAGGCATCACTAAATACTCAAAGTGGCCCTCGGGCGTATTAAATGCGGTTTTCCACTCATCCCCCTGCCTGATTCGCACCAAATTATACGCCCCACGAAGGTCAATCTTAGAGAACCACTTGGCCCCTTTTATGCGAGCAAACAAATCAGTCAGCAACGGCAATGGGTATTGATATTTAACAGTGATTTTATTCAAAAGCCGATAATCAATACATGGTCTCAAAGAGCCGTCTTTTTTTGACACAAAGAAAAAACCGGCTCCTAAGGGAGATGACGATGGACGAATATGTCCCTTTTCCAAGGACTCCTTTATATATTCTCGCATAGCAGCATGTTCAGGCACAGACAGATTAAATAAACGACCCTTTGGGTATTTACTACCCGGGATTAAATCTATGGCACAATCGCACTCTCGGTGCGGAGGTAACGAACCAAGCTTGGATTCTTCAAAGACGTCACGATAGTCAGACAGGAACTCAGGAATTTCAGAGGGAATGGATGATGAAATGGAAACCACAGGTACATCCCCATGAGCCCCCTTACATCCCCAGCTCAACACAGACATAGCTCTCCAGTCGAGGACTGGGTTGTGAGATTGCAGCCAAGGCAATCCTAGCACCAAATCATCATGTAGATTATACAGCACCAAAAAGCGAATAATCTCCTGGTGATCCGGATTAATACGCATAGTTACTTGTGTCCAGTATTGTGGTTTATTATTAGCTAATGGGGTGGAGTCAATCCCCTTCAGAGGAATAGGAGTCTCCAAAGGCTCTAAATCATACCCACAGCGTTTGGCAAAGGACCAATCCATAAGACTCAAAGCGGCGCCAGAGTCGACATAGGCGTCCGTGGTAATAGATGACAAAGAGCAAATCAGGGTCACAGATAGAATAAATTTAGACGGTAAGGTGCAAATGGAAACAGATTTACCAAGCTTTTTAGTGCGCTTAGAGCATGCTGATATAACATGAGTAGAATCACCACAATAGAAACACAACCCATTTTTCCGTCTAAAATTCTGCCGCTCGCTTCGGGACAGAATTCTATCACACTGCATACTCTCTGGCGACTTCTCAGTGGACACCGCCAGATGGTGCACTGGTTTGCGCTCCCGCAAACGCCTATCGATCTGAATAGCCATTGTCATGG
The DNA here is from genome assembly GCF_051348905.1 of Ranitomeya variabilis. Taxonomy (NCBI): domain Eukaryota; kingdom Metazoa; phylum Chordata; class Amphibia; order Anura; family Dendrobatidae; genus Ranitomeya; species Ranitomeya variabilis. The sequence continues at coordinate 465,620,841 of NC_135233.1, forward strand.
ACTCATTCAGACCCGCAGGCACAGGGAACCCCACCATAACATCCTTAATGGCATCAGAGAGACCCTCTCTGAAAGTCGCCGCCAGGGCGCACTCATTCCACTGAGTAAGCACAGACCATTTACGGAATCTTTGGCAGTAAATTTCCGCTTCATCTTGCCCCTGAGATAGGGACATCAAAGTTTTTTCTGCCTGAAGCTCCAAATGAGGTTCGTCATAAAGCAACCCCAAGGCCAGAAAAAACGCATCCACATTGAGCAACGCAGGATCCCCTGGTGTCAATGAAAAAGCCCAGTCTTGAGGGTCGCCCCGGAGCAAGGAAATCACAATCCTGACCTGCTGTGCAGGGTCTCCGGCAGAGCGAGATTTCAGGGACAAAAATAATTTGCAATTATTTCGAAAATTCTGAAACCCGGATCTATTCCCCGAGAAAAATTCCGGCCAAGGAATTCTCGGCTCAGATACAGGTGCATGACAAACAAAATCTTGCAAATTTTGTACCTTCGTGGCGAGATTATTCAAACCTGCAGTTACACTCTGAAGATCCATTACAAACAGGTGGACACAGAGCCATTCAAGGGTTAAGAGGAGGTAAGAAGCAGCTAGACAGCAATTAAGGGCTAGGCAGCAAAACTCTGAGGGGAAAAAAAAAAAAAAAAAAAAAAAAAATTCCCTTCAACACTTCTTTTTCTCCTGCTTCAGCCCAAACAATTAACACTTTGCGGGCCGGTCAAACTGTCATGATCTCAATGGCAAGAGAACATAGCATAAGCATATATAGGAACTAGCTCTTGGAAGATGGGAACTGAGCTGACCATGAACTAAACCTAACGCACAACTAGCAGTGGCCGGGTAGCATGCCTACGTTGATTCTAGATGCCCAGCACCAGCCGGAGGACTAAATAAAGCTAGCAGAGGAAAATATTAGTCCTAGCTCACCTCTAGAGAAATACCCCGAAAGGAGACAGAGGCCCCCCACATGTATTGGCGGTGAGTTGAGATGAAATAACAAACGTAGTATGAAAATAGGTTTAGCAAATTTGAGGTCCACTTACTACATAGCAGAAGACAGAAAGGACACTTTCATGGTCAGCTGAAAACCCTATCAAAAACACCATCCAGAAATTACTTTAAAACTCTGGCATTAACTCATAACACCAGAGTGGCAATTCCTGTTCACAAGAGCTTTCCAGACACAGTAACGAAACTACAGCTGTGAACTGGAACAAAAATGCAAAAACAAACATGGACAAGAGTCCAACTTATCTAGTAGTTGTCTAGGAGCAGGAACAAGCACAGAGAGGCTTCTGATAACATTGTTGACCGGCAAGAAACTAACAGAGCAGCAAGGTTATATAGCGACTCCCACATCTTGATGGGAACAGGTGAACAGAGAAGATGAAGACACCAGTTCAATTCCACCAGAAGCCACCGGGGGAGCCCAGAATCCAAATTCACAACACTTGTTCCTCTGAGACCCTCGCCATTGGGGTCATAACATCAAGGTGCTCAAAACCACATTCAAGAAGTTTATTAACCCTTTACATGCTTCACAGGAATTTTTGGAATGTTTAAATAAAAATGAACATTTAACTTTTTTTCACACAAAATTTACTTCAGCTCCAATTTGTTTTATTTTACCAAGGGTAACAGGAGAAAATGGACCCCAAAAGATGTTGTACAATTTGTCCTGAGTACGCCGATACCCCATATGTGGGGGTAAACCACTGTTTGGGCGCATGACAGAGCTCGGAAGCGAAGGAGCGCCATTTGACTTTTCAATGCAAAATTGACTGGAATTGAGATGGAACGCCATGTTGCGTTTGGAGAGCCCCTGATGTGCCTAAACATTGAAACCCCAAACAAGTGACACCATTTTGGAAAGTAGACCCCCTAAGGAACTTATCTAGAGGTGTGGTGAGCACTTTGACCCACCAAGTGCTTCACAGAAGTTTATAATGCAGAGCCGTAAAAATAAAAAATCATATTTTTTCACAAAAATTATCTTTTCGCCCCCAATTTTTTATTTTCCCAAGGGTAAGAGAAGAAATTGGACCCCAAAAGTTGTTGTACAATTTGTCCTGAGTACGCTGATACCCCATATGTGGGAGTAAACCACTGTTTGGGCGCATGGGAAAACTCGGAAGGGAAGGAGCGCCGTTTGACTTTTCAATGCAAAATTGACAGGAATTGAGATGGGACGCCATGTTGCGTTTGGAGAGCCACTGATGTGCCTAAACATTACGCTGATACCCCATATGTGGGGGGGAACCACCGTTTGGGCGCATGGGAGGGCTCGGAAGGGATGGAGCGCCATTTGGAATGCAGACTTAGATGGAATGGTCTGCAGGCGTCACATTTCGTTTGCAGAGCCCCTAATGTACCTAAACAGTAAAAAAACCCCACAAGTGACACCATTTTGGAAAGTAGACCCCCAAAGGAACTTATCTAGATGTGTTGTGAGAGCTTTGAACCCCCAAGTGTTTCACTACAGTTTATAACGCAGAGCCATGCAAATAAAAAATATTTTTTTTCCACAAAAATTATTTTTTAGCCCCCAGTTTTGTATTTTCCCAAGGGTAACAGGAGAAATTGGACCCCAAAAGTTGTTCTCCAATGTGTTCTGAGTACGCTGATACCCCATATGTTGGGGTAAACCCCTGTTTGGGTGCACGGGAGAGCTCGGAAGGGAAGGAGCACTGTTTTACTTTTTCAACGCATAATTGGCTGGAATTGAGATCGGACACCATGTCGCGTTTGGAGAGCTCCTGATGTGCCTAAACAGTGGAAACCCCCCAATTATAACTGAAACCCTAATCCAAACACACCCCTAACCCTAATCCCAACGGTAACCCCAACCACACCCCTAACCCTAATCCCAACCCTATTCCCAACCGTAAATGTAATCCAAACCCTAACCCTAACTTTAGCCCCAACCCTAACTAGCCTTAACCCTAGCCCCAACCCTAGCCCCAACCCTAACCCTAACCCTAGCCTTAACCCTAGCCCTAACCCTAGTCCTAACCCTAACCCTAGCCCTAACCCTAACCCTAATGGGAAAATGGAAATAAATACATTTTTAAATTTTTTTTTAATTTTTCCCTAACTAAGCGGGTGATGAAGGGGGGTTTGATTTACTTTTATAGCGGGTTTTTTAGCAGATTTTTATGATTGGCAGCCGTCACACACTGAAAGATGCTTTTTATTGCAAAAAATATTTTTTGCGTTACCACATTTTGAGAGCTATAATTTTTCCATATTTGAGTCCACAGAGTCATGTGAGGTCTTGTTTTTTGTGTTTTTTGCGGGATGAGTTGACGTTTTTATTGGTAACATGTTCGGGCACGGTAGATTTTTTGATCGCTTTTTATTCCGATTTTTGTGAGGCAGAATGACCAGAAACCAGCTATTCATGAATTTCTTTTGGGGGAGGCGTTTATACCGTTCCGCGTTTGGTAAAATGGATAAAGCAGTTTTATTCTTCGGGTCAGTACGATTACAGCGATACCTCATTTATATAATTTTTTTATGTTTTGGTGCTTTTATACGATAAAAACTATTTTATAGAAAAAATAATTATTTTGTCATCGCTTTATTCTGAGGACTATAACTTTTTAATTTTTTCGCTGATGATGCTGTATTGTGGCTCGTTTTTTGCGGGACAGGATGACGTTTTCTGCGGTACCATGGTTATTTATATCTGTCTTTTTGATCGCGTGTTATTCCACTTTTTGTTTGGCGGTATGAGAATAAAGCGTTGTTTTTTGCCTCGTTTTTTTTTTTTTTTACGGTGTTCACTGAAGGGGTTAACTAGTGATATAGTTTTATAGGTGGGGTCGTTACGGACGCGGCGATACTAAATATGTGTACTTTTATTGTTTGAATTTTTTTATTTAGATAAATGTATTTATGGGAATAATTTTTTTTTTTTTCTTTATTTAGGAATTTTTTTTTTTTTTTTTTTTTTTACACATACGGAAATTTTTTTTTTAACTTTTTTACTTTGTCCCAGGGGGGATATCACAGATCGCTGATCTGACAGTTTGCACAGCACTCTGTCAGATCACCGATCTGAGTTCCAGTGCTGCAGGCTTACCAGAGCCTGGTCTGCACCTGGAAGTAATCCCTGCAGGACCCGGATGCAGCCCCGCGGCCATTTTGCATCCGGGGCCTGCAGGGATAGGAGGTAAGAGACCCTCGCAGCAACGCGATCACATCGCGTTGCTCCGGGGGTCTCAGGGAAGCCCGCAGGGAGCCCCCTCCCGGCGCGATGCTTCCCTGTACTGCCGGCACACCGCGATCATGTTTGATCGCGGTGTGCCGAGGGTTAATGTGCCGGGGGCGGTCCGTGACCACTCCTGGCACATAGTGCCGGATGTCAGCTGCGATAGGCAACTGACACCCGGCCGCGATCGGCCGCGCTTCCCCCGTGAGCGCGGCCGATCGCGCTGGACGTACTGTTATGACCCCAGTGGACAGGGTCTCAGAGGAACGTGTAAGTATGCAAGATACAAAAATCCAGCTCATAGGGCTGTGGTAACTGGGTTGACCAAATAGCTACTCCTAACGCCAACACTAGAAGTAGCCGGGGATCATGCCTACGGTGATCGCTAGATGACTCGCGCCAGCCGGAGAATCTAACTACCCCTAGGAGAAGAAAACAAAGACCTCTCTTGCCTCCAGAGAAAGGGACCCCAAAGCAAGATACAAGCCCCCCACAAATAATAACGGTGAGGTAAGAGGAAATGACAAACACAGAAATGAACCAGGTTCAGCAAAGAGAGGCCAGCTTACTAATAGCAGAAAATAGCAAGATAACTTATCTGGTCAACAAAAACCCTATAAAAATCCACGCTGGAGATTCAAGAACCCCCGAACCGTCTAACGGTCCGGGGGGAGAACACCAGCCCCCTAGAGCTTCCTGCAAAGGTCAGGATACAGATAGGAACAAGCTGGACAAAAATACCAAACAAAACAAAAGCAAAAAGCAAAGAAGCAGACTTAGCTTGAAAAACAGGAACCAGGATCAGAGGACAAGAGCACAACAGATTAGCTCTGATTTCAACGATGCCAGGCATTGAACTGAAGGTCCAGGGAGCTTATATAGCAACGCCCCTGAACTAACGGCCCAGGTGAGGATATAGAAAAAGACAGACGCTCCAGAGTCAAATCACTAATGACCACTAGAGGGAGCAAAAAGCAAAATCACAACAGTACCCCCCCCTTAGTGAGGGGTCACCGAACCCTCACCACGACCACCAGGGCGATCAGGATGAGCGGCGTGAAAGGCACGAACTAAATCGGCCGCATGAACATCAGAGGCGACCACCCAGGAATTATCTTCCTGACCATAGCCCTTCCACTTGACCAGGTACTGAAGCCTCCGCCTGGAGAGACGAGAATCCAAGATCTTCTCCACCACGTACTCCAACTCGCCCTCAACCAACACCGGAGCAGGAGGCTCAGCAGAAGGAACCACAGGCACAACGTACCGCCGCAACAAGGACCTATGAAACACGTTGTGGATAGCAAACGACACAGGAAGATCCAGGCGAAAGGATACAGGATTAAGAATTTCCAATATCTTGTAAGGACCAATAAAACGAGGTTTAAATTTGGGAGAGGAAACCTTCATAGGAACAAAGCGGGAAGAAAGCCACACCAAATCCCCAACACGTAGTCGGGGACCCACACCGCGGCGGCAGTTGGCAAAGCGCTGAGCCCTCTCCTGTGACAACTTCAAGTTGTCCACCACAAGATTCCAGATCCGCTGCAACCTATCCACCACAGAATCCACCCCAGGGCAGTCAGAAGGTTCCACATGACCCGAAGAAAAACGAGGGTGGAAACCAGAGTTGCAGAAAAACGGCGAAACCAAGGTGGCGGAACTAGCCCGATTATTAAGGGCAAACTCAGCTAACGGCAAGAAGGTCACCCAATCGTCCTGATCAGCAGAGACAAAACACCTCAAATAAGCCTCCAAAGTCTGATTAGTTCGCTCCGTCTGTCCATTAGTCTGAGGATGGAAAGCAGACGAAAACGACAAGTCAATGCCCATCCTACTACAAAAGGATCGCCAGAATCTGGAAACGAACTGGGATCCTCTGTCTGACACAATATTCTCAGGGATGCCGTGCAAACGAACCACGTTCTGGAAAAACACAGGAACCAGATCGGAAGAGGAAGGCAGCTTAGGCAAAGGAACCAAATGGACCATCTTGGAGAAGCGATCACATATCACCCAGATAACAGACATGCCCTGAGACACCGGAAGATCAGAAATGAAATCCATGGAGATATGTGTCCAAGGTCTCTTAGGGACAGGCAAGGGCAAGAGCAACCCGCTGGCACGAGAACAGCAAGGCTTAGCTCGAGCACAAGTCCCACAGGACTGTACAAATGACCGCACATCCCTAGACAAGGAAGGCCACCAAAAGGATCTGGCCACCAGATCTCTGGTGCCAAAAATTCCTGGGTGACCTGCCAACACCGAGGAATGAACCTCGGAAATGACTCTGCTGGTCCACTTATCAGGCACAAACAGTCTGTCAGGTGGACAAGAATCAGGCCTATCAGCCTGAAATCTCTGCAACACACGTCGCAGATCTGGAGAAATAGCTGACAAGATAATACCATCCTTAAGAATACCAACAGGTTCAGCGACTCCAGGAGCATCAGGCACAAAGCTCCTGGAAAGAGCATCGGCCTTCACATTCTTTGAACCTGGTAAATACGAGACAACAAAGTCAAAACGGGAGAAAAACAATGACCAGCGGGCCTGTCTAGGATTCAGGCGTTTAGCAGACTCGAGATACATCAGATTTTTGTGATCAGTCAAGACCACCACACGATGCTTAGCACCCTCGAGCCAATGACGCCACTCCTCAAATGCCCATTTCATGGCCAACAACTCCCGATTGCCCACATCATAATTTCGCTCCGCAGGCGAAAACTTCCTAGAGAAAAAGGCGCAAGGTCTCATAACAGAGCAACCAGGGCCTCTCTGCGACAAAACGGCCCCTGCTCCAATCTCTGAAGCATCCACCTCAACTTGAAAGGGAAGCGAGACATCAGGCTGGCACAAAACAGGCGCCGAAGTAAACCGACGTTTCAACTCCTGGAAAGCCTCCACGGCAGCAGGAGCCCAATTAACCACATCGGAGCCCTTCTTGGTCATATCCGTCAAAGGTTTCACAATGCTAGAAAAGTTAGCGATAAAACGACGGTAGAAGTTAGCGAAACCCAAGAACTTCTGAAGACTCTTAACTGACGAGGGCTGAGTCCAATCAAGAATAGCTCGGACCTTGACTGGGTCCATCTCCACAGCAGAAGGGGAAAAAATGAACCCCAAAAAGGGAACCTTCTGTACACCAAAAAGACACTTTGAGCCCTTGACAAACAAAGAATTTTCTCGCAAAATTTTAAAGACCATCCTGACCTGCTCCACATGCGAGTCCCAATTATCAGAAAAAAACAGAATATCATCCAGATAAACGATCAGAAATTTATCCAGATAGTTCCGGAAAATGTCATGCATAAAGGACTGAAAAACTGAAGGGGCATTAGAGAGCCCAAAAGGCATCACCAAGTACTCAAAATGACCTTCGGGCGTATTGAATGCGGTTTTCCATTCATCCCCTTGCTTAATGCGCACAAGGTTGTACGCACCACGAAGGTCTATCTTGGTAAACCACTTGGCACCTTTAATCCGGGCAAACAAGTCAGACAACAGCGGCAAAGGATACTGAAATTTGACAGTGATCTTATTTAAAAGCCGATAGTCAATACAAGGCCTCAAAGATCCGTCCTTTTTAGCCACAAAAAAAAATCCCGCACCAAGAGGGGAAGAAGACGGACGGATGTGTCCTTTCTCCAGAGACTCCTTGATATATGAACGCATAGCGGTATGTTCAGGTATCGACAGATTAAACAGTCTTCCCTTAGGAAATTTACTGCCTGGAATCAAATCTATTGCACAGTCACATTCCCTATGAGGAGGCAATGCACTGGACCTGGACTCGCTAAAGACATCCTGATAATCAGACAAGTACTCCGGAACTTCGGCGTAGAAGAAGCAATAGACACAGGCAGGGAATCCTCATGAATACCACGACAGCCCCAACTAGACACTGACATAGCCTTCCAGTCAAGGACTGGATTATGGGTCTGTAACCATGGCAGCCCCAAAACAACCAAATCATGCATTTTATGTAGAACGAGAAAACGTATCACCTCGCGGTGTTCAGGAGTCATGCACATGGTAACCTGTGTCCAATACTGCGGCTTATTTTCTGCCAATGGCGTAGCATCAATACCCCTAAGAGGGATAGGATTTTCTAATGGTTCAAGAATAAAACCACAGCGCTTAGCAAATGAGAGATCCATAAGACTCAGGGCAGCACCTGAATCTACAAACGCCATGACAGGATAAGATGACAGTGAGCAAATCAAAGTTACAGACAGAATAAACTTAGGATGCAAATTACCAACGGTGACAGGACTAACAACCTTAGATATACGTTTAGAGCATGCTGAGATAACATGTGTAGAATCACCACAGTAGTAGCACAAGCCATTCCGGCGTCTATGAATTTTCCTCTCATTTCTAGTCAGGATTCTATCACATTGCATCAAATCAGGTGTCCGTTCAGACAACACCATGAGGGAATTTGCGGTTTTTCTATCACATTGCATCACATCAGGTGTCTGTTCAGACAACAACATGAGGGAATTTGCGGTTTTGCGCTCCCGCAACCGCCGGTCAATTTGAATAGCCAGGGACATGGTATCATTCAGACCTGTGGGAATGGGAAAACCCACCATAACATTCTTAATGGCCTCAGAAAGGCCATTTCTAAAATTAGCGGCCAGTGCACACTCGTTCCAATGTGTCAGCACGGACCATTTCCGAAATTTTTGGCAATACACCTCAGCCTCGTCCTGGCCCTGAGAAATAGCCAGCAAGGCTTTCTCTGCCTGAATCTCAAGATTGGGTTCCTCATAAAGTAAACCGAGCGCCAGAAAAAACGCATCAATATCAGCCAATGCCGGATCTCCTGGCGCCAACGAAAAAGCCCAATCCTGAGGGTCACCCCGTAAGAATGAAATAACAATTTTTACTTGTTGAGCAGAGTCTCCAGACGAACAAGGTTTCAGGGACAAAAATAATTTACAATTATTCCTGAAATTCCTAAACTTAAATCGGTCTCCTGAAAACAGTTCAGGAATCGGAATCTTGGGTTCAGACCTAGGATTTCTGGTAACATAATCTTGTATACCCTGCACACGAGCGGCAAGCTGGTCCACACTTGTAATCAAGGTCTGGACATTCATGTCTGCAGCAAGCTTAAGCCACTCTGAGGTAAAGGGGAAAAGAAAAAAAAAAAATGAGAGAGGGAAAAAAAAAACTCAAAATTTTCTTTCTTATAATCCCACTTCTGCAATGCATTAAACATTTAATACTGGCCTGGCATACTGTTATGACCCCAGTGGACAGGGTCTCAGAGGAACGTGTAAGTATGCAAGATACAAAAATCCAGCTCATAGGGCTGTGGTAAGTGGGTTGACCAAATAGCTACTCCTAACGCCAACACTAGAAGTAGCCGGGGATCATGCCTACGGTGATCGCTAGATGACTCGCGCCAGCCGGAGAATCTAACTACCCCTAGGAGAAGAAAACAAAGACCTCTCTTGCCTCCAGAGAAAGGGACCCCAAAGCAAGATACAAGCCCCCCACAAATAATAACGGTGAGGTAAGAGGAAATGACAAACACAGAAATGAACCAGGTTCAGCAAAGAGAGGCCAGCTTACTAATAGCAGAATATAGCAAGATAACTTATCTGGTCAACAAAAACCCTATAAAAATCCACGCTGGAGATTCAAGAACCCCCGAACCGTCTAACGGTCCGGGGGGAGAACACCAGCCCCCTAGAGCTTCCAGCAAAGGTCAGGATACAGATAGGAACAAGCTGGACAAAAATACAAAACAAAAGCAAAAAGCAAAGAAGCAGACTTAGCTTGAAAAACAGGAACCAGGATCAGAGGACAAGAGCACAACAGATTAGCTCTGATTTCAACGATGCCAGGCATTGAACTGAAGGTCCAGGGAGCTTATATAGCAACGCCCCTGAACTAACGGCCCAGGTGAGGATATAGAAAAAGACAGACGCTCCAGAGTCAAATCACTAATGACCACTAGAGGGAGCAAAAAGCAAAATCACAACAACGTACTATTCCGTCCATGTGGGGTGGGCCCTAATTCCCAAGGACGGAATAGTACGTTGTTGTGATTTTGCTTTTTGCTCCCTCTAGTGGTCATTAGTGATTTGACTCTGGAGCGTCTGTCCAATGGCAGAAAGGGGTTAATCCTTCTGACTTTTGGACCCAGTGGCAATCTCTCTCTGGCTCTAATTGACACACCTGGACCTGGGTGTTTATAGACTCCCAGTCTGCTTCAGGAAGTAGCCGGTGATATTCACATTTTCCTTTGTGAAGGCTTGGAGCTATAGCCGTTGGCTTACTTACTCTCTGGTGCTGTTGGAAGACCTTAGGTGTTACCTCTCTGAGTCTGTTTAAGATAAGTAGCTTCCCTCTTGTTTGTCTCCCTTCTTCTCTTTAGTGTACAGCGGGGACTGACCAGTCCTCATCCCCCCTTCCCTATTAAGGGACTAGCTATAGGGATATACAGGGCTTAGGTTCCTGCTTGGTGATTGGTGTAGAACCAATACAGGGATGGTAGTCGAAACAAGGGTGCTATTAGATCTGTCTAGGGGTCTCCATTCCCTAGGGTTTGGGCTTCCTTCCCCTCTTCCCTCATGTTGCACTTAGTCTTCCCACACTGTGCTTGACAAGAACATAGAACACAGATCAGAAGTTGAACGTTGGACATTTTTCCATTTGTTAACCCTGTCCCAACTTTTTTTGTGCATCAATTTCTTAACAAGTTAATTTTTTCAAAAGAAATGGAAAAATGTCCAATGTTCAACTTCTGCTCTGTGTCCTATATCCCGCTGTGAATAAAATGTATACACTGCTCAAAAAAAATAAAGGGAACACGTAAACAACAGAATCTAACTCCAAGGCAATCAAACTTCTGTGAAATCAAACTGTCCACTTAGGAACCAACACTGATTGACAATCAATTTCACATGCTGTTGTGCAAATGCAATAGACAACAGATGGAAATTATTGTCAACTATCAAGACGCACTCAATAAAGGAGTGGTTCTGCAGGTGGGGACCACAGACCGCATCTCAGTATCAATGCTTTCTGGCTGATGTTTTGGTCACTTTTGAATGTTGGTTGTGCTTTCACACCTGTGGTTGCATGAGACAGACTCTACAACCCACACAAGTGGCTCAGGTAGTGCAGCTCATCCAGGATGGCACATCAATGCGAGCTGTGACAAGAAGGTTTGCTGTGTCTGTCAGTGTAGTGTCCAGAGGCTGGAGGCGCTACCAGGAGACAGGCCAGTACATCGGGAGACGTGGAGGGGGCTGTAGGAGGGCAACAACTCAGCAGCAGTACCGCTACCTCCACCTTTGTGCAAGGAGGAACAGGAGGAGCACTGCCAGAGCCCTGCAAAATGACCTCCAGCAGGCCACAAATGTGCATTTGTCTGCACAAACGGTTTGAAACCGACTCCATGAGGATGGTCTGAGGGCCTGACGTCCACAGATGGGGGTTGTGCTCACAGCCGAACACCGTGCAGGATGCTTGGCATTTGCCACAGAACACCAGGATTGGCAAATTCGCCACTGGCGCCCTGTGCTCTTCACAAATGAAAGCAGGTTCACACTGAGCACATGTGACAGATGTGACAGAGTCTGGAAACGCCGTGGAGAGCGATCTGCCTGCAACATCCTTCAGCATGACCGGTTTGGCAGCGGGTCAGTAATAGTGTGGGGTGGCATTTCTTTGAAGAGCCGCACAGCCCTCCATGTGCTCGCCAGAGGTAGCCTGACTGCCATTAGGTACCGAGATGAGATCCTCAGACCCCTTGTGAGACCATATGCTGGTGCGGTTGGCCCTGGGTTCCTCCTAATGCAGGACAATGCCAGACCTCATGTGGCTGGAGTGTGTCAGCAGTTCCTGCAAGATGAAGGCATTGAAGCTATGGACTGGCCCGCCCGTTCCCCAGAACTGAATCCGATTGAGCACATCTGGGACATCATGTCTTGCTCCATGCACCAACGTCACGTTGCACCACAGACTGTCCAGGAGTTGGCGGATGCTTTAGTCCAGGTCTGGGAGGAGATCCCTCAGGAGACCATCCGCCGCCTCATCAGGAGCATGCCCTGGCATTGTAGGGAGGTCATACAGGCACGTGGAGGCCACACACAATACTGAGCATCTTTTCCTTGTCATGAGGCATTTCCACTGAAGTTGGATAAGCCTGTAATTTGATTTTCCAGTTTGATTTTGAGTATCATTCCAAATCCAAACCTCCATGGAATATTAATTTTGATTTACATTGATAATTGTTATGTTGTATTGTTCTGAACACATTCCACTATGTAATGAATAAAAATTTGCAACTGGAATATTTCATTCAGAGATATCTAGGATGTGGTATTTTAGTGTTCCCTTTATTTTTTTCCCTTTATTTTTTTGAGCAGTGTATATGAGATTTTCAAATCATTGCATTCTTGTTTTCTATACGTTTCACATATCGTCCAAACTTTTTTTTAGGGGAATTGGGGTTGTATGCTGAATCTTCCGTGTGGTCAGCTGTTTCACTGTCCGACTTTGATATGTGTCATGTATATAATTGTATGCACTTTATGTGGTGAAATCACGTCTGTGTATTCCAATAAAGCCGCGTGATACATAAAGTCCTGATGCTTGGTTGTGCTGTCTGCGTTTCTTATTTTCACTAGTCTTCATGTATGTGGTTTACATTGACATCTCCGCCAGCGGACGGCCTTCCCTGGCATTTGATCATTTATGTTTTATGTCTGAGAAGAAAACTGGATAATGGCACAAGCAGGATTCCTCACAGTAGCCTCATATCTAATTGCCAGCCCACAAAGTTTACCATACATTGAAGTGAAGGCCAAAATATTCCCTGCCATTTGTAGGCGATTACATGGGTATTTGCATTAGAACTATAGAGATGATGGGTAGTGAGTGATAATTACATGCTGCGTCCAATGTGGAAGCCAAACCATGACCTGATACTGACCGAAAATCACGTGATCAATCTCGTTACTGCGAAACACAATTAGTACAAAACTCCATTGATTACACTACATGGACTGTCATCTGTGCATCACATATTCTTGATGAAGGAAAAATTGTGCATTATTCCGCCCGGCTGGAGGAATGATAAAATCCAGAATTCAAGAAGCTGTATTTTTGCAGTTTTATTATCAAATTCATTTCAGAATATAACACATGCCGATTTACACTTTCGTATTTAAACAAATTACATGTCATTTTTTAAAAAAATCTTCATCGCTTTCATAATTCATTTTAATTTTTCTATTATATTCATAATCTCCCTATGTACATGTTTGCGTCTGTAGTAGTGGCTCTCTCCATGGATACCTGTCATTTCTAAATAGGGCTTCCACAAACAGGCTTTGGCCATACCCTCTGACTATCAGGTCCCAGGGAAGTCTATAAATTCACACTTTTAACCCCTGTGCAGGGGTGTGAAATTACAAATAGGCCCTTGGTTGGTTGAGTCCTTGGAATAGCAGCTGGCTGGTGGAGCAGGATGGCAGGAATGGTCAGGCCGCTGGGTCAGAACCCAAAAGGTTGACAAGGGGCAAAATCGTGAATCAGAAGAATCATCAGTAAGCCCTTGCCTTCACCTTTTAACCCCTGTACAAGGATGTAGACTTACACATGGGCCCTGGTTTGAGTCATTGAAGTAGTAGCTGGCTGGTGGAACAGGACGGCAGGAATGGTCAGGCCCCTGAGTCAGAACCTGGAGGCTAGACAACAGACAAAATTGAGAGTCAGAAGAATTGTCAGTAAGAACTTGCCTTCACCTTTTAACCCCTGTACAAGGATGTGGACTTATACATCAACACTGAATTGAGCCCTTGAAGTAGCAGCTGACCGGTATGGCAGGAATGGTCAGGCCGCTGGGTCAGAACCCAGAGGCTAGACAAGAGACAAAATCGTGAGTTAGAAGAATTGTCAGTAAGCCCTTGCCATCATCTTTTAACCCCTGTACAAGGATGTGGACTTACACATAAGCCCTGATTTGAATCCTTGAAGTAGCAGCTGGCCGGTGGAGCAGGATGGCAGGAATGGTCAGGTCGCTGGGTCAGAACCTGGAGGCTAGACAAGAGACAAAATCGTGAGTCAGAAGAATCACCAGTAAACTGACTGAGGGCAAAACAGGAATCAATTAGGTAAAGCAGTAGTTAACCAGAGCTAGAATAAACGATAATTGGCAACCCCTAGCAGTAGGCCCTTGTATTGGCTGATGTGTTATAATAATTTTAGGGTAATTTAACGGAACCAGAGTTCTGATTTAACACTTTCCCAATTGTCTCTCAACTTACAGGGATTTAACATGACCCATGATGTCATGGCGCGGTGTGTGTAAAGAAGGACGCCAACTATGTATGCTGCAGACTCATCGTTGTGTTGGAACATATTCACGGTGAGGCGGTGTATGTATCCTGGGCCATAGGGCCACGGAGAGTCGTCATATGGCTAATAAGTGAGGAGTGATTGTGACAGCCCCCTGAGTAGTATATAGTTATGGGTGCTATTTACACCCTGCTCTGAACATTCTCAATTTATACCTATGTTTCACCCCTTCAGTAATGTTCCTTGTGATATTGTGGTATGATGCTACGAAAACCTTTAATTTAACCATAACATGAAGGAGACATTAAATTGCTAAGTGGCCATGTTGCACCTAATAAATACTGACCTCGTAGGGGAATTCTCCTTCAATTACCTTTTTTTAAAATTATGGGATAATCTTTTATATATTTAATTTGGACTAAAGTTATTTTTTGCAATTGGATAAATGAGCTGAGAGGTGCTCAAAAAAACACAGATAAGAGAGAGTTGGAAATTCTTTGATTGGATCGTCGAAACGAGCTCACTGACAGATTCTCAGATAACTCATTCTGCAGCCAGCAAAACACAGTGCAACACAGAGGTAATGGAAGGCAAATGATGCAAAAGTTTTAATGAAAATTGATTCTTAGCCAAAAATTAGGTGAACAAAAACTGACTCCAAACGTGGACGACCACTTACATTACACTGGTGTGCGTTGTGGATTTTTGAAAAATCCACAGATGACCAATTTGACCTTTGTGAACATAACCATAAACAGTAACCGTCGTTTTAATTTTTATTTCATAAATCAATAGTAAACAGGAAAAAAGGCAACTTTATAATATATCTTATTGCAGAAAGTCATATCATTTCCCTCCTGGACTGATCTTTCACTCTCAATTCATAATTAATGGGTTAAATGTGTGTTCAATGAGGACAGATGATGACAGTTGGTGCTTTATAGATTCTATGGAGAGGGAGGAGCTAGAGGCCGACACAGACATTCTGCTGCAAGTTCTTCTAAAGCAACAGTTACAGTTCTCCACAGAACTTTATGAGCACCAACTGTCCTATCTCCGTAATGGAAAAATCTGTATTCAGTGGAGATAGATTTTCTCCAAGAATTGATAATTTCTAGAATGAAATATCAGTCCAGGATCTGATAAGGTCAATTACAAAGTTTCTTATTTTCACGTGTACTATTGATTTATGGAATACAAATTAAAACTCTTTTTAATTCTTTTTCCAACCTTCGTTTTTCAAGTATCTGTGTTCTTTAAAGATACACCACATATACCCATTATATATGTGGCTGTTCACATGTCCATTTTTTTGTGGGAAAGTTGTCTGCGGAAAAAAAAGAAAACTGGGGACATGGTAATTTTTTATCCAATTTACTGTAAGTCTCAAAATTAAATTTTTCATACAAATTAACGAGTCTGTAAAAAAAGGCTAGCACTCAGATGCCATCTGTGTGTTATCCTTGTGTTTTTTTTTGTTTTGTTTTTTAATGGGTAGAAAAAGCTTCAAATTTTTTTTTTCATACTAGAAAAATGGATGTCGCACTGATGGTAAAAATGGGCACCTGGACCATAAATGAATGAAGATCAGATCCAGCGTGTTGCTGACAATTGCTCCGTTTTTTTCTTGTCTGAATGAGGGCATATATTCATGTCTGCATTAGACTCCTGAGCGGCACCTGACAGACCCCGTTATGAGTTAGTGGGGTCTGTTGGATCAGGCAGAGTGTTGCATCTTCTGGAATAAATAAAAGCAATGATGGAAATGTGAATCCGGCCTGCACAAAAGCCGAAAACCCCAAACTATTGTTTCAGTATATCAACGCGAGACCAAGACTAAGCTACCTGTCAGTCCGTGGTTTGCAGCCATCATAGAGAATTGTGTTCATTCATTCATTCATTCATTCATTCATTCATTCAACATAATTGAATTTCCTTACCACACACATTGACAGGGACTAAGGTTAATTATACTGCCTGGGAAATACCCTATTACCTGTGTTATTTGAACTCTGTGGAGAAACTGACCTACCACAGTCAATGAACGGCGAGGACGTAAACCCTTCCAGATGCTTGTAATATTGTAACTGAACTCGTGACCCCAGCATCACCCGATATCATTGTGATGTGTTGCTGCACCGTGCTGCCTTTAGAACCATTGATCAGATCCCACCTAGACCTTCTTTCGATTGCACGAGCCGTGTCGAAGCCAACTTTTCATTACAGAGATAAACCCTATGACCCTACTACTTCCTCAACCAGATGATTCATCCCAAAATTGTCACTCATAGGGCCAAAAAAATCACCAAAATGCTCCACCTCGTGTGGATTATCTGGAACTCAACTCTAGATCGTAGAGGTTTTGCTCCAGCCATCCCCATTATGTGTATTCTCGCCTTCAGTAGTACAATAGAGCAGTCAGTTTTCATTAAGAAGGGTGGGATATACCTCCTATTAATGGCTCCCGAATGCTGCATAAACTTTAAAAAATCCATAATTACCTCCGAGACCAGTGCCACTTCTCCACTCTCAGTCCCATATGCCCTGCCAGTCTCCTGACATAAACAATTTCATGTGACTGCTGAAGCCAATCAGTAGCGGCTGATCAGCTGCAGCCTTCACAATTACATATGAGCAGAAGAACAGTATTTTTTTTCCACTGAGATGTAAATGTGAAGGCTGCAGACGATCGGCAGTTGCTAATTTGCTTCAGCGGTCATGTGATGTTGTTTATGTCAGGAGACCAGATGGGGGACATGGGACTAGGAATGGAGGAGCGACTCCATTCTAGTTGGTGAGTATGGTATATATACAGTACAGACCAAAAGTTTGGACACACCTACTCATTTAAAGATTTTTCTGTATTTTTATGACTATGAAAATTGTATATTCACACTGAAGGCATCAAAACTATGAATTAACACATGTGGAATTATATACTTAACAAAAAAGTGTGAAACAACTGAAATTATGTCTTATATTCTAGGTTCTTCAAAGTAGTCACCTTTTGCTTTGATGACTGCTTTGCACACTCTTGGCATTCTCTTGATGAGCTTAAAGAGGTAGTCACCGAGAATGGTTTTCAATTCACAGGTGTGCCCTGTCAGGTTTAATAAGTGGGATTTTTTGCCTTATAAATGGGGTTGGGACCATCAGTTGTGTTGTGCAGAACACAGCTAATAGTCCTACTGAATAGACTGTTAGAATTTGTTTTATGGCAAGAAAAAAGCAGCTAAGTAAAGAAAAACGAATGGCCATCATTACCTTAAGAAATGAAGGTCAGTCAGTCTGAAAAATTGGGAAAACTTTGAAAGTGTCCCCAAGTGCAGTGACAAAAACCATCAATCGCTACAAAGAAACTGGCTCACATGAGGACCGCCCCAGGAAAGGAAGACCAAGAGTCACCTCT
Organism: Ranitomeya variabilis; assembly: GCF_051348905.1. NCBI lineage: Eukaryota > Metazoa > Chordata > Amphibia > Anura > Dendrobatidae > Ranitomeya > Ranitomeya variabilis. Next base: position 465,638,799 of record NC_135233.1, read on the forward strand.
GCTTCTGAGGATAAGTTTATCTGAGTCACCAGCCTCAGAAATTGCAGGTTAACAGCAGCTCAGATTAGAGACCAGGTCAATGCCACATAGAGTTCTAGCAGCAGACACATCCCTACAACAGCTGTTAAGAGGAGACTTTGTGCAGCAGGCCTTCATGGTAAAATAGCTGCTAGGAAACCACTGCTAAGGACAGGCAACAAGCAGAAGAGACTTGTTTGGGCTAAAGAACACAAGCAATGGACATTAGACCAGTGGAAATCTGTGCTTTGGTCTGATGAGTCCAAATTTGAGATCTTTGGTTCCAACCACCGTGTCTTTGTGCGATGCAGAAAAGGTGAACGAATGGACTCTACATGCCTAGTTCCCACCGTGAAGCATGGAGGAGGAGGTGTGATGGTGTGGGGGAGCTTTACTGATGACACTGTTGGGGATTTATTCAAAATTGAAGGCATACTGAACCAGCATGGCTACCACAGCATCTTGCAGCGGCATGCTATTCCATCCTGTTTGCGTTTAGTTTGACATCATTTATTTTTCAACAGGACAATGACCCCAAACACACCTCCAGGCTGTGTAAGGGCTATTTGACCAAGAGGGAGAGTGATGGAGTGCTACGCCAGATGACCTGGCCTCCACAGTCACCAGACCTGAACACAATCGAGATGGTTTGGGGTGAGCTGGACCGCAGTGTGAAGGCAAAAGGGCCAACAAGTGCCATGCATCTCTGGGAACTCCTTCAAGATTGTTGGAAGACCATTCCCGGTGACTACCTCTTGAAGCTCATCAAGAGAATGCCAAGAGTGTGCAAAGCAGTCATCAAAGCAAAAGGTCGCTACTTTGAAGAACCTAGAATATAAGACATAATTTCAGTTGTTTCACACTTTTTTGTTACGTATGTAATTCCACATGTGTTAATTCATAGTTTTGATGCCTTCAGTGTGAATGTACAATTTTATTAGTCATGAAAATACAGAAAAATCTTTAAATGAGAAGGTGTGCCCAAACTTTTGGTCTGTACTGTATATATATTTTAATATGTGCAGCATCCTGGGTCCATTAATTGTTCTGCAGTCTAGAATCCCATTAAATTCTTCATCCTGTAATGATAAAGAGACATCCATGGCCATGATAGCATGTTTAGGCCGCGCAGGTTGCTCACAGTACGAGCAACTTGTGGATTAGTGTTGTCATGTTGAAAAATGGTTCCTGGGACACTCTGGAGAAATGGTGGTACCACTGGTTCTACTACAAAATCAATCTAACGCCGAGCTGTTTAGTGCACCTGGAATGAAGACTAGAGGGATCCGGCTACTATACATTATGCCACCCCACTCCATAATCCCAGGAGTCGGACTGGTGCGTCATTCCCTGATTTTTCTATCATTTACAGATCACTAACTTGTCTCCATCCACGATTTCCATAATTCCACGATTCTTCCTTCTTGACGTTGTAATTTTGAAGTTGAGTAGTATGTATAATGTTAATATTACACATATTTACACCTGGTGGTTAATGTTCTTTTTTCTAATTCTTTTATGTTATATACTTTTTAAGGTCAAATTTAAAGGACCATTACCAAGTCCTAGGTGTTGGGAGAAAAGCCACAAGTGAGGAAATCAAGAATGCCTTTTTCACCTTGTCAAAGAAGGTTAGTTTCATTTACAGCCACGATGTCACTGTTATAATAAAGCAGAAAGGATAAAAATGACGGTCCATACTCAGTGTAAGACATAATCATCCGAATAATGGGCATCATGGCTTTCCACCAAGAGCCACATCCCCTTCATTATTTTTAAGGCGCAGATAAGTACTGGCTGTGAATGAGACTGGGAAAATGTCTTTTAAGGGAAGCTATCATCAGTAAATTACCTATTTTTTATATCAAATTTAAAAAAAATGCTTTTTTTTTCTTTATTTTTTTTTTTAAAGTAGTAATCTTGTATTTTTCTCACTGGCCATTAGAGCTTTTTTAGACTATTACTCCCTTTCCTTCCAGGAAAAGCTTTCAGCAGTCTCATTATCAGCAGAGGCAGGATTATAATGACTCCCTGCTCCTCCCTTTATAGTGACCTTTGCACATGCTCATTAGATGCTCCAGTACAAAAGATAGGGTCAGTGTCTGTTAATTGTGGCTATGTGCATGTGTTGTTTCCTGAAACAACAAGAAGAAGTCTAAATATATATATGTATTTTTTTTAATACAAATATGCATATGAAAAGTAAATAAAAAAAACTGCAAAAAAATGTTTAAAAAAATCATGTAATGCCTAACAATTGGGAATTTTCTTCCCTTTATGGCTGGTTTCACACATCCATGAAATATTCCAATATCAATATCTGTCCTGACCGCCAGATCATCTGACCAGCGATAATTGCCTTTAACAAAGCTCGATCACGATTATCTTGCAGTGTAAATCCCCTTAAGTCAGGTCTGCATATAATGACAAAGCCGCCAATACTTCATTGTGAGATTTCTACATCTGCTTCTATCTGTAGCGAACTTACAAATTGTCTCTTCAGAGAAGAGGAGGACTAGAACTCTAGCGCCACCTATTGGAAGCAGCAATCTTAAGAGTCAATATCAACCCTTTAATGAGCCTTGCAATATGACTTAGGATAAAAGCCAAACCAGAATTTTTATTTGCAGACACGGTGATTCGGGGTGTTGCCTCTCTTCAGTGCAAAGTATGAGATCTGATTTGGCTGGGTGAGAGGCTCTAGACCGTGATCTAAGAGGTAATGTTTCTCCTTGTGGAGAGTGACATGTCAAGCCTGACATGTCAGAGTGAGGAGACTTAAAAGCCATGCATGCTCCTCTGGGAAACTAAATATATAAGAATTTGAACGCTATGTCTCACTTCACAAGGAGAAACGTTACCCCCTATCACTTAGCCAAATCAGATCTCATACTTTGCACTGATGAGGGGCAACACCCCGAAACACTGTGTCTGAGCATTGAGATTCTGGTTTAGTTTTATCATAGTCATATTGAAGGCTTATTGAAGGGTCGATATTTGAGTTCTAGGATTGCTACCTCCAATAGGTGGCGCTAGAGTTCTAGTCCTCTTCCTCTCTGAAGAGACAATTTCCATATTAATTTCCCAGAGGAGCATGGCAATAAACCTGCAATTTTATCTATCTACTACAACTCGTGTCAAAACTCCAGAGAGTACAGAAACACTTCTAATCTGATTAATTTTAGAGGAGCATGTATGACATATAAGTCTCCTCACTCTGGCATGCCAGGCTTGGTATGTCACTCTCCACAAGGAGAAACGTTAAACCTTAGACACTGCTGTAGTGACCGAAACATGATATCATTGAAGGAGTTAATAAAATGGCTGAGGCTGGTACGTCCTTATCATGTCACCGAGATCTCCAGTGATAAGCGAATTCGGATACCTTGTTCCTCCATTAGTTTATACACATCCCTCATCATTCCTCCAGGAAGAATTCTGCGTTTCTATAAGCATCCCTTGTCATAGGTTTTGATCAATTTACTAAGAACATCCAGAAGTCCTAGAAATGCACCAAAAAAAAAACAACAGCTGAACATGCACTAATTAGGACATTTACTTAACCCCTTAAGGACGCAGACGATTTTTGGGGGGGATTTTACATTTTTCCTTCTCTTCCTTCCAAGAGCCTTGATTTTTTTTTGTCTAATTCATGTTTCCATATCATGTTTTAAAATAACTGAAATTGTTTTTTTCTTAAAGCTGTGAAATACTGTAGTGGAAAAATTATCATTCCAAACATTGCCTTTTGGGTTTTGATTTTATGGAGCGGGCTATATGATTTTCCAAGTCAGTGCAATTACAGCAATAATAAATTTATAAGGTTGTTTTGTTTTGTTTTTTATTAATTTCGTTATTTTTTTTATTTTATCAATAAATAAATAAAAATTGTTAATTTTCAGAGACCCATAGTTTTATTTTTTATTTTTCCATCAATGGACCTGTATAAGGTTTAGTTTTATGCTGTAATTTTTAATAGCACTATTTGGGGGTTAAATATGAGGTTTTGATAATTTTTTATTGCATTTTTGAGGGAGGTGAGGTGACTCAATAAAATGGCAATTTTGCCACTTCTATTTTTTTCTTTACAACGTTTAATGAATGGGTTGAATAGTTTTATATTATGAGGGATCTGATTTTAGTGGACCACACTGCCAATACTGAATAGTTGTTTTTTTAAGTATTAACTGAGGAAAAGTGGGGTGATTAAAATTTGTATTTTTTATTTAATATTTTTAAAACTTTTTTTTTTACATTCCACTTTTTTTTTTATTCCCAATAGGGGACTTGAACCTATGATTTTTTTTTTTTTTACCAAAAAAAATGTCAGTATTGCAATATATAGGACAAAGCACTGCTGTGACTGGACCTCACAGGAGTACCAAGATGGCTCCCTGGCTGCGATGGCAACCCATCGGCTTCCCACAGTCACCTTGCAAGTGGTGGCCGATGGGCATCCGAATGGACATGCTACCAGGATGACATGATGCAAAATACCACTATCAGTGATTGACAGTGTCATTTAAGGAGTTAAACAGCAGCAATCAGAGCTAGCTCCAGTCACTTGCGCCGATCAACTTGCATGTAGCTCAGTGGCTCTGCCCAAGTTGGCGGCACCGCTGAGCTCACTGACGTGATGTCAGCACTGCAGACAATAACAGCAGCTGAAGCAGCTGCAAAGACTCAACACTGGACCTGGGGATGGTGTGTAAGGCAAGGTTTGTGTCTTTAAAACATACTGCGTGTTGAGGTTTTGGAAAACTACTTTAATACTAGACTTAACAAAAGTCTTGCATTTATGTGCAAACGTTTGCCTATGTTTTTCAGTGCCATCCTGACAGCGACCCCACAAACCCTCTTCTGCATTCCCAGTTTGTGCGCCTGAACGAGGCCTACAGAGTGTTAAGCAAGCACGCTTCACGCACACAATATAACGACGTCTTGGACGCAATACAGAGAGAAAATTGGAATTTAAGAGGCCGCAGCCAATATAAACCTTCCGGTCCAACAAACAACTGGAAGCAATCCTATCAGACAGAGCAGGAACCATATACCAGGTGACAACCGAGACTGAGGCCTCCATTCTTGCAGAAGACCTTCACGTGTCTCCATCCTTGTTCTTGGTCTTCTTTCTGTAGCAACTTTCCCTTTCTTCATCTTAGGTTCCACTCAGCCCTCCGCTTCCCATCCTCCATCTCTTATCTCCAAAATCCATAATATCAGAACATTCCTTGGTTGATAGTGATGTATAGGGGCCGGGGTGGGGGAGGAATGCAACACTGGTCGTATATAAGAATCTCACAAAAAAGTCATTAATGTTGATATCAAACCAAACTCCCCTTCCCCATATCAGTTACTTTTTCTCTTCCATTTTTTTTCGACACTTACAGTAGATTTTTCACTTTTTACTTATGATTGTGCTTATTCCCTAATCAGGTCCACATCACAAGACCACGCGCGGTACTGGTCCGAATTTCCTCCAAAAGAAGATTGGGAAGGATCTACAGAAGAACGCAGAAAGAGCAATATTACGATAGTTTTTTATTGCTTCTTAGTTGGAGGCCTAAGTGTATTTTTACACTATGAGCTTTTTAGGTAATTACTTTTCATCACTTTGTTTCATTTAACCCAATAAGCGCCATACATATACGTTGCTTTAATCCCGTGCCATTGTACAGGTGGTGGCATTAAAGTGCACGCCGTCCAGCAAAGCTGGAGCAGACCAGGCAGGCTTAAAATGTGCAAAATTTATTACAGTGGCTCAAGATGGAGGATAAATTTGATTCTCGAAACAACAAGTAATGTGTCTTAAACATAATGGTGTCTTGACAGATTTCTGACTTGAAAAACTTTGAAAGGTCGCAAAATTTTTGTGCAACTCGAAGATGCACAAACTCTTTGCGACTTTTGACATTTTCACATCAGTCCATATCTTCCCAGGTGGGTGAGACTGGACATGTTGAAGCCCGCCCTACAAATTCTTCAAAAGTTATGCCAATATAGAGCGCCAAAAATATAGTAACTGGAGTAACCCTTCTAGCGAGGTACACGGAGGCGGACACCAGTGGTAAGATGCGCCAAATTCATTAGGTTGTGTGTGCCTCTTTACTAAATTAGATGCATCTTACGACTGCCCAGCATAATGCCAGTCTTAAAGAGGTTGTCTACGAATTCTGTTTTGCTATGGGCCTAAAAACTAAGAGGCAGGTAGTTGCTAAAAGAGGCAACTACCTGCCTGTTCTACCAAGCGGTCACTGACCACTCCTGCCGACAAGTCGGCTGCTCCACGCTAACAGAGCTGCTCTTCTTCTTCCGGGCTGCTCTGTTGACAGAGCGTGACTGAGGATCTCATACTGACTGACTGCTGGCTCCCCGCAGTTATGCAGTGGGGAGCCGGCTGTTAATCAGCATGATGTCGGCAGTCACGCCCCGTCATAGCAGAGGAATAGAAGTCGCCGCTCTGTCGATGTGACATCAACGGAAGCCGTTGAATCGCCGGAAGAAGCGGTCTGTGACCACTCTGTGCTGGCAGAAAGCGGCGCAAGGCACAGCAGGAAGGTAGTTAGCAGCTAGCTGCCTGTAAGTTCATAGGCACATTAATAAAAAACTATTTTTGTAACAAGTGCTGAAATGCCAGTGGCCTAAACGTTGTCGTTTGCCTTGTTATAGAGCATTTAGAGATATTCGGAATAAGGAACTGGACGAACAACAGATTAAAATTTTGAAATTTTACAATGAGAGGAAAGAGAATGCCAGGTGAGTGCACATACGGCACACATAGGTAATCATGGGACTTATACTTTTTTGTTTTTAGTTTTTGAATGTTCTAAAAAATAAAGGAGTGGATGAATGTTTCAAGAACCACAAGGTGTCAAATTATTAAACAAAAAATACAAAAATGTTGGTTATCTTGCATTATCACCTTGTGTGTACTGTTCTGGAGCACACTGGAGAAGAAGATGGAAAGGGAAATTGCAGTCTATTACAACTTGTTTACATATTTAATCATAATATCAGATATATTAACGTTTAAAAATAAAATGGAAAGGCTTTCTTAAAGACCAGAATACACATGAAATACAGTAATCACAGGAAGTGTTGACACCCTTGATATTGTTCCAGAAAATAAAGCATTTTTTTCCAGAAAATTATTGCAATTACACATGTTTCGTTATGCACATGTTTATTTCCTTTGTGTGTATTGGAACAACACAAAAAAACACAGGACAAAAATACAAATTGGACATAATTGCACAAAAAATCCCAAAAATGGGCAGGACAAAATTCTTGACATCTTTCAAAAATTGCGGTTAAACAACTTTTCTTCAAACGTGATGCTTGTTCAAACTCACTTGTGGCAAGTAACAGAAGTAGGCAATGTGAAAATCATACCTCGATTCAGATTAAAAGGGGAGAAGTTGACTCAATCTTTGCATTGTGTGTCTGTGTGTGCCACACTAAACATGGAGAACAGAAAGTGGAGAAAATAACTATCTGAGGATTTGAGAACCAAAATTGTTTAAAAATGGCAACAATCTCAAAGTTTCATGTCCGGATGGTGGATAAGCCGCCCCAATCAAGTTCCAAACAAATTCAAGCTGTCCTGCAAGCTCAGGGTGTATCAGTGTCAATGCAAAGTATACGTCAATATTTGAATGCAATGAAACTCTATGGCGGGAGTCCCTGGAGGACCTCACTGCTGACACAAAGATATAAAAAACTAGACCTCAGTTTGCAAAATGGGTGTAAGCCAAAATCATTTTGGGAAAGTATCTTGTGGACAATTGAGACCGAGCTTTTTGGTAAAGCACATCACTCTACTGTTTACCGAAAATGGAGTAAGGCCTACAAAGAAAAGAACACAGTGCCTACAGTCAAATATGGTGGAGGTTCAAAGTTGTTTTGGGATTGTTTTGCTGTCTTTGGCACTGGATGCCTTTACTGTATGCAAGACATCCTAAAATCTGAACATTACCGACAGATTTTGGTTGGAATGTAGTGCCCAGTGTCAGAAAGCTGTGTTTGCATCCTACGTAATGGGTCTTCCAGCAGGAAAATGACCCCAAACTTACTTCAAGAATCCCCAGAATGGGATGGAAACAAAGCGCTGGAGCGTTCTGAAGTGGCAGCAGAGTGGAGAGATCCTAAAATTGTTGTTGGGAGAAGGCGCCTTCAGATATGAGAGACCTGGAGCAGTTTGCAAAAGAATAATGGTGCAAAATTCCAGTTGAGAGGTGTAAGAAGCATGTTGATGGTTATAGGAAGCTATTGACTGCAGTTATTTATTCCAAAGGGTGTGCAGCCAAATATTAGGTTGAGGGTGCCAAAAGTTTGTTCTGCCCAATTTTGGGGTTTTGTGTGAAATTATGTCCAGTTTGCCTTTTTTATCTGTTTTTTTTTGTGTTGTTCCAATACACACAAAGCAAATAAACGTGTATAACAAAACATATGTACGGTAATTGCAAGCATTTCCTGGAACAATCTCAAGGGTGCCAACACTTTCGACCATGACTTTAGCTGTTTCCAATCAGTCCTTTGGTTGACCGTTATTACCCCCAAGGTAAATAAAGGTAAATTATGGTTATTCCTATTTTTATAAACTCTCCTAGTACTGTGCAGCATCATATTAACGAGTCCATATAGTACACAGACCTCCGCAGCATGCACGGGCCTTCGTTGTCTTATTAAGGTGACCCATCTTAACTCCAGCCCTGTTATTGTGTTTTATGTTGTGGACACAAGACTTGTAGTAGTGTAAATACTACCAACAGTTCATGTTATGCTTTTGTACAGGATGAATGGATTTAACCTGCAGCAGGAGATTCTACAGCAAAAGCACGAAGAAAGGCTCAGGCAATTGTATGGACAAAACCTGAAAGATGAGGCCGGAAAATAAGAGAAAAATGGTGAAGAAATTGTAATTTTTTTTGTTCTTCGTGTATATGATCCTTTGTGCGAGAAGTGTATACTGTGTATTAAAGACTATAAACTTTCAGATGGTTTAATTTGTTATCGACTTTGCTGCGTGATCAACCTAGATCACAGTAGATCTCATAAATAGGTTTTTATGGGGCTCCATACGCTGCATTTTTTTTTCAACAAAATTTTCATGGGAACTATTAGACTCAGTACACACACAGCCATTTTTGTGACTTTATGTGTTTACGACTTGATCGAGATGAGCGAATCGCTTATGCACCCCTGTCCACGGTCCAGTGCTCTCTGGTCCTCGATAGAAACTGCCTGAATTTCCTGAAATTCTGAGCTACACGGAGCTCAGGAGTGACGTCTCGCCAGTCCGGCTTATCATTAGCCAAGCCTGAAGAGTAAGGAAAATTTGCGCAGCTCACGGCCAGTCCACGTTTCTTCTTGTAGGAGAGTGCCAATCTGGCGTAAAGAGACTTATAGGCCTTATAATGCTCCTCTGAACGTGTAATATTTAACTATGCTCTTCACAGAAGAAGATCTGGCATAAAGAGACTAATATGCCTTATAATGCTCCTCCAAAAATGTAATATACAAATATGCTTTTCACAGAGGAAGATCTGGTGTAAAGAGACTAATAGGCCTTATAATGCTTCTCCGAAAATGTAAAATGCAAATATGCTCTTCACAGAGGAAGATCTGCCGTAAAGAAACTTATTGGCCTTATAATGCTCCTCTGAAAGTGTAATATGTAAATATGCTCTTCACAGAGGAAGATCTGGCGTAAAGAGACTAATAGGCCTTATAGTTCTCCGACGAAAATGTAATATGCAAATATGCTCTTCACAGAGGAAGATCTGGCATAAAGAGACTAATAGGCCTTATAATGCTCCTCCGAAAATGTAATATACAAATATGCTCTTCACAGAGGAAGATCTGGCGTAAAGAGACTAATAGGCCTTATAGTTCTCCGACGAAAATGTAATATGCAAATATGCTCTTCACAGAGGAAGATCTGGCATAAAGAGACTATTAGGCCTTATAATGCTCCTCCGAAAATGTAATATGCAAATATGCTCCTCACAGAGGAAGATCTGGTGTAAAGAGACTAATAGGCCTTATAATTCTCCTCCGAAAATGTAATATGCAAATATGCTCTTCACAGAGGAAGAGGACTAGATCTCTAGTGTCGCCTATTGAGCATAGCGATCCTAAAAGTGAATATCGATTCTTTTACGGGCCTTGCTAAATGACTCCGTATAAAAAGCTAAAGTATAAACTTAATTTTTAGACGTGTTTGCTCTTCATCAGTGCAAAGCAGGAGGTCTGATTTGACTCGGTTAGAGGCCTCTGAGAGTGAAACGTTTCTTCTTGTGCAGAATACTAAGCTGGCGTAAGGAGACTTATAGGCCATGCAATGCTCCTCTTGGAATTTAAATATGCAATTATCCTCTTCAGAAGCACTCTACATAAGGAGAAACATTCCCCATTGATCACCTCTCAGAGGCCTCACATTGAGCTAAATCAGACCTCCATCTTTGTACTGGTGAGGGGCAAACACCCAAAATACAGGTCCTTCTCAAAAAATTAGCATATAGTGTTAAATTTCATTATTTACCATAATGTAATGATTACAATTAAACTTTCATATATTATAGATTCATTATCCACCAACTGAAATTTGTCAGGTCTTTTATTGTTTTAATACTGATGATTTTGGCCTACAACTCCTGATAACCCAAAAAACCTGTCTCAATAAATTAGCATATTTCACCCGTCCAATCAAATAAAAGTGTTTTTAAATAACAAACAAAAAAACCATCAAATAATAATGTTCAGTTATGCACTCAATACTTGGTTGGGAATCGTTTGGCAGAAATGACTGCTTCAATGCGGCGTGGCATGGAGGCAATCAGCCTGTGACACTGCTGAGATGTTATGGAGGCCCAGGATGCTTCAATAGCGGCCTTAAGCTCATCCACAGTGTTGGGTCTTGCGTCTCTCAACTTTCTCTTCACAATATCCCACAGATTCTCTATGGGGTTCAGGTCAGGAGAGTTGGCAGGCCAATTGAGCACAGTAATACCATGGTCAGTAAACCATTTACCAGTGGTTTTGGCACTGTGAGCAGGTGCCAGGTCGTGCTGAAAAATGAAATCTTCATCTCCATAAAGCATTTCAGCCGATGGAAGCATGAAGTGCTCCAAAATCTCCTGATAGCTAGCTGCATTGACCCTGCCCTTGATGAAACACAGTGGACCAACACCAGCAGCTGACATGGCACCCCACACCATCACTGACTGTGGGTACTTGACACTGGACTTCAGGCATTTTGGCATTTCCTTCTCCCCAGTCTTCCTCCAGACTCTGGCACCTTGATTTCCGAATGACATGCAAAATTTGCTTTCATCAGAAAAAAGTACTTGGGACCACTTAGCAACAGTCCAGTGCTGCTTCTCTGTAGCCCAGGTCAGGCGCTTCTGCCGCTGTTTATGGTTCAAAAGTGGCTTTACCTGGGGAATGCGGCACCTGTAGCCCATTTCCTGCACACAGTGGACTCAGTCCACTGCTTCCTCAGGTTCCCCAAGGTCTGGAATCGGTCCTTCTCCACAATCTTCCTCAGGGTCCGGTCACCTCTTCTCGTTGTACAGCGTTTTCTGCCACATTGTTTCCTTCCAACAGACTTACCATTGAGGTGCCTTGATACAGAACTCTGGGAACAGCCTATTTGTTGAGAAATTTCTTTCTGGGTCTTACCCTCTTGCTTGAGGGTGTCAATGATGGCCTTCTTGACATCTGTCAGGTCACTAGTCTTACCCATGATGGGGGTTTTGAGTAATGAACCAGGCAGGGAGTTTTTAAAAGCCTCAGGTATCTTTTGCATGTGTTTAGAGTTAATTAGTTGATTCAGAAGATTAGGGTAATAGGTCGTTTAGAGAACCTTTTCTTGATATGCTAATTTATTGAGACAGGTTTTTTGGGTTATCAGGAGTTGTAGGCCAAAATCATCAGTATTAAAACAAGAAAAGACCTGACAAATTTCAGTTGGTGGATAATTAATCTATAATATATGAAAGTTTAATTGTAATCATTACATTATGGTAAATAATGAAATTTAACACTATATGCTAATTTTTTGAGAAGGACCTGTACATATCCGCAAATAGAGTGTTTGTTTGTTTTGGCTTTTTATCCTAAGTCATGGATCAAAGCTCATTAAAAAGTTGAAATAGACTTTTAGGATTGCCACATTCAATAGGGGGCACTAGAGTTCAAGTCATCTTTTTTTTCTGAAGATACTATTTGCATATAAAAATAGGAAAGTAAAAAAAATAAAAAAACATAAAAGTTTAAATCATCTGCTTTTTCAATGAAGAAAATAAATATAATTGTATCACAAAATATAAAATTATTTATCCCATATGTTAAATGTGATAAAGCAAAAATAAAAATGGAAATTCCAGAAATGTTATTATTTGAGTGATACACTTACCTAAAAAATGCCAAAAAAGTGATCAAAACAGCGTATGTATCTCAAAATGATACCAATGAATACTACAGCTCACCCTATTAAAAACAGCACTCTCACATCTCCATCAATGGTAATATAAAAAATAGACGTTATTTCCATACTACGGTACTGTGCTAAGACATCGTACAGTGTAGGACTGCGTACTCACTTCTCTATGGTAGGGACTTTTACTGCCTTAGCTCTGCTGCCTCTACAGGGGAAAAGTAGCATTACATTCTAGTCATGTAATACCTGCATTGATCTGCCAAAATGAAAAAAATAATTCTCTGCTCTGTCTCCGAGAGATGGGCTCTAAGCAGGCGACTCCCATATATGATACTCGGCTCCTTAAAGGAAATACGTCAGTAGGTTGTGTCATGTAATCCAAGAGCAACATAATATAGGAGAACAGGACCTGATACCAACAATGTATGACTTACTGGCTGCTTGCTGTAGTTTCAATACAATCAGTGTTTTATGAGCAGGAGATTATCACCAAAGGACTAGGTAACTTGTTCCAGGTAGTCCAGCTAATCTGTGTAACCCCGCCCCCACCACTGATTGGCTTCCTGCTGACAATGTACACCAATCAGTGGTGTGGGCGGGGTCATTCACAGCTCAGCATTGCAAACGCTGCTACATCTACAGCAGAGAAAACAGGGATTTCATCAAAACAGTCCAGTAAGTGATACAATGCTGGAATCAGGGTCTCAGCCCCAACATCATGCTGCTTTCAGATTACAAAACAAAAACCTGCAGACAGATTTCCTTTAATAGAACAAATAAAATGGGATTCTCTTTGTTAAACCTTAGAACTAGACCATAGTGCTATAGAACTATAAAAAGAAAGGTTGATCTGAACTCCATTCTATCAGATGTAGTAATATCCACGCTGTGTGCACAGAGGCAGGGCGGAAATATAGAAAGAAAGGCTGGTCTATCAGATGACCCACATAAAAACATTTGTTTATTCAAAAAAGTTAATAGTGATCCATCATGTTTCACGCGTTTCGGACCCCAACTCATGAGTTCTTAATCTGAAACCAAGAAGTTGGGGTTCGAAATGCATAAGACTCGTCTGACAAGTGCTGGATCATCCTTTTAACTATGTCTACATCATCTCTGACAATTTTTTTCTTTTCTTTTTCATTGTTTTGTATCAGATAGCTACTAGATATGGTTGAAATAAATGTGACTTATATTTAGCCGGCGACCCTCGTTCACATTTCCAGGCACATAGGGCACACGCAAAATTTGCATCAAAGATCTAAAGGGCAGCGTTGTCCCGCTCTGTGCTGAGTCATCGCTTTCTAGACCGGCTACCCAATTTAATGATAATGAGGTTTTAGATTTGCTTCACTGAACTTGTGTAATTTTTAATTGTCGCTGCCATCGCTCTGAACATAATTATTACACATGACTTGCATTTGCATGCTTTGCTCTGACAGATAGAATTCTCTTGGGATCCCATCTTAAGTTATCATCAGAGGGAACTAATCAGGAAATCGTATAGTAAACAGACACTTTGTTAAAATAAATACTCGATTTAACAGCCTTTTATATAGCCGTTCCGTAGTAAATAAAGATTCATTATTATGAAAACCTTCATCAAAACAGTCGCAGTAAAATTGGCTGATCCGAGTTTTCATCCAGTCCTATCATAGCGCAATGTTTTATCACTAGGTTTTTACAGTTTTATGGGATGGCGGGGATGGGGGGGGTAGGTTCTGTGCCTTTAATCTATCATTGTCATGCTTTCAAAATTCAGAACCATAAAATGTTCCGAAAGATGTTTATATTGATCACGTCTCTTGTCTAACGAAGGAGGAAAGTGACAATCATCGTTTAGATCTGGCAGCCATGGCTCTCCCTTCCAGTATTTCCACTGGTCATGTATGTCTATGGCTTGTGCTTTCTTTAACAATGGAAGATGATCCAACTGTTTCTTTGGTTAAAATGATTAAAAAACTTTATTCCAAAAAATAAGATATAAATTGTCAATCTCATTATATCCAACTAGATGGTGGCCCGATTCTAACGCATTGGGTATTCTAGAATATGCATGTCCACGTAGTATATTGCCCAGTCGCGTAGTATATTGCCCAGCCGCGTAGTATATTGCCCAGCCACGTAGTATATTGCCCAGTCACGTAGTATATTGCCCAGCCACGTAGTATATTGTCCAGTCACGTAGTATATTGCCCAGCCACGTAGTATATTGCCCAGCCACGTAGTATATTTCCCAGCCACGTAGTATATTGCCCAGTCACGTAGTATATTGCCCAGCCACGTAGTATATTGTCCAGTCACGTAGTATATTGCCCAGCCACGTAGTATATTGCCCAGCCACGTAGTATATTGCCCAGCCACGTAGTATATTGCCCAGCCACGTAGTATATTTCCCAGCCACGTAGTATATTGCCCAGTCACGTAGTATATTGCCCAGCCACGTAGTATATTTCCCAGCCATGTAGTATATTGTCCAGTCACGTAGTATATTGCCCAGCCACGTAGTATATTGCCCAGCCACGTAGTATATTGCCCAGCCACGTAGTATATTGCCCAGCCACGTAGTATATTGTCCAGGCACGTAGTATATTGCCCAGCCACGTAGTATATTTCCCAGCCACGTAGTATATTGCCCAGCCACGTAGTATATTGCCCAGCCACGTAGTATATTTCCCAGCCACGTAGTATATTGTCCAGTCACGTAGTATATTGCCCAGCGACGTAGTATATTGCTCAGCGACGTAATATATTGGCCAGCGACGTAGTATATTGCCCAGCGACGTAGTATATTGTTCAGCGCTGTAGTATATTGCCCAATTACGTAGTATATTGCCCAGCGACGTAGTATATTGGCCAGTTACGTAGTATATTTCCCAGTGACGTAGTATACAGCACAGAGCCACGTAGTATATTGGCCAGTCACGTAGTATATTGCCCTACCACGTTTGTCACAGGTTAAAAAATAAAAAATAAACATACTCACCTTTCCGAGGGCCCCTTGTAGTCCACAGCAGCTTCCGGTCCCAGGGTTGGTCTGAGCACAGGACCTGTGATGAAGTCGCGGTCACATGACCGTGTAGCGGTCACATGACCGTGTAGCGGTCACATGACCGCGACGTCACGTCAGGTCCTTTCCGCGCAGGCGCGCAGGACTTGTGATGACGTCGCGGTCACATGACCGTGATGTCTTGGCAGGTCCTTCTGCCATACCATCTTTGCCACCGCAACCTGCAACGGAAGATGGCGGGCTGCGCGAGCGGCTCAGCGGACTACAGAGGGTGAGTATAGCAGGTTTTTTTTTTTTCATTTATTATTTTTAACATTACATTTTGTACTATTGATGCCGCATAGGCAGCATCAATAGTACAAAGTGAGGGACACACAGGGTTAATAGCGGCGGTAACGGAGTGTGTTACCCGCGGTGTAACGCGGTCCGTTACCGCCGGCATTAACCCTGTGTGAACGGTGACCGGAGGGGTGTATGCGGGCGCCAGGCAGTGAGTGCGGGGAGTAAGGAGCGACCATTTTTTTCCGGACTGTGCGCGTCGCTGATTGGTCGCGGCAGCCATGACAGGCAGCTGGCGAGACCAATCAGCAAACGAATAACCGCGACAGACAGACAGACAGAAGGACAGACGGAAGTACCCTTAGACAATTATATAGTAGATCAATATGCGCTCTCTCTTTTCCTATGTGTTTCATTTTTGAACCTCAATCAACAATAGGACAGTGTCTAAACTAAAAGGGGTTAATGACTTACAGCAAACTTTTGACACAAAGCAAGCCAACCAACAGTTGATGGAACATAGATAAAAGGGTCACCAAATTTATCATCCAGCATGAACCACTGGGAAAAATTTGGCTAATTTTTAGACCATCTAGTCTAAAAATTAGACCCAGATTTGTCTGGGAGACAAGTAGCAAGTTTTGCATTCAATTGCTTTTGCGAGAACTCTTGGTCTATGGTCCACATCTACAGGGTTTCCTTCTTTACCCATGATGCTGAAACCTGTAAAGAGAGCTCACCCGACTTAAGGCTTCTGAATAGACTCGACATAGAAATGTCACTCCTAATTTTTAAACTAGACGGTCTAAAAATGTACCAAATTTATTCCAAGGGCTCGTGCTGGATGATAAATTTGGTGCACTTTCAGACACTTTTAGCTACGTTCCCACTATCTATTGTTTGGCTTGCTTTGTGGCAAAATTATGTTGCAGTAACACACACTCCTTTTCATTTAGACACTGTCCCATGGTTGATTGAAGTTCAAAAAAATCACTTATTAAATTTAATCTATCAGCAGGTTTTTGCTATTTAATCGGAGAGCTGCATAATGAAGGAGCTGAGACCCTGATTCCAGGGATGGGTCACTTGCTTGGCTGAGGTCTGTAGTTTCAAAATAATCAGTGTTTTATTATCAGAAGATTGTTACTATGGGACTACATGACTTGTGTAAGTCCGTCAGGCTAATCTGTGTAACCCCACCCCCACCTCTGATTGGCAATGTACACATGAAGCTGCCAATCAGGGGTGTGGGTGGGGTTATACACAGCTAAGAAGTCTTAGCTCTGCTACATCTACACTGACCAAAACAGGGATTCTATCAATCCAAGTAATCAAGAAAGTGATACATCGATGGAATCAGGGTCTCTGTCCCTACATCATGCTGCTCTCAGATTCTGTAGCAAAAACCTGCTGACAAAGTCCCTTTAATAATTGAAGTGCAAGACATACTCCACATTTTCTTATGCAAATTGCACTTGTATTTTAAATTTAATTATGCATATGTTTAAAATAATTTTTGCAAATGGGTTTTTATAAAAAAAAATGTGTAGGTCCCCTGTCTCGAACTCAGTAACCTCCAACATGCTTGTAAGAGCGCACCTCCACCCTTCATTTTATGTCTGAAATTTGGGGAGGGCGGAAATTTTGCAACATCTTATCAGACCATGCGACTTTTTGGTTTGAAAAGTGACAAAAAAGGTTAAAGGCTGAAATAAAGAGCATTTTTTTATTTTTCCCAAAATTCATGAACCTTGTGCGCCATCAATAAATACGAGAAAACAAAAAAAGATTGATCTTACTGACAAATTCTTAGTTAACTTATTCTGCAGTCAGTGCAACATAAAGGCTATGGGAGGCAAATGGTGCAAAATTTACAATACACTATGTTCCAAATTATTATGCAAATGACATTTTTCTCTGATTTTCCTAAATGGTCGGTGCAAATGACAGTCAGTCTAATAAAAGTCATCACTCGTTAGAGTATACATCGAATTTTATTGAAGAAACCTCCCAATGATAACAGTATAATCTCCAAAATGAATAAAAACTCAAAATGCACTGTTCCAAATTATTAGGCACAGTATAATTTCTAAACATTTGTTTTAAAGAACTAAAAATGCTCATTTGTGGCATTTGCAGCATTAGGCAGTCACAGTCACTGAACAAAAAAGCTATTTAACTCCAAAACATCCTAATAGGCCAAGTTACATGTTAACATAGGAGCCCTTCTTTGATATCACATTCACAATTCTTGCATCCATTGAACTTGTGAGTTTACGGAGAGTTTCTGCTTGTATTTCTTTGCATGAAGTCAGAATAGCCTCCCAGAGCTGATGTTTTGATGTGAACTGCCTCCCACCCTCATAGATCTTTTGCTTGATGATACTCAAAGGTTCTCTATAGGGTTGAGGTCAGGGGAAGATGCGCAAAGCAGCCAATGACTCAGCGGGATTCTTTGCAGCATGAGATGGTGCAAAGAATTGGTGGCCATCCACCAACCATCCACTACTCCATCCATTTGGACCATCCAGGGTTGCTCAACACTTATCAGTAAACAAGAATGTTTGGAAATTAGTCTTCATGTATGTGTGGGCCCAATGCAACTATTTCTGCTTGTGAACACTGTTTAAGGGTGGCCGAATAGTAGGTTTATGCACCACAGCAAGCCTTTGAAGGAGCCTACACCTTGAGGTTTGAGGGACTCCAGAGGCACCAGCAGCTTCAAATATCTGTTTGCTGCTTTGTAATGGCTTTTTAGCAGCTGCTCTCTTAATCCGATGAACTTGGCTGGCAGAAACCTTCCTCATTATGCCTTTATCAGCACAAACACATCTGTGCTCAGATACAGCCACAAATCTCTTAACAGTACAATGATCACGCTTAAGTTTTCGGGAAATTTCTAATGTTTTCATCCCTTCACCAAGGCATTGCACTATTTGATGCTTTTCAGCAGCAGAGAGATCCTTTTCTTTCCCATGTTACTTGAAAACTGTGACCTGCTTAATAATGTGGAACATCATTTTTAAGTAGTTTTCCTTTAATTAGAATCACCTAGAAAACTAATTATCCCATGTGTTTAAGATTGAATTCAGTGATCCATTGAGCCCTGAGACACAATACCATCCACGAGTTTATTTGAAAAACAAAACAATTAAATCTTTATCACACTTAAATCCAATTTGCATAATAATTTGGAACACAGTGTAGAGCCCAACTACAAAAATAATTTTTAGCCCATAATACATGCATGTAATAAAACAAACTTGCATGTGTCTATATAGTACACTTCTTTTTCTAATATCTGATGTGACAGGGCAAGAAACTCACTGCACAGATCCTGAGACTCTCCCACCAATCACTGAAAACTTGTTACGTGAGCTGCTGTGGAAGCCGGAGAACTGCTCTGGAAGCTGGAGAACTGCTCTGGCAGCGGGAGAACTGCTCTGGAAGCGGGAGCACTGCTCTGGAAGTGGGAGCACTGCTCTGGAAGTGGGAGCACTGCTCTGGAAGCAGGACAACTGCCCTGGCAATAGGACTACTGCTCTGGAAGCCGGAAAACTCTGGAAGCGGGAGCACTGCTCTGGAAGTGGGAGCAGTGCTCTGGAAGTGGGAGAACTGCTCTGGCAGCGGGAGATCTGCTCTGGAAGCGGGATCACTGCTCTGGAAGCGGGAGAACTGCTCTGGCAACAGGACTACTCCTCTGGATGCGGGACAACTCTGGAAGTGGGAGCACTGCTCTGGAAGAGGGAGCACAGCTCTGGAAGTAGGACAACTGCTCTAGCAGCGGGAGATCTGCTCTGGCAATGGGAGAACTGCTCTGGAAGCGGGAGAACTGCTCTGGAAGTGGGAGCACTGCTCTGAAAGTGGGACAACTGCTCTAGAAGCAGGAGCACTGCTCTGGAAGTGGGAGCACTGCTTTGGAAGCGGGAGCACTGCTCTGGAAGCGGGACAACTGCTCTGGCAATGGGAGAACGGCTCTGGAAGCGGGAGAACTGCTCTGGAAGCGGGAGCACTGCTCTGTAAGTGGGAAATATGCTCTGGCAGTGGGAGCACGGCTCTGGAAGTGGGAGAACTTCTCTGGCAGCGGGACAACTGCTCTGGAAGCGGGAGCACTGCTCTGGCAGAGGGAGATCTGCTCTGGCAGTGGGAGATCTGCTCTGGAAGTGGGAGAACTGCTCTGGAAGCGGGACCACTGCTCTGGAAGTGGGACAACTGCTCTGACAGCGGAAGATCTGCTCTGGCAGTGGGACAACTGCTCTGGAAACAGGACAATTGCTCTGGAAGTGGGAGCACTGCTCTTGCAGCGGGAGCACTGCTATGGAAGCAGGAGCACTGCTCTGGCAGAGGGAGATCTGCTCTGGCAGTGGGAGATCTGCTCTGGAAGTGGGAGAACTGCTCTGGAAGCGGGAGCACTGCTCTGGAAGTGGGACAACTGCTCTGACAGCTGGAGATCTGCTCTGGCAATGGGAGAACTGCTCTGGAAGTGGGACAACTCTGGAAGAGGGAGCACTGCTCTGGAAGCGGGAGCATTGCTCTGGAAGCGGGACAACTGCTCTGGCAATGGGAGAACTGCTCTGGAAGCGGGAGCACTGCTCTGGAAGTGGGAGATATGCTCTGGCAGTGGGAGGACTGCTCTGGAAGTGGGAGAACTGCTTTGGCAGTGGGACAACTGCTCCGGAAGCAGGACAATTGCTCTGGAAGTGGGAGCATTGCTCTGGCAGCAGGAGATCTGCTCTGGAAGTGGGAGACCTGCTAAGGAAGTGGGAGCACTGCTCTGGAAGTGGCAGTGGGAGATCTGCTCTGGAAGTGGGAGCACTGCTCTGGAAGCTGGAGAACTGCTTTGGAAGCAGAAGAACTGCTTTGGAAGCGGGATAACTGCTCTGGAAGTGGGAGAACTGCTCTAGAAGAGGAGAACTGCTCTGGAAGCGGGAGAACTGCTCTAGAAGAGGGAGAACTGCTCTGGAAGCGGGAGAACTGCTCTGGAAGCTGGAGTGCTGCTCTGGAAGCAGGAGGGCTCAGCTCCTACATGAGTGCACACACAGAGCCATGTAAGAGTTCAAAAGAAATAATGTGTAGGGAAAGTAGTTAAAAGACGTGACCTGTGACTTCTTCGGGCATCCTCCACTGCGAAGACACCAGTGGCGGAACCAATGCAAGAACAACTGCAAAACAGCCAGCAAATTTGCTTCAGAAAAACATCTGTGCTCCAGAAGCAGCTTCACCTGGGAAAACTCGCCAGGACCTAAAAGATGTTGCGTGCACGTAGCCTTATGAAAAAAAAAGAAAAACAGTTCCGGGCATGGTCTACCATTAAGTAAGGTGGTAGATAAGACTTGTGAGCGTTGCATAAGTGAATTTGTGTGGCCGCCATGGTCCTCTTACGTGTTCAGTTCACAGCTGCTGGCCATCCATATTTTTGGGGAAAGATGAAAGCTATCTCTCTCTGTGACTTGGCATTGAGAACATCACGCACAGCCAGCTTTACATACACATTGTGCTGAGCACTCCGGCACTCCCAGTGTGGACAGAAGGCTTGGATTGGGGTGTAAATACCTAAACCATAATGATAATATATCACAAATGTAATGCATGGATTAATTCCTTTATACGCCGTGCCAGCATTCATACCAGAGTCAACAGAGGTAATTTGCTAATACTTGTAGAGGAATATGATAGTAACATCTGAGAGTTACAGAATCATAAAAGGACCTGGATACATATGGTAGAACTTCAACAACGCAACTTGACCAGAACATGGGAAGACATGACCAGGATCAGCTCGAAGAAAAGGACTTGGCACCAAAGTCTCCTCGTGAGCAGTATGTGGCGTCACGTGTATTGTTAGGTGATATTAAGGTTTCTCTACCTGGTATTCTCGGGATGTTTGAATAGCTGGAGAAGGCTTCCTCCCCGAGTGTCGTAATGGAGCAGCTGCGTTGAACTTGGAATTGACGTAAACAAGTTGTGTTAGAAATTAAAGAGAAAACACAATTTGTCATTTTCCCTTCCTTTTTTTGCTTTTGTTTTTTTTTGCATTGTCGACTCATGCGTCAATTTCCTCCATATCCTCCGCGTGGTAATGTCACAGGACGGCCAACGTGCCACAGTGCACAGCTGTGAGCGGGGAAATCTGGCACCTGCTCGCAAACAATACTGAGGAAACCAGGCTCTTACCTCAAGAACTACAAAGATGAAAAAATGATGTCCTCATACAGAAAGCCATTATGCCTTCTAGTAACAGTTCTACCAGTTATTGTATCACAATATGTATACATTGTGTGTTAATAATAAAATAAAAATGCAACACAAAGCCAAAAGATGCACCAAAATTAAGTAGTGTGCACCTGTCAATAAATTTGGCAAACTGTACTGCTCCACACTTAAAAGTGGACCTACACTTCAGAATAAACTGTCCGGTGTGTGTACCTTAGGAATAACACTACTTCTAGCCATTAGATGATTTGTAGCCTGGATTTTTAACAGGTTTTTTTCACTGTACTAGAAGTCACAGCAGTTTCTCCTTGTGCCTCTTTGTCACGGTTCCACCCCTCAATGTGTCGGAGTTGCAGTTACTGACACCTGAGCCTTCCAGTCTGGTGTACGGGCATGCTGAAGCGGTTAGTACTTTGATTAACAGCCCAGTCGTCCAGTCTGGTGCAGGGACGTGCTGAACTGTTGGGGTTTTGATTAACAACTCAGCCTGCTAATCTGAGACTGGGAGGTTCTGGGCTGACTTCAGGTGTTCCCTGTCCCAGATGATTGCTCAGCTACTTACCTGGGTAGTAAGTCCCAGATCTCTGCCAGATCAACATTTAGCTCTGTGTGCTTTGTCTCTCTGTGCCTTGAGCTTTGCTTTTGGATTTTTTTGCTGCCTGACCTTGGACCTCATTCTGACCATCTGTCTCGCCTCCTCTCTTTGCTCTGATCTGCTTTCCTCCTGGTACTCTGACCTCGGAATTTTACCTGACTATGCCTTTGTCTCTTCCCTCTGTTTATGATGTACCCTCCTGGCTTTTGACCTCGGACTCCTTGACTACCCTCACTCACGGCTTGTCCACGAGAAGTGACTTAGCCTCACATTCTGCTTTTGTTTCTAGCAGCTTCTCCACCTTCCATGGATTTCTATAGGCAGCCCATATACTTTGGTCCCTCACTGCAGACAGATTTGTAGACAGATTTGAGCAGTTTTCAGAATGAATAATCAGTGCAGGACAAAAAAAGACGTAGTTACTTACCGGTAACGGGATTTCTCAGAGCCCATGACAGCGCTACGGAGAGAGGGGATCCGCCCTTCAGGGACTGTGAACCTATAGATAAAAGGGCGGTACCTCTCCCCCGCATCAGTTGGTTTACAGAGCATCGGAGGGCCTCCAGGTTAATGACAACAAAAAATATATACTTTATCTTGCTTATCAGAAAATATTGCTTATCAGAAAAAGCACTGTGTCTATACATAAACACACAACGAACAGTAAAACGTGCTCACCACACACATGATGGGAGGGAAAAAGCGGGTGCTGTCATGGGCTCTGAGAAATCCCGTTACCAGTAAGTAACTACGTCTTTCTCTATCCCCCATGAAAGCACCACAGAGAGAATTACAGAGATTTGTAGGTTGAAGAGATGGGTTAGGGTTGGGATGAAGACTCTTGCGTGGTTTGGGATGAAGTGGGATGGGATCGGGTCAAGTGCACAGGTGGTGAGATGCTTATGATTGTCCGGTAAGACCCGTCTTGCTTGGACACTAGGAATAACGTGGAGTAGAATCCCTTCCCCCTTTCCAGAGGAGGGACTTCCCGAAGGACGGATTTGTCTACCAGGTGCATTACCTTGCATTCCAGGGCCTCTTGTTTATGGAGAGAGGACCTCAGGGGAGTCACTACATAGTTTGAGGAGGGAGGGAAATAAAGTCTATCCAAAGGCCCGATTTGACCAGGTTTAGTATCCAGGGGCTGGTTGAAATTTTTTCCCAGGCCGGAAGGAAATGAAATAATCTTCCCCCCACCCTGGGGATTTCCCCGACTTTCAGGATTTTTTGTCTCAGGAAGAATTCCCAAAGAGGAAACCCCTGTCCCTCCTTTTCCCCTTATCCCATCTGTTTTGACGGGACGAGGGTCCAGCACCCTCATAGTAGATCTTACTGCTTTTACCGGTGTATCTACCTCATCTAGGGGAAAACAGTGACGCCCCCCTTTTAACATCCGTGGATGAGGAGTCTGGCATATTTGAGCCCTTGCCCCCGGAGCTAGAGGAATCGGACTGGGGTTTCCTCGCAGAGCACTTGTCCTATACAATAGCGGCAAGCGTATCCCAGGATACGGGCAAGGCTTTTTCACACATGGGGCAACACCTGTGCTTTGTTTTTCCCAATCTCTTCCTTCCTTAATAAAAAGGAAGAGAAGGGACCTCAGGTACAATGGTGAACTTTCATGAAGATCACTCACCAATCGGACGCAGCTGCAGGTACCGGATCTGTAGGAGGGGTAGGATCTGGTACGGAATGGGGCCAAAACTCAGCCCTGGCATTTGAAGTCACATAGGCACATACTGTCCCTGTCCCCAAGCACCAGATGGGATATATTACTAATATTACCCTGGAGGAAAGGAAGATTTTCTACAAGACCAATATTTCTAATGATACCCGTGGCTGCTGGGGTAAGTGACGGAGTCAGTGACTTTGTGCTCCATCACAACTCTTAACAGTATGGGTATCTTGAGAACACCGATTGTGTTAACAATGTAGCAGACAAGGCGGCCCAAGATCGGACAGGCCTTTCTGGCATTTGCCAGAATTGCCAGATGGCCAGTCCGGCCCTGGATAGGATCCTGCAAAAGGCGTTTTGGAGATGGTGACTAATTCCTCACATTGGAATTCCTGTTGCGTTGTGTGGAGTGGCTGCTGGTGGAGTGGCTGCTTGTCAGCAGAGAAACGCTTTTGCTGCAAATCTGGTTGCCGTCGCTGCTGGTGGAGGTGCTGCTGCTGCTGTTGGAGCTGCTGGCCGCTGTCCTCCATGGTTATTCACAGGGGACTGCATGCAGCAAATAGCTTCTCTACTCACGGCTTTCTAAATTTGTGCCGTGCACCATCGCTTCTGGTCCCTCCTGCGGCCACGTAACTAGGGGAGCGTTTCATCTGCGCATCTTGCCCCACCTCTAGGGTGCACTCTGTCCGCGCATGCGCCCGCCCCGATCCTGGAAGTCCTTCACTTCCTTGCTGTCCAGCACACCATCAGTGTGTGCACGCTATCCGTGTGTGCACCTGCCGGGAACCCGGAAGCCCCGGTGTCCTCTACGGAGCGGCGGCCATGCTTCCCCCCACTCACACTGCAGACACCTCGGTCCCAGCGGTGGCGGCTTCAGGCACTGCACCAACCGTGGCAGGGGCCTCCCCACTGACAGAACCCAGACTGGCTGGCCCTGGATCATCGAATCTTAATCAGATGGTGTCTTAATTCTCGTACTGTAAAGAACTTAAGGTTCCCCGTCAGGGACAGGAAACCAACTGATGCGGGGGAGAGGTACTGCCCTTTTATCTGTAGGTTCCCTGTCCCTGAAGGGCGGATCCCCTCTCTCCGTGGTGCTGTCATGGGGGATAGAGAAAAAGTGGCTGATAAGTTTGGAAAGAGGCATTTTTCTCTAAAAACATATACTTCTACTATATATTTCTGAAAGAAAAAAATAGTATAGTCTTAGCAAATTTCCCCCATTTGTATCAACAAAATAATAATAAATCAGACTGTAGTGAAAAACGCATTGTCATGTTTGAATTGATGCAGACAAAGCAAACGAAGGTTTACAACCTTTTGGGCATAAAACTTCAATTTATTAGTACAGCTTAAAAGGTTCCTGGTAAAATTTAAAGTGTTGCATCAATACAAAAACTGATGAGTTTCGAACATAGAACTGTCCTTAGTCATGACCAAGGAAACGCAACGGTCTTCGTCTTGATGCAATATTTTTTATGTACCAGGAACCTTTTAAGTTGTACTAATTGTAGGCTACTTCTATTTTATCTCTTCCAAGGGTGAAAGTATAATTTGCACAAAAGCTTTTCTTTATTGCAGGATGTAGATAATGACATTAGACAATACAAATCTGGATATCAATATTGAAACTAGTGAAATCTGAGATGAGCAAGAAAACATCAAAGAACCATGACTCAATCTTTGCAATTAAGATAACAAGCATATAGCCTTGGCCTTAGTAGGACTGTCATTGAGGTCCATGAGATTTCATATAAGTCCAATCTATATTACTGTGCAAAAGTTTTATGTAGGTGAGGAAAAAAATGCTGCAGAGTAAGAATGCTTTAAAAAAATGAAAAGGTTAATAATTGGTATTTTGTTTGACCACTTTTTGCCTTCAGAACAGGATCAAAGCAACACTTCTTCTAGGTCAGGGAAGTCAAACTGAAATACACAGAGGGCCAGAATTAAATGCTTGAACAAAGTCACAGGCCGACCTTGATATTTGTTAAAAAAAAGTCTACATTTGAGGAAATTTTTTCTTTTATCACATATAACAATGAACCACTTCATATGGAAACAAACTTAAGGGGTCATCCCATGAACAAAGTGCATTTTAATTAATACATCTTGGCATATTGGAATAACATGTTATGTAAGAGTAGTAAACAGTAGAGTTGAGCAACCTTTACTTTTTTCTGATCGAGTCGGGTTTCGCGAAACCCGACTTTGTCAAAAGTCGGGTCGGGTGAAATCGGACGATTATTTCGAAAAGTCGGGGGCCGAGTGAAGCACGAAACCCAATGCAAGTCAATGGGGAATCAAAGTTGGCAGTGAGTGGAGGACAGGAAAACACCTACAGTGCCCATTTTAATGCCAAAAACATCAATTCTTATTACTGAAGCTTGTCAATCTTAATTTACTTTATAATAATAGTTAGGCATTGAAAACTGGGGGTCATTTGGCTAAAGTTGTGGGGGGGTAGGGCTGGCTCAAGATTTTCGTGGGCCCAGGAAACGCGGAATACGTCACGGAGGTGGAGCAGGGAGAGGTAAGTATTTCAACTTTGCAAGTGCTGTGATCCTGAGCAAGCAGGGGGGGCCCACTCGTTGGCATTGGCACTGGCACAGGGCCCCTCATAGTACGGCGGTGTGTTTGACGGCGGGTGGCGCCTCCCACTGGCAGAGACACTTTTGCGTACTATGAGGGGCCCTGTGCCACTGACGTCGCCAACGAGTATGACCCCCCCCCACCTGATGAAGGAACCTGCACTTTCATCTGCACCTTCCTCTTTGTCCCCGTGTAAGGTGGTATAGTATGCGGGAAGGGAAACCTGACTTTCAGCAGGGTCAGATTCTGGCTGTGTAAAGTGCAAGGGGATTATAGTGGTTTGGGTCAATGTACCAGCAGACTCATCTAGCAGTGGCTGGGCAATGGGCAGAATGAGGAGGAAACACAGATATAGGCCCAAATAATAAAGTGGGCTAAATGCAGTTCAAATGTGGTAACGGGACTAAACAGGCGGCATTGCTTTGTTCAGTGGAGGAAAACTGTATTGAGTGGCAGACACAGTTAGTAGGCCCAAATAATAAAGTAGGCTAAATGCAGTTCAAAATTGGTAACAGGACTAAACAGGCGGCATTGCTTTGTTCAGTGGAGGAAAACTGTAATAAGTGGCAGACACAGTTAGTAGGCCCAAATAATAAAGTGGGCTAAATGTCTGCCAAAAAATGGTTCATAAATAAACAGGTGGCATAGCTAGGTACAGGGGTGGGCTCCTCTGCTGAGTAGCAGACAGTGGTAGTTGGCGCAAAGTATTAACTGGTCTAAATGGAGGCCAGGGCCCCTGTATATTTTAACTATCATCTATCATTTCAACAAATTTGTATTGGCAGTGCCATTGAAGGATTTAACAGCACAGACTACACAGTGATGGAGCTGTGAGAGGTAAGTATTGCAAGTGGTAGAGCACTGTTTGAGCTGGGGGGAACACTCTCTCGTGGGCGGCGGTACTGGCAGAGGGCCCCTCATATTACGACGGTGTGTCTGACATTGGTTGTGCACCATCATCGTCAGAGACATTTCATTGTACTATGAGGGACCCTGTGCCAGTGCCATCGCCCACCTGTCCAGGCAAACGGCACTCACACGGGTGCTTGTGCCAGGTGGTGACCACGGCCCTGTGGGGGGAGTCAGCCCATTTAGGGAGATATTTAATTTAAATCTCCCTTTTTTTGGGGAGACTGAACCAAAACTCATATAGTAAATAATTAGGCACTCAACTTATTCGTGGTTGTAGCTTTGAAAAAAGTTTTTTTGCAGTCCAAAATAAAATGTTTCGGTCAATACGAGACCTTCTTCAGTAAACCGACTGCTCAAGTGGTAAGTATAGCAGGTGTCAACGGATAAGTTGAGTGCCTAATTATTTACTATATGTTCACTGGTTTGGGGAACCTATCTAGTGCACCAACACAGCTGTGCCACGATATATTTCACTGAACCAAAACTCAGGCCCAGTGTATATAACAACGCAATCTAAGTGGCAGAAAGTGGCTGGCTGACATACGACAAACTAACAGGACTGAAGTATATCCACTTTGTGAGAATTTGAATCTCACTTTTTTTGGGGGGAGACTGAACCAAAACTCAGGCCCAGTGTATAAAACAACACAATGTAAGTGGCAGAAAGTGGCTGGAAGATATATGAAAAAATACAATTTCAATCTCCCTACAATGATCTCAGTACAAGTATGGCAGCAATAAAAAGGACTGCTGCACACAAAAGTGTGGACAAATAAACCAGATAACTGTGCAGAAAGGAGCAACAGGATTTTTGCTTTTCAAAAAGCAGTTGGTTTGCACAGCAGCGTGCAAACAGCAATGCAGCTATCAGGGAGCCTTATAAGGCAGCCTAATAAGCTACAGAGCTGATGCACAAAAATATACCCTCCACTGTCCCTGCAAAAAAAGGTGGTGTTGGACAGTGGAAATCGCTACAGCACAAGCAGTTTGGGGGTTAATCTTCCCTCCCTAACTATATCCCTTCTTCTGACGAAGCTGCAGCAACCTCTCCCTATGCTAACATCGGCAGAAGTAAGATGGCGGTCGGCATGCACGCCCCTTTATAGCCACTGTGACGTCGCAGAAAGCAAGCCAATCACTGTCATGCCCTTCTCTAAGATAGTGGGGACCGAGACCTATGTCATCACGCTGCCCCCACTCTGTGTGCTCATTCATTGGCTGAAAAATGGAGCTGAAAGCGTCATATGAAGCGCGACTTTTGCGTGCAGATCGCCGACCGCATGGTCGATCCCACACTAGGATCGGGTCGGGTTTCATGAAACCCGACTTTGCCGAAAGTCGGCGATTTTTGAATTTGTCCGATCCGTTTCGCTCAACCCTAGTAAACAGCATATTGCCTATTTTAAATAAGTAATGACAAGGGATAAAAAAAAACTTGAATGATGCAGATAATAAAATGTGATGCCAACAAAAGTACCCCCCTAAACACTGTTAGACACCCCCACAGTGAATTTCTCCACATGTACAGTATGGCAACCCTACTGTAACCCCCCTGAAAACTACGTTTACCCCATCACTGTATGATTCCCTAACTGCAATCCCCACACAACCCTCCATACAGTATAAGGGGCCTACGTAGTGTTTCCGACAGTATAATGGCCCTACATAGTCCTCCATACAGTATAATGGGCCCCACATAGTCCTCCATACAGTATAATGGCCCCCACATAGTCCTCCATACAGTATAATGGCCCCCACATAGTCCTCCATACAGTATAATGGCCCCCACATAGTCATCCATACAGTATAATGGGAACCACACAGTGTTCCATATAGTATAATGGACCACACATAGTCCTCCATACAGTATAATGAGCCCTACATTGCTTTCCATAGAGTATAATGACACATGAATAAAACCAAAAGACTCCCCCATTTCTCTAGTCTCTGCAGTGCATCTTCTGATCCTCTGTACTGTTCGGCACAGCTGGCAGGTTGTAATGACATCATCGTGCCAGCTGTGGTGAGACATTGAGACGAAGAGGGAGAATTATAGCGGAGGGAGCATCAGCTGACGTTCATTCCTCCATCATTGCTTTCAAATGTATTGGCAGCCAGGATCCCAATACAGTTGAAAATGCAATGCTAGGTAGGGGGCCTGCTAGCCGTCACGGGCCCCACCTGGCGTCATAGGCCACATATACTCACCCTGAGGGCCAGATTTGGCCCATGAGCCAGAGTTTGACATGGGTTTTCTAGGTACTCTTGTACGTACACACAGTTTCTAAAACAACCCAGCACAGAGATTGTTCCAAACATCTTGGAGAACCAACCACAGATCTATGGATATCACTTGTGTAAATCCTTCTCTTTTCATGTAATCCCAGAAAGACTGGATGATGCTGAGATCAGGGCCCTGTGGAGGCTGTGTCATCACTTCCAGGACCCCTTATTCTAATGACCCTGGCTGTATGTTTCGGGTTGTTGCCCTGCTGCAGAATTAATTTGCAGCCAATCAGACTCCTCTATGATTTAATTGCAGGATGAATAAGTATCTGCCTGTATTTCTGCAGAGTGCAGCAGCTAATGACAAACTCAATCCGATTGCTGCACTCTGCATATTCAGCACCAATGAGGCACTCACTGCAGCGCTCCAAGAAGAAGCGGCACTTGTTGATGCTGCACATTTCACAGTGGAGGCAAAACTCAGCCCCCCATAGATTTTAGCCTTTGTGCCCCCTGTCCCACACAAACTCCCCTCCCGCACACACTACACTACTGA
The DNA here is from genome assembly GCF_051348905.1 of Ranitomeya variabilis. Classification (NCBI taxonomy): domain Eukaryota; kingdom Metazoa; phylum Chordata; class Amphibia; order Anura; family Dendrobatidae; genus Ranitomeya; species Ranitomeya variabilis. The sequence continues at coordinate 465,669,317 of NC_135233.1, forward strand.
AATAAAACCAAGTATGCATTGGAAATCACTATAAATTTAACAGCTGAGTACAATCATTGGCAAATGTTTTGAGATTGACACAAGTTTAGTTTTTTTACAAGGTTTGTTGCTTCAGTTTTTATAGTGGCAATTTACGTCAACTCGAGATTTTTATGTAGTGTGATCAAATGAATTGGAAAAAATTGCAAAGTCATTCCTTGCCATGACCATGAACAGAAACTCAAGTGCTAGGACCTTCTAGAGGATTCAGATACAGGATCGGTTCAACACCAGTGCAGAGCTTGCTCCGAAATGGCAGCAGGCAGGAGTCAGTACATCTGCACGCACAGTGAGGCCCCTGCCTGGTGTCATGAAGGGCAGCAATGAAACCACTTCTCTCCAAGAAAATTATCAATGACAAGCTGAAATTCTGCAGAAAGTACAGGGATTAGACTGCAGAGGACTGGGGGAAAGTTATTTTCCCTTCAGACAGTTTGCATAAAGATTGTCTGAAGGAGAAAAGATGAGAGCTACCATGAGTCCTGTGTCATGCCCACGCTAAAGCATCCTGAGACCATTCATGTGTGGGGGCTTCTTATCCATCTAGGGGGCTCACTCACAATTTTGCCTAAGATCACTGCCATGATTATTGAATGGGATCTAATAATCCTCCAAGAGCAACTTCTACACTGCGTGTAGAATTATTAGGCAAGTTGTATTTTGATCACATGATACTTTTTATACATGTTGTCCTACTCCAAGCTGTTCAGGCTTGAGAGCCAACTGCCAATTAAGTAAATCAGGTGATGTGCATCTCTGTAATGAGGAGGGGTGTTCTCTAATGACATCAAAACCCTATATAAGGTGTGCTTAATTATTAGGCAACTTCCTTTCCTTTGGCAAAATGGGTCAGAAGAGAGATTTGACAGGCTCTGAAAAGTCCAAAATTGTGAGATGTCTTGCAGAGGGATGCAGCAGTCTTGAAATTGACAAACTTTTGAAGCGTGATCACCGAACAATCAAGCGTTTCATGGCAAATGAGAGTGACGCTTGATGGGCCAGAGCCTGGATCAGTAAAGGGCAGAGAGCTCCACTCCGACTCAGACGCCAGCAAGGTGGAGGTGAGGTACTGGCATGGGCTGGTATCGAGAAGAAGGAAGAAGTTGGTATCGTTCAAGAAAAACATGATTTTCATGCAGGACAATGCTCCATCACATGCCTCCAACTACTCCACAGCGTGGCTGGCCCATAAAGGTCTCAAAGAAGGAAAAATAACGACATGGCCCCCTTGTTCACCTGATCTGAACCCCATAGAGAACCTGTGGTCCCTCATAAAATGTGAGATCTACAGGAAGGGAAAACAGTACACCTCTCGGAACAGTGTCTGGGAGGCTGTGGTGGCTGCTGCACGCAATGTTGGTCGTAAACAGATCAAGCAACTGACAGAATCTATGGATGGAAGGCTGCTGAGTGTCATCATAAAGAAGGGTGGCTATATTAGTCACTAATTTTGGGGGGGTTTGTTTTTGCATGTCAGAAATGTTTATTCCTAAATTTTGTGCAGTTATATTGGTTTACCTGGTGAAAATAAACAAGTGAGATGGGAATATATTTGGTTTTTATTAATTTCCCTAATAATTCTGGACAGTAATAGTTACCTGCACAAACAGATATCCTCCTAAGATAGTCAAATCTAAAAAAAAACCACTCCAACTTCCAAAAATATTAAGCTTTGATATTTACGAGTCTTTTGGGTTGATTGAGAACATAGTTGTTGATCAATAATAAAAATAATCCTCTATAATACAACTTTCCTAATAATTCTGCACACAGTGTAACGATCCAGGAGTAATTTGGTGATGAACATAGCTTTTTCCAGCAAGATGGAAACCATGTCACAAGGCAAAAGTGATAACTAAGTGGCTCGGTGAACAAAACATTGACATTTCGTGTCCATGGCCAGGAAACTCAATCCCATTAGCAACCTCAAAATTCGGAAGAACAAACAAAATCATAGAAATTGTGATAAACTCCAAGCACTGATTAGACAAGAATGGGTCATCAGTCAGGATTTGGCCAGCTACCGGGGAGAAGGGCAGAAGTCTTGAAGAAGTCGGTCAACACTGTAAATAGTCTTTGCATAAATTCATGTATCTGTCAATAAAAATGTAAAAACTTATAAAAATATTTATAATTGTACATCAGTAACTGGAGAAACAGCTTACTAAGATCTAAAAACAAAGAAAAAAAATTTGCATCAGTCTCATACCATTTGGCCACGAGTGTACATAACTATGTGTCCTCACGATGTGTATGACCTTCAAGTGTATAGTAAATATAAATGGTGAGGTCATATAAAATAGCAATCACATTCCCATCATACCCAAGAGGGAGCACATATTTCACATTCCTTATCACTTGCTTTCTCCTGTGCTGATTGTTGCTCCTTGCATTTAGCAGTGCTTTTATACAAAGTTGTATGAGTTATACAAGTTACAAAACAAAGTTGGTGACAACTGTTAATAGGTGTGAATACATACCAAGGCAGTGTTTTGTTGCAGATTTGTATATTTTGGGGTAAATTAACTACGGGGCAATAGGTGGTTCTGATTCTGAGTATTTTAGTAAAACATGACATAAAAAGGCCATACCATGGAATAAAAGGCACTATAATAATTAATAATAATAATAATAATAATAATAATAATACCTACTAATAAAAGGGCAGACACCCAGATTCCCAACCTCATGCAGAAGCCCCAATGCAAAAGTGCAACAGACTGAAAAACACACATATAATTAACAAGGGGGCGGCTACTTAGTACCGTGCTTGCACATAGCTAATAAGGTGCCAGTCACATGCCGGCTTACAGCCTACTGGTGACGCCCATACTATTAAACTTCCAATAAAATAGGGAATGATCCCCCAAAATGCACTGAAAAAGTTAAAATACACCATAAAACTCCACAGTGTGTGACGTGCTTCTTTGTTTCCCTACTGACTTCCACTTAAAGGGATTATGACAACCCAAACTGAGAGTATTAGAGAAGCACACAGCCTTGTGTGGGATATAGCCCTTTAAAAAAAATTGCACCTTTTAATGGTCTAATCACTGTTTGTTCTCCACAAATTGAAGTTTAATTAAATATGCTAATTAGTGAGTGCACCCTTGGTGCGGGCAAGTTGCTGAGTGCACCGATCCGCCCACTGGTTTTACATGTCCTGCCTCCCTCACTGGTGAGTGACAGCATGAGCATTCTCTGCAGACAGTGCACCCTCCAGGCAAGCAAAGTGCTGTCAGTCAGGTATGGACATAGTATTGGTGCAACCTGTGCAGCGGCATAGGGGCCCATGAGGGAAGGGGGCACTACTACCTCCAAAGCAGGCGCATTGTGATGAGCTACTGGCCCTTATACTGTTCTTGCACAGGGGTCATCTTCTCTCTCTGTCCACCCTTGCTGTCAATCACCAGTGAGAGAGGATGGACATCCAAAACCTAAGAGCGTAACCATGGACTGAGCCCCTTGGACACCCTAGGGTGGCACTGATCACCCTAATTAACATATTTGGTTAAACTTCAGTTTCTGCAGAACGGAGGCAGCGATTAGAGGTGTGATTTTTATAGCGGATGCACTGTCAGTTTAGGTTGACAAAATCCCTTAAAAAATTTACTGCAGCAAAAAAAATACTAGAAAAAAAGCATTTAAATAAAAAAAACACAAACACCCTAAAAAATACTTTATACTCTCAGCATCACTGTTTCTATGAGTTGATCTGTGTGTTCCTGGGAGGAATATTATTTATACTGTCTAAATATTGATTTTATATTAATCAGTTCATTATTGTCTCTATTTACTATTATTTCATGATTTATTTACTTTAGATGGGAACGCTTCGGAACAAATTAGATAAGAACGAGAGAGTGTTTTCTGTCCAGTGAGTGTTTCATCCGCCAGAAACGCCGGAGTGGTAAATTCTCATAATCACCAAATATAATATATACAATATGCACAACATCTGGAAAAGTGCATCACATCGTACAATGCAAGGTGTCAGAGAGCCGCGCTCTCCAGAGTCAGACGGCACTTCCGCAAATTCCACTTACATGTCAGACCTGTTAGCTAACACCTCAGGATTCTGCTGGCACCGAACAACAAGCTGATAGACCCCTTCACCAGAGAGACATCATCAGCACGGATATGTAACACTAGGGGTTGCTGATAAGTGGATATTCTATATTCATATTATCTGGCAGTGTTTGGTTGTATTGTTTGGGCATTGAAACTATTAGAGGGTCTATGGCTGTAGACTAAAGTACATTTTAGATACATTTTAGAATCTAATTGGCCCCAGTGCAAAATTTGAACCTGGGCCCCCAACTGCATGTTTGTCAGATGTACGGGAACTTGTAGCCTTACAGATCATGTGAAGACATTCGTGATCACCCTCTCATGTAGCAATGTTCCCCATCCTGTAATAATATCTCCAATACTGGGCCACTTCCAGGAATAATGTCCTCTCTCCTGGACCCCTTTGTGATATAATGTCTCCTTTTCCTGGTATAATGTCCTCCATCCTGAGCTCCTTCTTGGAATAATGTCTCCCCTTCCTTGTATAATGCCCCCCAACCTGGGCCACTTCCTGTAATATATGTCCCCCATCCAGGTATAATGTCCCCCATACTGGGCCCCTTCTAGTAATATTTGTCCCAAATCCTGGTATGATGCCCCCATCCTGGGCTTCTGTCGGTACTAATGTCCCTATTCTGTGGCTTTTCTCCAACAAATATAGAAAAAAATTAACGATTCTACTCACCTTCCCCCACTCCTACGACGTGTGACGTCCTCTTCCATAGGCAGTGCAGAAGCCTCAGCCGATATTACCAATGTTTTACTCTATTTTCATATCTGCACTAGTGATGAGCGAGTATACTCGTTGCTCGGGTTTTCGCAAGCACGCTCGGGTGACCTCCGAGTATTTATGACTGCTCAGAGATTTAGTTTTCATCGCTGTCAGCTGAATGATTTACAGCTACTACCCAGGCTGAGTACATGTGGGGGTTGCCTGGTTGCTAGGGAATCCCCACATGTAATCAGCCTGGTTAGTAGCTGTAAATCATTCAGCTGCAGCAATGGAAACTAAATCTCCGAGCAGTCATAAATACTCGGGGACCACCCAAGCGTGCTTGAGAAAACCCAAGCAACGAGTATACTCGCTCATCACTAACCCAGTTTCTTGCTGGTTAGCAAAATTCAACATTCCACCTACAAAATGTGAAACATTTACGAGATGGAATATAGTAATTAAGAACGGGTCGTCAGAGTTGTGGACAACCCCTTAAATACATATTTAAAAAATTGCAATTTGCACCCGGAACACTATGGCTGACATTTACCAAAAATGGCATAATTTGCTCCAAATTTTAGTTTAATCACTTTAACTGCTCCGTTTTTTATCAAATATCACACCTTAATAATAAATTTGGTGCAAATTATACCTGTGCCAATAAGAGCAAGAGACCAATTTGCCAAATGTCGCACATCAATGCAAAGTTTTGTGCAAATTGTGACTTTGTATGCAGTTAATTGGTAAACTTCACATTGTTGGGAAAAAATGCAGGAGACCAATGTGTCAAATGTTACACAGTAGTGTAGAATTTTGTGAAAATTCTTTTTTTTTTTTACTTTTTTGTGTGTATATTAAAAATGGTTTCAACATAACTGTATTTGTACTATACCTTTGAACAGTCTGGAATATGTGATGTTTTTTGTCACTTTTATGTAAAAATACATTTATAAATATGTCATACTTCACACCAAAAAGTTAACCATGTCCAATTTTATAACTTTTATTAAAGAAGCACTCCTCCTCCTCCCATCAAAATGTTTATCCTCTAGGTATATTTCAGTCATCATATTATACAGAACTGTGTACTTACAATTGCTCATTTTGCCTTTCTACCCAGTAATTATTCTCTCTTTCCATTAGGTCTATGACATGTATCTTTAATAAAACACTAATTGTTTTAGCCAAAGAAAACTCCTTTTTTTTTCTGTTATTTGTTAATGTCCAGTAGTTATTTTTCATTTTCCATCCATTTGGGATCATAAAAACAGAAATAAAAAGTTCCAGTCCCAGAACCCACTACTGTGAATAGGAAGGGAATGTCATAAAGTGTCTTATTGATTCCTTTCCTGCTGCTATTTTTATTCTAGATCAGAAACAACTTTTTTTTACGCCCCCCCCCCCCTCCCCTAAAAAAAATGGATAACAAATTAATCCATTTTTTTTTACTTCGGATTCTATGGGAAACAGATCATAACACGTTTTCTATTTTGCAGCCATTTTTGCTCTGTTTGTGGCAGATTCAGGTTTGTTTGTTTTTTTCATAAGGAATCAGGTACAATGGATAATAACTGGACATGTGAACAGAGTCCTACTTATTTTAAGGCAAATGATAGAAAATTGGATACCTGCTGCAAACACAATATCGGTGTCCAAAAGGCGGATTCGCTAAATATTAAAGTAATGTGAAATGATAACTTAGAATCTAGTTCTTAGACATTTGCCATATATTCCACCCATTGAGTATTTTACAGATATTCCTGTCAATGGGGTTTGCAGTCGATGTTCTAAAGATGTTTTTGTTTCTTAACTTCTCGCATATCTCTTCCATATCTGCGTTTATGAAGAACATAAGACGCGCGGTGCTTCACATCTTCCTAAGATCTCCTCTGCGTTCGCTATAATTGACGTATGGACGGATCCTTTGTGCATCATTAAAGCAAAAAACAGATTTGCACGTAGGTTCTCCGAGTGTTGAATGCTTTTATCTTACACCACAAAGGATCATCCGCTAACAACAAGTGTGGACGCAGATGTCAGGCAGATGCTATTAATTGTGGCGGTGCTGACATGACCCCCTGCACAAACATCCGGATTACACAGACAGCTGGTAGCCACTTTGTTGTACCTTTGTCTTGTGGCAATTTTTGCATTACCCTGCAGCAGATCGCCTACAGTATGAGATGGCTAATGGAAGAGTGACTAAGGGCTGGCGCAGACGAGCGTATAGATGGGACCGGCGCTGTCCAATGTTTCAATGAATAGCGCACTGACCCAATTATTCAGTAGGGCTGTTCAGTCCGATTTTTCTCTCGGTCCAATTATTCGTGAGAAGAGATTCCCAGCATGTAATACTGTCTTTTCCGAGTATTGTATGGGAATCAAACATTCAAGTCTAGGGGTGCGTAAAAAAAATGAGATCCCACACAGAACATCCGTGGTATCCGTTTTTTTACAGATACATTTCCACGATTATCTTAGGAAACTGTATTTGATATTTTCCATTTTTGAATGTATGAAAACAGAGCAGACACGGATGGTACACGGATGAAAAAATGGACACATGGATGGCACATGGATGGAAGAAACGGACACACAGATGGAACATGGATGGAAGAAACGGACACACGGATGGAACATGGATGAGAAAAATGGACATATCGATGGCACCTGGATGGAAAAATGGACACACGGATGGAACATGGATGGGAAAATGGACACACAGATGGCACATGAATGGAAAAAATGGACATACGGATGGCACATGAATGGAAAAAATGGACATACGGATGGCACTTGGATGGAAAAACGGACACACGGATGGCACCTGGATGGGAAAAATGGACACACGGATGGCACATGGATGGAAAAAACGGACACACGGATGGCACATGGCTGGAAAAATGGACACACGGATGGCACATGGATGGAAAAAACGGACACACGGATGGCACATGGCTGGAAAAATGGACACACGGATGGCACATGGATGGAAAAAATGGACATACGGATGGCACATGGATGGAAAAAACGGACACACGGATGGCACATGGATGGGAAAATGGACACACGGATGGCACATGGATGGAAAAAACGGACACACGGATGGCACATGGCTGGAAAAATGGACACACGGATGGCACATGGATGGAAAAAATGGACATACGGATGGCACATGGATGGAAAAACGGACACACGGATGGCACATGGCTGGAAAAATGGACACACGGATGGCACTTGGATGGGAAAATGGACACACGGATGGCACATGTATGAAAAAAATGGACATACAGATGGCACATGGATGGGAAAAACAGACACACGGATGGCACAGGAATGGAAAAATGGACATACGGATAGCACATGGATGGGAAAAATGAACACACATGGATGGCACATGGATGGGAAAATGGACACACAGATGGCACATGGATGGAAAAATGGACACACGGATGGCACATGGATGGGAAAAATGGACATACGGATGGCACTTGGATGGAAAAACGGACACACGGATGGCACCTGGATGGGAAAAATGGACACACGGATGGCACATGGATGGAAAAAACGGACACACGGATGGCACATGGCTGGAAAAATGGACACACGGATGGCACATGGATGGAAAAAACGGACACACGGATGGCACATGGCTGGAAAAATGGACACACGGATGGCACATGGATGGAAAAAACGGACACACGGATGGCTCATGGATGGGAAAATGGACACACGGATGGCACATGTATGAAAAAAATGGACATACGGATGGCACATGGATGGAAAAAACGGACACACGGATGGCTCATGGATGGGAAAATGGACACACGGATGGCACATGTATGAAAAAAATGGACATACAGATGGCACATGGATGGGAAAAACAGACACACGGATGGCACAGGAATGGAAAAATGGACATACGGATAGCACATGGATGGGAAAAATGAACACACATGGATGGCACATGGATGGGAAAATGGACACACAGATGGCACATGGATGGAAAAATGGACACACGGATGGCACATGGATGGGAAAAATGAACACACGGATGGCACATAGATGGGAAAATGGACATACGGATGGCACATGTATGGAAAAAACGGACACACGGATGGCACATGGATGGAAAAAATGGACATACGGATGGCACATGAATGGAAAAATGGACACACGGATGGCACGTGGATGGGAAAATGGACACACGGATGGCACATGTATGGAAAGAATGGACATACAGATGGCACATGGATGGGAAAAACAGACACATGGATGGCACGTGGATAGGAAAAATGGACACACAGATGGCACATGGATGGAACAAATGGACATACAGATGGCACATGGATGGAAAAAACGGACACACGGATGGCACATGGATTGAAAAATGGACACACGGATGGCACATGGATGGAAAAAATGAACACACGGATGGCACATGGATGGAAAAAACGGACACACGGATGGCACTTGGATGGAAAAACGGACACACGGATGGCACCTGGATGGGAAAAATGGACACACGGATGGCACATGGATGGAAAAAACGGACACACGGATGGCACTTGGATGGAAAAATGGACACACGGATGGCACATGGATGGAAAAAACGGACACACGGATGGCACATGGATGGAAAAATGGACACACGGATGGCACATGGATGGAAAAAATGGACATACGGATGGCACATGGATGGGAAAAACAGACACACGGATGGCACAGGAATGGAAAAATGGACACATGGATGGCACATGGATGGGAACAATGGACACACGGATGGCACATGGATGGAAAAATGGACACACGGATGGCACATGGATGGGAAAAATGAACACACGGATGACACATGGATGGGAAAATGGACACACGGATGGCACATGTATGGAAAAAAATGGACACACAGATGGCACATGGATGGAAAAAATGGACATACGGATGGCACATGGATGGAAAAAACAGACACACGGATGGCACATGGATGGGAAAATGGACACACGGATGGCACATGTATGAAAAAAATGAACATACAGATGGCACATGGATGGGAAAAACAGACACACGGATGGCACAGGAATGGAAAAATGGACACACGGATGGCACATGGATGGGAACAATGGACACACGGATGGCACATAGATGGAAAAATGGACACACGGATGGCACATGGATGGGAACAATGGACACACGGATGGCACATGGATGGAAAAAATGGACACACGGATGGCACATGGATGGAAAAAATGGACATACGGATGGCACATGGATGGAAAAAACAGACACACGGATGGCACATGTATGGAAAAATGGACACACGGATGGCACATGGATGGGAAAAATGAACACACGGATGGCACATGGATGGGAAAATGGACACACGGATGGCACATGGATGGGAAAAATGAACACACGGATGGCACATGGATGGGAAAATGGACACACGGATGGCATACGGATGGAAAAAATGGACATATGGATGACACATGGATGGAAAAAACGGACACACGGATGGCATACGGATGGAAAAAATGGACATAAGGATGGCACATGGATGTAAAAAATGGACATAAGGATGGCACATGGATGGAAAAAATGGACACACGGATCGCACATGAATGGAAAAAATGGACATACGGATGGCACATGGATGGAAAAAATGGACACGGATCGCACATGAATGGAAAAAATGGACATACGGATGGCACATGGATGGAAAAAACGGACATACGGATGGCACATGGATGGAAAAATGGACACACGGATGGCACATGGATGGGAAAATGGACACACGGATGGCACATGGATGGAAAAAATGGACATACGGATGGCATACGGATGGAAAAAATGGACACACGGATGGCACATGGATGGAAAAAACGGACACACGGATGGCACATGGATGGAAAAATGGACACACGGATGGCATATGGATGGAAAAAATGGACATACGGATGGCACATGGATGGAAAAAATGGACACACGGATGGCACATGGATGGAAAAATGGACACACGGATGGCACATGGATGGAAAAAATGGACATACGGATGGCACATGGATGGAAAAAACAGACACATGGATGGCACATGGATGGAAAAATGGACACACGGATGGCACATGTATGGAAAAAATGGACATACAGATGGCACATGGATGGAAAAAACAGACACACGGATGGCACATGAATGGGAAAAATGAACACACGGATGGCACATGGATGGGAAAATGGACACACGGATGGCACATGGATGGAAAAATGGACACACGGATGACACATGGATGGGAAAAATGAACACATGGATGGCATATGGATGGGAAAATGGACACACGGATGGCACATGAATGGGAAAATGGACACACGGATGGCACATGTATGGAAAGAATGGACATACAGATGGCACATGGATGGGAAAAACAGACACACGGATGGCACAGGAATGGAAAAATGGACATACGGATGGCACATGGATGGGAAAAATGAACACACGGATGGCACATGGATGGGAAAATGGACACACGGATGGCACATGGAAGGAAAAATGGACACACGGATGGCACATGGATGGGAAAAATGAACACATGGATGGCATATGGATGGGAAAATGGACACACGGATGGCACATGGATGGAAAAATGGACACACGGATGGCACATGGATGGGAAAAATGGACACACGGATGGCACATGGATGGGAAAAATGAACACACGGATGGCACATGTATGGAAAGAATGGACATACAGATGGCACATGGATGGGAAAAACAGACACATGGATGGCACGTGGATAGGAAAAATGGACACACAGATGGCACATGGATGGAACAAATGGACATACAGATGGCACATGGATGGAAAAATGGACACACGGATGGCACATGGATGGGAAAAATGAACACACGGATGGCACATGGATGGAAAAAATGGACATACAGATGGCACATGTATGGGAAAAACAGACACATGGATGGCACGTGGATGGGAAAAATGGACACACAAATGGCACATGGATGGAAGAAGTAGACACACAGATGGCACATGGATGGCAAAAATGGACACGCGGATGGCATATGGATGGAAATTGTCTGAGTTTTGTGGATGAACCTCGGACAATTTTTCATAAGGTCGTCTGTCCTTTTTCTTATGTCGTTGGATGTTGGCCCTGCACATCATCTCAGACATGGAAGTCTGTTACTGGGGCACATGTTGCAGTCATCCATAACCTATGGTGACGAAAGTGATTTTTTTATTCTAAAAGCACTGCTCCAGCATTTCTTTTTAATGCAGTGCTAGAGTATTCCTACTAATCTAAGTTCCCTGCATTTAGTCTCATACTCACCAGGCACCATCTTCATCTTTTGTATGGGCCAGTTCCTGACTCTAGTCTTGCTGGAAGTCACAGCTCAATGTACGGTAAGTCTTTAAGAGCCGGAACGAGGATCCCATAGACTTCCATTCAGAGCTTGTGACAGTTACCTCTGACTTCTGATAAGTCAGTTGGCGGCACAGGACCAGGGCGGCACTGGGAAGAGCTGAAGACTGGCGAGTATAATACTAGGGTCAGGGAATTTACATTAGTGGCACCACTCCAGCGTTGAAATAAACAAAAACCGCTGGAGTGGTGCTTTAATATTAGTGTACTAATGTGGACTTGTCTAATAATTACAAATAATTATGCTACGATGGCCACCAGGCTGGGTTGATTACAAATTTAACTCGAAGGAGCTTTCCATTTTCAGAAAACTGGAAAAGGGGCACATGGTTATGTGTTCCACTTCCCACTCCCCATTCTTCGTCTCCAGCACTGCCGTTCTGGTACTAACATCAGCTCTCTGTTTCCTTTGCAGTGATGATCACGGGCCATCTAGTTATATGACCTCTGCAGCCGATCACTGGCCTCAGTGGTAAGTGGTACAAGAACAGTGAATAGCTACAGATCCCATGTGGGCAGATTACACCAGTCCTGCTTGTACTGATTTTTCCATTATTTTTTGCCCCCGCTCATTTTTTGCAAATTAAATTGTGAATCTCCATTAAGGCAAGACCAGGCAACTCATCATTGGTGATACATCAGCCACCGCGGAGACAATAGTCAGCCGTCCCGACCATCCTGGTCCCGCTATGGCAGTAACATCCTCTCCTTTTCTATCTGATAATGGGATAATGATCTCTGCAATGTTCTTCTGAGAAACCTTAAGTCGTGGCATTCATGTGTATGTTACTTTGACTTTTGCCACCTACCTAAATAATGCTGCAGACCTTTATGGCAAAGGTATTCCCTCACGGTTGGGGTCTTGTTCAGCAGACTAATACCCCCGCCAGACTGCAAAACAAGAATGTTTTAAAAAGAGCGTAACCAGGTTTTTGGTATGTAATCCAAGAGCAGCATGATGTAGCGATGGAGACCCTTATTCCAGCGATGTGTCACTTACTGTTTTGCGTGCTGTCACTTTGATACAATCCCTTTATTCTCTTATGTAAATCTAGCAGAGCTTGGAATGCTGAGCCCTGTATAACCCCACCCACACCACTGATTGGCAGCTTTATGTCAATGCAAAGTGTACACAGAAAGCAGCCAATCAGTCCTGGGGGCATGGTTTGACCAGTAGGTGCGAGACACCTAGTGATAATCTCCTGCTGATATAATACTGATTTTATTGAAGCAGCAAATCACAGTCTAGTAAGTGACACATCACTGGAATCTGGGTCTCTGTCCCCACATCATGCTGCTCTCAGATTACACAACAAAAATTGGTGACAGATTCCCTTTCATGAACAAGACAAAGAGTTTGTGATGATTACTTTGCCTCCGAATTCCCAGATCTCAATCCAATTGTGCATCTTTGGGATGGGCTGGAAAAAACAAGTCCGATCTATAAAGGCGCCACCTCGTATCTTAAAGGATCTCCTGATAAAGTCTTGGAGTAAGATAGGGCACCTTTGGAGGTCTTGTGGAGTTCATGCTTCAACTGGTCAGCGCCGGTTTAGTGGCACAAGGAGACCCTACACAACAGTAGGTTTTAATATTATGGTCCAATATACTCAATAGTCACAGCACCATACTGCTAGAAAAATAGGATGACTCCAATCACATGTACAAAGAATCAGATGAATTTGTCATTGGCCCAAATTAGGAACACCAAGGTGCGTTATCCGGCTCAACATTTACGAATAACAGTGCGTACTATATGGTCCCACAAAGTATTCATCTTTTTCATGTTTTTCAGGGTGAAACAAGGTGGATTTAACATTATTACCATAAAATAATGCAGTAAAAGCACCATTAACCGAAAAACATCCGAGGTTCTAAGTCAGAATTTCTTCATCAGAGTTACGTACAGTGGGGCAAAAAAGTATTTAGTCATTCAGCAATAGTGCAAGTTCCACCACTTAAAAAGATGAGAGGCGTCTGTAATTTACATCATAGGTAGACCTCAACTATGGGAGACAAACTGAGAAAAAAAAAATCCAGAAAATCACATTGTCTGTTTTTTTAACATTTTATTTGCATATTATGGTGGAAAATAAGTATTTGGTCAGAAACAAAATTTCATCTCAATACTTTGCAATCCTTTGTTGGCAATGACAGAGGTCAAACGTTTTCTGTAAGTCTTCACAAGGTTGCCACACACTGTTGTTGGTATGTTGGCCCATTCCTCCATGCAGATCTCCTCTAGAGCAGTGATGTTTTTGGCTTTTCGCTTGGCAACACGGACTTTCAACTCCCTCCAAAGGTTTTCTATAGGGTTGAGATCTGGAGACTGGCTAGGCCACTCCAGGACCTTGAAATGCTTCTTACGAAGCCACTCCTTCGTTGCCCTGGCGGTGTGCTTTGGATCATTGTCATGTTGAAAGACCCAGCCACGTTTCATCTTCAATGCCCTTGCTGATGGAAGGAGGTTTGCACTCAAAATCTCACGATACATGGCCCCATTCATTCTTTCATGTACCCGGATCAGTCGTCCTGGCCCCTTTGCAGAGAAACAGCCCCAAAGCATGATGTTTCCACCACCATGCTTTACAGTAGGTATGGTGTTTGATGGATGCAACTCAGTATTCTTTTTCCTCCAAACACGACAAGTTGTGTTTCTACCAAACAGTTCCAGTTTGGTTTCATCAGACCATAGGACATTCTCCCAAAACTCCTCTGGATCATCCAAATGCTCTCTAGCAAACTTCAGACGGGCCCGGACATGTACTGGCTTAAGCAGTGGGACCCGTCTGGCACTGCAGGATCTGAGTCCATGGTGGCGTAGTGTGTTACTTATGGTAGGCCTTGTTACATTGGTCCCAGCTCTCTGCAGTTCATTCACTAGGTCCTCCCGCGTGGTTCTGGGATTTTTGCTCACCGTTCTTGTGATCATTCTGACCCCACGGGGTGGGATTTTGCGTGGAGCCCCAGATCAAGGGAGATTATCAGTGGTCTTGAATGTCTTCCATTTTCTAATTATTGCTCCCACTGTTGATTTCTTCACTCCAAGCTGGTTGGCTATTGTAGATTCAGTCTTCCCAGCCTGGTGCAGGGCTACAATTTTGTTTCTGGTGTCCTTTGACAGCTCTTTGGTCTTCACCATAGTGGAGTTTGGAGTCAGACTGTTTGAGGGTGTGCACAGGTGTCTTTTTATACTGATAACAATTTTAAACAGGTGCCATTACTACAGGTAATGAGTGGAGGAAAGAGGAGACTCTTAAAGAAGAAGTTACAGGTCTGTGAGAGCCAGAAATCTTGATTGTTTGTTTCTGACCAAATACTTATTTTCCACCATAATATGCAAATAAAATGATAAAAAAACAGACAATGTGATTTTCTGGATTTTTATTTCTCAGTTTGTCTCCCATAGTTGAGGTCTAACTATGATGTAAATTACAGACGCTTCTCATCTTTTTAAGTGGTGGAACTTGCACTATTGCTGACTGACTAAATACTTTTTTGCCCCACTGTATATGGTTCTGTGGGCAAAGAGCTATTTTAAGTCAAGCCACAAATTCTCAAAATGATTGAGGTCTGGATTCTGATTTGGTCACTCCAGGACATTAACATTGTACGTTGTAGTAATTCTTTTTTGTGTACTTCTTCCTTTATACTTGTTTTTGTTATGTTTTTCTTTTATAGGATTTTTTTGGGGATTTGTATATAATCTTTCCTTTTTGCCTTCCTAACCTCCAAGGACCTGCTCCACAGAGGCATCCACAGAGCAAGACACTAACACTACCATGCTGGACTTTGGGGTAATTTGTTGCTAGCGGTACGTCGTGTTTGGTCTATGGCTTTTCTTTAAAAAAAAAAAAAAGACGCAAGAAAAATATTCATAGATTTCCAGTATGATGAACAATTTTAACATTTTTTTGGGAAATCCATCATGGTTGAGTATCACAGGTATGCTCTACTACCCTTTGTTAACTGGTTCCCACAGAGCGCCTTTTTTCTTTGGTACCGGTACATTTATGTTAAAGAAAAAAAAACTACATTGGTTTTATGCCAAGATTTTTCTTGTTGCCTATGATGAAGCGCGAAACACAAGCACAGTCTATGTCTGGGAAAAGTGCACTACGTTCACATGGTGAGTTGGGTTTTATATTTTTTTAGTGATTCCAGCACTACGTTATCACCAATTGATTCAGTATCATCTTACCAGATGTCCTTTGCACGAATTTTACCTAAATAAACGAAGAACCTGTCCGTCGAGCTGGTCTCCTTTCCTTTCCTTTTTATTTTTTTAGTGTTTGTGATATGGTTGAGATCAGAAATAATTTCCATCCATGCCTATTAAAACCTCACATGTTGCAACTACCGGCTCAAATCTTGACGTTTCACCATCAAGCTTCATCTGGGGGTGAAAACGTACAATGAAAGCTAAGGCCAGTTTCACACAACTGACATTCATGGTTCATATATGGACTTGAATTAGAGAGTCTCATGTGACATATGGAAGAAATGAGCGCAAGCTGAGTTTTTTCACACGCAGATTTGGTCTGTAAACACAATCTGCATGGCCCAATTGAAGAACATTGGTCTGAGTGCTGTCCATGTTCTGTCTGTCTATGGCAAGTGAGTCATGTGTGACTTGCAACCAGCGAAAGAAAATCCAACACATTTGGAAATGTAGTACATGGCAGGACACAATGGGACACCCTATATAAGGGTATGGAACATGTATGTAATGACTTTACATACATGTTCCATACCCTTATATTTATGTGTTAAAGGAGATCTGTCAATAAGATCATGCCCCCCCCCAAACTGGAAACTGAATATGGGCAAGCAGGGTTTTGATATGCAAATCCATCAACACCTTTATATATTCTATGTATTGCTGCATTCCCAATCAATTAGCGATTTAATGCATATGCAAATTAAACATTAAGTGCTCTGGGTGTGACAGAGCACTTAAGCAACTGCTGCCTCTTGAGGTTGTTTTCCAGCAAATCTCCGGCATCTTTGCTTGATTGGTAGCTCACTGCTTTTGTAACACTTGGCGCCAGGCAAGAAAATCATACAGTGAGCTATCGATCAAGCTAAAGGAGTTAAGGTTTCGGAAGCTCTCTGTCAGACCCAGAGCACTTAGCGTTTAATTTGCATATGAATTAAAATGCTAATTTTTCAGGAATGCATCGACAGATATTAAATATGAAAGCGTCAATGGTTGTCACGGTATCTAAAGCGACCCCTATGGTGGAGGGGGTAAATAGACGGCACAACAAATTCACAACAGGATGGAAAAGTGGGAGAAAGGCCCTATCTATAGAGAAATGACGGAAGGGACATCCTGAGCTCAAGCCTGAGCCTGTCCCTGCAGTCCCTTAATGTCCTAAGTGGGTCCTTCCCCCCCACCGCCATCAGGATAGCTCGTCCTTGTCACCTAACTCTGCCCTACATTTAAACAAAGTGGAACCAGAGCTACCACAAATCAAAAAATGGATCATGACAATGGTTTTACATTACAAAGAACTGCATGCCTACAGTGGCATGTAAAAGTTTGGGCACCCCTGGTCAAAATTCCTGTTATTGTGAACAGTTAAGCAAGTTGAAGATGAAATTCTCTCTAAAAAGCCTAAAATGAAAGATGGCACATTTCCTTTGTATTTTAGGCAGAAAAAATATTGTCATCTTTTATATGTTAAAAATTAAAAATGGGCCGATACAAAAGTTTGGGCACCCTGCATGGTTAGTGCCTAGTTGCACCCTCTTTTGCAAGTATCACAGCTTGTAACCAGACACGACTCTTTCAATTCTTGTGCAGCGCCCCAGAGTCCTGGTCGTTGCAGTACTGTGGCTCCGCCACTATGGGGAGCTATGGTGCGTCTGATGGCACTGAAGGAGTTCATCTGATCAGGTATCACAGACACCAATACATTTCACAGCCGGGCCTCCGGGGGGAGCTAAGGGTGCTATTCATTAGGCCACTCCCCACCATAGTGGGTAAACTGGGGGTCAGGCAGGAAGTTAGATCAGAAAGCTGACTGGGTTGGAACCAGGCAACACCTTGTGGCAGAGGGTGTTGTAGGGGAAGATACAGTAGGGTCTCTGTCAGGGGTGGGATCCTGACAGAGGCTTGGCAAGAAGAACGAACGTAACGGGACCGTGCCTGCTCCGGGTAGCGGTGGTGCCCAAGAAAGGATTAGAAGAGAGATAGATTGTGCTGAGTGAGAAACGAGATCACGCAAAGGAGAAATACCAGTAGGAGTCGTGCTGTAAGATCGAAGCAACATCCTGCTGAGGCGCACTACCGGTGGCCGGAACGCCGAGGAAGTATCATAACATTCAGCTTCAAGCAATACTTCAAACAGCGGCAGGGCAGTCAGTCTAAGGCGGGCTGCCTAACTCAAATCACCTATGCAGTCTTGGGGGGCAACTTGTGGAGAGGGGCGACTCTAGGGTCCCGGAAGAGCTCCGAGCCTACCCGTCAAACGGGTGCCGTCCCAACCAGAACACCAAGGGAGGGACGGAGGATTAGCAGAACATCATCTAATCGAGTTGTGAGGGAACTTAAGAAACAGACACAACAGTTGTGGGGACTTTCCGTAAGCACAGCAGGGAAGGACCACAACACATAGCGCTAGGGGGAAGGCACAGATTTCCTCCTGTGAAGAGAACTCTGGAAGTGCCATTGGACTGGCTGGACTTGCGCAGCCTGGTGAACCGTATTCTGGACTGAGGACCCAGAGATCTTCAGTAAAGAGGTAAAGAGACTGCAACCTGGTGTCCTTGTTATTTACCGCGACCTGCACCCCACAACTGCACCACTATCACCACACTCCAGTCCTATAGACTGTGCGCCCCACGGCAGGGTCACGGACCGGGGCCTAGCCGCCGTGACAACCCCAGAGCAGAGACTCACAGGCCCGGTACCGGGTACCCCTCGGCCCTGCGGCGGTGGGGGCGCTACACTTGTTTCAGGGATTTCCATTGATTGTTTCTTGGAAAATTCATTTAATCTTCAGTTTGCTTAACTGTTCACAATAACAGTAATTTTGATCAGGGGTGACCAAACTTTTACATGCCGCTCTACAGTACATATAAGGTTTCGGGGAATTGATCTTGCAGACAGATTCCTTTTGAGCACACCTTTGCCTTTGCCTAACTTCAGAGCTGCGCTAATCATAAGGCAGGTTCAGTACATAGACCCAGGTGCACAGTTATAATGGACGGAGCCTCAGCCAGCATGAGATTTCTATCTCCCTTCTGAAGTCCAGCATGACATGTAGATCAGAGCCCTGCTGCAGAAACGACTGATGACTGGTGCATGAATCACAACCGGCTTCCTCCAGCCATCAATAGGAGAGACGTGTGATGACTGACTGGGAGTTTTATGTGTGCACATAGCACGGTTTTTGGCAAAACTCTTGAATTTGTTTCTTGTTACTGTAAAAGTTGTATTCCCTGTGCTTACTACTTTACAATGGTTCTAAGGATGGGATTAGCACCTTTATAATATTGATGGGTTCATACAATTTATTTATTTTTCTAAAAGATTTGTCCACATTATGGTCGATCAGCTCACACAGGAAAGCCATCTCTTCGAGTTTTCCACTGGTTTATTAGGTACAGCATAAACCAGGGCAGAGTTAGCAATAAAAACATGTCCTTTCTGGCCTAACGGGAAAACAAGACATAAAAACAAATGGCACAGTCCGTGTTGCTGCGGGGACCCGACCGCTCAGGAAACAAACATAAAAAAGGTTCCACTTTCATTATCCTCAAACACAGCTCTGGAGCTCCCATCTCCAGGCACACCCAACACTGAATGAGCCAGAAGGCTGTGTATTTATCCTCTGGACTGCACCCTAAGGTGGAGATATGGTGAACAGCCTCCCACCCACTATTCAGCTGTCAACTAAACCTAACCCCAAATATGGTCGATTAACCCCTCTCAGCACTTAGTGTGCTGGAGCATATTTCTAGGTTCATATCACTGAAGCTAATAACTTCAGTGATACATATCTCCCCTCCAGTACTTTCCAGAGACTTTGTCACAACACATATATTTTTTTATTGTATCAAAATAACTAAAATGATAAATGAATCCACTTTGCTTACAAATTTCTTAGCATTTGGTTGGTACATTTCTTTTGTAGACCTACAGTATGTGTCTCCATGGTAACAGACTACAAACAAACCCTGTGTAGTCTGATACTACGGGGATAGTCGCTTCCGTATGTTCTTGAATTCTTGCTAACATAAAGTATATTCATTATTTTAAAAAGAGGTAGGGGACAGATTACCGTGAGTACTGGATCAGTCTACACAGGATCAGTCTACACCAGGTTTGCTCATTGTTGTTCTGGAGATACATAAATATTCAAAGGAGTTATAAACAAAAAAAAAACTTTAAGCTGTTTTGACAAATTGTTTTTTATTTTTTTTATTTTTAAAATTACAAAATTTTAGTTCTCAACGTGATCACTTTGAACAGGTCTGTTCTGTATATTTCAGCTTTTTGCTTATAAATCAACACAAAACATAATTGAACGTTAACATAAAGTACAATGTGTCACAAAAAAAAGTTAAAAATCACTTTTAAAAGCATATATAAGTTATTATCACATAAAGTGACACGTTTGAAAAATCAGGTTGAGTCCTGAAGTTTGGAAAAATCTGCATAATAATAATGCAATTTTTTATGCTTTTAAAGCGCCATCATATTCCACAGATATTATCATCACTGTCCCCATAGGGGCTCACAATCTAAATTTCCTATCAGTATGTCTTAGGCCGGCGTCACACTCGGCGTAAGACAATACGCCACGTATTATACGTCCGTACTACGGCCGTAATACGGAGAAATGTTCCCAAAATAGTGATCCGTAGTCAGGGTGTGTCAGCGTATTTTGCGCATGGCATCCTCCGTATGTAATCCGTATGGCATCCGTACTGCGAGATTTTCGCGCAGGCTTGCAAAACCGACATCTAATGGATTTATGTGCTCAAATGTTCATTAAAACATATATACAGTATATATATATATATATATATATATATATATATGTCATTGAGACACATATATATATATTCTGTATTTAGATTTCATTCAGCGCGATATCTGTGAACAGCCGGTAATTCAATTGCCGGCTTTGCATTTCTCCTTCCCAAACCCGACAGGATATGAGACATGGTTTACATACAGTAAACCATCTCATATCCCCTTTTTTTTTGCATATTCCACACTACTAATGTTAGTAGTGTGTATGTGCAAAATTTGGCCGCTGTAGCTGCTAAAATAAAGGGTTAAATGGCGGAAAAAATTGGCGTGGGCTCCCGCGCAATTTTCTCCGCCAGAATGGTAAAGCCAGTGACTGAGGGCAGATATTAATAGCCAGGAGAGGGTCCATGGTTATTGGCCCCCCCCCGTGGCTAAAAACATCTGCCCCCAGCCACCCCAGAAAAGGCACATCTGGAAGATGCGCCTATTCTGGCACTTGGCCGCTCTCTTCCCACTCCCTGTAGCGGTGGGATATGGGGTAATGAAGGGTTAATGCCACCTTGCTATTGTAAGGTGACATTAAGCCAGATTAATAATGGAGAGGTGTCAATTATGACACCTATCCATTATTAATCCAATAGTACGAAATGGTTAATAAAACACACACACACATGATTTAAAAGTATTTTAATGAAATAAACACAGCGGTTGTTGTAATAATTTATTGTTCTCGCAATCCATTTCCAGGCCCTCGCTTGGCAAAATAATAAACGCACAAGATACATACCTTCTGATTTCAGATCAGGTCCCACGAAGTAATCCATCTGAAGGGGTTAACTAATATTACAGGCACGAGCTGCGATAAACCACTCGCTGGTACCTGTAATCCCCGGGTGCTGAAAGGAAAGCAGTGATCTATACTTACATTGAGTTGCGGTGAGGCGCCCTCTGGTGGATGTTCTCATGAACTGCAGCCTGGGAACTTTTTCCCACGCTCCAGGTCATATGAGGACATCCACCAGGGGGCGCCTCACCGCGACTGAAGGAAATGTAGGTCAATGACCTACATTTCATTCATTCGCCGGGGATTACAGGCACGGAGCACACAGCTGCATTAGCAGGGCTCCTGCCTGTAATATTAGTTAACCCCTTCAGATGGATTACATCGTGGGACGTGATCTGACATCAGAAGGTATGAATATTGTGCGTTTATTATTTTGCCAAGCGAGGGCCTGCAAATGGATTGCGAGAACAATAAATTATTACAACAACCGCTGTGTTTATTTCATTAAAATCCTTTTTAATCATGTGTGTGTGTTTTTTAACCCTTTCCTACAATTGGATTAATAATGGATAGGTGACATAATTGACGCCTCTCCATTATTAATCAGGCTTAATGTCACCTTCCAATAGCAAGGTGGCATTAACCCTTCATTACCCCATATCCCACCGCTACAGGGAGTGGGAAGAGAGTGGCCAAGTGCCAGAATAGGCGCATCTTCCAGATGTGCCTTTTCTGGGGTGGCTGGGGGCAGATGTTTTTAGCCACGGGGGGGCCAATAACCATGGACCCTCTCCTGGCTATTAATATCTGCCCTCAGTCACTGGCTTTACCACTCTGGCGGAGAAAATTGCGCGGGAGCCCACGCCAATTTTTTCCGCCATTTAACCCTTTATTTTACAAGCTACAGTGCACAAATTTTGCACATACACACTACTAACATTAGTAGTGTGGAATATGCAAAAAAAAGGGGGATATGAGATGGTTTACTGTATGTAAACCATGTCTCATATCCTGTCGGGTTTGTGCAGGAGAAATGAGAAGCCGGCAATTGAGTTACCGACTTTTCACTAACACCGCTGCGTATTTCTCGCAAGTCACACTGCAGGTCCGTGTGGAATCCGTATTTTTCTCGCCCCCATAGACTTTCATTGGCGTATTATTTGCGCAATACGCTGACAAACGCAGCATGCTGCGATTTTGTACGGCCGTAGAAAGCCGTATAATACTGAACCGTAATATACGGCTAATAGGAGCAGCCCCATTGAGAAGCATTGTGCCGTATGTAATGCGAGTTTTACGGACGTAGTTTCTGCGCTCTTACATCCGTAAAACTCGCCAGTGTGACGCCGGCCTTAGTAGTAAACTGGAATACCGGGAGGAAACACAAGCAAACATGAGGAGAACATACAAACTCCCTGTAGATGTTGTCCTTGGTGGGATTTGAACCCAAGATCCCAGCACTGCAATGCTAACCACTGAGCCAACATGTACCCTAAAAATGGTGCCTCCCCTTAGGATGAGGTGGGGATCGAACTAGTAAATGAAGGTATTTCAGCAGATTTTGGACTTTGATGTTTTATAATAGGAGTAAATAGAATTAGCGTTTCTCAGAGATTCAACTAATAAACTTGTAATTGCTGTGTTCCTGAATATCTACTCTCGGACGGGAGTGCTGCATAGCAGATATTACAAAATTACAAATGGCTATTAAAAAGTGCTCCAATGTTTGCCATTTTCATGCTGTAAAAAAAATTAAAAATACAATAAAAAGTTTTTAAAAGTTATGACAATATTTTAATTTCAGAGTGAATAGAAACACAAGCAAACGGAAAGGTTTGTAAAATGAAACATGCCATGTGGCACTGGATCCTCCTCACATCCTTCCTAATATTTCAGGAGAACTTGCAGCAGAATGTCTGTCTCCTTCTAGCTTCTCCCTCCTCCATAGAACTTTATGAGCACCAACGGTCATCTCCTATCTCAGCAATGGCAAAATTTGTTCACCGACGAGAAATGTTACTGTGAATTGAGAGTGAAGGATCAATGTAAAAGGAAAATAGAAGCAGATTTCTCTGATAAGATATATTGCAAAGTTGCTTATTTTCATGTGTACTATTGATTCATGAACTAAAAATGAATACACTGCTCCTATAACTGGGACTTCTGTGGACTAGTTGGAAATGACATATGAAGAATCAATGAATGTGAGCTGCTAATAGGAAGCACAGATGTTCTGGAAACGATCAGAAGTAAAGCTACACATATTTCTGGACTTTCTATAATACCATTGTAGAACAGAACATCCATGTGGAGCGGCTGATAACAGGACAGCAGATAGCAGGTCCATGCACGCCTGTGTATTGTAATAGGGGGAAGATAACACTACCAGACACCTCCGGCAGCTGCTTATCTCCTGGGGAGCAAAGGATCTGACGTGTAAATTTAGGCAGCGGACTGTCAGCCATTTCTACCGAAAGTGACGGACTGGGATGGCAATTATCTATTGGGTATAGCCAGGATTATAATCCACGGGTGCTCCCCTCAAATGCAACATTAAAGAAGATATTTCCACTTTCCGGTCAATTTTCATAAATACTTTCATTTCTTCCTAAAATTCATCTTTTCTTTGAATTTTGCATTCACCTGTTCCTCTGTTATTCCTCTTAGAAAATGACGCATAAATTGACAGCTGGGTGTGGCCAATTGGGTGTGGGGGCGGGTTCCTATACAGACTGATATTGTCCAATCAGAGCTGACCGGATCACACTCTGGATAGGAGTCACTAAAGGAAATTGTAACACCCAGTTGTCACTTTTTTTCCCATAAATTTCATAGGAGGAATAACAGAGAAACTGCCCAGTTTAGAACCATGAGAAATATGCTCCAGAATTGTTATTTCATGGATAATACAGAACAGACATATCAGGGGTGGATGTGGAGTTTTAAACCACGGCGCTCATTATGCAATAAAGTATTTATTTCAGCTTTGGTATCCGTGTAGGCAGTGGAGGCCAACGTTTCTACCCTTCCAGGGCCTTCATCACGGCCTATGTCGTACATATTGTCCAGAACTTTATGCCCCCTGGCCGCTTTCGGCGTTGAGTCATAGGGGTGGCACCGGAACAGAATCAGTCAGTGCTCTGTGAATGGAGAGCGGCACTGACTGACAGCAGGTACTAATGCTGAGCTGCTGTCAGTCAGTGCCGGGGGAGCGATTACAGCTCTCTGTATTCATAGCGGTGACTCAAGCCCCACCGGTGGCACCCTTGTAAATGAACGCCGATCTCTGCCGGGGGAAATAAAGTTCATATTCTGCGGGATGCGTGGCTTTCAGTGCTGGCACTGCACGTGTCAGAACACTTGCAGATTGACCCCATTTCTGCAGGTTAATAGCGTTAGTTTTAAAGATGAGCGAGTATACTCGCTGCTCGGGTTTTCCCAAGCACGCTCGGGTGGTCTCCGAGTATTTGTGACTGCTCGGAGATTTAGTTTTTGTTGATGCAGCTGCATGATTTACAGCTACTAGCCAGGCTGAGTACATGTGGGGGTTTCCTGGTTGCTAGGGAATCCCCACATGTAATCAAGCTGTCTAGTAGCCGCAAATCATGCAGCTGCTGCAAGGAAAACTAAATCTCTGAGCAGTCACAAATACTCGGATACTCGGAGATCACTCGAGCCTGCTCGGGAAAACCCGAGCAACGAGTATATTCGCTCATCACTAGTTAGTTTACATGACAGGTTCCCTTTAAGATAGAACATGTCACCTCGGAAAACGCTATTTACCTGCAAATATTGGGTTAGTCTGCATGTAAGCAGAGTTACAATGCTTCCAACTTATTCTGCAATGCAAACTTTGCAATGCAATTCACTCTGGGGCAAAAGGCCCAAGAGGTTAAGGGGGCCACTACCACCTCCAAAGCAGATGGAATTGTGCATCATAATGAGCTATTGGACTGCAAAGGGCCCATATATCAGTCTTGCACAGGGGCCCTTTTCTGTCTGTCCACCAGTCCACCAGTGCGTTCACTATGCTGTGATTGACAACTCATGGTGCATCGCATCTGTGCAGAGCGAGCTGTCAATCAAGGTGCCAGGACTCACCCATAGTGATGCCCCAATCAGTGCAGAGCGAGCTGTCAATCAAGGTGCCGGGACTCACCCACAGTGATACCCCAATCAGTGCAGAGTGAGCTGTCAATCAAGGTCCCGGGACTCACCCATAGTGATGCCCCAATCAGTGCAGAGCGAGCTGTCAATCAAGGTGCCGGGACTCACCCATAGTGATGCCCCAATCAGTGCAGAGCGAGCTGTCAATCAAGGTGCCAGGACTCACCTATAGTGATGCCCCAATCAGTGCAGAGCGAGCTGTCAATCAAGGTGCCAGGACTCACCCATAGTAATGCCCCAATCAGTGCAGAGCGAGCTGTCAATCAAGGTGCCGGGACTCACCCATAGTGATGCCCCAATCAGTGCAGAGCGAGCTGTCAATCAAGGTGCCAGGACTCACCTATAGTGATGCCCCAATCAGTGCAGAGCGAGCTGTCAATCAAGGTGCCGGGACTCACCCATAGTGATGCCCCAATCAGTGCAGAGCGTCTACAGTCATTTTCTCCCAGTAGCCGCCCTTTCAGCATTATAGTTTTACCCCATGTCTGCAGTTAAATAGCATTTTTTTGAGGTGACAGGTTCCCTTTAAAAAGTTAGTCAACTTTCTGTTCTGTACAGAGTGGAAGGTGTCAAAGGTGAACATTCACTGGAATACTGTGAGTGCATCAGTCAAAAAGTTGAGCGATTAACTTCCATAAGTTGTGCTGTAATCATTGCTGGAAAGCTTTGTGCAATACCGTAGTGAAGCGGTGTAATACGTGCACATTAGGAGTCGCCCTCCTTACACGGGGTCAGACTATTCCTGGGAGAGAGCGCACGCTCAGCTCGCCCCATGCACATCCCATCCACCTAAACTCCCTCTTGCTCCATCTGTGGATGTGACTTCTCCTTCCCCTCCCATCCAGCACTCTCTCCACTATCTGCCTATCTCTCTACCTTTCTGTGTGAGGAGTCAGGGTCTCACCACAAGTTGTATAGACAGCAGATCCAGCAAGAAGACAAGAGAGGATACAGACAAAGGGGAGGATACAGGGGGAGAGACAAGAGGACAGAATGAGAGAAGCAGAAAAGGAAGGAGAGCGACTCAATCCATACACATTCTTCTATGACACCAGCAAATCCTGGTAATTGGGACTATTTTCTTTCGGGACGAGGAATGTTGTGTTTGCTTTGTGAGAGTTTACATAGGATGGGGGCGGCCGGACCCTTTGGAATAAGTATGTCCTGGTATATCGCAGCTTTTCTCATTGTTTTCTGTCCTTGTCCCTCTCTTACCTTCCTTCTCTACTGAACAGACTGTGCATGTGAATGAATCTGCTTGGAAAAGACCCTTCCTTACCGAACAAGTTCCTTGCAAGATTTTAGGATCGGCTTCTAAGGAGAAACCCATCAAGTGAAATGATTGACAACTCTTTCATATGGCTGTTCGTCCTATTGCATTGCACCCTGACTCCGGTAAGTGTCAAAAATGATTAAATACACTGTATGAAAAAAAAAATAGTTATAAATATTTTGGCAGAATTCATCATGTCAAAATGTGTTATCGGTGGCTTTTCGTGAAACTGACGATACTTCTGATTTCAGAGGGTCGCCACGTGCGCAATGAAATGACAAAGTCAATCTTATATAATGCAGAGTATCCTGGATCCGCGGAGTCTGGGGTAATGACATAATGTTACATTGTGTAGAGGATTTACATGCAATGTATCAAAAGAGTTTCCAAAAAAAAAAAAGGAAACTTTTCGCCCCTTTCGTTCAGACAGTCCGGGTTATTTATTTTTTGTCCCAAAGCCACAGAGGTTTATTTGCTTAACCTCGAAAAGTTACCCAATCCGATAACCTAACAAATAAAGTATAATAATTACAATTTCGTTCATCCCGGACGTTATTACGTTCTGCTTTCCTTATTAGAGAAAATTCTATTCTGCAAAATGGAACTGGGACTTGTGGCAAAACACGAACCAAGAATAGTTACTTCTTTATAACAAAGAAACGTCAACAGTAAACAAGGAACAATATACATCAAATATTATGTTATTGCACGTATATAAGTTACAGACCAGACAAAGCATAAAAAACGATTAGAAGGGACCCGGTGATTGGTGCACTACTATGACCCGGGTGATAACACAACCTGGCTGTACACCTTCTAACACACGTAATGAAAAGTATATTAACCCTTGTACTCCAGCCAGGTATCAGTACGCTGATAAAGCCTCACGTCAATCAATACATATAAGTGGAAAAACACCATCCCCAGAAGCCGACAAAGTAAAGAGCAGATTAAAGATTCATCAATAGTATCAATATTCAGAAAGAGAGAGCAGAGACTGAAATCTTTAAAAAAGTATTAGCAAGAGAATGGCCGTGATTACAAATAATTAATAAGTGTGTTAGATATACAGGAAACAATCTATAAATAGAGGTTGGTAGGGGGATGCGTTTCGCTGCCCAGTGAGGCTTCCTCAGGGTTCCCACAGTTACTGTTGTACTTCTTCCCTGAAATGCAAATCTCTGTGGAATACATTGACCTTTTATAAATGTTATGAACATTTCTGTCCAAATTCTGACCTGGTAAATGTATGTTTTGGAATGCAACACTAGTCACTAGACAATGGCTGGGAAATTTGCTTTTCACTAGTCATTGCCCCTTTAAACCCTAAGATGTACAGGTTGACAGTGTGAGACCCATCATCACTCTAAAGTTAGGGTCAGGCGAGCATGGATTCTCTCATCGGAGAGAATCATGTCAATTATGCAAATCTTCTTATCCATCTTCTCCAGTCTGTCAGTCCATTGAAATCAGACTGCACTCAGATGTCATCTGAGTGCAGTCTGATGTTTTCCACAGACTCATTGACTTGTGTGGCATAATGCAATCAGATTATTGGACCAAACTTGGATTTTCTTCCTAGGACCGGCTTGGCCCGGGGATAAAAATTAGAAAGTGCGCGGCCCCATAGATTAATATTGGTATGAGTGCAATCTGATATTTTGTTGAATTGCACACGGACCAATAATACATTAGTCTGCACAAGGTTAATTTCAGCCAAAAACCTCTACCTTCCATTGAACCAAGGGGGAAAAAGTTTTTTTAGTAAATTAGAAGCTGAGTAAGTAACAAACCCAGATAGTGGTCTCTTCAGCACAAGGTCTTCTGTGAAGACCCAGCTCTGCATGTCAGTACACTGGGTTACCTATTACAGATGAAGCACAGAACAATCTGTCATTTAACTGTTTCACTTGTGCACCGAGTTAAGAAAACTTTTACTTTCAATCCACTGTAGTAATTTCCCTGTTTTTCCTTCTTCTGTGCCTACTTAATCTTATCTTATCCCCATAAACTAAAGTGACAAAAAGCAAATTATATTTTTCTTGAAAATCTGACTTTTCCCAGCTGACCTAATGGCAAAACAGCTTAGTCGTATTTGTCTAACATGACAGATTCTGGAATATTGGAAAGCTAAGTAACAGTTCATATACGCCCTAACTTCCATATTGATTTAAAGATCATCTAATTAAAGGGGGTGTCCCGCAATAGAATATTGATGACCTATCCCTAGGATAGATATCAGATTGGGGGGGGGGGGGGGGGTGTCTGACACCTACCGATCAGCTGTTATTTGCTATGGTGACAGTCCGATGTGTATACCGTACTTAACATAGCTGAACTGCACAGCTCCATACAATGTGTAGCAGCCCCTGCCGGAGAATAGGGTCAGATCTGCAGTACCCGCAGCAGCCAGTATGCAATGTGTGGCACTGTGCTGTTCAGTGTTTACAACCTTTTCTATTTGGAGCCAACAAGAGCTGATCAGTGGCCATGTCAGGTGTCAGACCGACGCAGATCTGGCATTAATAATTTAGTCCTGGACCCCTTCCTTTAACAATGTAACTAAGAAACAACAATGGATCCCACAACAGATCCCAACAGCCCCATCTGACTTATAATGAAGTCCAGAGGACTAAAGGAAACAAAATACTGTAGGGTACATTCTACTTGCCTCATATTAGACAAAAAACGTATGAATTGTCATCCCCAAATGTTACAATAAATTCAACATCACAACATGTAGTGGCAGAAAGTTTCATAGTGTCACTGCTCTTACAGTAAAGAATCCTCCCCTATGATGGTTTGGAAGCAGGCTCGGACTGGCCCATAGGGGAACAGGGGAATCCCCCGGTGGGCCCCTGTGCAGATCTGGGCCCCCAACCCCACTGTATGGGCAGTACTTGGCATAATTCACTTGATTCACTCTGTACAGAAAAAAAGCAGCATATGATCATTCATTAACCAAACTACCCAGTTTATTGTCATATAGAGATATAGGTGAATGTGAGATCGAGGGTAGTGTAATATATGAATGCAGGTGAAAAGTGGGCCCCCAAAGTCAGTGTTACTGGTGGGCCCTTGTCACCCCACTCCGACACTGTATGGGAGATGTAGTGGATGCCCCCTTGTTATAGTCCTGGGTATAAAAAACAAACATTAGACAGATGTGCTTATATACAGGGTTATCAGTGGATTTAGGGTGCAGAACCGCCGAAAACTGGGTGAAAATATGGCTGAACTGTGCTATATTCAGCATGGAGCGGGGTATTGAATATTTATCCCAAACGTGAGATGTTGGCAGGTCTGACAGATACTTATAGTTCCAAAAAAAGTCAGTATTCCGTAGAGAAAAGCTGTAATTATGTGATGACGGCTCCAGATCATTATAGTAATTGCTCTGTATATCACGGAGGTAGGGGCCAGCGGGATGTGACGTGATGACCCCGCGGATGGCAGAACACCCGAGCGTTACATCTTATTGGAATCTCACCGCGACTTCGGGGCTTGATGTCACAGTGATGTCACGGGCGGGCACCATGTGAAATCGCTGCTGCGGTCTGCTGGTAGCACGGGCTGTGTGCAGACACTGGGTGCTACGTGGAGAAGCTGCAGACTGACTGGCTACTGCCATCAGATTATATCTAATAGGGGAAAAGGGCTCCGCTGTTTATGGAGGAAAGGGTAGAAGAAGGAGGATGGGGGAAGTGGTGAAGAGCACTGTGCAAACTGATGTAAAAAGGAAAAACACAGTTAATGTGCAATATGTGTGATGTCTGCTGTGTAATATGTGTGATGGCTGATGTGTAATATGTGTGATGTATGATGTGTAATATGTGTGATGTCTGATGTGTAATATGTCTGATGCCTGATGTGTAATATGTGTGATGTCTGATGTGTAATATGTGTGATGTCTGATGTGTAATATGTGTGATGTCTGATGTGTAATATGTATGATGACCACCTTGTGTAATATGTGTGATGTCTGATGTGTAATATGTGTGATGGCTGCACTGTGTAATATGTGTGATGGCTGCAGTGTAATATGTGTGATGGCTGCACTGTGCAATGTGTGATGGCTGTTGTGTAATATGTGTGATGGCTGCACTGTGCAATGTGTGATGGCTGATGTGTAATATGTGTGATGACCACCTTGTGTAATATGTGTGATGTCTGATGTGTAGTATGTGTGATGGCTGCACTGTGTAGTGAGTGATGGCTGCTGTGTAATATGTGTGATGGTTGCAGTGTAATATGTGTGATGGCTGCACTGTGCAATGTGTGATGGCTGCAATGTAATATGTGTGATGGCTGCTGTGGAATATGTGTGATGGCTGCTGTTGGATATGTGTGATGGCTGCTGTGCACTTCACCCGATCCCATCCTACTTCATCCCAAACCTCGCCACAGTCTTCATCCCAACTCTATCCCATCTCTTCAACCTATCACTAACAACTGGTGTTTTCCCCTCAAGCTTTAAACATGCCTCAATCACACCTATCCTCAAAAAGCCCTCTCTTGACCCATCCTCTGTATCTAGCTATCGCCCTATATCACTTCTCCCTTATGCCTCCAAACTACTGGAACAACATGTCCATCTTGAACTGTCCTCCCATCTCTCTTCCTGCTCCCTCTTCGACTGCTTACAATCTGGCTTCTGGTCACACCACTCCACTGAAACTGCCCTAACTAAGGTCACCAATGACCTCTTAAACGCCAAGAGCAAGCGACACTACTCTGTCCTCCTCCTCCTGGACCTGTCCTCTGCCTTTGACACAGTGAACCATTCCCTATTACTACAGGCCCTCTCATCCCTTGGCATCACAGACTTGGAACTATCCTGGATCTCATCATACCTAACTGACCGAACATTCAGCATCTCCCACTCACACACAACCTCCTCACCTCACCTCACCCTCTATCTGTCGGACTCCCGCAAGGTTCAGTCCTAAGGCCCCTGCTCTTCTCCATTTACACCTTTGGCCTGGGACAGCTCACAGAGTCTCACGGTTTTCAGTATCATCTCTATGCTGACGATACACAGATCTACATCTCTGGACCAGATATCACCTCCCTACTAACCAGAATCCCTCAATGTCTATCTGCTATTTCATCCTTCTTCTCCGCTAGATTTCTAAAACTTAACATGGACAAAACGAATTCATCATCTTTCCCCCATCTCATGCGACCCCCCCCCCCCCCAACGAACCTATCCATTACAGTAAACGGCTGCCCACTCTCCCCAGTCCCACAAGCTCGCTGTCTCGGGGTAATCCTTGACAC
The DNA here is from genome assembly GCF_051348905.1 of Ranitomeya variabilis. NCBI lineage: Eukaryota > Metazoa > Chordata > Amphibia > Anura > Dendrobatidae > Ranitomeya > Ranitomeya variabilis. The sequence continues at coordinate 465,702,066 of NC_135233.1, forward strand.
TGATCTCTCCTTCTAACCACATATCCAAGTCCTTTGCACTTCCTACCGCCTTCAACTCAAAAATATTTCACGGATTCGTACATTCCTCAACCAAGAATCTGCAAAAACCCTAGTCCATGCCCTCATCATCTCCCACCTCGACTACTGTAATCTCCTGCTCTTTGGCTTCACCTCAAACACTGTCGCACCCCTCCAATCTATTCTAAACTCAAAATAAGAAAACTATTCTAAACTCAAAATAAGAAAAAAGCAGAATGGCACTAAGAAAAACGTTTATACTCACTGGTGGAGAAGGTAATTTCTGAGTCAGCGTCACCTTGCCCGGTGAGTCCACGGTAGTGGGTGTGCTTGCTTTGAAGACACATATGCAAAGATCTAATGAAGAAAGAAAAAAGCCGCACCACTTCAACGTTCCGTGTAGTTAAAAAGACGTTTGTCCTTTATTTCTTACAATGTGGTGTGGACATGATTACAGAGGGCAGTGCATTTGCAGAAAATGCTGGTACATGAAGAGGCCCTCTGTAACCATGTCCACGCCACATTGTAAGAAATAAAGGACAAACGTTTTTTAATTACACGGAACTTTGGAGTGGTGCGGCTTTTTTCTTTCTTCATTGGATCTATTCTAAACTCCGCTGCCCGACTAATCCACCTGTCCCCCCGCTATTCTCCGGCCTCTCCCCTCTGTCAATCCCTTCACTGGCTCCCCATTACCCAGAGACTCCACTACAAAACCCTAACCATGGCATACAAAGCCATCCACAACCTGTCTCCTCCATACATCTGTGACCTCGTCTCCCGGTACTTTCCTGCAGCAACCTCCGATCCTCACAAGATCTCCTTCTCTACTCCCCTCTTATCTCCTCTTCCCACAATCGCATACAAGATTTCTCTCGCGTATCACCCCTACTCTGGAACCCTCTATCACAACACATCAGACTCTCGCCTACCATCGAAACCTTCAAAAGGAACCTGAAGACCTACCTCTTCCAACAAGCCTACAACCTGCAGTAACCACCGATGGACCAAACCACTGCATGACCAGCTCTATCCTCACCTACTGTATCCTCACCCATCCCTTGTAGATTGTGATCCCTCGAGGGCAGGGTCCTCTCTGCTCCTGTACCAGTTATGACTTGTATTGTTTAAGATTATTATACCTGTTTTTATTATGTATACCCCTCCTCACATGTAAAGCGCCATGGAATAAATGGCACTATAATAATAAATAATAATAATAATGTCTGCTGTGTGATATGTGTGATGTATGCTGCGTAATCTGTGTGATGACTGCTGTGGAATATGTGTGATGGTTGCTGTGTAATATGTGTGATGTATGCTGCATAATATGTGTGATGACTGCTGTGTAATATATGCAATGTCTGCTGTGTAATATGTGTGATGTCTGCTGTGTAATATGTGTCATGACTGTTGTGTAATATGTGTGATTTCTGCTGCATAATATGTGATGTCTGCTGCATAATATGTGATGTCTGCTGTGTAATATGTGTGATGTCTGATGTGTAATATGTGTGATGTCTGCTGCGTAATCTGGGTGATGACTGCTGTGCAATATGTGTGATGACTGCTGTGGAATATGTGTGATGGCTGCTGTGGAATATGTGTGATTGTTGCTGTGTAATATGTGTGATGTATGCTGCATAATATGTGTGATGACTGCTGTGTAATATGTGCAATGTCTGCTGTGTAATATGTGTGATTTCTGCTGCGTAATATGTGTGATGACTGATGTGCAATATGTGTGATGTCTGCTGTGTAATATGTGTGATGTCTGCTGTGTAACATGTGTGGTGGGTGCTGTGTAGTATGTGTGATGTCTGCTGTGTAATATGTGTGATGTCTGCTGTGTAATATGTGTGATGGCTGCTGTGTAATATGTTTGATGTCTGCTGTGTAATATGTAAATTTAAAAAAACTGACCGTCACATCCAAACATAAGCTAAATGTGAACAGGTGCTGAACCTAGAGTCACCAACTCATATACAATCAAACAAAAAAGGCAGCAAACTGTGGTGCCATAGCATGTAAATATAAAATATGAAATTTGAATTGCATTAAAAATATGAAAAATTGAGAAAGCTTAGCACATAAATTGGCCAATTCATGTGTAACTGTAAGCCACGTTAAGGCGATTCTCGTTTCCAGGGCCTAAACAATGCCTTTCCTCTCTTAGAATACAGTCTTCATGTGTATGGGAACTTAATATGAATCCTCTCTTAGACTAAAATCTCTCTCTAGAGGGGAAGTGGTCCTGCTGTGATTAAAAACACCTGTGGCTAAAAGGCGGAGTGCTCAGTCAGAAGGCATTGTTAGGTCCTGGAAACGAGAAACACCTTAACGTGGCTTCCAGGTACACATGAATTGGACAATTTATGCGCTAAGTTTTCTCAATTTTTCATATTTCTAATGCAGTAATGCAATTCAATTTTCATATTTCACATTGGCATGCTATGGCTCTACAGTGTGCTGCCATTTTTGTTTCAGTGTATATGAGTTGGCGACTCTAGGTTCAGCACCTGTTCACACTTAGTTTATGTTTGGATGTGACGGTCAGTTTTTTTAAATTTGTATTTATTAGCCTTCTGACTGAGCACTCCTCCTTTTAGCCACAGGTGTTTTTAATTACAGCAGGACCACTACCCCTCCACAGACATATAGATTTCAGTTTAAGAGAGGATTCACATTAGGTTCCCATACAGATGAAGACTTTAGTCTAAGAGAGGATTGGCATTAGGTTAGGTCCTGGAAACGAGAATCAATATGCACTAAGCTTTCTAAATTTTTCATATTTCTAATGCAGTAATGCAATTCAATTTTCATATTTCATATTGGCATGCTATGGCGCTACAGAGTGCTGCCTTTTTTGCTTGCTGCTTAATATGTGTGATGCTGCTGTGTAATATGTGTGATGGCTGCTGTGTAACATGTGTAATGTCTGCTGTGCAATTTGTGTGATGGCTGGAATGTGTCATATGTATGATGGCTGCATTGTATAATGTGTGGTGGCTGTATTGTGTAATATTTAAACTGTAAGGCTATGTTCACACAGTGCAGATTATTTGCGTTTTTTTAGCGTTTTTGCGCTATAAAAACGCTATAAAACCGCAAATAATCTGCATACATTAAGCATCCTATCATTTTTAATGAAATCCGCAATTTCTGTGCACATGATGTGCGTTTTTCCGCATGAAAAACGCATTGCGGTAAAAATCCGGACATGCTCATTAATTTTGCGGTTTTTTCGCGGTTTTTCCACTGTCTAATGCATTGGGAAATGTTTGGGAAAAACCGCGACAAAAACGCGTCAAAAACGCGTCAAAACCGCGCAAAAAAAACCGCATGCGGTTTTCATGCAGAAAACCGGCAGAAATGTCAGGATTTTCCCAGGAATTTTCTGCATCAATTCCTGAACGTGTGTATGGGGCCTAAAGCGCAGCGGAATATGTTGGTGCTATATAAAGATTATTATTATATGTACATTGTGTTATGTGTGATGAGTGCAATATGTTTTGTGTGTGATGAGTACATTGTGTGTTATATGTGATGGGTGCAATATGTGTTATGTGTGATTAGTACTGTCACAGGTTCCTTCTCCGGTACCACACAATCAACAGAGCCAGCGAAGAGTGAACAATCCCAAGACCTTTATTTAGGCAAAAGTACGAAAGGTCCATATACGATCCACCACACACAGGATAAAATATTCCAGAACACTAATGCAGTTCAATTACAGAATAAAAGTCCAACAATCCAGCACAGAGGATAACAGTCCATATTCCCTTCTTTCTCTCTCTAATATGCTCTTCACATCATGGTTCCACACAGGATCTGATCTCTGTCTCACCTCCCTGATATTTACAAGTCCCTCTCCTCATTCACAGGTTAGGGGGGTGGGTCCCATGGGCTCATTGTTTCAACAAGCTAGGTCAACATGTCATTAGCATATTAGCAAACAACATTATTCACTGACTCTGTGGAGAGATAACAATACAGAACTGTGGGGAGAATATTAGATGGCAAATAACAACTCATCCTACAAGAGAACACAATGAAAATAAGTAAAATATAAATATACACAAAAATGATACCCACATAGCATATCACCCCATCACAACCTCTCCCCCTCATAGTAAGTGAGCACGCCATTAGGTCTACACAGACCTCTGGCCTGCTCACTTTAGTCCACTTTGCTCCACTGTTTATAGTTCCTTGTACAGTGGCAGGGGTTGCAATAATCATGAGCACTTGTTATCCATAAAGTCCCGGGTCCTGGCTTTATGGTCATACCAGGCTTTTTGACTGGACTGGGCCATTCGCTGATGTTCATTAGCCAAGGAAGCTAGCTGGGCGAGACAGTCTCTGAACTCTAGAACGTAGGGAATGATGGGCGTTCCGGTATCTGCGATATCTCCCTCCAATTGTTCTTTCAGAAGAGTGAGAGGCCCACGGACCTTCTGCTCCCACAAAATGACTTTGTAACTCCCTAATGTCATTTCCAAGGAGGATATCTGCAGGAAGTCCTCCCATAACTCCAATCCAACACAGTTTTTCTCCAAAACCATAATCCAAACGTACCAAAGCTCGCTGCATATATTTGCGGACACCCCCCGCCAAGACAATGGGAATTCCCGGGCCCTGGTGAATTGCCTCGGGTCTAACCACACGGGGGTCAGCGATAGTCAGGAATGCCCCCGTGTCTCTAAATCCTGACACTTTGTATCCATCAATTAAGACATCCTGCAGGTGGCAATGCCGTTGCTCTGTATTTCTGATGGACAAAGGCTGGAGTCCGTACACTCCAGGAGGGGTATCTATGGTGTCGTGGTCAGTACTGTTGGGGCCCAGGATTGTGAGCTGTGATTGTCATTGGCCTGCGGCTGGGTGGAGGAGCAGATATAATCGGAGGGGGACGGGGCGCGAGAGAAGGCCGTGGTTCATTGTCCAGAAGCCTCCTCCATTGCGGTCGGATAGTAAGGGCTTCATCGGCCAGGGCTGCAGCTCTAGCCACTGTGCACGGCGTGCGCTCCTGGACCCATTCCCGTACCTCTGCGGGGCACTTGGCAAGAAATTGTTCTATAAGGAACGCCTGTATAACATCTTCCACAGTAAAGGCATTTTCTGCTTCCAGCCATCTCCGACATGCCTGGGACATCTTATGTGCATACATCCTAAACGATCCCCCCATGGTGCATGGGAGGTCTCGGAACTTGGCCCTATATGAGTCTGGGGTGATAGCATGGTAATCCAGGATAGTCTGCTTTACAATGTTATAATCCCGATTCCGCTGTGAGTCAATGGTTTGGTAAGCCTCCGGCAGGCTACCGTTCAGGAGTCCCACTAACAAACGCATCCAGCCTGAGTGAGGCACCTCCATCACAGCACACTGCTGCTCAAAGTCCTTGAAGAACCCTTCCACATCTCCGGAAGCCTCATCAAATGGCTTAAACTCTGTCCGGGTGATCCGTACAGGCTCCCGGATCGTTGGGTTTATATTCGACATTGCGTTACTCCCTCTTTCAAGCTCCATTGCTTCTTGTCTCCGCTGTGCCCGGTGGGCAGCCTCCTCCTTGTACTCCTGAGAGACACCTGGGCCCAGAACCGCCATCTCTTCTTCCTACCACACCACCCACTTTTTTTTGGGGTGGGGTCCTCGTCTCCAGTGCTCGTCCTTCAGACATATGGGAGTAGGTGGTCTGGCTAGCACCCACCAGTAGATCAATTAAGGCCTCTTTAGTCAGTCCCTGGTAGTTCAGACCCAGGTCTCGGGCTCTCTCCTGTAAACTGGATACAGTCCCATTTCTGTACTCTGTGGGTGGTTCTCCATTAGGTTACGCTCTGTTGATCCCGCTGCTTGCCACCAGTTGTCACAGGTTCCTTCTCCGGTACCACACAATCAACAGAGCCAGCGAAGAGTGAACAATCCCAAAACCTTTATTTAGGCAAAAGTACGAAAGGTCCATATACGATCCACCCCACAAAGGATAAAATATTCCAGAACACAAATGCAGTTCAGTTGCAGAATAAAAGTCCAACAATCCAGCACAGAGGATAACAGTCCATATTCCCTTCTTTCTCTCTCTGATATGCTCTTCACATCATGGTTCCACACAGGATCTGATCTCTGTCTCATCCCTGATATTTTCAAGTCCCTCTCCTCATTCACAGGTTAGGGGGGTGGGTCGCAGGGGCTCATTGTTTCAACAAGCTAGGTCAACATGTCATTAGCATATTAGCAAACAACATTATTCACTGACTCTGTGGAGAAATAATAATACAGAACTGTGGGGAGAATATCAGATGGCAAATAACAACTCATCCTACAAGAGAACACCATGAAAATAAGTAAAATATAAATATACACAAAAATGATACCCACATAGCATATCACCCCATCACAACCACATTGTGTGTTATGTGATGAGTATATTGTGAATTATGTGTGCTGAGTGTATTGTGTGATGTGTATATTGTGTGTTATGTGTGATGGGTGCAATATGTGGTATGTGTGATTAGCACATTGTGTGTTGTGTGATGAGTATATTGTGAGTTATGTGTGCTGAGTGTATTATGTGTTGTGTGATGTGTATATTGTGTGTTATGTGTGATGAGTACATTGTGTGTTGTGTGATGAGTATATTGTGTGCTGTGTGATGAGTACATTGTGTGTTGTGTGATGAGTACATTGTGTGTTATGTGTGATGAGTACATTGCATGTTATGCGTGATGGGTGCAATATGTGTTATGTGTGATTAGTACATTGTGGGTTGTGTGATGAGTATACTGTGTGTTATGTGTGATGAGTACATTGTGTGTTATGTGTGATGAGTATATAGTGTGTTATGTGTGATGAGTATATTGTGTGTTATGTGTGATGAGTATATAGTGTGTTATGTGATGAGTATATTGTGTTATGTGTGATGAGCACATTGTGTGTTATGTGTGATTAGTATATTGTGCATATCTGTGGTTAGTGCATTATGTATTATGTGTGATATGTTGAGTTGAGCAAAAAGATGCGAGCCGTCCTGGATCTGCATCCAGTCCTGTCCTCCATGGCACCTGAACCAAGGAAGTGTTCACTTCTGCAACTGGCATACTTGAATATTGGGCATTTACCAGACTCTGTGACATGGCGCGAGGCCCAATCACTCTGCCCCACGTGACACCGGAGACACCCAGGATGGCCAGGCGAGGGTGCTGGCCGCAGGAGTGATGATTGCTGGCTGCTATAGAGGCATAAGGCAGCACAAATTTTGTTGCTCCACTCAAGTGATATGTGATGAGCGCATCTTTTTTATTTTACTTATCATATATAGCAGCGCTTTACAGACATCGTTATCACTGTCCCCATTGGGGCTCACTATCTACATTCCCTATCAGTATGGTTTGTGGAGTGTGGGAGGAAACCGGAGAACCCGGAGGAAACCCACGCAACACGGGGAGAACTGAGCTACGTGAAGCCCCGTATTATGTGTGATGAGTGCATTGCGGCTAATAAAACGCACACATTCTTTTTACTTCTATTTTGTTTTACTTCTACTTAAACCATATTTTCTTCTGTTTTCAGCTTTCACTATCTCAGACTCCACAGACCCAGAAAATAGAAGGTACCACTCGCATGGTTATTTATTCTATACTTTTACTGCAACTCGCCCTAAACCTGCCTGTGTGAATGCTGCTCTCAGATGGCTGTAATTAGACCCTTATAGTGAGACCCTTAGGCTGGCGTCACACATGCGTGTTTTACGTACGTAAGAGCGCAAAAACTACGTACGTAAAACTCGCATTACATACGGCACAATGCTTCTCAATGGGGCTGCTCCTATTAGCCGTATATTACGGTTCAGTATTATACGGCGTTCTACGGCCGTACAAAATCGCCGCATGCTGCGTTTGTCAGCGTATTGCGCAAATAATACGCCAATGAAAGTCTATGGGGGCGAGAAAAATACGGATTCCACACGGACCAGCAGTGTGACTTGCGAGAAATACGCAGCGGTGTTAGTGAAAAGTCGGTAATTCAATTGCCGGCTTTTCATTTCTCCTTCACAAACCCGACAGGATATGAGACATGATTACATACAGTAAACCATCTCATATCCCCTTTTTTTTTGCATATTCCACACTACTAATGTTAGTAGTGTGTATGTGCAAAATTTCAGCGCTGTAGCTGCTGAAATAAAGGGTTAAATGGCGGAAAAAATTGGCGTGGGCTCCCGCGCAATTTTCTCCGCCAGAATGGTAAAGCCATTGACTGAGGGCAGATATTAATAGCCAGGAGAGGGTCCACGGTTATTGGCCCCCCCGTGGCTAAAAACATCTGCCCCCAGCCACCCCAGAAAAGGCACATCTGGAAGATGCGCCTATTCTGGCACTTGGCCACTCTCTTCCCACTCCCTGTAGCGGTGGGCTATGGGGTAATGAAGGGTTAATGCCACCTTGCTATTGTAAGGTGACATTAAGCCAGATTAATAATGGAGAGGCGTCAATTTTGACACCTATCCATTATTAATCCAATTCTATGAAAGGGTTAAAAAACACACACACATGATTTAAAAGTAGTTTAATGAAATAAACACAGCGGTTGTTGTAATAATTTATTGTTCTCGCAATCCATCAGGAACACCCTCGCTTGGAAAAATAATAAACGCACAAGATACATACCTTCTGGTGAACCGTCTCGTCCCACGAAGTAATCCATCTGAAGGGGTTAACTAATATTACAGGCACGAGCCCTGCTAAATGCAGCTGTGCTCCGTGCCTGTAATCCCCAGCGAATGAATGAAATGTAGGTCATTGACCTACATTTCCTTCAGTCGCGGTGATGCGCCCCCTGGTGGATGTCCTCATATGACCTGGAGCGTGGGAAAAAGTTCCCAGGCTGCAGTTCATGAGAACATCCACCAGAGGGTGCCTCACCGCGACTCAATGTAAGTACAGATCCTGCTTTCCTTTCAGCACCCGGGGATTACAGGCACGAGCGAGTGGTTTATCGCAGCTCGTGCCTGTAATATTAGTTAACCCCTTCAGATGGATTACTTCGTGGGACGTGATCTGACATCAGAAGGTATGTATCTTGTGTGTTTATTATTTTGCCAAGCGAGGGCCTGCAAATGGATTGCGAGAACAATAAATTATTACAACAACCGCTGTGTTTATTTCATTAAAATCCTTTTTAATCATGTGTGTGTGTGTTTTTTAACACTTTCCAACAATTGGATTAATAATGGATAGGTGTCATAATTTACGCCTCTCCATTATTAATCTGGCTTAATGTCACCTTACAATAGCAAGGTGGCATTAACCCTTCATTACCCCATAGCCCACCGCTACAGGGAGTGGGAAGAGAGAGGCCAAGTGCCAGAATAGGCGCATCTTCCAGATGTGCCTTTTCTGGGGTGGCTGGGGGCAGATGTTTTTAGCCACGGGGGGGCCAATAACCATGGACCCTCTCTAGGCTATTAATATCTGCCCTCAGTCACTGGCTTTACCGCTCTGGCGGAGAAAATTGCGCGGGAGCCCACGCCAATTTTTTCCGCCATTTAACCCTTTATTTCAGCAGCTACAGCGCTGAAATTTTGCACATACACACTATTAACATTAGTAGTGTGGAATATGCAAAAAAAAAAAAAAAAGGGATATGAGATGGTTTACTGTATGTAAACCATGTCTCATATCCTGTCGGGTTTGTGCAGGAGAAATGAAAAGCCGGCAATTGAATTACCGGCTGTTCACAGATATCGCGCTGAATGAAATCTAAATACAGAATATATATATGTGTCTCAATGACATATATATATATATATACTGTATATATGTTTTCCCTAACATTTGAGCACATAAATCCATTAGATGTCGGTTTTGCAAGCCTGCGCGAAAATCTCGCAGTACGGATGCCATACGGATTACATACGGAGGATGCCATGCGCAAAATACGCTGACACACCCTGACTACGGATCACTATTTTGGGAACATTTCTCCGTATTACGGCCGTAGTACGGACGTATAATACGTGGCGTATTGTCTTACGCCATGTGTGACTCCAGCCTTATAGTGATCTATGGGGGATACATATATACATATTCGCCAACACTCCCTCAATAAGTAGCAATCACACAATTAGACCAGAGAATAAAGTCTTTACTTAGCACAAAGATTAATAAAGAAAAACAGACAAGATGAAGGACTGCTAATAATAAAAACATGATTTTTATTTAACCCCTTCAAGACGTGTCCCTTTTTCGTTTTTGTGTTTTCATTTTTCTCTCCCCTCCTTCCCAGACCCATAACTTTTTATTTTTCCGTCAATATGGCCATGTGAGGGCTTATTTTTTGCAGGACGAGTTGTACTTTTGAACGACATCATTAGTTTTACCATGTCTTGTACTAGAAAAAGGGAAAAAAATTCCAAGTGTGGTGAAATTGCAAAAAAAGTGCAATCCCACACTTGTTTTTTGTTTGGCTTTTTTGCTAGGTTCACTAAATGCTAAAACTGACCTGCCATTGTGATTCTCTAGGTCACTACGAGTTCATAGACACCAAACATGTGTAGGTTGTTTTTTATTTAAGTGGTGAAAAAAAATTAAAAACTTTGCTAAAAAAAAATAAAATTGCGCCATTTTTCGATACCAGTAGCGTCTCCATTTTTCGTGATCTGGGGTTGGGAGAAGTCTTATTTTTTTGTGTGCTGAGCTGATGTTTTTAATGATACCACTTTTGTGCAGATATGTTCTTTTGATCGCCTGTTATTGCATTTTAATGCAATGCCACGGCGACCAAAAAAAAGTAATTCTGGCGTTTCAAATTTTTTCTCGCTACGCTGTTTAGCAATCAGGTTAATCCTTTTTTTTATTGATAGATCGGGCGATTCTGAACTCAGCAATACCAAATAAGTGTACAGTATATTTGATTTTTTTTGTTTTATTTTTGATGGGGCGAAAGGGGGGTGATTTAAACTTTTATATTTTTTTTATTTTTTTCATATTTTTTTTAAAAAATTTTTTTTTAACTTTTGCCATGCTTTAATAGCCTCTATGGGAGGCTAGAAGCTGGCATAGCCTGATCGGCTCTGCTACATAGCAGCAATCATTAGATCGCTCCTATGTAGCTTAATTACAGGCTTGCTATGAGCGCCGACCACAGGGTGGCGCTCACAGCAAGCCGGCATCAGTAACCATAGAGGTCATGTGATCATGTGACGGGGGTCGGCGATGCGCACATTTCCGGCCGCGCGGCCGGAAGCGGTAGTTAAATGCCGCTGTCAGACTTTGACAGCGGCATTTAACTGGTTAATAGCGGCAGGTGGATCGTGATTCCACCTGCTGCTATTGCGCGCACATGTCAGCTGTTCAAAACAGCTGACATGTCCCAGCTTTGAGGTGGGCTCACCGCCGGAGCTCACATCAAAGGGGGAGACACGACATGTGCTGTACTAGGACGGAGCATGTCATGAAGGGGTTAAAGTAATCTCTCAGCAGGTTTTCCGACGTAATCTGAGAGCATCATAATGTAGAAAAAGAAAGCCTGATTCCAGAGATGTCTCACTTATTAGGCTATTGTTACGCCTGGAGTTCACTGGAGCCCCTGATGGTGGAGACAGCCTCGGGTGCAGATCCCGGTACTGCTGCTGCTGACCCCAGGGGTTAGGTTATCTGACACGGACTAAAGGTACCTTTACACTAAACGACTTTGCAACGATAACGATAGCGGTCCGTGACGTTGCAGCGTCCTGGATAGCGATATCGTTGTGTTTGACACGCAGCAGCGATCTGAATCCCGCTGTGATATCGCTGGTCGTTGCTGAAAGTCCAGAACTTTATTTGGTCGTCAGATCGGCGTGTATCGTCGTGTTTGACAGCAAAAGCAACGATGCCAGCAATGTTTTACAATGGTAACCAGGGTAAATATCGGGTTACTAAGCGCAGGGCCGCGCTTAGTAACCCGATATTTACCCTGGTTACCACTGTAAAAGTAAAAAAAAAACACTACATACTCACCCTCTGATGTCTGTCACGTCCCCCGGCGTCCGCGCTGCTGCTCAGAGCTTCCTGCACTGAATGTGTCAGTGCCGGCCGTAAAGCAAAGCACAGCGGTGACGTCACCGCTCTGCTTTAGGGCCGGCGCTTACACAGTGCAGGGACGCGACAGACACCGGAATGTAAGTATGTAGTGTTTGGGTTTTTTTACATTTACACTGGTAACCAGGGTAAACATCGGGTTACTAAGCGTGGCCCTGCGCTTAGTAACCCGATGTTTACCCTGGTTACCCGGGGAGTTCGGCATCGTTGGTCGCTGGAGAGCTGTCTGTGTGACAGCTCTCCAGCGACCACACAACGATGAAACAGCGACGCTGCAGCAATCGGCATCGTTGTCTATATCGCTGCAGCGTCGCTTAATGTGACGGTACCTTAAGGCTATGTTCAGACACACAAGTCTCGGATACTGGATATGGGACTGGCCACACACAGATCATGGGACAATGTTCAGGAACTGGTCACACTGGGACCAGGGGACTTCAGGAACGGGACTGGCCACACTGGTAACAGGTGACTTCGGATTCAGGACTGGCCGCACCAGGACCAGGGGATAACATTTAGGCACTGGCCTCACCAATACCAGAAGACTTTGAGAAGAGGACTGGCCGCATCGGGACCAGGAGACAACATTCATTTACTGGCTGCTCCAGGACCATGGGACAACGTTCAGGCACTGGCTGCACTGGGACCAAGGATTCTGGATCAGGACCATGGCCACAGTGGGACCAGGGGACCTCACAACTGCACTAATAGAGCACAGACTACTTAATGACTCAACTTGTTGCTTGGCGACTCCCTAAGGGAAAGAGAGACATTTATACAGGATAACTCTGAGCAATTGGCTGGGAGCCGTCTTGCAGGTGTACTAATTATACTAAATGTGTCTCAGCAACAAGCTGAGGGCATTTACTATATGTGCGCGCTGCCCTTTTGAGAACAGGAGAGTAAGCACACATTCGCACTAGGTGCGCCACTGGGAACTGCGGCACACACTTCAGGAAGAGACAGGAGCACATCGGGAAACAAAGCGGGGTGCCGAGACGGCGAGAAAGCCCTGCATAGAGAGAGAAGGGGACACAATGCAGGGACACCAGCCACTGCGCTACAGCTATGTGATGTAGTTTCAATACAATGATTGTTTTATCACCAGTAGATTATCACTGCAGCACTAAGTCTCACATGCAGGCTAGTCCAGTTAATCTGTGTGATGCGGGGTTGCTGCATCATCAGACTCATTCCCATAGTCCACAGGTATAATAAGGTGGAATGAGTAGACCAAGAATGGTATGTGGCTGATCAAAGAAGAGGCTGGAATCCCCAAGCCTCCAAAAGGAAATTTATAAAAGTTGGCAAGTATAATAATATGGATGTTAAAATGTCGCCTTCTGAAAGTGGCCGAACAAGTTTCTTCAAAACTAACTGACCAGTAACAGTAATTAGAGATAATAGAAATTATATTGGTTTTACACCAGACCTATCAATTGTCGTAAAGATATATATTTTTTGTGTGTGCTTGGGGTAAATCCTCGTGTTCTCCTGAATACGGCGCTGTTTTTCTTTTGTTCCTATGCCCCTTCATTCCTGAGATACAGCCCCCTTTTTCTTGTATGTCAAACAAGCCTTACTACCAAGTGGGTGTGACAACAATGGGAGTCCTGCCCACTTCGTAAAAATACTGTGGACAGGGAGAGAGCAATTTCTCTGGATTGGAGAGGCTCAGGAACAAAAGAAAAACAACGCCAGATTCAGGAGAACAGCGGCAATTACGCCAAGTATAATAAAACGCATATTTATGGCAAGTGAAAGGTGAACTAATTGGCCATGTTTTACATGTTTGCCATTTGTACGCTTGCAACATTTGACCATTGATTTGCTGTGATATTATGATGACATTCTAGGTGTTAAATGCACAGTTGGTTGACAGAAACTTTAAGGGCACAGTGATATTCTGTGTATTTCACTATGTATCTGTGCAGCGCCCCAGAGTCCTGGTCGTTGCAATAATGTCGTTCTTCCACCAGGGGGAGTGATATTACATCTGATGGCAATAAAGGAGATCTTCTTTCCAGGTATCACAAACCATACACCACACTTCACACTCCAGTCCACCAGGGGGAGCTACGCTCCTATCTAGTAGGGCACTCCTCACAGAAGGGTAAAACTGGTGGATTGGATAGGAAGTTAGTCAGACGCTACCTGGGCTTGACCCAGGGAATTCCTGTCAGGCAGACAGGGGGAAAGGAGGAACATCGGAGCTGCAGACAGAGGGTCCCTGACAGGGGTGGGATCCTGTCAGAGGCCTAGATAGCTAGAAGGCTACGGAGCTGCGCCTGCCCCACGTGCGGCAGCATCCTAAGAAAGGACACGAAGAGAATTGTGTTGTAGAGGGTGAGAAACGAAGTCACAGCACAAGGAGATAAAACCAGAAGGGAGCTTAGTCTCCAGAAACGCGTTGAGATTCTTACCCATATGGTTCATGCTGAAGTCTGTATCCTCCATGTTTAAAGTTTGTGAATAAAGAAAACTCTTTTTTTCCGGACTCGGTGAAGCTGGACATTCTTTTCTTTTTTGGACAAGGAGATAACACCAGAAGGAGTTCTGCCCTGAAATAGGCTGCCTCCTTCTGAGGCGCGAAGCCGGAACACCGAGGGAGCAACCGTCTTCAAGCATTGCTCCAGAGACCGGCAGGACAGTCAATTCCAAGTTGGCTGCCTGACCTTAATACCTAAGAAGACACGGTGGCAACTTGTGGGGGTCGGGGCGTCTCTAGGGTCCCTATAAAAAAGTCTCAGGCCATCAGTCATACGGGTTTGTCCTATCCATACCATCTGGGGGACAGAGAGGAAGAAATAACATCTAGAACATCTACAAGAGTTGTGAGGACCTTACCGGGAAGCTCAGCAGGGAGGTACTACAACACACAGGCGCAAGAAGGAAGGCTACTGATTGCCACCTGGATAAGGGGACTCTGGATTTGCCTTCAGACCGGCCGGACTCTGCCTACCCTGTGGTCGGTACCCTGGACTGTGGATGCTGAAGTCTTCAGTAAAAGGTAAAGAGACGGCAACCTTGTGTCCTCGTTATTCCCTGTGCCTAACATCGTCCACCATCACCCTCTACACTTCTGGGAAGCCCTGGGGATACACTTTACCTGTGGGAAGGTATACCATCTCGCTGCCATTACATCACCCCAGCGGACCCCTAAGCAGCGTCGGTCACCCTGACCGAATACCACAGGTGGCGTCACGAACACTTCCCCTTTAAAGACCTTTCCCAAAACCATAAAAACTCCTTTCTTTATTGGACGTCCCTCAAAAGGCCACGGACCGGGTCGGGCCTCCGTGACATCCCCTGAATCGAAGGACCCGGTGCCGGGTACCCCATTGCCCTTACGTGGGGGCGCTCCATCTGCACTATTTGCGGCACAATACATAGATGGCCTTTTCTTTTTTTTGTTTTTCCCAAAGCGCACTCTCATGCAGTGGTAAATATCCTTGCGTCAGTTGCACATGGATTTCTTATAAAGTATTAAACCGAGGAGAACTGAGTGCTGACTTTCTTCTTTGGATTTATCAACCATTTATAACCTATCCTGTGGATATGTCATGAAAGTCTATCATCGGAATAAGTTAACCATGTACTGAGAAAGAAGAAGAAAGAATCTCCAGTAATGGAGCCATATAGAGACCATCCACCTCTGGATGATGACTCCATAAATCAACATCCTATATGACTTATTTTCTCCATATGAAATAGTAGGCAAAGGTCTTACAACACAGGTCCATAACCCAATCATGTGCGCGAGACCTTGGGGGATCAATAGATCAATGGACATCTGAGAACATCATATTTCGGGATATTAAAATATTGTGTCTGTACCCAGTGCGATCATAGGCAGGGGGGAAGACATTGCTTATCCTGCTTTTACTTATCTGCCACTGTAAAACACACACATATCCATCAGAGTGACACATACTACTGTCACTTTAACACTTTTAATTATCAGTCTTGGGAAATGTTCAGCCATCTGTCAACGTAACGATGATGAAACTCCCCTGTTATCGTCTGCAGATGTTAGGTTGAAAAGTTTTGGTGCTTTTAAGATTTCTTCAAAATGATGAGATTAGCATTTCCTGTTTTTCCCTGAAGTAATAGTTTTCTGTAGGAGTGCATAGTTTCTGTCACTGTCCCATTGGATGCACAGAGCATAACTATTCCCACGTATGTCAGTAAGTAGCAGTGACATAGACCTGCATTTAGCCACATATTTAGCCAAACACAAGGGCTAGTGTCATGATTCTCAATGGCGAGAGAACATAGCCCAGCATATATGAGAACTAGCTCTTGGAAGATGGAAACTATACTGACCATGAACTAAACCTGCCGCACAACTAGAAGTGGCCGGGTAGCATGCCTACGTTTTTTAACCCTAGATGCCCAGCGCCAGCCGGAGAACTACCTAATCCTAGCAGAGGAAAAGACAGTCCTGGCTCACCTCTAGAGAAATTTTCCCAAAAGGCAGACAGAGGCCCCCACATATATTGGCGGTGATTTTAGATGAAATGACAAACGTAGTATGAAAATAGGTTTAGCAAAATCGAGGTCCGCTTTCTAGATAGCAGGAAGACAGAAAGGACACTTTCATGGTCAGCAGAAAACCCTATCAAAACACCATCCAGAAATTCCTTTAAGACTCTAGCATTAACTCATAACACCAGAGTGGCAATTTCCGATCACAAGAGCTTTCCAGACACAGTAACGAAACAGCAGCTGTGAACAGGAACAAAATGCAAAAACACACAAGGACAAAAGTCCAACTTAGCTGGGAGTTGTCTAGTAGCAGGAATAAGCACAGAAGGCTTCTGATTACATTGTTGACCGGCAAGAAACTGACAGAGGAGCAAGGTTATATAGCGACTCCCACATCCTGATAGGAGCAGGTGAACAGAGGGGATGATGAACACAAGTTCAATTCCACAAGTGGCCACCGGGGGAGCCCAGAATCCAATTTCACAACAGTACCCCCCCCTCAAGGAGGGGGCACCGAACCCTCACCAGAACCACCAGGGCGATCAGGATGAGCCCTATGAAAGGCACGGACAAGATCGGAGGCATGAACATCAGAGGCAGTGACCCAAGAATTATCCTCCTGACCGTATCCCTTCCATTTGACCAGATACTGGAGTCTCCGTCTGGAAACACGAGAGTCTAAGATCTTTTCCACAACGTACTCCAACTCACCCTCAACCAACACCGGAGCAGGAGGCTCAACGGAAGGCACAACCGGTACCTCATACCTGCGCAACAATGACCGATGAAAAACATTATGAATCGAAAAGGATGCAGGGAGGTCCAAACGGAAGGACACAGGGTTAAGAATCTCCAATATCTTGTACGGGCCGATGAACCGAGGCTTAAACTTAGGAGAAGAAACCCTCATAGGGACAAAACGAGAAGACAACCACACCAAGTCCCCAACACAAAGCCGAGGACCAACACGACGACGGCGGTTGGCAAAAAGCTGAGTCTTCTCCTGGGACAACTTCAAATTGTCCACCACCTGCCCCCAAATCTGATGCAACCTCTCCACCACAGCATCCACTCCAGGACAATCCGAAGATTCCACTTGACCGGAGGAAAATCGAGGATGAAACCCCAAATTACAGAAAAACGGGGACACCAAGGTGGCAGAGCTGGCCCGATTATTGAGGGCGAACTCCGCCAAAGGCAAAAAAGCAACCCAATCATCCTGATCCGCAGACACAAAACACCTCAAATATGTCTCCAAGGTCTGATTAGTCCGCTCGGTCTGGCCATTAGTCTGAGGATGGAAAGCAGACGAAAAAGACAAATCTATGCCCATCCTAGCACAGAATGCCCGCCAAAATCTAGACACGAATTGGGTCCCTCTGTCAGAAACGATATTCTCAGGAATACCATGCAAACGAACAACATTTTGAAAAAACAGAGGAACCAACTCGGAAGAAGAAGGCAACTTAGGCAAGGGAACCAGATGGACCATCTTAGAGAAACGGTCACACACCACCCAGATGACAGACATCTTCTGAGAAACAGGCAGATCCGAAATAAAATCCATCGAGATGTGCGTCCAAGGCCTCTTCGGGATAGGCAAGGGCAACAACAATCCACTAGCCCGAGAACAACAAGGCTTGGCCCGAGCACAAACGTCACAAGACTGCACAAAGCCTCGCACATCTCGTGACAGGGAAGGCCACCAGAAGGACCTTGCCACCAAATCCCTGGTACCAAAGATTCCAGGATGACCTGCCAACGCAGAAGAATGAACCTCAGAGATGACTCTACTGGTCCAATCATCAGGAACAAACAGTCTACCAGGTGGGCAACGATCAGGTCTATCCGCCTGAAACTCCTGCAAGGCCCGCCGCAGGTCTGGAGAAACGGCAGACAATATCACTCCATCTTTAAGGATACCTGTGGGCTCAGAATTACCAGGGGAGTCAGGCTCAAAACTCCTAGAAAGGGCATCCGCCTTAACATTCTTAGAACCCGGTAGGTACGACACCACAAAATTAAACCGAGAGAAAAACAACGACCAGCGCGCCTGTCTAGGATTCAGGCGCCTGGCAGACTCAAGGTAAATTAAATTTTTGTGGTCAGTCAATACCACCACCTGATGTCTGGCCCCCTCAAGCCAGTGACGCCACTCCTCAAAAGCCCACTTCATGGCCAAAAGCTCCCGATTCCCAATATCATAATTCCGCTCGGCGGGCGAAAATTTACGGGAAAAAAAAGCACAAGGTCTCATCACGGAGCAGTCGGAACTTCTCTGCGACAACACCGCCCCAGCTCCGATTTCAGAAGCGTCGACCTCAACCTGAAAAGGAAGAGCAACATCAGGCTGACGCAACACTGGGGCGGAAGAAAAGCGGCGCTTGAGCTCCCGAAAGGCCTCCACAGCATCAGGGGACCAATCAGCAACATCAGCACCCTTCTTAGTCAAATCAGTCAATGGTTTTACAACTTCAGAAAAACCAGCAATAAATCGACGATAAAAGTTAGCAAAGCCCAAAAATTTCTGAAGACTCTTAAGAGAAGAGGGTTGCGTCCAATCACCAATAGCCTGAACCTTGACAGGATCCATCTCGATGGAAGAGGGGGAAAAAATGTATCCCAAGAAAGAAATCTTTTGAACCCCAAAAACACACTTAGAACCCTTCACACACAAGGAATTAGACCGCAAAACCTGAAAAACCCTCCTGACCTGCTGGACATGAGAGTCCCAGTCATCCGAAAAAATCAGAATATCATCCAGATACACAATCATAAATTTATCCAAATAATCGCGGAAAATGTCATGCATAAAGGACTGGAAGACTGAAGGGGCATTTGAAAGACCAAAAGGCATCACCAAATACTCAAAATGGCCCTCGGGCGTATTAAATGCGGTTTTCCACTCATCCCCCTGCTTGATTCGCACCAAATTATACGCCCCACGGAGATCAATCTTAGAGAACCACTTGGCCCCCTTTATACGAGCAAACAAATCAGTAAGCAGTGGTAACGGATATTGATATTTAACCGTGATTTTATTCAAAAGTCGATAATCAATACACGGCCTCAAAGAGCCGTCTTTCTTAGACACAAAGAAAAAACCGGCTCCTAAGGGAGATGACGAAGGACGAATATGTCCCTTTTCCAAGGACTCCTTTATATATTCTCGCATAGCAGCGTGTTCAGGCACAGACAGATTAAATAAACGACCCTTAGGGTATTTACTACCCGGAATCAAGTCTATGGCACAATCGCACTCCCGGTGCGGAGGTAGTGAACCAACCTTGGGTTCTTCAAAAACGTCACGAAAGTCAGACAAGAATTCAGGAATCTCAGAGGGAATAGATGATGAAATGGAAACCAAAGGTACGTCCCCATGAGTTCCTTTACATCCCCAGCTTAACACAGACATAGCTCTCCAGTCGAGGACTGGGTTATGAGATTGCAGCCATGGCAATCCCAGCACCAAAACATCATGTAGATTATACAGCACCAGAAAGCGAATAACCTCCTGGTGATCCGGATTAACACGCATAGTCACTTGTGTCCAGTATTGTGGTTTATTACTAGCCAATGGGGTGGAGTCAATCCCTTTCAGAGGTATCGGAGCCTCCAGTGGCTCCAAATCATACCCACAGCGTTTGGCAAAGGACCAATCCATAAGACTCAAAGCAGCGCCAGAGTCGACATAGGCGTCCGCGGTAATAGATGACAAAGAACAAATCAGGGTCACAGATAGAATAAACTTAGACTGTAAAGTGCTAATTGAAACAGACTTGTCAGGCTTCTTAGTACGCTTAAAGCATGCTGATATAACATGAGTTGAATCACCACAATAGAAGCACAACCCATTTTTTCGTCTAAAATTCTGCCGCTCGCTTCTGGACAGAATTCTATCACATTGCATATTTTCTGGCGTTTTCTCAGTAGACACCGCCAAATGGTGCACAGGTTTGCGCTCCCGCAGATGCCTATCGATCTGAATAGCCATCGTCATGGACTCATTCAGACTCGCAGGCACAGGGAACCCCACCATAACATCCTTAATGGCATCAGAGAGACCTTCTCTGAAAATCGCCGCCAGGGCGCACTCATTCCACTGAGTAAGCACAGACCATTTGCGGAATTTTTGGCAGTATATTTCAGCTTAATCTTGCCCCTGAGACAAGGACATCAAGGCCTTTTCCGCCTGAAGCTCTAAATGAGGTTCCTCATAAAGCAACCCCAAGGCCAGAAAAAACGCATCCACATTGAGCAACGCAGGATCCCCTGGTGCCAATGCAAAAGCCCAGTCTTGAGGGTCGCCCCGGAGCAAGGAAATTACAATCCTGACCTGCTGTGCAGGGTCTCCGGCAGAGCGAGACTTCAGGGACAAAAACAATTTGCAATTATTTTTAAAATTTTGAAAGTGAGATCTATTCCCCGAGAAGAATTCAGGCAAAGGAATTCTAGGCTCAGACATAGGTGCATGAACAACAAAATCTTGCAAATTTTGTACCTTTGTGGCGAGATTATTCAAACCTGTAGCTACACTCTGAAGATCCATTTGAAACAGGTGAACACAGAGCCATTCAAGGATTAGAAGGAGAGAAAGAGAGGAAGGCTGCAGTATAGGCAGACTAGCAAGTGATTAAATTAAGAGCACACTCAGAACTAGAGGAAAAAAAAAAAAAAAAATTGTAGCAGACTTTTTTTTTCTCTCCTTTCTCAGCCAGTAATTTAACCCTTTTTTGGGCCGGTCAAACTGTCATGATTCTCAATGGCGAGAGAACATAGCCCAGCATATATGAGAACTAGCTCTTGGAAGATGGAAACTATACTGACCATGAACTAAACCTGCCGCACAACTAGAAGTTGCCGGGTAGCATGCCTACGTTTTTTAACCCTAGATGCCCAGCGCCAGCCGGAGAACTACCTAATCCTAGCAGAGGAAAAGACAGTCCTGGCTCACCTCTAGAGAAATTTTCCCAAAAGGCAGACAGAGGCCCCCACATATATTGGCGGTGATTTTAGATGAAATGACAAACGTAGTATGAAAATAGGTTTAGCAAAATCGAGGTCCGCTTTCTAGATAGCAGGAAGACAGAAAGGACACTTTCATGGTCAGCAGAAAACCCTATCAAAACACCATCCAGAAATTCCTTTAAGACTCTAGCATTAACTCATAACACCAGAGTGGCAATTTCCGATCACAAGAGCTTTCCAGACACAGTAACGAAACAGCAGCTGTGAACAGGAACAAAATGCAAAAACACACAAGGACAAAAGTCCAACTTAGCTGGGAGTTGTCTAGTAGCAGGAACAAGCACAGAAGGCTTCTGATTACATTGTTGACCGGCAAGAAACTGACAGAGGAGCAAGGTTATATAGCGACTCCCACATCCTGATAGGAGCAGGTGAACAGAGGGGATGATGAACACAAGTTCAATTCCACAAGTGGCCACCGGGGGAGCCCAGAATCCAATTTCACAACAGGCTAGGACTGAAGGAGAAATGGAAGGGTTATTCCCAATATAGTAAGTTATCCCCTGTCCACTGGATAGGAAAGCGGGAAACTGGCAGTACAGAGCTCCATCTTGTAAGAAACATGAATTCCGCTCCACCTATTGTCTATGGTACTGCTGGAAATAGCAAAGCACTGAACTCCACTTTCTCCAGCAGTGACACTGAAAATGAATGAAGTAGAGATCACACATGTGCTCCTCCGCTCCTTATAAGTCAGGGATCTTTACTGTCAGGTTCCCTGATCTCCTTTGACAGGAGGGGGTCTCAGAAATCCGGCCTCCAGCGAGGAGGCCTCCAGCAATGACTTAGGGTACCGTCACACAGTGCCATTTTCATCGCTACGACGGCACGATCTGTGACGTCGCAGCGTCGTATGATTATCGCTCCAGCGTCGTAGACTGCGGTCACACTTTGCAATCACGGCGCTGGAGCGATGCCGAAGTCCCCGGGTAACCAGGGTAAACATCGGGTTACTAAGCGCAGGGCCGCGCTTAGTAACCCGATGTTTACCCTGGTTACCAGCGTAAACGTAAAAAAAACAAACAGTACATACTTACATTCCGGTGTCTGTCCCCCGGCGTTCTGCTTCTCTGCACTGTGTAAGCACCAGAGCCGGAAAGCAGAGCGGTGACGTCACCGCTGCGCTCCCTTTCCGGCCGGCAGGCGCTCACAGTGCAGAGAAGCTGAGACGCCGGGGGACAGACACCGGAATGTGAGTATGTACTGTTTGTTTTTTTTACGTTTACGCTGGTAACCAGGGTAAACATCGGGTTACTAAGCGCGGCCCTGCACTTAGTTACCCGATGTTTACCCTGGTTACAAGCGAACACATCGCTGGATCGGTGTCACACACAACGATCCAGCGATGTCAGCGGGTGATCAAGCGACGAAAGAAAGTTCCAAACGATCTGCTACGACGTACGATTCACAGCGTGATGTCTGATCGCAGTAGCGTGTCAGACACAACGATATCGTAACGATATCGCTAGAACGTCACGAATTGTGCCGTCGTAGCGATGAAAATGGCACTGTGTGACGGTACCCTTACTATCTTGGGAATGGCTGTCACAAATCCTTCAATCCATTCACAGACAAACTTTGCCTTAGCCTGTCCACATAGCAATCCCTAGGAACAGGCTGGTTTACACCCCTATATAAGGATTTGGCCTTGACTGCAGGGGCCCTACGTGTTGAGTCCACAGAGTAGCTGCAGGCCAGTGTCTGGGTCAGATTCAGAAATGAAAGCATGGACAGCATAAAACACGGACAGCATAAAAACAAGCTCAAAGCCAGGTTAGAATAATGAAGGAATGGGCGTAATGATAGTGGGTACAGGGGTTGCAGTCACATCCGAGCCTTGTAGCTTAGGGGGTCCTAAAGGACCATATAAAAAGAACAATACTATACTATCAAGACATATAAAAGTTGGGGGCCCTGTAGGAGACTTTGCATTTTGGCCATCAAGCAACACGTTATGCCATTTTATAGAGATCAGTCCTAACATACTATAGGAGGAGTATAACACTACAATAATTGTACATAATACGGGGGAGGAGGGCTGATTTAAATAAATGGTCTAGAGAGTCAGACCTGCTTGTTTATTGGCCAATCAGCAGCATCATCACTGAGTCTGACAGCCCTGGTTCTTGTTGCCCAGCCCCTGAGGGGCCACCACCTGCACCAGCGCCATCACCAGGAGCACAGCAGCGGTGATCAGGGCATTAGCAGGGACAGATGAGTTGGCCGCAGTGGCCACTTGTTTTACATGTGACTAACTTTGACTAATTGTATTATCAGAAATGATCATTTTAAAGTGAACGTCCTTCTCTGAACACCATATAGTTTTGCTATAAAAATGATTACGTTATTAAAATGATTAACAAAATGATACATCATTTTCAATTGTATCTTTATATTGTTCGATGATTTGTATTATTTCTGATACAAAGCTCCAAATTGCTAACATTAGCATTAATTTCTGCCACTAGAGGGAGCTCAGGAGCTTGCTGCATACTGGTTTACATTAAACTGAATAATATACTTCTATTGGGAATACAGAGAAATGTAGATTAAAAATAAATATCTATATGAATATAAAAAATAATAACTATATAAAAATAATATATAAATATATACTATTTTTTTATATAGTTATATATATGTTATGTATATAAAAATGTATTTTAGTTTAGTTTTTTAAGTCTATCCTGGCATGATTTTTATAATATATTTAATTGCAAAATAAATAATCCCAGAGTTTTGGAGCTAAAATAACATGGTGTTGAAAGGTGGACATTTACTTTTGGCATACTAAAACATAATTAATTTTTTCCTCTATTTATATCGCGACAAGTCTGCCTGGTATTAGCTAATGGGGTCATTGGTGTTAATTGCTGGGCCCCAGATACATAACAATAAGTCATGTGTGCGGGCAGCTCGCTTTCTTCTATAGTCCGCCATACGTGCCCTGTAAAGCCTTATGGATTACCACGTGACATAATAACACAATTGTTGTGGTGTGTGTTTTGCAGGCCATGCCTGGAGGGATATATTTAACATGAGTAAGTGCCAGCCTCGATGGGTCCTTCTTAATCTGCTAAACGAGTTTCCGCAGTTTTCAGACTTTCTCTTCAAACCTCCATGCGTGTCCGTCCAGCGCTGTGCCGGCTGCTGCCTGGATGAAGCCCAGAGCTGCTTCCCCTTACAGTCCCATGTCATCAAAATGGAGGTGACTGAGATCAATACTGTTAATAAACTGCAGACTGCATAACAGCATATTTCTTCAAATTATGTCTCGGAGCAACTGGTTTTTTTTCTTAAATACATGTATTTTTTGGCTAAAAATCATTTTGAGTTTCAATAAAAACTTTTTTCCATCTAAATAATTTACAGCGAAAAAAGTAGCCGAACAACTATCCAATATTTTAAATGAAGAAAATATTTATTGAGGAATACATAAACCATAAGGAGGGGTGGGAAAGTACCAAGGAAGAAAGGGGGGCAACGTGGGGGACACTGATTGTCTGGAACTCTATATGAATACATACAACGTGGCCAAAGTTTTATATCATAATGTACTTATATAAAAGAGTCATTAAGCCACAAGAATAGAGACAAAATCAGATGCAAATGTATACAGGCATTTCAAGAGTAAAACTGTTATTCACTAAATTAGTCATATAAGGGGGCTAAAATAAGGTTGCTAGTCGCCAAGCATATGTGTGCATCCATAGCTTAAAGTGCAGTTAGTCACATCCAATAGTTAATCAAAAAGCAACCCTATAAATTACCTTGTGTCTGGCAATATCAGAGTCCCCGCAATGCGCCCTGCCCCGACGCGCGTTTCGGCGTCTGCCTTCGTCAGGGGCCTTCGTCTAAATCCTGTATTGCTGGCTGTAGAATGGTTTAACTGAGAATCAGTCAGTGAGCTCATTCTAGCAGAGTTTGGAACTATTATTTTTCTTCTTTTTTTTTGTTTTGGAGCTCCTCTCAGGTGATTTATGACCACAGATCACACCAAAGTTGTGGTTACGGAATACGCAGCCACTAAGGCCGGAGTCACACTGGCGATTTTAACGTACGAGTAATGCGATAAAAAAATCGCATTGCACTCAGGCCAATGTTACACTATGGGGCAGCTCCCAGCAGCTGATTTTGTGTCGGCCGTTTTCCTCGGTCCGAGACAATCGCACGGACACTCGGCCGACTCTCGGCTCACTCGCACCCATATAAGCCTATGGGTGCGAGTGAGTCCGAGTGCTGTGCACTAAACGTGGACCCCGGCAATGGAGGAGATGGAGAAATTAGTTTCTCCGCCTCCTCCGCAGCTGTGCTCCGATCCGCTCTGTGCGAGATGCTCGGAGCACAGACGCATGACACTCTCGCATCGGACGCAATACGCTAGTGTGACGATGGCTTAAAATCTTTCAGTAAGCTGGATTGCAAAAATTGTTTTTAGACCCCTGATTTTAGTCAGTTTTCTAGCCAATTTTTTTTAGCTGGGCCCCATTTGGCACATATGAAAGTACATTAAGGGTTTGTTCGCACTACTTTTTTTTTCCGGTAATCTATGACAAGGTTTTCAAGTGGAAGAAAATTTAGAAGTTTTTTTTTATCCTGAAGCTATTTTTGTTACTGTTTTCTATAGACTTTTTTAATGCTTTTTATTTATTTATTTTTTTTACCTTTTCCATTGACTGTAATTCTAAAATATGGAAAACTCCCATGTAATGGGCATGTTGCTACTTTTACCGCTTGGCGTTTCTGAAAGCCTGAACATGTGAACAGAAAGTTGTTTTGAGGGTATGTGCACACGATGCCTTTTTTGTGAATTCCGCCTAAAAAAAGAAAGTGCAAAAAAACCGAACAGCAATATCAAAACAACATTCCTGTGCGCTTATTCCGGATTATGCAACTTATATTAATTGCAGGGTTCAGAAACTGTGGTAAAAAAAAGTGACATTCTCATTCTTCAGGCGGCTTCCGCTCGGAACCTGCGAAACTTCATAGTATAAAGAGAAAGATGCTGCAAGGACAATGACAAAGCTGCTCCAGAAATATGACATTTTTCTCGAGCAATTTTGGAGGCTCTAAATGACACCATCTGCATATATAAATAGACAGAAATAAACAGAAAGGTTCTTTTGTGTATTTTTTTTAGCACTTTTTACTTTTTAGCGAAACTACTAAAAAAGGCATCTGAAAAACCATAGCGTCAACTTATCCTTAGTAAGAAAGCTCCTAGGTCTAGGAAAACCACCTGTATCAGACAGCATGCAAAAGGAACTCTGCAATTACTAAAACAAACTTTTAACTTTTTTTTCAGGTTCAGGTTCATAAATCCAAATCGTTTCCGGAATTGACAGAAATCTCTGTGATTCAACACTCAGAATGTGAATGCAGGTAAATACGCGATGATAAATCTCCACTTTTTCACGAGACCTTTGCATTGCAGGCATGTTGGTAGGATCATCATGTTATTAATACAAATGTCCCCATACACATTACCGACAATCGATCCTTCGTCAATGATTCAAGATACATCGTAAGCTTTGTCAGGAAGTTTTTTTTCTTTTTTCCGGCGATGATGTAGGCAGTGCTGATCCTCGGCCAAGAAAATCCAACATGCCAGACCGGTGTAGGGAATGAATGATTACGTACTTTCATTGATCAGTTGTTGGTCAAAATGAACGATCGTTTGCTATGGTCGACATCGACCATTTCGTTCTATGAACTCATCTAAGACTTACATCATTATTAGCTATTGATATAGTATTATTATTATTTATTATTGCTATAGTGACATTTATTCCATGGCGCATTACAGGTGAATATATCAATATTATCCCATATTATTAATATCAATAATAATCAGTATTAGAATCTTCTCTTACATTGCACATGTATGACAGATCACACCCACTGTAGGTACTGTATGATAATGTAGATCATATCATCGACTACAATCCAAAAAACAATTTTATTATTTACGCCCAATGACTAAAACCCTTACTGGACACCAAGTTTTAATCCTTGACCTCAAAGAATTCTACTCACCATTAGGCTTCATTCAGACATCAGTAGTTTCCAGGTATGAGAAAAATGTTAATCAGAGTTTGGTCCGAGTGGCATCAGATTTTCTCATACCTTTTCCACCTTCTCCATTCTGACAGTCCGTGAATATCGGACTGCACTCTGATGTCATCAGAGTATGGTGCATAGACTTGCATTGCCGATTTTGATCTAACACTTGGATCAAAATTGGATACATTTACATTTTTTTAAACAGACCACTCAGTCTGATGAAAAAGTCAGACATGTGAGCAGCCCCATAGACTATCATAGGTACGAGTGAAAATCACGGATAGGACGCATAGAAGAAAAAGCGTATGTCATAATGATCTAGACCCCAGGATACTGATCAGCACCTACATAGTCTAGGTCACCAGTAAAATGAGTGATAACCCAGTGACTATCATAGACCACAATAAAAATGGGCATTGACGTCACAGCACTCTCTGGTACATCTTTTTTAATCAAGGAATGTTTCCCTTTTACTTTCCAATTGACTTTTGATTGAGTTAATCAAGGTAAAACCACAATGTTTTTGATGCAATTTTTTTATATTGAGGCAAACGGTGCAATTTTTGTTGCGGTTGAAGCCAAAAAAAAAAATCACCACGACCACAATGTGTGAACGCAGCCTAAGGGTATGTGTTTTCACGTGGAATTTGATGGTATTGTGCCACATGCCTGAAGATTACGTGATAAAACCGCCTACTATTTACCATAGTACAGAGCAAATCATGAGCCTCACCTGTACGGGCCACCGATCTGCCAATTCGCCCTAGATTCCCTGCACGCACAGGATCATCCAGTGTCTCACCAGGTCCTGCTGCAAAACTACAGAAAATCAATGGTGCCTTCACCATGCGGTGCAGCCCTCTACCATCCCATAAACGCCAATGTAACAGGTTATGGCTGCCGTCACGCTAGCAGGATTTGGTCAGTATTTTACATCAGTATCTGTAAGCCAAAACCAGGAGTGGGTGATAAATGCAGAAGTGGTGCATATGTTTCTATTATACTTTTCCTCTATTTGTTCCACTCCTGGTTTTGGCTTACAAATACTGATGTAAAATACTGACCAAATACTGCTAGTGTGACGGCAGCCTAATGTCAGCAAGCATTCCAAAGACCAGAAAACGGAAAAATCATATATAGTTTTTAATGGACAAAGATGATTAGTCACTTGAAATTTTTTTAAAGAGTATGTTCAATTAAATACTTGGTAAAAGTTATTTTATGGGATTCATAATGCAGATGGTCCAGGCACAATAACAATAACAATAATAACAATAATAATATGGATAATAATAATAATAATAACAATAATAATTAATACGGATAATAATTAATGATAATAATAAGGATAATAATGATAATAATACTGATAATAAGGATAATAATAATGATAATAATAATATTAATTAATATGGATAATAATAATAATAATAATAATAATAATTATTATTATTATTATTATTATTATAAGGATATTACATAATGATAATAATACTGATAAATAATAATAAGGATAATAATGATAATAATACTGATAATAATAATAAGAATCTACATGGAAAACCAGAGGAAGAGCAGAAAGGCAAAGACATATAAGTTTCCCAAACCTCAGCTGGGACATGGAGTAATAGTCTAACATGTGCCCACAGGTAGCAGTAAAACATGATAATACCAATGTGATGAGCGCTTTTGCAACGTTCGGGTTGTGGACTTGTTGGTATTTGCAAATGAATAAACAAGTCGGTGTCGCAGCTCAGTTTGTTCTCTTGCACAAGTAGTGGATTACAGCTCCATATAAGTTGTTGGAAAGCTCTGGAACATTAATAAAATATTGCAATGACTTCCTTTGTGTAAAGGTTAATTTATTAGCGTAACTTAAACTATAGCTCATATCAGCATAAGGGACGATTTTCTGGGACGAGTGCCATCTGTGGTTTTCATGGATCGTACTTGCGCCTATGATATTCTATGGATCCGTGCACATGTCCAATTTGTTCCTCGGACCAACTGGTTCTATGAAAAAATTGGAGACTTGTTCAATTTTGATACGATTGACGGATAGAACTCAGCAATGCAAGTCTATGGATCTGTGAAAACTATCGGACCGC
Organism: Ranitomeya variabilis; assembly: GCF_051348905.1. Taxonomy (NCBI): domain Eukaryota; kingdom Metazoa; phylum Chordata; class Amphibia; order Anura; family Dendrobatidae; genus Ranitomeya; species Ranitomeya variabilis. Next base: position 465,731,852 of record NC_135233.1, read on the forward strand.
ACTCGGATGACATCCTTGTGTGGTCCAATTTTAACTCCACTTCCAAGAAAAACAGATGCCAGTGTGGTCAAAGTGTGATCAGAATAATTGGACCGTTTATCTCAGATGTGGAGACATCAGTAGAACCTACCCTAAAGGGGCATCAAGGTGGCTCAGTGGTTAGCACTGTTGCGTTGCAGCGTTGGCATCCTGGGTTCAAATCCCATCAATGTATTTGGGACTAAAAATAATTTTTGTATTTGGGTTTCATTAAAAATTTTGTACCATTTGCCTTCTATATTCTCTAGCCTATTGCTAGCTACAGGATGAGCTAACTGAGAATGCATCAGTGAGCTCAATATAACAATCTGATAAGGAGTTTGTGGCTCTTTTTTTCTCTTCTTTTTTTTCTGAGCTCCTCTTACCTTATCTTTTTTTAATGAAACACAATTGCAGAAATTATTTTGAGCCCCAAATACATACATGCATCAATGTGGGCCCAGCTTCGGGGGTACCCGAGATTAGATTTACGCAAGGAAATTCGGAATAATGGAAAATCATGGGGGTTACATAAGAAAAACAATTTACATATTTGACCTAATAAATCAAAGTTTTTGCTGTAGCATAGAAGCTATAATTTCTGTCCGCATGTGTAGTAATATGTATGTGATGTAATTTCCACCCTGTAAGCAGGATCATTAGAATAATAGGACATTTCATGGCTCATAAATTAGTGATGGGGTACATTCCTCCAGGCAGGAGAACATGGTTATAGAGTAATAAATTCTAATTATATCCTGAAGTTTCTCTATGAATGACAGCATAATTCTACTATTTTTATGCATTACAGGCCACATGCCAATATCACAGTGCAGGCCAGCAGGTAAAGTTCCCACATCTATCTGCCAATGCTGCTTTCCAATATCCTCCTCCTGTTCCTGCTCCTTCTCTTTTTTTAAAAAAAAAGACTGATACTAATGTTTTTTTGTATCAACAACTGTGTTTGCATCAGAAATGCTTTAAAAATTGCATGAAAAACTACATATGCGAATTCGGCCTAACGACGACTCTTAAAGGGTATCTGTCACCAGGTTAATGCCACCTAACTTGAGAACAGATGTAGGGGCCTAGACCCTGATTCCGGAAATGTGTCACTTATTTGTCTGCTTGCTGTAGTTTTGAAAAAAAATCAGTTTTATCAGCAGGAGATTATCACTAGAGGACTAGTAAAGCTGTTGCCACGTAGTCCTTCATATTCATGAACCACGCCCGCACCACTAATTGGCAGCTTGCTGACAATGTACACAGAAATCACCCAATCAGTAATGTGGGCGGGGTTACATACAGCTCAGCATTCAGAGAACTGCTAGTTCTGCAGCAGAAAAAACAGGAATTGTATCAGAACTGCAGCAAGCAGATGAGTAAGTGATACATGACTGGAATAAGGGTCTCTGGCCCTATCTCAGCTGGGGTAGCAAAAACCTGCTGACCTTTAAATTAAGAGTCTGGGATCATGTTTTTTCTTACCCAAGTGCTAATAAAATGTCCTCATATAAGTTTATAGAGCAAAAAAAAAATATTATGGTGATTGAAATATACAAAATATACATTTCTTATATAAATCTGGCATTATCATAACAGTATGGATTTGTAGAAGAAGGTTTAGTTTATTGCAAAGTGAACATATATAAATACAATACAAGCCCACAATACAACTGCACAATTGGTTTAAATTACTTTTTTATTTCTTTTTTTTTTTTTTTTTTACTATTTTCAGTATATTCTATGGTAAAATAAATGGTGATCCAAAAAGTAGGTGATGTATCCTGCTTAAAAAAAAAAAATCCTCATGTGACTGTCAAAAGAAAAACAAAAAAAGAAAACACCAAACTGATAAATTGAGATAATAGTAATGGTGGGACCTTTTGGGGGGGTCTCTAGGCTCCAGAGTTTGGGTGCGACTGCAACCCCTGCTCCCACTATTGTTGTGCCCCTGCTCGCCTCTTGTTACCCCCCCAATATAGGGGGCACTGGTTCCCACCCTTGGGACTATAGAGCCCCCAACATTCATGTTACAGGTGGAGAACTGCTTTAAGAATGGGCGCTCCAGCTCCATAGTCAGGATATCAGTGCCATCAGGCAGAATAAGGTGGCAGGGATCTAGCTGGGTGAATTCATGTTCCCTCACCTCGGTTGAACCCATGAGTTGACTTTTTTCTTTTGCGTGAGCTGAGCTTTATTTGCTGATGTCAGAAAAATCTTGATGGATGAACTACGGCGCGTCATTGTGCGTTCTGCACGAACAACAGCCGGTGAGTCACCATCTGTGCCATCCCACGTCCGTGCCGCCGCTGCGCCGCTCTCCTTTCATTAGTTTAGTGCTGTTTTGTGTTTTTTTCATATCGCAGCATAAATTGATTTTTTCTCGACCTATAGAACATATTGTCCCCGGTATGTAATGAGCTGACGCCGCGCGGTTTTCTCTCTCTCGCAGGATCTCTTCTATCTCAGGTGACAAAAAAGGAAAAAAAAGGAGGCGGAAAGGGAAAAGGGGGAAAGGAGCCTCAAAAAACACCAGGTTTGTAGCAGGATGGAGGGTGAGTGACATGTTAGACAGCAGCAGCAATCCCTGGGTCATGGGAAGGTCTGCTGGGAGGTCAAAGGGTAGAGATCAAAGGGAAAAGAATCTGCAAAAAAAAAGGGAACATGTTAGTTTGCTTTCCTGAATAGTCACACTGGAAATGAACTCCTATACAAGTCATGCAGCAATATACATAGTCAGCAGTTGCCAAAAATCTCCAGGGACCGTTCACTGTTTTCCTTATTTTTAGATTTATGTTCTGTTATTCTTCCATTTCTGGATATAGGAAATCCATACTTTACTTTTCACTTAGCATATACATATCTGTTTTCTCCCATCGTCAGCTTCATTCAAACTTAAAGTGGATCTGACACCAAATTTCACAATACAAACAGGCATACGTTACTAAATATTAATCCGAGACCCGATGAAGCTGGTGTACTTACCGTGAAAATCCACACCAAAATGGCCGTATCATTCTTTTTGCACATTTTGCTGACTGATTAAAAAAATAAATTAAAAAAATGAGCGATTGACGAGTTAATCTCTAGCTGGACTCCTAAAATGCTTATATTATTATTCTTCACACTTTCCAAACTTTCCAAACTAGCAGTATTTTACTGCCTAAGGATACAGAGTGATTCCAGTAGAAGTTTTTTTTTTAATTAATATTTTATTGAATACATAGTTAAAAAGATTATGCATAAAAAAGTAACAAACAGGGTTTATTTTTTAACTATGTATTCAATAAAATATTAATAAAAAAACAACCAACTTATTCTGAAATCACTCTGTTTCCTTAGCCAGTAAAATACCGCAAGATTGGAAAGTGTGAATTGTAAATTTGGAGCGTCTAGTACCTAAAATATGGTCTTTGGACCCAATTTTTAAATTATTATTTTATTATTCGTAGTAAACAGTTTTTCGATATTTTCATTTTCCACTTTAGGTTTGTGAAAAAAAAAAATTCTGGATGGAAAAAATAAGTTTTTATGTTGGTTCTTTGAAGCTGTCCTCGATGGAATCCGATCCAAACTAAGCTCCGTCCAATCGGTAGTCAAAAAAATTACATCGCAAACTCCCCAAACGATATGGACATAGGACGTCTTTTTTTTTTTTTTTTTAAGGGAGATTCCGCCTGAAAAAAGTGCTGCAAAAAATGATGCCAAAACCACCAGCAAAGCTACTTCAGGAAAAAGACCTCTGGTTGAGCGGTTTTGCCTAAAAAAAACCCTCAGCATTTCTGCCACCGGAAAAAAGACGTGTGCACACACCAAAATAAGAAGGGTTTCCTGTAGAAAACGTATAGTTTTTCACTAGCTGAAAAATCTTTGCCTGAGGGCTCAATCAGGCGTCCGATTTTTACGTACGAGCGCTATCAGTGGTTTTCATGGATAGCACTTGTACCTCTCATAATCTATGGGGCCATTCGAATGCTAGTGATTTTTCGCTGACCGAGAAGTTAGTGGAAAATTGTGGAGACATGTCCGATTTTGATCTGAAGGTCGGATCAAAATTGGCAATGCAAGTCAATGGGTCCGTGAAAAAAATTGGACTGCACTCAGATGGCATCCGACTGTGCTCTGATTTTCAAGGACTGTCAGAATGCAGAAACTAAAGAACTTTTTTATTATAATTTTTCCACGTACAAGAAAAAACGGACGACACTCTGATCAAAGTCTGATCAGAATAATCAGTCTGTAAAAATCATACCCAGAAAAATCAGACATGTAAATGAGCCCTAAGTCTTTCTGGAAGTTCAGAATCAAACTGCAGGTATTGGACATAAAGTAATGATGAAGATATATTGAAAAGATCTCAATGGTTGCTTTAAAAGAACAATGTTTTGCACCACCACAGACACAAAGAAGACAGAATTTAGGTTTTGTGTCTCGTTAAACCAGGATATGAAACTCTAGGGCAAAACATCTTTTCCAGGCAGAAACCAGAGATATAAAAAAAAAAGGATTAACATGATCCTGAACTAGCATGCAGCTTTTCCATTCCATGGTCCAAGGATGCTCCACAGAAAGTTCTATCTGATCCTGCCGCGGATTTGTACCCTCATTTTGTAAATCCCAGTTACTTAATTTCTTTTGTGACATCATCAAAAGAGAAGTGATATCTAATAATAATAATAATCTTTATTTATAAAGCGCCAACATATTCCACAGCGCTTTACAGTTTAAGGCCGGTGTCACACTTAGCGTAGGGAAATACGGTCTGTTTTTTACAGGCGTAATACGCAGAAAAGTTCCTGAACAGTGATCCATATTCAACGCGACGATGCAATTTTTTCTCTAAAAATTATCCGTGTGTCATCCGTATGACATCTTTACGGCGAGATTTTCTCGCCGGCTTGCAAAATGGACATAGAATGGGTCCATGGATGCAAATATTCGTGAAAACATTTATACAGTATATATATATATATATATATATATCAGTGAGACACATATATATATATATTTATTTATATTTCATACAGCTCTAGATAGCTTAAAAGCCGGTAATTAAATTGCCGGCTTTTGCTATCTACTTGTTACAGGGTCCTTCTCCGGTATCACACAATCAACAGAGCAGAGCTAGAGTATAGTAAACAATCCCAAGACCTTTATTTAGGCAAAAATACGAAAGGTCCATATACGAGCCACCACACAGAGTATAAAATAGTCCAGAACACGAATGCAGTTCAGTAACGGTATAAAAGTCCAACAATACAGCAGACAGAGGATAGCACAGTCCATATATGCTTCTTTCTCTCTGAGATGCTGTGAACACATCATCATTCCACACAGGACTGATTTGTGTCTCTCCTCCCTGATATTTTAAGTCTCCCTCCTCATTCACAGGTCAGGAGGGGGAAGGTCTCAGGGCCTCATTGTTTCAACAAGCTAGGTCAACATGTCATTAGCATATTAGCAAACAATACAGTACTGTGGGGGCTGATATCAGATGGCAGCAACAGCCATTCATCAATTTGCAAATAACTCCTTCTACAAGAGAACACCATGAAAATAAGTAAAATAGAAATATACACGAAAATGATACCCACATAGCATATCACACCATCACAACCTCTCCTCCCTCATAATAAGTGAGCACGCTATGAGGTCTACACAGACCTCTGGCCTGCTCACTTTAGTCTACATTGCTCAATAGTTTATAGTTCCTTTTACAGTGGCAGGGGTTGCAATAATTATGAGCACTTGTCCATAAATTCCCGGGTCCTGGCTTTATGGTCATACCATGCTTTTTGACTGGACTGGGCCATTCGCTGATGTTCATTAGCCAAGGTAGCTAGCCGGGCGAGACAGTCTCTGAACTCTAGAACATAGGGAATGATGGGCGTTCCGGTATCTGTGATATCTCCCTCCAATTGTTCTTTCAGAAGAGTGAGAGGCCCACGGACCTTCTGCTCCCACAAAATGACTTTGTAACTCCCCAATGTCATTTCCAAGGTGGATATCTGCAGGAAGTCCTCCCATAACTCCAATCCAACAGTTGTTTCCAAAACCATAATCCAAACGTACCAAAGCTTGCTGTATATATTTATAGACACCCCCCGCCAGGACAATGGGAATTCCCGGGCTCTGGTGAATTGCCTCAGGTCGAACCACACGGGGGTCAGCGATAGTCAGGAATGCCCCCGTGTCTCTGTATTTCTGATGGACAAAGGCCAGAGTCCGTACACTCCAGGTCGGGTATCTATGGTGCCTGTTGTGGATTCTGTTTGCGGGCTCCCTCTGGTGGTTACTGCTGGTACTGGGTGACTTTGGTGGGTTGCGGCCTTTGGTTTCCATCTGTCCATCAGAGGCTGGGTGTTTCCTATTTTACCTGGCCTCTCTGTCATTTCCCTTGCCGGCTAACAATGTGTTCAGATGTGCTCTGTTTGGTTCCTGCCTACCTGCTCCCAGATCTTTCAGGATAAGCTAAGTGCTGATTTTCAGTTGTTTGGTTTTTGGTCCAGCTTGCTTAGAATGTCTCTTTGTTAGCTGGTTGCTCTAGTGGACTGAGGTTCTCCCCATGTGCCATGAGTTGGCACATGGGTTCTTGTAATCTCAGGATGGTTTTTTTGATTAGGGTTTTTTGCTGACCGCTCAGTCCCCTTTTGTGTCATTCTGCTTTCTAGTTTTCAGCGGGCCTCTATTTGCTAAAGCTATATACATCATCTCTATGTATGTGCCTTCCTCTCATTTCACCGTCAATACATGTGGGGGGCAACTATATCTTTGGGGTTAATTCCTCTGGAGGCAAGTGAGGTCTTTGTTTTCTCTGCAGTACTAGTTAGCTCTTAGGCTGGTGCGTGGCGTCTAGAACCAACGTAGGCACGCTCCCTGGCTATCTCTAGTTGCGTTTGTCAGGCGTAGGGCAGCGGTCAGCCCAGGTTCCATCACCCTAGAGCTCGTCCGATATTTATTATACTTTGCTTATCCTGTGCTATCCCTAGCCATTGGGGATGCATGACAGTATAGCCGGCCTACAAAGTGTTAATTGTTTGGGCTGAAGCAGGAGGAAAAGAAGTGTTCAAGGAAAATTTTTTATTTTTTTTTTCCTTCAGAGTTTTGCTGCCTAGCCCTTAATTGCTGTCTAGCTGCTTCTTACCTCCTCTTAACCCTTGAATGGCTCTGATCTTAGCTGTTTATCATGGATGTCCAGAGTTTGGCTTCCAGCCTGAGTAATCTCGCGGCAAAGGTTCAAAACATACAGGATTTCGTTGTTCACACTCCCATGTCTGAACCTAGAATTCCTATTCCAGAGTTTTTTTCTGGAGATAGATCTACCTTCCTGAATTTCAGGAACAATTGTAAATTGTTTCTCTCTTTGAAATCTCGCTCCTCTGGAGACCCTGCTCAACAGGTCAAGATTGTTATATCGTTCCTACGGGGCGACCCTCAGAATTGGGCATTTGCATTGGCACCAGGGGATCCTGCATTGCTCAGTGTGGATGCGTTTTTTCTGGCATTGGGATTGCTCTATGAGGAACCTAACCTAGAGATTCAGGCTGAAAAGGCTTTATTGGCCCTCTCTCAGGGGCATGATGAAGCGGAAATATATTGTCAGAAATTTCGGAAATGGTCGGTGCTTACTCAGTGGAATGAGTGCGCCCTGGCTGCAAACTTCCGAAATGGTCTTTCTGAGGCCATTAAGGATATTATGGTGGGGTTCCCTGCGCCTACAGGTCTGAATGAGTCTATGGCTATGGCCATTCAGATTGATCGGCGTTTACGGGAGCGCAAACCCGTGCACCAGTTGGCGGTGTCTTCTGAACAGGCACCTGAGACTATGCAATGTGATAGAATTCAGTCCAGAAGTGAACGGCAAAATTATAGGCGGAAAAATGGTTTGTGTTTTTATTGTGGTGATTCAGCTCATGTTATATCAGCATGCTCTAAACGCACAAAAAGGGTTGATAAATCTTTTGCCATTGATACTCTGCAGTCTAAGTTCATTTTGTCTGTGACTCTGATTTTTTCACTGTCTTCCATTTCCGTCGATGCCTATGTGGATTCAGGCGCTGCCCTGAGTCTTATGGATTGGTCATTTGCTAAACGCTGCGGTTTTAGTCTAGAGCCTCTGGAAGTTCCTATTCCTCTGAAAGGAATTGATTCTACACCATTGGCTATGAATAAACCGCAGTATTGGACACAAGTGACCATGCGCATGACTCCCGTTCATCAGGAGGTGATTCGCTTCCTTGTACTGTATAATTTACATGATGTACTAGTGCTTGGTCTGCCATGGTTACAAACTCATAATCCTGTCCTGGACTGGAAAACAATGTCTGTGCTAAGCTGGGGATGTCACGGGGTTCATGATGATGCACCTCCGATTTCTATAGCTTCATCTACTCCTTCGGAGATCCCTGCATTTGTGTCGGATTATAGGGATGTTTTTGAGGAGCCTAAGCTCAATTCGCTCCCTCCCCATAGAGAGTGTGACTGTGCTATAGAATTGATTCCTGGCAGTAAGTTCCCTAAGGGTCGTTTATTTAATCTGTCACTGCCAGAGCATACTGCTATGCGGAATTATATTAAGGAGTCCTTGGAAAAGGGACATATCCGTCCATCTTCGTCCCCTCTGGGAGCAGGTTTTTTTTTCGTGGCAAAAAAAGATGGTTCCCTGAGGCCTTGTATAGATTATCGCCTTCTGAATAAGATTACAGTCAAATACCAGTATCCATTGCCATTATTTACTGATTTGTTTGCTCGCATTAAGGGGGCTAGGTGGTTCACTAAAATAGATCTTCGTGGTGCGTATAATCTGGTGCGGATAAAACAGGGTGATGAGTGGAAAACTGCATTTAATACGCCTGAGGGCCATTTTGAGTATTTGGTAATGCCTTTTGGACTCTCCAATGCTCCGTCAGTCTTTCAGTCCTTTATGCACAATATTTTCCGTGAATATCTGGATAAGTTTATGATTGTGTATTTGGATGATATTTTGGTGTTTTCTGATGACTGGGAGTCTCATGTTCTACAGGTCAGGAAGGTGTTTCAGGTTTTGCGGGCCAATTCTCTGTTTGTGAAGGGCTCAAAGTGTCTCTTCGGAGTCCAGAAGATTTCTTTTTTGGGGTACATTTTTTCTCCTTCTACTATTGAGATGGATCCCGTTAAGGTTCAGGCTATTTGTGACTGGACACAACCTACATCTGTTAAGAGCCTTCAGAAGTTCTTGGGGTTTGCTAATTTTTATCGTCGGTTCATTGCTAATTTTTCCAGTATTGTTAAACCTTTGACTGATTTGACTAAAAAGGGTGCTGATGTTGCTGATTGGTCTCCTGCGGCCGTGGAGGCCTTTCGGGAACTTAAGCGCCGGTTTTCTTCTGCTCCTGTGTTGTGTCAACCAGATGTTTCACTTCCTTTCCAGGTGGAGGTTGATGCTTCCGAGATTGGAGCGGGGGCGGTTTTGTCACAGAGAAGTTCTAATGGCTCGGTGATGAAGCCATGTGCTTTCTTCTCTAGAAAATTCTCGCCCGCCGAGCGCAATTATGATGTGGGTAATCGGGAGCTTTTGGCCATGAAGTGGGCATTTGAGGAGTGGCGTCATTGGCTTGAGGGTGCTAAACATCGCGTGGTGGTCTTGACTGATCACAAGAATCTCATTTACCTTGAGTCTGCCAGGCGTTTGAATCCTAGACAGGCTCGTTGGTCGTTATTTTTTTCTCGTTTCAATTTCGTGGTTTCATACCTGCCAGGTTCAAAGAATGTGAAGGCAGATGCTCTTTCCAGGAGTTTTGTGTCTGACTCTCCTGGAGACACTGGGCCTGCTGGTATCCTTAGGGATGGAGTAATATTGTCCGCCGTATCCCCAGACTTGCGACGCGCATTGCAGGAGTTTCAGGTGGATAAACCGGATCGATGTCCACCAGAAAGACTGTTTGTTCCGGATGATTGGACCAGTAGAGTCATCTCCGAGGTCCATTCTTCTGTGTTGGCTGGTCATCCTGGAATATTTGGTACAAGAGACTTGGTGGCCAGGTCTTTTTGGTGGCCTTCCTTGTCTAGGGATGTGCGTACCTTTGTGCAGTCTTGTGAAGTGTGTGCTCGAGCTAAGCCTTGCTGTTCACGGGCTAGTGGGTTGTTGTTATCCTTGCCCATCCCGAAGAGGCCTTGGACGCACATTTCCATGGATTTTATTTCTGATCTCCCGGTTTCACAGAAAATGTCCGTTATCTGGGTTGTGTGTGACCGCTTTTCTAAGATGGTTCATTTGGTGCCCTTGCCTAAGTTGCCCTCCTCCTCTGAGTTGGTTCCTTTGTTTTTTCAGAACGTGGTTCGTTTGCATGGGATTCCGGAGAATATCGTTTCTGACAGGGGATCCCAGTTTGTGTCTAGATTTTGGCGGACGTTTTGTGCCAAGATGGGCATTGATTTGTCTTTCTCGTCTGCATTCCATCCTCAGACGAATGGCCAGACGGAGCGAACTAATCAGACCTTGGAAACTTATTTGAGGTGTTTTGTTTCTGCTGATCAGGATGACTGGGTTGCTTTTTTGCCACTGGCCGAATTTGCTCTTAATAATCGGGCTAGTTCGGCCACGTTGGTCTCTCCTTTTTTTTGTAATTCGGGGTTTCATCCTCGTTTTTCCTCTGGTCAGGTGGAGTCTTCGGATTGTCCTGGAGTGGACGTGGTGGTGGACAGGCTACATCACATTTGGAATCAGGTGGTGGACAATTTGAAGTTATCTCAGGAGAAGACTCAGCAGTTTGCTAATCGCCGTCGCCGCGTGGGTCCCCGACTTCTTGTTGGGGACTTGGTGTGGTTGTCTTCTCGTTTTGTCCCTATGAAGGTCTCTTCTCCTAAGTTCAAGCCTCGGTTCATCGGTCCTTATAGGATCTCGGAGATTCTTAACCCTGTATCTTTCCGTTTGGATCTCCCAGCATCGTTCGCTATTCATAATGTGTTCCATCGGTCGTTGTTGCAGAGGTATGAGGTGCCTGTTGTTCCTTCGGTCGAGCCTCCTGCTCCGGTGCTGGTGGAGGGAGAATTGGAGTATGTTGTTGAAAAGATCTTGGATTCTCGTGTTTCCAGACGCAAACTCCAGTATTTGGTTAAGTGGAAGGGTTATGGTCAGGAGGACAATTCCTGGGTGGTCGCCTCCGATGTTCATGCGACTGATTTGGTCCGCGCCTTCCATAGAGCTCACCCTGATCGCCCTGGGGGTTCTCGTGAGGGTTCGGTGACCCCTCCTCAAGGGGGGGGGTACTGTTGTGGATTCTGTTTGCGGGCTCCCTCTGGTGGTTACTGCTGGTACTGGGTGACTTTGGTGGGTTGCGGCCTTTGGTTTCCATCTGTCCATCAGAGGCTGGGTGTTTCCTATTTTACCTGGCCTCTCTGTCATTTCCCTTGCCGGCTAACAATGTGTTCAGATGTGCTCTGTTTGGTTCCTGCCTACCTGCTCCCAGATCTTTCAGGATAAGCTAAGTGCTGATTTTCAGTTGTTTGGTTTTTTGTCCAGCTTGCTTAGAATGTCTCTTTGTTAGCTGGTTGCTCTAGTGGACTGAGGTTCTCCCCATGTGCCATGAGTTGGCACATGGGTTCTTGTAATCTCAGGATGGTTTTTTTGATTAGGGTTTTTTGCTGACCGCTCAGTCCCCTTTTGTGTCATTCTGCTTTCTAGTTTTCAGCGGGCCTCTATTTGCTAAAGCTATATACATCATCTCTATGTATGTGCCTTCCTCTCATTTCACCGTCAATACATGTGGGGGGCAACTATATCTTTGGGGTTAATTCCTCTGGAGGCAAGTGAGGTCTTTGTTTTCTCTGCAGTACTAGTTAGCTCTTAGGCTGGTGCGTGGCGTCTAGAACCAACGTAGGCACGCTCCCTGGCTATCTCTAGTTGCGTTTGTCAGGCGTAGGGCAGCGGTCAGCCCAGGTTCCATCACCCTAGAGCTCGTCCGATATTTATTATACTTTGCTTATCCTGTGCTATCCCTAGCCATTGGGGATTCATGACAGGTGCCGTGGTCGGTGGTCCACTCTGGTGGGGGTGGTGGTAGCTCTTCCTCAGGTGGGATGGAGTGCACAAGATGTACTGGATGAGGTGGGGCTCCCTCCGAATCCTTGAGGGACAGCCAGACTGCAAATGTCCAGGTTGCCCACACCCATAACATCTCCTCTCTGTGATACCCCCAGGTCATGGTCGGAACTGTTGGGGCCCAGGATTGTGAGGTGTGATTGTCATCGGCTTGCGTCTAGGTGGAAGGGCAGATATAATCGGAGGGGTGCGGGGTGCGGGAGAAGGCCGTGATTCATTGTCCAGAAGCCTCCTCCATTGAGGTCAGATAGTAAGGGCTTCATCGGCCAGGGCTGCAGCTCTATCCATGGTGCACGGCGTGCGCTTCTGGACCCATTCCCATACATCTGCGGGGCACTTGGCAAGAAATTGTTCTATAAGGAACGCCTGTATATCATCTTCCACAGTAAAGGCGCTTTCTGCCTCCAGCCATCTCCGACATGCCTGGGACATCTTATGTGCATACATCCTAAACGATCCCCCCGTAGTGCATGGGAGGTCTCGGAACTTGGCCCTATATGAGTCTGGGGTGATAGCATGATAATCCAGGATAGTCTGCTTTACAATGTTACAATCCCGATTCCGCTGTGAGTCAATGGTTCGGTAAGCCTCCGCCAGGCTACCGTTCAGGAATCCCACTAACAAACGCTTCCAGCCAGAGTGGGGCACCTCCATCACAGCACACTGCTGCTCAAAGTCCTTGAAGAACCCTTCCACATCTCCGGAAGCCTCATCAAATGGCTTAAACTCTGTCCTGGTGATCCGTACAGGATCGTTGGGTTTACATTCCACATTACTTTACTCCCTCTTTCAAGCTCCATTGCTTCTTGTCTCCGCTGTGCCCGGCGGGCATCCTCCTCCTTGTACTCCTGAGAGATGCCTGGGCCCAGAACCGCCATCTCTTCTTCGTACCACACCACCCACTGGCTTTTTGGGGTGGGGGTCCTCATCTCCAGTGCTCGTCCTTCAGACATATGGGAGGAGGTGGCCGGGCTGGCACCTACCAGTAAGTCAGTTAAGGCCTTTTGAGTCAGTCCCTGGTAGTTCAGGCCCAGGTCTCTCCTCTAAATTCTCCTGTAAACTGGATACAGTCCAATTTCAGTTCTCACTCTGTGGGTGGTTCTCCATTAGGTTACGCTCTGTTGATCCCGCTGCTGCCACCAGTTGTCATGGGGTCCTTCTCCTGTTATGATCCCAATGGCAGAGGATCTCAGAGATTACAGCAAAGTCTGCAAACATAAATACCAGCTCATAGGGAAGTGGTAACTAAGCTGACCATATACCTGATCCTAGCACAACCAACTAACAGTAGCCGGGGAACGTGCCTACGTTGATTCTAGACGTCTCGCGCCAGCCGGAGAACTAACTAACCCTATCAGGGAAAATAAGACCTCTCTTGCCTCCAGAGAAAAGACCCCAAAGTTATAATACAAGCCCCCAACAAATAATAACGTAAGAATGAACTAGATTTTAGCAAAGAGAGGCCCACTGACTAATAGCAGAAGATAGTAAGATGACTTATATGGTCAGCAAAAAACCCTGCAAAATATCCACGCTGAATATCCAAGAACCCCCGAACCGACTAACGGTGAGGGGGGAGAATATCAGCCCCCTAGAGCTTCCAGCGATATCAGGAATCACATTTTGTACAAGCTGGACAAAAATATGAACAATGCAAATAAACAAAAATAAGAAAGCAGGACTTAGCTTATCTTGCAAAGAACCAGGACCTGAAGACAGGAGCAAACAGAAATGAACTGATTACAACGATGCCAGGCACTGGACTGAGAATCCAGGAAGTTTAAATAGCAACACCCCAGGCCTAACGAACCAGGTGAGAACCAACCTGGGAAAAGACAATCCAAGTGCCAAACCACTAGTGACCACAAGAGGGAGCCAAGAAGTATAGTTCACAACATTCTCCGATACCACACAATCAACAGAACGAGGGAAGTGTGAACAATCCCAAGACCTTTATTTAGGCAAAAATATGAAAGGTCCATATACAATCCACCACACAAAGGATAAAATAGTCCAGAAGCCGAATGCAGTTCAGTAACAGGATACAAGTCCAACAATCCAGCAGACAGGATAGCATAGTCCATATGCTCTTCTTTCTCTCTGAGGTGCTATGAACACATCATCATTCCACACAGAACTGATCTGTGTCTCACCTCCCTGATATTTTAAGTCTCCCTCCTCATTCACAGGTCAGGAGGGGGAAGGTCTCAGGGGCTCATTGTTTCAACAAGCTAGGTCAACATGTCATTAGCATATTAGCAAACAATACAGCACTGTGGGGCTGATATCATATGGCAGCAACAGCCATTCATCAACTAGCAAATAACTCCTTCTACAAGAGAACACCATGAAAATAAGTAAAATAGAAATATACACAAAAATGATACCCACATAGCATATCACACCATCGCACTCCTTATCAAACCCAACAGGATATGAGACATGGTTTACATACAGTAAACCATTTCATATCCGTTATATTTTTACATATTCCTCACTACCAATGTTAGAAGTGTCTGTGTGCAAAATTTGGTGACTCTAGCTGTTAAAATAAAGTGTTAAATCACGGAAAAAATGGCGTGGGCTCCCGTGCAATTTTCTCTGCCGGAGTGGGAAAGCCTGTGACTGAGGGCAGATATTATTAGCCTAGAGAGAGACCATGGTTATTGGCCCCCCCCAGCTAAAAACATCTGCCCCCGGGCACCCCAGAAAAGGCACATCTGTAAGATGCGCCTATTCTGGCACTTAGCCTCTCTCTTCCCACTCCCGAGTAGCAGTTGGATATGGGGTAATAAAGGGTTAATGTCACCTTGCTAATGTAAGGTGATATTAAGCCTAGTTAATAATGGAGAGATGTCAATAAGACATCTATCCATTATTAATCCAATAGTAGTAAAGGGTTAATAATACACACATTATGAATAAAGTATTTTAATGAAATAAATACACATTGTGTTTTAAAATCTTTATTGCACACTTAATCCACCTGAAGACCCTCGTTCTGTAAAAAAAATAAAAATAAAAAAGCAACAATATCCCATACGTCTCCAACGTTCTGTCATGTCCCACGCTGTAAAGCCATCTGAAGGGGTTAAATAAATTTACAACCAGGAGCGCTGCTAATGCAGCTGTTGCTCCTGGTTGTAAAAACTGGGGAATGAATGGAATGCAGGGGAACGTAGCATCGTAGACTTGCATTGCTGCGCCCCCTGCTGGCATAAACTCATATGAACTCTAGCGTGGGAATTTTTGTGACTATATATATATATATATATATATATATATATATATATATATATATATACCTATACTATGTGTATGCAAATTGCCTCTTCTATGTGTAGACATTTATTTTATCTATTCTATTCTAACCTTTCAGTGTGATTTTACTGTACACCACACTGAATTACCGGCTTTTCTATAGAACACCGGTACGTATTTATCACAATTCACACGCATGGTCCGTGTGTAATCCGTATTTTTCTCGCCCCCATAGACTTTCATTGGTGGATTTTTTGCGCAATACGCTGACAAATGCAGAATGCTGCGATTTTCTACACCCATAAAATACGGCTGCGAAATATACGGCAGATAGGAGCTTCCCCATAGAGAATCATTGGTCCGTGTGCAATGCGTTGTTTTTGCGCCTCTCATACGTCCTTAAAACTCTCTAGTGCGTCCCCAGTTTCAAACACAACAGTCATAAGTAACAACATTAACAATAATACAATAATTAAAGCAAAATAAAACAAAATAAAAGGACTCTGCTCGTGAGAGCTTACAATCTACAATGAGGTGGAGTCTTGAAGTCTTAGCCTCTCACCCAGCCAAATCAGATCTCATACTTTGCACTGATGAGGGGCAATACACCGAAACATGTGTCTACAAATTGAGATTCTTATTTGGCTTTTATCCCAAGTCATATTTCAAGGCTCGTTAAAGGGTTGATAATGACTAGTAGGATCGTTACTTCCAATAGGTGGCACTAGAGTTCACGTCCTCTTCCTCTCTGAAGAGGCAATTTGCATAATATAAATTTAGGCAGGTTCGCTCATCACTAACATCTACTCTTTTTTTTCCTTTCTTCAGGTCTGCTTGTCTACCATGTCGTCCGCGAAGAACTTTAAATCCTAAAAACTGCAAATGTGTCTGTGAGATTACCGAAGAGCAATGTAACCAACGAGGACGCACGTTAAATAGAGAGCGCTGCAGGTAATGCACTCCCCGCTCTCCGTGTGCCGCTCTCTGCACCGGTACCTAGAGAAGTTAGGACAGGAGTGTCCAGCATAGAGAATCACTCCAAATATAGGAAAGGCAAAACTGTCAGTGTTCAATTCTCCAGCAGTATCACTACAGGAAAACTGTCGGATTACATATTGCTCATTAATGGACTGCTGAGACCCTTGTTAAAGTTACTTTTCACTCCAACTTATTAATGGAGACAATATATAAGGGCACGCTTCTATTAAATAAGGTTTTCCCATCATTAAAGATTCTTATATTACATGGATGATTTAAAAAATGAGCAATGTTTACCATTTACTTGCTTTTTTTTTAAGAAAATGATCCAGTGAAGAGTTATGACCCTCTCAGTCACTATAACCACAGCCATTTTTCCTCTGATCACTGCAGAACGACCAGCAGGGTTAGCTTTCTGTCCTGCTTGTCAGGAAAGCAGCAAATCTCTGCCATAGTATGGCAGTATAGCCAGAAACACTTTTTGCAAGGGAGGAAGAAAGCTCTATATGGTCAGATGCCAGAAGGGGAAGGAGACTAATTCTGTTCATAACTGACCCCAATCAGACATATTAGCCATAGCACCAATGGAGTGCACATGGAAGCAAAAAATATTACAAATTCTTATGTTGGGTTGAGTTGGAGTTCAAATGTTCTGATTTACATATCCTATTTTTATTTCTATAAAATTATTTAAAATTAATAAAAATGTACCGGATTTAAAAAAAATTCTTATGCTACAGGGAAGGAGCAAAGTTCCTGCAATAGCTTATCAGTATAGCTAAGGAAATGCTTTATACAGAGGAGGTAGAAGGCACTATATCATCAGATGCCAGAAGGGGAAGGAGGCTAATTCTGTTCCTAGCTTTCTCTAATCACACAGATTAACCATAGCGCCAACTGGGGACACATGGAAGCAAAAAATATTACAAATTCTTATGCTACTGGGAAGGAGTGAAATCTCTGAAGTAGCTTGTTAGTATAGCTATAGAAATGTCTTCTGCATGGGAGGAAGAAGGCACTATATGAGCAGATGACAAAAGGAGAAGGAGGCTAATTCTGGTCATAGTTGACCCCAATCGCACAGATTAGCCACAGCACCAATTGGGGACAGATAGAAGCAAATATTATTAAAAATGTTATTCTACAAGCAAAGCAAATTAATATTAAACAGCTATTAAGAGACTTTCAGAACTTTTGGTATGAAAGCGACTCAGCCCCTTAAACTCAGGGTGCTTGAAAATGAGTTGGTTAAGCCAACAAATCCATAAAAAAGCGACATACCAGAAAATATTATTGTGTTCTTCCCATTTTCCTAGATTGATATTGTCAGATAACACTCGTAAAACAAAGCAGTTTTGCAGTTAACAGCTTATTAAAATGTGCAACCGTTATTGAGATATTATCACTTTTTTTTGCTTATAGCTCGTTGCCCAGGAGACCGACCACCACTGCTTTTTAGATTGTAAGCACTGTGTTGTAGTTAGCCAGGATTATGAGTAAAAATTGTGCTCCAGCGATCCCAGACTGCTTCAAAATAATGCTTACAAGCTCATAGTAAAGCCCTTGTAAGCACTGCTCAAGTTCTGCTGTCTAGCAGCGGTGGTCGGTGTTCAAGGTAACGGGGTGTAAACAAAAGTTAAGTGTTACTATCTCAAAAATGGCTGAAAATTTTAATAAGCAGTGAACTGCAAAATTGCTAGAATTTACATTCACATTAATTTTTATTTAATAAAAGGCATTTTAATGTAAATTAAAAACTTGACCATTTAGGATTACATTTGTAGCTTAATGTTCTTTACTCTTTTTCCTGGCAGGTGTGACAAGCCAAGAAGCTGACAGTCACCCGGCAAACAGAGAAAGTAAAGTTTCAGTGGTTTACTATGCAGAACCAGATTCTGTGTCGGTGTTTGACACCATGCTGGTAAACACAAGATATCCGCTGGGGAATAACAGCCACTAAATATCATGGCCATAGTTATGGGAGCCCTCTCCATGGTATATGTGCAGTCAGAATGGCGTCCTATTCGGCTGATATATATAAGGTGGACTTGCTGAAGAGGGGCCTCAGGATCCACACACAAAATTAAAGACAATGTCAAACAATCTGGAAAAGGAATCCATTCTTAAATATTTTACAACAATGTGGATAAGTCATCTATTAACAAATATGCGAACTTACTGTGTTACCTTTAAAAGTGCCTAATATCTGCTTTCTGCACATAATAACCATAAAGCATCAAAATATCCTAAATACATTTTTACAATCTAGAAGAACAACATTGAGAAGAAAAGGAATCAACACAGGTGTATCAGCAAATGGGGATGGCCTTCAGATCTGACAGTGAAAATATTCATAACAAACTATTCATGTCACAATGAAGAAAATTTGCTAAAACTTTCTTAATGGGGTGGCCCAACACAAAAATGCATTTTAATCCTAAATACCTATTTATTTAATGTTGTAATCTAATCTCTTTTCTAATATACGTCAATGAAAAAGTCTCTACCATTCCCTCTCTATTTAACTGTTTGATTTTCTTTATTACTTCCTCTGTGATGACACTTGATTTGAGAATCCCAGGGCATGCTAGGATAGTCAGACGAGTCATCATTAGGGGACAAAAGTATCAATTCTGATGTATGCTCAGTAATTCTTGTCACTGTGTAATATGCACAGTGACAGTGCGCCGGCATGCAGGAAAAGCAGAGACCAGTGCTTCCCCCACAAAGTTTCTGCTGACAGTGCGCTCTCTTGCTGACTTTTTACTTATCAGAAAAGGTGAGTGAGCGCACTGTCAATGTGCATATTACACAGTGAAAAGAATCTACTAATCACATACGTTGGTATTGACATGCTGAGTAGGGCAGGGACTAGCTCAGCCCCTGAAATGAACGTCACTGATTAAACTTCGTTTCAGGGATGGGGCCGAGGTTGGGGCAGTGATCGCAGCCTCTATCAGTAATGACGACTCATTTGACTATCCCAGCATGCACTGGGATTCTCAAAAGGAGTGTCAAAGAGAAAGTAGTAAAAAAACAAAACAAAACCCCAAAACAGTTAAAATAGAGTAGTCAGGGAACGGTAGAGACTTTTTAATTAAAGTATATCAGAAAAGAGATTAGATTATGAGATTTTGATTTTTAAAATTTGATAGTGATATCACTTAATAGTGCCCAAACACATTAGATTCACCCTTTTACCCTTGATTCCCTCATGCTGCTGCCCAATTCACTAGTCCAACATTCACAATGAAGAGATGGCTGTAACTTGATACCAAACTCAAGTGTTGGCAAATTCAGCAGACTTTCCTTAAGGCTGTCTTCACACCTCCGTTTTTTTATGTCCGTATGTGGTCCACTTTTTAAATACAGACACATGCACCCCCATTATATTCAATGATGGTGCACACGTCAGGTTTTCACAGGTTTTCCTAAGTGTCACATTGACAGCACATGGATGTCACATGGATGTCACATATGTACACATAGAAGCAAACCACGGATCTCACCGGTACTGGTTTTCCCAGTACCGGAATCACCAGGATGTGTGATGGAGGCCTCAGTCTGTATAGAGGTTATGGACACTTTTAGTCTTACATATGTTTTTACCTGCCTTAGGTTAAATCCTGCACAATAAAATTAGCATTTTAGAAAATAAGTAATGTTTTTTGGAGTCTTAAAATAGAAAGTTTCACCGGCATCCAACAAAATTTCCCTTATTGGCACTAAAACACAGGCACCCCATACTGACCCATCCAATGGTCTTTGTCCAGTCGGGTAATATATGGTATCCATGTTCTCGTGCCAATAATCATTTGTTGGATGCTGGCGAGACTTTCTTTATTTTCAGATGAATGTTAGTACATAAGAGAATTGGAATGGTCGACCACGACATCCTGGCAGGAGCTACACTTTTTTGGACTGTGTCGAAACGTCAGTATCTCAACCTTACTTTTACATCTATTACACTATGCTGTAGAATTAATTTTATACCTTCAGCCCATGCACTTATTTTTCATCCCAGATTTGAGACAATTAATCACAACTTTGAACTTAAGGACGTAACACCTCCAGGCAAACTATGCTAAAAAAAGCAAACAGTTAAAATATAAGACGATACTCAAATATATATGGTTTAGAAAACTTAAAAAAATCTTATCTAACTTGGTGATGAAAGCTGTGGCCTTTTAGGAAGGGAAGTCTGGAGTTGGCAGAAGTCAGGCTCTTCACTGTCTCACTATTTTAACAGCTGTGTTAGACTTCCTTTTTCTGCGAGATATCAATATATGTAGGGGTTACTACTTCTTACTTCATTCTGAATATTAATGTATAAGAAATAATGGAACACGGATTCCTGTGTATAATGAAGCAGCAGAAGAAGGAGGAGTGGTTGCTGGCTTTATGAGTATGTAGCGAGAACCTCAGAATAAGCCTTTACAAGCAGATGTTTCCTTAACCATTTAAAAACAGTTTTGTCCTCTTCTTGATGATCAATCCTTTAGACACAGCTATGTTCTCCCCTTGAAGATTAATCCTTTAGATGCAGCTATGTCCTCTTGACGATTAATCCTTTAGATACAGCCATGTTCTCCTCTTGACAATTAATCCTTTAGATACAAGTATGTTCTCCTCTTGGCGATTAACCCTTTAGTTGCAGTTATGTCCTCCTCTTGCCAATGAACCCTTTAAAAGCAGCTGTATATCCTGCTTTATCTGCCTGCATAATACATAGGGACATCGTAATACATAGCTGATAAGTAACAATAAATTATACATAGTAAACTTCAGACACCTGGCGAGAGGTGAGGAAAAATTTTCATCTGATTTATGTGTTAAGTCACATTTTTTGCTTTTGATGAATTAATATGAAAAATATGTGAGTCAATACCCCCATTGTATTCTATGAACCATTGATCGACAAATTGGCAAAGCAGGCATAGTCATCTGTTCACCCTGAATTCTACCCAGATCTGATCACAAGGTATGATGTTTTATCTGATCAGCTCCTTCTCTCTCACAGTTATGATGTTGTATCAGATCAGCTCCTTCCCTCTCATATTTGGTATCTCCCAGAAAAGACAATATCCGAGATTTTGCGCTCACTCTGATTAAATACAAGTAAGATTTGCATTCCTGTACTAATTAGGGAAATTATGTAACATGCTAATGACATATATTGGTGAAAACTCCCAATATTTTTCTGTTTTGTTAGAACACATAAGTTCTCTTTAAAGCGGATATGTCACCAGATTTCACAACACTTACTACATACATCACTAAATAGATTTTTCTTTTAGATCTGATGAGGCTAGTGTACCTACTTTGAAGATCTGTCAAAATGACTGTGTAATTCTGATATTAAAATGAACATTTTATAATTCCATCTATAGAATGAAAAAGATTAAGCGTCAAAGTGTAATAAGCCTTGGCACACCCAACCTGACTGACAGCTGCAGCTTGTACTGAGCAGTGTGAGATCTCAGCAGCAGGAGGGCGGAGGTACACTGAGGTTAATCAGGCTAGGTGGGCAAAGACTGAGTTGAATCTTCATTCTGACATGAATTGTCAAGTAGACCAGCCTCATCAGGTATAAGAGATCTATTTAATAATGTTTGCAGTTTGTATCTTGAAATCTAAAAGCAGTCTTATGTAATTCCATGGGTGTAGTGCGTAACCCCCTTTAATTAATGAGATGCAAACGAGCAGCACTAATAAAGACTATATTTATTTATGCTTTCATCATTTATTAATGTATTTATCTTTGTAAGATCCTTTCTTTACTTTGTATTACTGCACATATTCAGATGTATGTATATGTAAAAGTATTTATACCATCATTTATCAATATACATTTTTTTTTTCCAAATCCGATGTGCGTGTACTTTTAATAGGAAATGAAGCACATGATTGAACTATTCTGTTGCTTACTGGGGTTACCCAGCTAGTCACTGCGGCATTCGTAAAAACAGCAGGATATTCTGGCTGCAACACAAGACAGATATTATGGTCATATAATGTATCAAGAAACGTCAGATGTTTGGACACAGTAACTTTCTCTGCTACATTTGTTGACATAAATAAATGTATGTGGAATTACCCGTAGACTGATGAATGCTGACCTGCAGGCTGCTGCTGCTACAGATATTAAGGACTATAAATATACAAAGAAGGAAAACCAATGTTCCCTCCTTTAATTTAAGAGGTGTTGGGTGACCCACTTGTGCACTGTACACATTTTTAGCAGTAATTATCAGTATCCTGGTTACTGGCTGAATAATCCTGAAGAAGAAAGAGAAATTAAAGGGGTTTTCCGAGACTAAAATATTGATGACTTTTTCCTGGCCGGTCAGTTGAATGAAGGGGACGTAGAGCTTGCTGGAATGATGATCAGCCAGGGATAAGTCATCAATATTTTAGTCTTGGAAAACCCCGTGAATTTCTCATTCCCATTGTGTCTTCAGGACTATTCAGCCAGTTACCAGGATTACCAGGGGGCAGCAGCGCTCCTGCGAGATCTGCAGCCCCTATACTGGTTATAAAGCACAGTGGAATGCATTAAATGAGCATTATGGCTTGCACTGTTACAATTGTATGAGCATGATGATTGGGGCATTGGAAGTACCGTATATTTGCAGATGCAAAGTTGATATTTCCATCATTCTGCACTAGCGATTATACATTGGGCTCCTGCAGCTTAGG
The DNA here is from genome assembly GCF_051348905.1 of Ranitomeya variabilis. Lineage (NCBI taxonomy): Eukaryota > Metazoa > Chordata > Amphibia > Anura > Dendrobatidae > Ranitomeya > Ranitomeya variabilis. Next base: position 465,754,890 of record NC_135233.1, read on the forward strand.
GGAAGTTGTCGCAATAAACCTTGGCTCCTGCTACTATTTTCACCAGTAATATGGATGACTGACAAAGAAGTAAAGATATTTTTACACACTTGACAATTCGTAGAATTTGGATAGTACGTGACTTATCACCTGCGCTGTGAAGAGACATGGACACTCAATAAAGGCATCCATCCATTTCTATCCCATGGAATCTATAATCTTCCACGAACGTACGTCACTTGGTGATCTATGGCTTCTTCCTCTCCCTTTGGCCAATCGGCCAGGGTGCAGATATTTTTATTGAGCCTGGCCATATACTGTACATAACATGTCAGACAAATTTACCCTTAAGTGTTAAGAGTAGGGTTGAGCGACTTTCATTTTTTTAAGATCGAGTCGGGTTTTGTGAAACCCGACTTTGTCCAGAGTCGAGTCGAGTGCAGTCGGCCGATTATCGCTAAAAGTCGGGGATCGACCGAAACACGAAACCCAATGCAAGTCAATGGGGAAGCATAGTCGACAGTGAGTGGAGGCCAGGAAAACACCTACAGTGCCCATTTTAATGCCAAAAACATCCATTCTTGTTTCTGAAGCTTGTCAATCTTAATTAACTTTATAATAATAGTTGGGCATTGGAAATTGGGGGTCATTTGGCAAAAGTTGTGGGGGGTAGGGCTGGTTCAAGGTTTTAGTGGGCACAGTAAACGTGGACTACGTCACGGCGGTGGAGCAGTGAGAGGTAAGTATGTCAAGTTTGCAAGTGCTGTGATCCTAAGCAAGCAGGGGGGGCCCACTCGTTGGCATTGGCACTGGCACAGGGCCCCTCAAAGTACAGCGGTGTGTTTGCATGGCGGGGGCGCCTCCCACTGGCAGAGACACTTTTGCGTACTCTGAGGGGCCCTGTGCCAGTGACGTCGCCAATGAGTATGCCCCCCCACCTGATGAAGGAACCTGCACTTTCATCTGCACCTTCCTCTTTGTCCCTGTGTAAGGTGGTATAACATGCGGGAAGGGGAACCTTACTTTCAGCAGGGTCAGATTCTGGCTGTGTAGAGTGCAAGGGGAATGTAGTGGTCTAGGTCAATGTACCAGCAGACTCATCTAGCAGTGGCTGGGCAATGGGCAGGATGAGGAGGAAACACAGATATAGGGCCAAATAATAAAGTAGGCTAAATGCAGTTCAAAATTGGTAACAGGACTAAACAGGCGGCATTGCTTTGTTCAGTGGAGTAGCAAACCCAGGAGCAGCAGACACTGTTTTAAGGGCCCAACCACACTAGTAGGCCAAATGCAGTTTAATATCTGCTACTATAGGCCAAAAGCCTAAAGACTGAAGCTCAGCTTTATACAGTTGAGGACAAACACCAGGGAGCGGCAGACACCGTTAGTAGGCCCTAACCACCAATTTTTAAAAAAACAGCACTTAATGAGAGCTAGAATGTTGAAGCTCAACTTTATACAGTTGAGGACAAACACCAGGGAGCGGCAGACACCGTTAGTAGGCCCTAACCACCAATTTGTTAAAAAACAGCACTTAATGAGAGCCAGAAGGTTGAAGCTCAGCTTTATACAGTTGAGGACAAACAACAGGGAGCGGCAAACAGAGGTATTAGGCCCCAAACACCAATTAAAAAAAAAAAATAAAAAAAAAAGAGAGCCAGAAGGTTGAAGCTCAGATTTATTCAGTTGAGGAGAACACCAGTGAGTGGCAAACAGAGGTATTAGGCCCCAAACACCAATTTTTTTTTAAAAAAAGCACTTAATGAGAGCCAGAAGGTTAAAGCTCAGATTTATTCAGTTGAGGAGAACACCAGTGAGCGGCAAACAGAGGTATTAGGCCCCAAACACCAATTTTTTTTTAAAAAAGCACTTAATGAGAGCCAGAAGGTTAAAGCTCAGATTTATTCAGTTGAGGAGAACACCAGTGAGCGGCAAACAGAGGTATTAGGCCCCAAACACCAATTAAAAAAAAAAAAAACACTTAATGAGAGCCAGAAGGTTGAAGCTCAGCTTTATACAGTTGAGGACAAACACCAGGGAGCGGCAGACACCGTTAGTAGGCCCCAAACACCATTTTTTTTTTTAAAAAGCACTTAATGAGAACCAGAAGGTTAAAGCTCAGATTTATTCATTTGAGGAGAACACCAGTGAGCGGCAAACAGAGGTATTAGGCCCCAAACACCAATTTTTTTTTTAAAAAGCACTTAAGGAGAGCCAGAAGGTTGAAGCTCAGATTTAGACAGTGGAGGACAATTTGAATTAGGAACTGCAGACAGACTTAGTAGGCTGTCCCCTGTGGACCATGCATCCACCACATTAACCCATTGCGCCGTAATGGACACGTAACCTTCCGTGAGCCATGCCTACAGGTCCATGCGTCTGTTGTCAGGTGCACCTTTGTACTCACAGATTGCCAGAGTGCATGGACAATGCGGTCTTTTTCATGCTGGTGGAGGGTTGGGATGGCTTTTCTCGCAAAAGAAGTGTCGACTGGTTAGCTTGTAGCGTGGTACAGCGTAGTCCATCATGGCTTTATTAATATTAAATAAAATATATAAATAGGCTCTATGAACTTTTAAATAGGTTCCAGGGGTACACGGGCAGCATTGGTGTGGTCAGCGGAGGAGGATTGCAAGGAGGGACCGCAGACAGGCTAACGAAGGCCTAAAATAACAAAAAATAGGCTCAAGGCAGTTTTAAATAGGTTACATGGATACACAGGCAGCATTGTGGTCAGTGGAGGAGTATTGCAAGGAGGGACCGCAGACAGGCTAATGAAGGCCTAAAATAAATAAAAATAGGCTCAAGGCAGTTTTAAATCGGTTACATGGATACACAGGCAGCATTGTGGTCAGCGGAGGAGGATTGCAAGGAGGGACCGCAGACAGGCTAACGAAGGCCTAAAATAACAAAAAATAGGCTCAAGGCAGTTTTAAATAGGTTACATGGATACACAGGCAGCATTGTGGTCAGTGGAGGAGTATTGCAAGGAGGGACTGCAGACAGGCTAATGAAGGCCCGCAGACAGGCTAATGAAGGCCTAAAATAACAAAAAATAGGCTCAAGGCAGTTTTAAATCGGTTACATGGATACACAGGCAGCATTGTGGTCAGTGGAGGAGTATTGCAAGGAGGGACCGCAGACAGGCTAACGAAGGCCTAAAATAACAAAAAATAGGCTCAAGGCAGTTTTAAATAGGTTACATGGATACACAGGCAGCATTGTGGTCAGTGGAGGAGTATTGCAAGGAGGGACTGCAGACAGGTGTTGTGAACTCTATTTTTGGGCCCCCTCTAGTGGTCACAAGCAGTACTGTGTAGTGTTGTCTTTCTGCAGGTTGGCTTCATCACCTGGTTCGTTATCCTTGGTTGGTTTCCTATTTAGCTCACCTGGATACTCAGTTCCTTGCCTGCTATCAATGTATTCAGTGCACTTCAGATTCCTGGTGACTACCTTGCTCCCAGTCTCTCCAAGACAAGCTAAGTTTTTGTTTGTTCAGTTTCTGATTATCAGCGTTCATCATGTTTTTTTGTCCAGCTTGTTAAAATGTGATTTCTTACTTGCTGGTTGCTCTAGGGGACTGAGTTTCTCCCCTCACACCGTTAGTTGGTATGGGGGTTCTTGAAATCTCAGTGTGGATATTTTGTAAGGGTTTTTTACTGACCGCATAGACCCCTTTTCTATTTTCTGCTATCTAGAATTAGTGGGCCTCTTTTGCTGAATCTGCTTTCACCCCTGTGTATGTGCCTTCCTCTTACCTCACCGTTATTATCTGTTGGGGGCTTCTATATCTTTTGGGGATTATTTCTCTGGAGGCAAGAGAGGTCTTTCTTTCTCTCTAGGGGTAGTTAGTTCCTCAGGCTGGCTCGAGACGTCTAGGATTTTAGACACGTTCACCGGCTGCCTCTAGTGTGGTTGGATAGGTTCAGTTTTGCGGTCAGTCCAGTTTTCCACCTCCCTAGAGCTTGTCCTATGTTTAGTCACCTTGCTGGAGTAATTTGTGATCCTCAACCACTAAGGATCATAACAGTATAGCAGGCCAAAAAGTGTTTTATGCATCGCAGAAGTGGGATTAAAAGAAGACCTGAGTACATTTTTTTTTTTTTTTTTTGTGCTGCAGTCTGTCTAGCTTCTTTCATCCCCTTGAACTCTGAGTGGTTTTGAGCTCAGCTGCAGACATGGATGTTCAGACTCTGACTTCTAGTGTGGATCATCTTGCTGCACGGGTGCAAAGTATTCAGGATTTTGTTATTCATAGCCCTATGTCAGAACCAAAGATACCCATTCCTGAGTTGTTTTCTGGAGATAGATCTAGGTTTCAGAATTTTAAGAATAATTGTAAGTTATTTCTATCTCTGAGACCTCGTTCCTCTGGTGATTCCGCTCAGCAAGTAAAAATTGTTATCTCCTTGTTGCGTGGCGACCCGCAGGATTGGGCTTTCTCTCTGGCGCCAGGAGATCCTGCATTGCTTAATGTGGATGCGTTTTTTCTGGCTCTTGGATTGCTTTATGAGGAGCCTAATCTTGAGAATCAGGCAGAAAAAGCGTTGCTGGCCCTCTCTCAAGGGCAGGATGAAGCAGAGGTGTATTGTCAAAAATTTCGGAAATGGTCAGTGCTTACTCAATGGAATGAGTGTGCCCTGGCTGCAAATTTCAGAGAAGGTCTTTCTGAAGCCATTAAGGATGTTATGGTGGGGTTCCCCACCCCTACAAGTCTGAGTGATTCTATGGCTTTAGCCATTCAGGTTGATCGGCGTTTGCGGGAGCGCAAATCTGCTCATCCTTTGGCGGTATTTTCTGAACAGGGACCTGAGTCTATGCAATGTGATCGAACTCTGACCAGAATTGAGCGACAAAGTCATACACGTCAAAATGGGTTGTGCTTTTACTGTGGTGATTCTGCTCATGTTATCTCAGCATGCTCTAAACGCTTAAAAAAGGTTGCTAAACCTGTCACCATTGGTACTATACAGCCTAAATTTATTTTGTCTGTTACTTTGATTTGTTCTTTGTCGTCCTACTCGGTTATGGCCTTTGTGGATTCGGGTGCTGCCCTGAATCTGATGGATTTGTCATTTGCCAGGCGCTGTGGTTTTGTCCGGGAGCCTTTGGAATTTCCTATTCCTCTGAGGGGAATTGATGCTACGCCATTGGCTGAGAATAAACCTCAGTATTGGACGCAAATGACCATGTGCATGACTCCCGTTCATCAGGAGGTGATTCGCTTTCTTGTTCTGCATAATTTACATGATGTTGTCGTTTTGGGTCTGCCATGGCTGCAGGCTCATAATCCAGTTTTAGATTGGAAAGCTATGTCTGTGTCTAGTTGGGGTTGTCAGGGAATTCATGGCGATACTCCATTGGTGTCTATTGCTTCTTCCACTCCTTCTGTGGTCCCTGAGTTTTTGTCTGACTACCAGGATGTATTTGATGAGCCCAGGTCCAGTGTCCTGCCCCCTCATAGGGATTGTGACTGTGCTATAAATTTAATTCCTGGTAGTAAATTCCCTAAGGGACGACTTTTTAATTTGTCTATACCAGAGCATGCCGCGATGCGGAGTTATATAAAGGAGTCTTTGGAGAAGGGACATATTCGCCCATCCTCTTCCCCTCTTGGTGCAGGATTATTTTTTTGTGGCCAAGAAGGACGGTTCTTTGAGACCGTGTATAGATTATCGCCTTCTGAATAAAATCACAGTCAAATTTCAGTATCCTTTGCCACTATTGTCTGATTTGTTTGCTCGGATTAAGGGTGCCAGTTGGTTCACCAAGATAGATCTCCGTGGTGCGTATAATCTTGTGCGCATTAAGCAGGGAGATGAATGGAAAACAGCATTTAATACGCCCGAAGGCCATTTTGAGTACTTGGTGATGCCTTTTGGACTCTCTAATGCTCCTTCTGTGTTTCAGTCCTTCATGCATGACATTTTCCGAGAATATCTGGATAAATTTATGATTGTTTATCTGGATGACATTTTGGTTTTTTCTGATGATTGGGAGTCCTATGTGAAGCAGGTCAGGATGGTGTTTCAGGTCCTGCGTGCTAATGCTTTATTTGTGAAGGGCTCAAAGTGCCTCTTCGGAGTACAGAAGGTCTCCTTTTTGGGTTTTATTTTTTCTCCTTCTACTGTGGAGATGGACCCAGTCAAGGTCCAGGCTATTCATGACTGGACTCAGCCCACGTCTGTTAAGAGTCTTCAGAAGTTTTTGGGTTTTGATAATTTTTACCGTCGTTTCATCGCTAATTTTTCCAGTGTGGTTAAACCTTTGACGGATTTGACCAAGAAGGGCTCTGATGTGACTAATTGGTCTCCTGCGGCCGTGGAGGCCTTTCGGGAGCTTAAGCACCGGTTTTCTTCAGCTCCAGTCTTATGTCAGCCAGATGTCTCTCTCCCCTTCCAGGTCGAGGTTGATGCTTCCGAGATTGGAGCAGGGGCTGTTTTGTCGCAGAGAAGCTCTGAGGGCTCTGTGATGAAGCCGTGTGCTTTCTTTTCAAGAAAGTTTTCGCCTGCCGAGCGAAATTATGATGTTGGTAATCGGGAGTTGTTGGCTATGAAGTGGGCATTTGAGGAGTGGCGACATTGGCTCGAAGGAGCTAAACATCGTGTGGTGGTCCTGACTGATCACAAAAATCTGATTTACCTCGAGTCTGCCAAGCGCCTGAATCCTAGACAGGCTCGTTGGTCGTTGTTTTTCTCCCGTTTCAACTTCGTGGTCTCGTACCTGCCTGGTTCGAAGAACGTGAAAGCTGATGCACTTTCTAGGAGTTTTGTGCCTGACTCTCCGGGAGTTTCTGAGCCGGCTGGTATTCTCAGAGAGGGAGTGATTTTGTCTGCCATTTCTCCAGATTTGCGACGAGTGCTGCAGAAATTTCAGGCGGATAGACCTGACTGTTGTCCACCAGAGAGACTGTTTGTCCCGGATAGATGGACCAGCAGAGTTATTTCCGAGGTTCATTCTTCGGTGTTGGCGGGTCATCCTGGGATTTTTGGTACCAGAGATTTGGTGGCTAGGTCCTTCTGGTGGCCTTCCTTGTCGCGGGATGTGCGTTCCTTTGTGCAGTCTTGTGGGATTTGTGCTCGGGCTAAGCCTTGCTGTTCTCGTGCCAGCGGTTTGCTTTTGCCTTTGTCTGTCCCGAAAAGGCCTTGGACGCACATTTCCATGGATTTTATTTCGGATCTGCCAGTATCTCAGAAAATGTCTGTCATCTGGGTGGTGTGTGATCGTTTTTCAAAGATGGTCCACTTGGTGCCCTTGCCTAAGCTGCCTTCCTCCTCCGATTTGGTCACTCTATTTTTTCAGAATGTGGTTCGCTTGCACGGCATTCCTGAAAATATTGTGTCTGATAGAGGATCCCAGTTTCTGTCCAGGTTTTGGCGAACTTTTTGTGCTAAGATGGGCATTGATTTGTCTTTTTCGTCGGCCTTCCATCCTCAGACTAATGGCCAAACCGAGCAAACTAATCAGACGTTGGAGACTTATTTGAGATGTTTTGTTTCTGCTGATCAGGATGATTGGGTGACTTTTTTGCCATTGGCCGAGTTTGCCCTTAATAATAGGGCTAGTTCTGCTACCTTGGTTTCGCCTTTTTTCTGCAATTCTGGTTTCCATCCTCGTTTTTTCCTCGGGTCAGGTTGAGTCTTCTGACTGTCCTGGGGTGGATTCTGTGGTGGATAGGTTGCAGCAGATTTGGAGCCATGTGGTGGACAATCTGAAATTGTCACAGGAGAGGGCTCAGCGCTTTGCCAACCGCCGCCGCGGTGTGGGTCCCCGACTTCGTGTTGGGGATTTGGTGTGGCTGTCTTCTCGGTATGTTCCTATGAAGGTTTCATCTCCTAAGTTTAAGCCTCGCTTCATCGGTCCTTATAAGATCTTGGAAATCCTTAACCCGGTGTCTTTTCGTTTGGATCTCCCGGCATCGTTTGCCATCCATAATGTGTTCCATAGGTCTTTGTTGCGGAGGTATGTGGTACCTGTGGTTCCTTCTGTTGAGCCTCCTGCTCCGGTGCTGGTCGAGGGCGAATTGGAGTACGTGGTGGAGAAGATTTTGGATTCTCATATCTCTAGACGGAGACTTCAGTATCTGGTTAAGTGGAAGGGCTATGGTCAGGAGGATAATTCCTGGGTTGTCGCCTCTGATGTTCATGCGGCCGATTTGGTTCGTACCTTCCACGCAGCTCGTCCTGATCGCCCTGGGGGTCTTGATGAGGGTTCGGTGACCCCTCCTCAAGGGGGGGGGGTACTGTTGTGAACTCTATTTTTGGGCTCCCTCTAGTGGTCACAAGCGGTACTGTGTAGTGTTGTCTTTCTGCAGGTTGGCTTCATCACCTGGTTCGTTATCCTTGGTTGGTTTCCTATTTAGCTCACCTGGATACTCAGTTCCTTGCCTGCTATCAATGTATTCAGTGCTCTTCAGATTCCTGGTGACTACCTTGCTCCCAGTCTCTCCAAGACAAGCTAAGTTTTTGTTTGTTCAGTTTCTGATTATCAGCGTTCATCATGTTTTTTGTCCAGCTTGTTAAAATGTGATTTCTTACTTGCTGGTTGCTCTAGGGGACTGAGTTTCTCCCCTCACACCGTTAGTTGGTGTGGGGGTTCTTGAAATTTCAGTGTGGATATTTTGTAAGGGTTTTTTACTGACCGCATAGACCCCTTTTCTATTTTCTGCTATCTAGAATTAGTGGGCCTCTTTTGTTGAATCTGCTTTCACCCCTGTGTATGTGGCTTCCTCTTACCTCACCGTTATTATCTGTTGGGGGCTTCTATATCTTTTGGGGATTATTTCTCTGGAGGCAAGAGAGGTCTTTCTTTCTCTCTTGGGGTAGTTAGTTCCTCAGACTGGCTCGAGACGTCTAAGATTTTAGACACGTTCACCGGCTGCCTCTAGTGTGGTTGGATAGGTTCAGTTTTGCGGTCAGTCCAGTTTTCCACCTCCCTAGAGCTTGTCCTATGTTTAGTCACTTTGCTGGAGTAATTTGTGATCCTCAACCACTAAGGATCATAACAGGATCCGTCGCCCATAGGCGGCCATTCTATGGAATGACGAACGCGACGGATCCGTCGCGAACCGCCATTTCGGCGCAGACAAAAAACGTTACAATGGCCGTCAATGTCTAGATGACGTCCGCCAAATCTCGACGGATCCGTCACATGGCGGATGGAACGGACGACCATCCGCCACAATCCGTCGCTAATGCATGACTATGGGAAAATAGCGGAACCACCAAAAAAAATGGCGGATCCGCTATTTGATGAAAATGGCCGTTTCAGACTGACGCCAAAAGACTGAAGTGTGAAAGAGGCCTAACCCTAATGCCAACCCGATCCATAATCCTAATCACAACCCTAAGGATAATCGCAACCCTAACCTCAAAACAACCATAACCCTAATCAGAACCCTAAATCCAACACACCCCTAATCCTAATCTCAACCCTAACCTCAAACCTAACCCTAATCCCAATACACCCCTAATCCCAACCCTACCCTTAACCCTAATCCCAAACCTAACCGTAATCCCAAACGTAACCCTAATGCCAACCCTAATCCAAACCCTAATCCCAACCCTAACTTTAGCCGCAACCCTAGTCCTAACTTTAGCCCCAACTCTAACTATAGCCCTAACTTTAGCCCCAACCCTAACCCTAACCCTAAATTTAGCCCCAGCCCTAACCCTAAATTTAGCCCCAACCCTAACCCTAAATTTAGCTCCAACCCTAACCCTAAATTTAGCCCCAACCCTAACCCTAACCCTAGCCCTAACCCTAACCCTAGCCCTAACCCTAGCCCTAACCCTAACCCTAATTTTAGCCCCAACTCTTTCTCTCCTGCCGGCCGGCAGATGGCAGCAGAGAGCGGGCGCACTGCGCATGTGCCCGCCATTTTATTTTTATAGGAAGAAGCCGGCCGGCAGGAGAAGACACAGGAGGACCCAGGGACACCGGTAAGTATGATAGGGTCCCCGAATCCCCCTATTTCTCTGTCCTCTGATGTGCGATCACATCAGAGGACAGAGAATTACACATCCCTTTTTTTTTTTTTGCGTTCGCCGGTAAACAGTTAATTACCGGCGATCGCAAAACAGGGGTCGGTAAAACCGACCCTGATCATGTTCTTTGGGGTCTCGGCTACCCCCAGCAGCCGAGACCCCAAAGATCTCCCAGGTGCCGGCCGGCGGGCGCACTGCGCGTGCCATTTTTAAGATGGCGGCGCCCATGGGGAACCACGAGGAGCACCGGGGGAGACAGGTGAGTATTGGGGGGGCATCGGGGGCGACCGGGGACCCCATTTCTCTGTCCTCCGATGTGCGATCACATCGGAGGACAGAGAAATTAAATGGGAAATCGCGTTTTTTGTTTTTTTTTGCGATCGCCGGTAAACGGTTAATTACCGGCGATCGCAACTCGGGGGTCGGTAAAAAAAACCCGAATCATGTTCTCTGGGGTCTCGGCTACCCCCGGTAACCGAGACCCCAGAGAAAATCCGACTCTGGGGGGCGCTATTCACTTTTTCCACAGCGCTGTTAATTAACGGCGCTGTGGTTTAAGTACCCTTAGCGGCCGCCGTTAAAAGGCGTATCAGCGGTCGTTAAGGGGTTAACTAGTATCATAGATGTCAACAAATTGGTATTGGCAGTGCCAGGCATTGAATTATGTCAGCGCATAGACTAAACATTGGTGGAGCTGTGCGAGATAATTTTGCACGTGGTAGAGCACAGTTTGAGCTGGGGGGGGAACTCTCTTGTGGCCGGCGGTACCGTCCCAGGGCCCCTCATGTTACAACGGTGTGTCTGACGTTGGGTGCGCACCACCACCGCCAGAGACACTTCATTGTACTATGAGGGACCCAGTGGCAGTGCCATCGACCAAAAGCGGGCACACCCACCTCTTCAGACAAACAGCACTGTAACGGGTGCTTGTGCCAAGTGGCGAGACCACGGCCCCGTGGGGGGAATTTTCCCATTGAGGGAGGTGTAAACATGTCATATGCTGGACAAACAGCTGCTGCAAATTAAGAGATTGGACCAGTCCACAAGCAAGACCTTTTTATAGGAAAGCTAGGTGTCAGCCGTGAAAGGTGGGGCAAAATAATTTGAAATCCAGGAGTGGTTCATTTTAATGAAGGTGAGATCATCCACATTTTGGGTAGCCAGATGAGTCCTTTTTTCGGTTAATATTGAACCAGCAGCACTGAATACTCTTTCTGATAGCACACTAGCTGCTGGGCAAGCAAGCTCCTGCAATGCATATTCTGCCAATTCAGGCCAGGTGTCTAATTTGGATGCCCAGTAATCAAATGGGAATGACGGTGGAGGGAGAACATCGATAAGGGATGAAAAATAGTTAGTAACCATACTGGACAAATGTTGTCTCCTGTCACTTTGAATAGATGCTGCAGTACCTGTCCTGTCTGCGGTCATTGCGAAATCACTCCACAACCTGGTCAGAAAACCCCTTTGTCCAACTTCACTTCTGATCTGTGCACCTCTAACACCTCTGCCCTGTAGCCCCCTGCAGCTTGTGTGAGAACCATCACCGGCGCTGTGTTCTGAGAATGCCTGAATCAAACGGTCTACAAAAGTAGCTTGTTTGGTTGCTAATATTTGTTCGAGGTTCTCATGTGGCATAATATTTTGCAATTTGCCTTTATAGCGAGGGTCAAGGATGCAGGCCAACCAGTAATCGTCATCGCTCATCATTTTACTAATGCGTGGGTCCCTTTTGAGGATACGTAAGGCATAATCCGCCATGTGGGCCAAAGTTCCAGTTGTCAAATCTGCGGTTGTGCTGGTTTGAGGGGCAGTTACAGGCAAATCTACGTCACTTGTCTCCCTTAAAAAAACAGAACCCGGCCTTGCAACGCCACTAATTTCTGTTGGCCCAGGAGAAGCTTCCTCATTAAAAAAGTACTCATCCCCATCATCCTCCTCGTCCTCCTCCTCCTCTTCGCCAGCTACCGCGTTCTCTACACGGCCCTGACCAGACAATGGCTGACTGTCATCAAGGCTTTCCTCTTCCTCGGCTGCAGACGCCTGCTCCTTTATGTGCGTCAAACTTTGCATCAGCAGACGCATTAGGGGGATGCTCATGCTTATTATGGCGTTGTCTGCACTAACCAGCTGTGTGCATTCCTCAAAATACTGAAGGACTTGACACAGGTCTTGTAGCTTCGACCACTGCACACCTGACAACTCCATGTCTGCCATCCAACTGCCTGCCCGTGTATCCTCCCACAAATACATAATAGCACGCCTCTGTTCGCACACTCTCTGAAGCATGTGCAGTGTGGAGTTCCACCTTGTTGCAAAAACGATGATTAGGCGATGCTGAGGAAGGTTCAAAGAACGCTGATAGTTCTGCATACGGCTGGAGTGTACGGGCGAACGGCGGATATGCGAGCAAAGTCTGCGCACTTTGAGGAGCAGGTCGGGTAACCCCGGATAACTTTTCAGGAAGCACTGCACCACCAGGTTTAAGGTGTGAGCCAGGCAAGGAATGTGTTTCAGTTGGGAAAGGGCTATGGCAGCCATGAAATTCCTTCCGTTATCACTCACTACCTTGCCTGCCTCAAGATGTACAGTGCCCAGCCATGACTGAGTTTCTTTCTGCAAGAACTCGGACAGAACTTCCGCGGTGTGTCTGTTGTCGCCCAAACACTTCATTGCCAATACAGCCTGCTGACGCTTGCCACTAGCTGTCCCATAATGGCACACCTGGTGTGCAACAGTGGCAGCTGCGGATGGAGTGGATGTGCGACTGCGGTCTGTGGACGAGCTCTCGCTTCTGCAGGAGAAGGAGGAGGAAGAGGAGGAGGGGGGGGCGAACGCCTACAGCCAACTCTTTCCTTGACCGTGGGCTAGGCAGAACTGTCCCAATATTGCTGTCCCCTGTGGACCCTGCATCCACCACATTCACCCAGTGTGCCGTGATGGACACGTAACGTCCCTGGCCATGCCTACTGGTCCATGCATCTGTTGTCAGGTGCACCTTTGTAGTCACAGACTGCCTGAGTGCATGGACGATGCGGTCTTTAACATGCTGTTGGAGGGCTGGGATGGCTTTTCTAGAAAAGAAGTGCCGACTGGGTAGCTCGTAGCGTGGTACAGCGTAGTCCATCAGCGCTTTGAAAGCTTCGCTTTCAACTAACCGGTAGGGCATCATCTCTAATGAGATTAGTCTAGCAATGTGGGCGTTCAAACCCTGTGTACGCGGATGCGAGGATGAGTACTTCCTTTTCCTAACAAGAGTCTCATGTAGGGTGAGCTGGACTGGAGCTGGAGATCGTGGAACTAGCGGTGGTGCCGGTGGACATGGGTGAGTGAGAGAGGGTTGGAGATGGTATTCTTGCCGGTGCCCTACATGCAGTGTTTCCTACTACTAACCTGGTGATTCCCTGACTGCTTTGGCCTGGCGACGAAAGCTGCACAGATAGTGCAGGTGGCGCGGGAAATGGTGGGCTTACAGGGAGGGAAGGGATGTAGCGTTGCTGACTAGCTTCATTGGCCGAGGGTGTTGCAACCTTTAGGGACGTTTGGTAGTTAGTCCAGGCTTGCAAATGCATGGTGGATAAATGTCTATGCATGCAACTTGTATTTAGACTTTTAAGATTCTGACCTCTGCTTAAGGTAATTGAACATTTTTGACAGATGACTTTGCGCTGATCATTTGGATGTTGTTTAAAAAAATGCCAGACTGCACTCTTTCTACTATCGGATACCTTTTCAGGCATTGCAGACTGAGCTTCTTTAACTGGATGGCCACGCTGTCCTCCAACTGGTTTTGATTTTGCCACACGTTTTTGGCCAGATACGGGCCCGGCAGATGGAACCTGTTGTGATGTTGATGCCTGCTGCGGCTCCTCCTCCGCTTCAGAACTACTGCCGCCTGCACCCTGTTCCCCCAATGGCTGCCAATCGGGGTCAACAACTGGGTCATCTATGACCTCCTCTTCTATGTCGTGTGCAACTTCGTCTGTGTCACCGTGTAAGCCGGTGGTATTGCGTTCGTGACGGGGCACCATAGTCTCCGCTGGGTTTGATTCTGCCTCAGTACACTGCGAGGGCAATGTTCTGGTCTGAGTCAAAGGAACAGCATAGTAATCTGGCTGTGGCTGTGCATCTGTACACTCCATGTCCGATTCAACTTCGAATGGGCATGGCCTGTTAACTGTTTCACTGTCTAACCCAGGAACGGTATGTGTAAAGAGCTCCATGGAGTAACCTGTTCTGTCGACTGACGCATCCTTCACTGTTGTTCTGGGTGAAGGACACAAGGAAGCGACTTGTTCCTGACCGGGAGCATCCACTGACGATGCACTGCTCTGACATTTGGCACTTTCCGAGGAGGAGGCGAAAGAGCTAGAGGCAGAGTCAGCAATGAAAGCCAATACTTGTTCCTGCTGCTCCGGCTTCAAAAGTGGTTTTCCTACTCCCAGAAAAGAGAGCGTTCGAGGCCTTGTGTAGCCAGGCAACGAACCTGGCTCAACAACTCGAGACTTAGGTGCTGTACTGCTTTTACCACGACCACCTGATGCTCCACCACCACTACCATCATTACCAGCTGACAATGACCGCCCACGGCCACGACCTCTTCCACTAGACTTCCTCATTGTTTGCAAAACGTAACCAAAGTAACGGTATTTGTTACTGTAAAACAACTTATAAGGTGAACTCAAACTTCTGTAGGATTTATATATACCTTTATAGGTGCCTGACACTGAAAGGAAAATCAGGCTCAATGTTACACTCTAGGTTTTCTGTGCCCCAATAATTTGAGACAGATGGCACACACAGGACCAGCACTCAAGCAGAAATGCCAATCTTAATCTCCCACTATTTTATTTTTTTTTTTCTGGGAGAATTTAAAAACAAAAAACAAAAAACAATATTACACACTAGGTTTTCTGTGGCACACAATGAGAGACAGATGCCACACACAGGACTGGCACAGAGGCAGACTTGCCAATCTTTATCTCCCACTAATTATTTTTTTTTTTAAAGGGGGAATTTACCCCAAAAAAATAAATGGCCAAGTATTACACAGTGGTTTTCCGTGGCACACAATGAGAGACAGATGCCACACACAGGACTGGCACAGAGGCAGACTTGCCAATCTTTATCTCCCACTAATTATTTTTTTTTTTACAGGGAGAATTTACCCCCAAAAAATAAATGGCCAAGTATTACACAGTGTTTTTTGGTGGCACACAATGAGAGACAGATGCCACACACAGGACTGGCACAGAGGCAGACTTGCCAATCTTTATCTCCCACTAATTATTTTTTTTTTAAAAGGGAGAATTTAGAAAAAAATAAATAAATAAAAAAAAATATTACACACTAGGTTTTCTGTGGCACACAATGAGAGACAGATGCCACACACAGGACTGGCACAGAGGCCGACTTGCCAATCTTTATCTCCCACTAATTATTTTTTTTTTTACAGGGAGAATTTACCCCAAAAAAAAAATGGCCAAGTATTACACAGTGGTTTTCGGTGGCACACAATGAGAGACAGATGCCACACACAGGACTGGCACAGAGGCAGACTTGCCAATCTTTATCTCCCACTAATTATTTTTTTTTTACAGGGAGAATTTACCCCCAAAAAATAAATGGCCAAGTATTACACAGTGGTTTTCGGTGGCACACAATGAGAGACAGATGCCACACACAGGACTGGCACAGAGGCAGACTTGCCAATCTTTATCTCCCACTAATTTTTTTTTTTTTTAAAGGGAGAATTTAGAAAAAAAAAAAAAAAAAGGCCCAGTATTACACAGTGGTTTTTGGTGGCACACAATGAGAGACAGATGCCACACACAGGACTGGCACAGAGGCAGACTTGCCAATCTTTATCTCCCACTAATTTTTTTTTTTTTTTACAGGGAGAATTTACCCCCAAAAAATAAATGGCCCAGTATTACACAGTGGTTTTTGGTGGCACACAATGAGAGACAGATGCCACACACAGGACTGGCACAGAGGCAGACTTGCCAATCTTTATCTCCCACTAATTATTTTTTTTTTTTACAGGGAGAATTTACCCCCCAAAAATAAATGGCCAAGTATTACACAGTGGTTTTCGGTGGCACACAATGAGAGACAGATGCCACACACAGGACTGGCACAGAGGCAGACTTGCCAATCTTTATCTCCCACTAATTTTTATTTTTTTTTTTAAAGGGAGAATTTAGAAAAAAAAAAAATATTACACACTAGGTTTTCTGTGGCACACAATGAGAGACAGATGCCACACACAGGACTGGCACAGAGGCAGACTTGCCAATCTTTATCTCCCACTAATTATTTTTTTTTTAAAAGGGAGAATTTACCCCCAAAAAATAAATGGCCAAGTATTACACAGTGGTTTTCGGTGGCACACAATGAGAGACAGATGCCACACACAGGACTGGCACAGAGGCAGACTTGCCAATCTTTATCTCCCACTAATTATTTTTTTTTTACAGGGAGAATTTACCCCAAAAAAATAAATGGCCAAGTATTAGACAGTGGTTTTCGGTGGCACACAATGAGAGACAGATGCCACACACAGGACTGGCAAAGAGGCAGACTTGCCAATCTTTATCTCCCACTAATTTATTTTTTTTTTAAAGGGAGAATTTAGAAAAAAAAAAAAAAAAAAGGCCCAGTATTACACAGTGGTTTTTGGTGGCACACAATGAGAGACAGATGCCACACACAGGACTGGCACAGAGGCAGACTTGCCAATCTTTATCTCCCACTAATTTTTTTTTTTTTTTTTACAGGGAGAATTTACCAAAAAAAAATAAATGGCCAAGTATTACACAGTGGTTTTCGATGGCACACAATGAGAGACAGATGCCACACACAGGACTGGCACAGAGGCAGACTTGCCAATCTTTATCTCCCACTAATTATTTTTTTTTTTTACAGGGAGAATTTACCCCAAAAAAATAAATGGCCAAGTATTACACAGTGGTTTTCGGTGGCACACAATGAGAGACAGATGCCACACACAGGACTGGCACAGAGGCAGACTTGCCAATCTTTATCTCCCACTATTTTTTTTTTTTTTTTTTTTAAAGGGAGAATTTAGAAAAAAAAAAAAAAAAAAGGCCCAGTATTACACAGTGGTTTTCGGTGGCACACAATGAGAGACAGATGCCACACACAGGACTGGCACAGAGGCAGACTTGCCAATCTTTATCTCCCTGCCGTAATCTCAGAAAAGTATGGCAGGCAGCTATAAAAAGGACTGCTGCACACAAAAGTGGGGACAAACACACAAGATAGCTGTGCAGAAAGGAAGGAACAACAGGATTTGTGCTTTGAAAAAAGCAGTTGGTTTGCACAGCGCACGGCGTACACACACAGCAACGCAGCTATCAGGGTCAGGGAGCCTTCTAGGGCAGCCCAATGAGCGACAGCGCTGAGGAAAAAAAATGTAGCTTCCACTGTCCCTGCAAACAAAAGGTGGTGTTGGACAGTGGAAATCGCTACAGCACAAGCGGTTTGTAGCTTTATGTACCCTGCCTATCACTATCCCTGCTTCTGAAGAAGCGGCAGCAACCTCTCCCTACGCTCAGATCAGCAGCAGTAAGATGGCGGTCGGCGGGAACGCCCCTTTATAGCCCCTGTGACGCCGCAGAAAGCAAGCCAATCACTGCAATGCCCTTCTCTAAGATGGTGGGGACTGAGATCTATGTCATCACGCTGCCCACACTCTGCGTCCACCTTCATTGGCTGAGAAATGGCGCTTTTAGCGTCATTGAAACGCGACTTTGGCGCAAAAGTCGCGTACCGCATGGCCAACCCCACACAGGGATCGGGTTGGTTTCATGAGACGCCGACTTTGCCAAAAGTCGGCGACTTATGAAAATGAACGATCCGTTTCGCTCAACCCTAGTTAAGAGTCCATCAGACGTCAGTGAATTTTCCCCTATGTGACAAAAGATCCGAGTTTCATCAGTGTTTTGGATCAGATTTTCATCAGTGTTTGGTCAGTGTTCGTTTTTACCATCAGAGTTTTATCAGTTTTTCTCATTCAAACAGTCTGTGAAATGGGACAGGACACAGATGGCATCCAGGCGCTGCACGTGGTACCTACATTTCATATTGCTGCCGTCACGTTCTCTATGTCTTGTATCTTATGTTCAGCTAAAGTGGCATCTCCAGTTAAAAAATTAAGTAATTCCAGAATGTAAAATTTAACGTATAACGTATATGGAGTCATATTAACTGGTTCCCCCACTTTTGCATCCCTGTGCTGTGGGTCTGCTATTTTAGGGTCCCCTCGTATTTTACAAGATGGCTGCAGTGCTTCTCAGACTATCAGATATTGCTTCTTTTCATATATCAAATTTTTCCCAGAAAGTTACTTTAAATGTGCTTAAGACAGCAAGTTATATAATTAATATACTTCAGTTATCAAAGATCTCAAAACTTATGCTCCGGTCTTGGGTCTGAGCAGGTTCACTTCCGGCTCGTGTTCAATGCTGGACGGCATTTCCACTGTCATCATTCTGTATGTGAAGAGGACTGGCTGATGGCTCATATCATTAGTCTAGCCAGCCCCCTTCTCAATCACATCAATTAAAGAGATGGTACCAGGCATAGAGCAAGTTAGGAAAATGCATACTAGCATTTCTAACCTAATGCTGTGTAGGTCATAATCCTATAGTGAATGGAGATTGGGTCAGCCTAATTTGAGCCCCTCTTCCTATGGACCCCATAGGAGCCCGTTTTACAAAAATCAACCTATAGTGATCTACATTTGCTGCCGCACAGAGCCACTGCCTGATTAAGACCCGGTAAGTAATGGGATCTGGGTGTTTTACATCCTCTGTTGTTTGCCCTCTCCGATTGCAATTAATATAATTCTTGCTCCATTAAACCACATCCCTCACCCCAGACAAGTACACACCGGCGGCACTTGGCAAAGGCAGAATTGATCGTTCTGAATGCAATTTATTATTCTAGTTATTCCAGTTTCATTGTTAATTTGCCGCTGCTCGCAAAGGTCAATGAGAAAAAAATGTCTTCTGGTTTGCCAATCATTACACAATTTGGATACAGATCAGGATTTCAATGAAGATTTAGTTAAACATTCTAGAAGATTAGCGCATGAAATTATGTATCACGATTGTGTCTTTTGTACTAAGCAAACAGATGGGGAGCAGAATTTCATGGACAAACTACATAAAGGCTATGGACACCGTCGTACAGATTTTCTTGTAATTGCTAATCTGCTTTCTCCTTATTTCTCTGTTAAAGGGGTTGGCCTCTACTTTTTTTTCTTATTCCTAGGGATAGGCCATCATTATCTGCTCAGTGAGGGTGCGACACCCGGCACCTCCACCGATCAACTGATACCAGTGCCGGCCGGAAGTTCTCGAATTCTGCCGTGACGCAGCAGTTCCATCATTTCTATAGTGGCCGAGTACTGCAAATCCAATTGGGTGGATCTTCAGTTCCGCGAAAACAGCAAATCTGAATATATCTGTTTGGGAATATCCCAAAAATCCCACCAATATTAGAGAAACATAGATATAGTAGGAATTAAAACATAACCTTTATTATGTAAGGTAAAAACTAAACACCAACAAAAAAAAAACCAATAGTGTCACCCCAAGAGAAGGTACTGAATGATATAACCTGTATGGTAAAGTACCATTAATGAATAGTACCAAAAGATTAAGTAGGAACAATCGCTACACACACCAAGTGTGCTGTCCCAAACTGTCAAGATACCTCTAGTTTGTAACAAAAGCACACATAAGTGCAAAAAATGCTCTACCAGGTAATCTTATTTATATAGGTATCAGCAGGTGTCAAAGGCAAATTATAGACAGGCGGGTAGCCCTTTAGGGATTGACAGGATATTGTCTCCCGACATCGCTGACTTATGGATTTCTCCGCTCCAGCGAACTGTGGGCTTCACCTACCTGGTCTACGGCAATTGGTGAGATCATTCCTGTTTTAAACATTTATATGATGTCTACCTGATTATCTTATCCCGCCTGTCTATAATTTGCCTTTGACACCTGCTGATACCTATATAAATAAGATTACCTGGTAGAGCATTTTTTGCACTTATGTGTGCTTTTGTTTCAAACTAGAGGTATCTTGACAGTTTGGGACAGCACACTTGGTGTGTGTAGCGATTGTTCCTACTTAATCTTTTGGTACTATTCATTAATGGTACTTTACCATACAGGTTATATCATTCAGTACCTTCTCTTGGGGTGACACTATTGGTTTTTTTTTTGTTGGTGTTTAGTTTTTACCTTACATAATAAAGGTTATGTTTTAATTCCTACTATAGCCCTGGATCTTCAGTTCCCAGCCACGGCTACTATAGTGTTGACAGCTGTGTTCCGTCAGCATCCGAGAACTTCCGTCTGCCGCAGGTAACAGCTGATCGGTGGAGGAACCTGGTGTCGCACCACCATCGATCAACAATGGGAACACCATCTAGTGCCTTCCTCCATTGCATCCTCTATGTTTTATAAATATTTTAAGTCTTTGGCTACACGTCGTCCTTGGCCAAAGATTGTTGTGTATATCGCAGCTTAATACAGGAGAATGGGGTCACATCGTGACCCATAGGGTACCACGGCCGAAGCAAGCAAGTGGCAAACTGTTTGTTAGGCAATCCCTGCATGTGTTGTGGCTGTCGAACATCCATGAGACATGCAGGCGCGGGGACTCGAACACATTATTCAAGCATGCTGAAGACACTCGGATATCACCAGAGCATGCTGAGATAACACCTTATCCCAGCACGCTTGCTCATCACTAGTCTCCAACCTGACGCTCTCCAGGGACATAAGCATGCACCAATAGCCTGAAGCTATCAGAACATGTTGGGAGTTGTAGTGTCGTAACAGATGGAGCGACAAATGCTGTACATCACAAAAAGTGTCTGACAACATTTATGACACAAAATCTGTAAGTGGGAATTTTCATATCCTGCATTAGGATTAATATATTACACAGTAACGACACACCAAACACAAACAGACAAGAACAAACATGGTATTGTGAAATATTCAGCCCTCTCCAAGCCGCGCAGGACCGCTCTGTTTGTTTAATGGAAGTTGAGGGCTTTGCTGCTTATTTTGGTCAAAGTATTGCTATGTTTGCCGACCGCATCTCGGTACACCCAGTTCTCACTAATAACAGAGAACTAATCCCGCATCTACTGTTTTTAAGTCAAAAGACACAATGTCTGAATTTTCCGTGTGAAAATAACACTGAGGATTCCAATACGTTCCCACGTGGTGAATCCACTGCGTGTTACTGTAGCAGCACTGTGTAAGAGAATTCACCAAATATCATCCGTGAAAAATCTGCAGCATAAACCGACCCGCGAGGCGTAATGTCAGTCTGCAGCATAAACCGACCCGCGAGGCGTAATGTCAGTCTGCAGCATAAACCGACCCGCAAGGCGTAATGTCAGTCTGCAGCATAAACCGACCCGCGAGGCGTAATGTCAGTCTGCAGCATAAACCGACCCGCGAGGCGTAATGTCAGTCTGCAGCATAAACCGACTCGCGAGGCGTAATGTCAGTCTGCAGCATAAACCGACCCGCGAGGCGTAATGTCAGTCTGCAGCATAAACCGACCCGCGAGGCGTAATGTCAGTCTGCAGCATAAACCGACCCGTGAGGCGTAATGTCAGTCTGCAGCATAAACCGACCCGCGAGACGTAAAGTCAGTCTGCAGCATAAACCGACCCGCGAGGCGTAATGTCAGTCTGCAGCATAAACCGACCCGTGAGGCGTAATGTCAGTCTGCAGCATAAACCGACCCGCGAGGCGTAATGTCAGTCTGCAGCATAAACCGACCCGCGAGGCGTAATGTCAGTCTGCAGCATGCCAACATATGGCGCAGATACACTGTATGGACAGAAGTATTGGGACACATCTCACCTACAGGAGGTTGCATGACGCCCTGTTGTACATCCATAGGTGTTTATATGTAGACGCAACATCTCCCACTCTTCTGGGAAGGCTATAAACTCGCCACTTAGCATTTGCCAAACCCAGACTCGTCCATCAGATGCCAGATAGTATGATCACACACACCATGGAACATGTTTCCTTTACTCCAGTGGTAGTGGCTTTACACCACTACATCTGACTCATGTCATTGTGCTTGGTGGCTTGGTGATGTAAGGCTACATGCAGCTGCTCATCTACGGAAACCCAAGCCATGAAGCTCCTGGTGCACAATTTTTGTGCTTATGTTAATGCTTGTGGGGATCTGGCAGTTTTGGTAACTTTGCCACCCTCCACGTTGTATCGTTTTGGGGTCTCCATTTTGTGACCGATTTGCTGTGGTTCCGTCCACTTCTCAATAATATCACTCATAGATGATATTTGGGAGGAAAGAAATGTCAAAAACAGACTTGTTACCCTGGTGGCTCCTATTACAGGATTGCAGTGGCATCTATGAGCTCTTTACCACAAAAGTAGTAAAAACAGACGGCATGGCGAGGGGCCGGATATTATACACTGGGGGCAATGAGACTGAATGAAAAATGTGATTTTTTTTATTAAGACGTGCATTCTAATACTTCTCTCCATACAGTGACACTGCAGATTTGATACCCGCGGTGTGTAAATTTATGCTGTCAAATTTCACAATTTTTTACAGCAAAATCCACACTATTTGGAGCTATGTGGATACATTCTGGAGCAGCACATAATCAATGGTCATGGAGGGACAAGTACTATTGTCTGTACTTGTCTCTATGTGTCTGGGCACAGGCAAAGCGAATAAGAAGTGTTGGCCATTTTTCATCTCGTCCTGTCTTTCCTCCTATCTCCATAGCGGCATATTAATAGGAAGATGAGATGTGACTACCTCCCAACAAACAGCATTTGTTCTTATCTGAAGTCTATGGCTTTACAGGCAGATGCCAGTAAATGGATAGAACAAGCAAATACAGAAGTGTGAATGACGCCTTATCAAGCAAAACTGCGCCTGTAAAGGAGATATATACTGTACATGCGGCAGATTTTGCTGTAGAAATGTCAAACTTGCTAACTAAATGCTCAAAACAATGGACATATGAAACTATGTAAAAAAAAATACTACTGTTCATATCTTCAGTCTTTTCAGCATCTTTTTACTGCCATAGGTTTTGAAAGACACCAAGCGGTTAAAATAAGTGACTTCCATTTTTCAAGCGTTTTCTGCTTACTTTATAATACAAGTCAAAGGGAAGGTTTGAAAGAAGACTCCAGTTTTTACTTATAGTTTCTTAACTACTCAATGGAGTTAAAAAAAACACGAGTAAAATGGTAGAAAAAAACTGCTGGTGTCCAAAAACAGAGAAAAAGCACTCAGGAAATGACAAAAAAAATACTAAAAAAGACACTTCAGGAAAAAAAATGCAGGTGTTTCCAGAATTGTCATCCTCTTGAAAAATTTGGCCTGGAAAATATATATATGCTAAGAAGTGTGCGTAGGTCATAGAGAGAGCATGCTATACCCTGTGTGTCCAGTAGAGGGAGGCAGCTTGTAAGTCTGCAGTGATCAGTAGTGTTGAGCATTCCGATACCGGTATTTCGGTACTTGCCGCGTATCGGATACCGGAATCGGAAGTTCCCAGATTCAAACTGCACGAAATCAGCCAATGAGACTGATTCCAAGTGTGGGCACATCCTGTTCAGCATGGAGGGCATGAAACTACTGGCAAGGCTGTGATTGGCTGCTGAAATGATGTCATGATGCAGTTTAAAAGTCGCTGGCGCCATTTTGCGATCACTCTGCTGTGAATTCAGTTAGTGACAGGACGCTGTTTGCTGACTGAGGGCCAGTTTAGAGATAGCGATTTGCTTCTTTGTGCTTTTCCAAGGCTAATTTAGCAACCGCTGTGTTCACCTACTAATCACCTTGCTTTTGCCTTGTAGCGCTGTTTTCACAGCGATCTGCAAGGTCTGTGTGTGTGTGTGTGTGAGTGCAGCCCACTCTCTAGTCTGAGTGCAGCCATAGGCCATCCATAGCTGGTGGTATTCAGTTCAGGGAGGGTGGTTCATTGCCTCATACTGTTTTTTTTTGTTTTTGTTTTTTTCAAGTAGTGTAGTCTGCTGCTAATTTTTGTCTGTGAGCAGCCATAGCCTGGTTGTCTCCAGCTCAGGGTTCTTCACTGCGTCATACCGTAAAATCAATTTTCCTTTTCTGTTAAGTAGTGTAGTCTGCTGCTAATTTTTTTTAAAAAATCCTATTAGTGTCTTTCCACCCGTCTCCAGCTAATTTGTGGAAAAACACTACATAGGATAACGTAGAGGAGGGTTTTTGGGCCTTGCAGCGCCGTTTACGGCTGTCTGCACGGTCTCCGTGTGACTGCAGCTCGCCCTGTAGTCTGTGAGCAGCCATAGCCTGGTTGTCTCCAGCCCAGGGTTCTTCACTGCGTCATACCGTAAAATCAATTTTCCTTTTCTTTTAAGTAGTGTAGTTGCAGCGCCCCAGAGTCCTGGTCGTTGCAGTACTGTGGATCCGCCACTATGGGGAGCCATGGTGCGTTCGATGGCACTGAAGGAGTTCCTCTGAGCAGGTATCACAGACACCAATATGTTTCACAGCTGGGCCTCCGGGGGGAGCTAAGGGTTCTATTCATTAG
Organism: Ranitomeya variabilis; assembly: GCF_051348905.1. NCBI lineage: Eukaryota > Metazoa > Chordata > Amphibia > Anura > Dendrobatidae > Ranitomeya > Ranitomeya variabilis. Next base: position 465,779,481 of record NC_135233.1, read on the forward strand.
GCCACTCCCCACCATAGTGGGTAAACTGGGGGTCAGGCAGGAAGTTAGAAGAGAAAGCTGACTGGATTGAACGAAGCAACACCTTGTGGCAGAGGGTGTTGTGGAGGAAGAGACAGTAGGGCCTCTGTCAGGGGTGGGATCCTGACAGAGGCTTGGCATTGGAAAGAACGTAACGGGACCGTGCCTGCTCAGCATAGCGGCGGTGCCCTAAGAAAGGACTAGAAGCGAGATAGATTGTGCTGAGTGAGAAACGAGATCAAGCGAAAGGAGAATACCAGTAGGGGTCATGCTGTAAGACCGGAGCAACACCCTACTGAGGCGCATTACCGGTGGCCGGAACGCCGAGGGAGTATTTCATTAGACAGCTTCAAGCAATACTCTAAACAGCGGCAGGACAGTCAGTCTCAGGCGGGCTGTCTCACCTAAATCACCTATGAAGTCTTGGGAGGCAATTGCGGGAGAGGGGCGTCTCTAGGGTCCCGGAAGAACTCCAGGCCTACCCGACAAACGGGTGCCGTTCTAACTATAACATCAGGAAGGGACGGAAGATTAGCAGAAGATCAGTTAATCGAGTTGTGAGGGAACACGAGAAACAGACACAACGGTTGTGGGGTACTTTCCGTAAGCACAGCAGGGAAGGACTACAACACATAGCGCTAAGAAGGAAGGCACCGATTTCCACCTGTGAAGTGAACTCTGGAGGTGCCATTGGACCGGCCGGACTTGCGCAGCCTGGTGAACCATATTCTGGACTGAGGACTCAGAGATCTCCAGTAAAGAGGTAAAGAGACTGCAACCTGGTGTCCTCGTTATTTACCGCGACCTGCACCCCACAACTGCACCGTTACAACACCACTTATTGCACCGGACGTCCCCCACTGACAGACAGGGCCACGGACCGGGTCTAGCCACCGTGACAACCCCAGGACTGAGACCTAGAGGCCCGGCTCCGGGTACCACTCGGCCCTGCGGCGGTGTGGGGGGCGCTCCATAGTCTGCTGCTAATTTTTTTTAAAAAATCCTATTAGTGTCTTTCCACCCGTCTCCAGCTAATTTGTGGAAAAACACTACATAGGATAACGTAGAGGAGGGTTTTTGGGCCTTGCAGCGCCGTTTACGGCTGTCTGCACGGTCTCCGTGTGACTGCAGCTCGCCCTGTAGTCTGTGAGCAGCCATAGCCTGGTTGTCTCCAGCCCAGGGTTCTTCACTGCGTCATACCGTAAAATCAATTTTCCTTTTCTTTTAAGTAGTGTAGTCTGCTGCTAATTTTTTTTTTTAAATCCTATTAGTGTCTTTCCACCCGTCTCCAGCTAATTTGTGGAAAAACACTACATAGGATAACGTAGAGGAGGGTTTTTGGGCCTTGCAGCGCCGTTTACGGCTGTCTGCACGGTCTCCGTGTGACTGCAGCTCTCTCTGTTGTCAGTTCAGCCCCCAAAAAATAAATAAATAATAAAGTTCACCAAACACACCAGTGACACCACTTTACATTTGTGTAGGCCACATTAGCTCATATTAAAGTCTAGTCCACACTTTAGAAAATTAGTGTTTCTTATACCTGTTAGGAGTTGTTCAGGAATAAGCACACAAAGCCGTTAGTACTTTTCTGCTTATCTTTATCAGTCAACCAAGATGAAGAAGGCAGTGAGTAAGGCACGTGGGCGTGGGCGTGGGCGCGGAGCAGGGAGGGGACGTGGGGATTCTGTGCCCGCTGCGGGCACCGGTGACTCATCAGCACCCACTTTCACCAGGGAACAGTCATTCATGCGTAGCTTTGTCGCAGAGCGCCGTACACCGCTGCTGCGTGAAGACCAAATTGAAGCCGTTGTCGGATGGATGGCAGCTAATGCATCAACTTCAATTAGTGCCACTTCCTCTCAGACACAGAGCACTGGAGAGCAGCCATCTGTCTCTTCACCACCTGCCAAATTGCCCAGGCAGACAGAGAGCCCAGGACAGGAGCCGTCTCTACTTCTGTTCTCTGAATCTCTTGGCTTGGAAACAGGGGGCCAGCCAAGCAGCATTGGAGAAATGGAAGAAGAGGCAGGGTGCAGTGATGCCCAACAGCTTTTTCTCTCTTCCTCTGAAGAGGCGGGTGGGGCAGTGCCTCCGGTCACCACATCGCAGGCCGCATCCGCTGATGATGACACTCAGGTGCCACTTACTGCTGCGTGCTCTGCTGCTGAGACTACCCAGGAGGAGCAGTTGGGGGCAGAGGGTAGTGTAGATGATGAGGTCCTTGACCCATCTTGGCGTGAGGGACAGGAAGGTGGTGGGAGCAGCTCTGAGGAAGAGATTCCCCGTACGGCCCAAAGAGGGAGAGGGAGGGGGAAGACTGCGGATCCTGCAGCCTCCGCTTTGGCACCCGTTAGGAGCATGTCTCTTCCAAAAGCCAAAAAGGGCGCTCCCAAGACTTGCAGTGCCTGGTCCTTTTTTGACACAGTTGCAGATGACATTTGCTATGTCAAATGCAAGGTGTGTCATCACAAAGTAAAAAGAGGTCGAAATGTCAGCAACCTCAATACCTCCAACATGTGGAAACATGTGCGCAACAGGCACGCGGCGGAGTTAGAAAAACACACTGAAGAGCTAGGCCAAACAACAGCGGCAGCTACCACCTCTTCAGCTCGTGTTGCCTCTTCCTCCAGCTCACACGCAGCTGGTTCGGCTTCCTCCCAGGATCGCCGTGGAAGAACCTCTGGCCCTGTTGTCCAGAGACCCGCTGTAATTCCACCCGCAGCACCACTTTCCCAGTCATCCACACACTCCCAGCCCAGTGTACAGCCATCGGTAGTACAGGCATGGGAGAAAAGGTGGCCTTTCTCGGCAAACCACCCGCGAGCACAGGCTCTGACTGCAGGCATTGCCAAACTTCTGTCACTGGAAATGCTGTCATTCAGGCTGGTGGAGACTGACAGCTTCCGTGACTTGATGTCATTGGCAGTCCCACAGTACAATGTGCCCAGCCGCTTTTATTTCAGCAGGCAAGCTGTCCGTGCCCTGCACAAGCATGTGGAGGGACACATAAAACACGCGCTACTGAACGCCGTCAGTAGCAAGGTCCACCTCACCACCGATGCGTGGACCAGTCAACATGGACAGGGGCGATACCTTTCCCTCACTGCCCATTGGGTTAATGTCGTTGAGCCGGGTACAGACCGTGCGAGTGGCGCAGGACGTGTCCTGCCCACTCCAAGGATTGCAGGAATCCATTCTGTACGCATTGACTCCTCCTCTTACACCAGTTCCTCAGAATCATCGCTGCAGGAGCCGTCACAGTCCACCTCCACATGGACCCGTGATGAACGTTTACCTGTTACGACCGACATGAGCACAGCCGTGGCCAAACGTCAACAGGCCGTCTTGAAATTAATTTCTTTGGGGAATCGAAGCCACACAGCGCAGGAGCTCTGGAATGCCATCAAGCAGGAGAGCGATGTGTGGTTTGTGCCAGCGAATCTCCAGCCAGGCATGGTAGTGTGTGATAATGGCCGAAATCTGGTGGCAGCTCTGGGCCTCGGCAACCTCACTCACATCCCTTGTCTGGCACATGTGCTCAATTTGGTCGTGCAGAGTTTTTTGAGGGACTATCCGGATCTTGATGCACTGCTGCACAAGGTCCGCCTACAGTGTGCTCACTTGCGGCGTTCCAGCACGGCAAAAGCGCGCATTGCGGCTCTGCAGCGCCGACACCGCCTGCCGGAACATCGCATCATATGTGACCTACCTACCAGGTGGAATTCCACGTTACATATGTTGGAGCGGTTGTGTGAGCAGCAGCAAGCTGTAATGGAGTACCAGCTGCATCAGGCGCAAAGAAGTCGCACTCAGCGCCGTTCAGACTTCACAACCACAGAGTGGGCCACTATGAATGACGTCTGCCAGGTTTTGCGTCCCTTCGATTATTCCAAGCGGATGGCGAGTGCAGATGATGCACTAGTCAGCATGACTGTCCCCCTTATCTGCCTGCTTGAAAAATCACTGCAAGCGCTAAGGGATGATGTTGTGGAAGAGGTGGAGGATGAGGATTCACCATTTCCATCATCTTCTGGACAGTCAGCGCCACGTGGTTCCTCACAAACGCGTAGGCAGGGGACAGTTTGTGAGGAGGATGAGGAGGAGTCAATGGAGGAGGAAGACATCCGTCCAGAGGAGGGAGTTACAGAATTGTCCAGTACTCAGTGTGTACAGCGAGGGTGGGGTGATGACGAGCGGGCAGAGATCACGCCTCCAGCAGGGGACAGCGTTTCTTGGGCAGTTGCAGTCTGCAGCACATGGTGGATTACATGCTGCAGTGCCTGAGAAACGACCGCCGCATCGCCCACATTCTCAACATGTCTGAATATTGGGTGTTCACCCTCCTCGATCCTCGCTACCGGGACAACGTAGAAAGCCTCATCACACCGTTGAACCGGGAGCGAAAAATGCGGGAGTACCAAGACACACTGGTGAATTCCATCATCTTCTCCATTCCAAGTGAGAGAAGTGCTGCTAGTGCATTACAAAGCAGCTCAGTGCGTCCAGGCAGTGGTGGAGGCTCTGCACAAAGAGGGAGCAGAAGCAGTGCCTCTGCCCAAGGCAAGACCAGTATGGCCCAACTGTGGCACAGTTTTCTGTGCCCGCCACAAAAGTCAACACCATCACAGACGGCTCCAGTCAGCAGGAGGCAACGGTTCCGTCAGATGGTGACAGACTACATGTCTTGCCCTCTTGCTGTACTCCCAGACGGCTCTTCACCTTTCAAGTTTTGGGTCTCAAAGCTGGATACATGGCCAGAGCTAAGCCAGTATGCATTGGAGGTGCTGGCTTGCCCTGCGGCTAGTGTATTATCGGAACGCGTCTTTAGTGCTGCAGGTGGTGTACTAACTGACCGTCGCATGCGACTATCCTCCGATAACGTTGACCGGCTTACTTTCCTGAAAATGAACAAAGCCTGGATCTCGCAGGAATTTGCCACTCCTCTTCCTGATTAAATAATTAGGTGACTGTCTACGTTAGCCAGGTCTCCTGTTGTGTTCATCTTTCTACCACCTGAACTTAAATTCCTGGGCTCCAACACCGCCAGTTGAGGCTCAGAAGTGCCGTCTGCACAGTCAAAACATACGACCCAGTGTTATTGGGTTTCAGTAACGTCAGCTGATCCCCAGCTGTGCAGCCGGCAATGTGTCCTGCGACCGCCACGCAGACACAACAACTGAAATGTAAGGGAACCTGTCCCCCCCCCCCCCCAAGGCGTTTGTTACTGAAAGAGCCACCTTGTGCAGTGTTGTGTAATGCTGCACAAGGAAAAGGTAGCTATTTTTGTTTAGCTCCTTGCACACGCAGAACTTAACACACTTATAAAATGTGTCCACTGATACCGTAAAACCGTCCCGGAGGTGGGACTTTCCTTCGTAATATGACGCAGCACAGCTGTCATTCCTACCCCCTTGGCGCCGTGCCCCGGCTCCTCAGCGTTGTTTAAATCTGTCCCGGAGCCTGCGCTGTTATGTTATCCCTTGGCCAGGCACACTTAGCGCTGCCCATCTTCTGACATCATTTGGTGTCAGGCTGGCTGCGCCTGTGCGGCCGCGCTGGCCGAGAGCCCGCCTCGCATTGTCTTCTGATTTCATCCCACTGTGGGCCTGAGATCCATGGACATGCGCAGTGCATATCTGAACCTCCGCCTCTCACTCATCTCCCTACGCCTTCTTCAGACTGTGCGCCGTCAGCTGATCCCTAATAGCATGCCACGGCCGTGACGCCGCACAGTCTGAAGAAGCCGTAGGGAGGGGAGTGAGAGACGAGGATATGCACTGCGCATGGCCACGGATCCCAGGCCCGCGGTGGGATTACATTAGACGACACTGCGAGGTGGGCTCTCGGCCAGCGCGGCCGCACAGGCGCAGCCAGCCTGACACCAAATGATGTCAGAAGATGGGCAGCGCTAAGTGTGCCTGGCCAAGGGATAACATAACAGCGCAGGCTCCGGGACAGATTTAAACAACGCTGAGGAGCCGGGGCACGGCGCCAAGGGGTAGGAATGACAGCTGTGCTGCGTCATATTGCGAAGGAAAGTCCCACCTCCGGGACGGTTTTACGGTATCAGTGGACACATTTTATAAGTGTGTTAAGTTCTGTGTTTGCAAGGAGCATAATGAAAAGAGCCACCTTTTCCTTTTGCATCTTTTGTGCTGCACAAGCTGGCTCTTTCAGCTACAAACGCCTTGGGGGGGGGGGGTTAAAGGTTCCCTTTCTCCAATCAGGCTTCGGCCTACATTGTGTTCCTCTGCTTCTCCTGCTGTCCCTGGGCTCCAACACCGCTAGTTGTTGCCTGGTAGTGCTGTACGCACAGTCCCAACAGTCCCTCCTCTGTTATTGGGGTTCAGTAACGTCAGCTGTCCCCAGCTGTGTGTGTGGCAATCCCTCCTATCTCCTCCTCCTCCTCCTGTCCCTGGGCTCCAACACCGCTAGTTGCCGTCCAGTAGTGCTGTACGCACAGTCCTGACAGTCCCTCCTCTGTTATTGGGGATCAGTAATGTCAGCTGTTCCCCTGCTGTGTGTGTGTGGCAATCCCTCCTATCTCCTCCACCTCCCCCTCCTGTCCCTGGGCTCCCACACCGCTAGTTGCCGTCCAGTCGTGCTGTACGCACAGTCCCGACAGTCCCTCCTCTGTTATTGGGGTTCAGTAACGTCAGCTGCTCCCCTGCTGTGTGTGTGGCAATCCCTCCTATCTCCTCCACCTCCTCCTCCCCCTCCTGTCCCTGGGCTCCAACACCGCTAGTTGTTGCCTGGTAGTGCTGTACGCACAGTCCCAACAGTCCCTCCTCTGTTATTGGGGTTCAGTAACGTCAGCTGTTCCCCTGCTGTGTGTGTGTGGCAATCCCTCCTATCTCCTCCACCTCCTCCTCCTGTCCCTGGGCTCCAACACCGCTAGTTGTTGCCCGGTAGTGCTGTACGCACAGTCCCGACAGTCCCTCCTCTGTTATTGGGGTTCAGTAACGTCAGCTGTTCCCCTGCTGTGTGTGTGTGGCAATCCCTCCTATCTCCTCCACCTCCTCCTCCTGTCCCTGGGCTCCAACACCGCTAGTTGTTGCCCGGTAGTGCTGTACGCACAGTCCCGACAGTCCCTCCTCTGTTATTGGGGTTCAGTAACGTCAGCTGTTCCCCTGCTGTGTGTGTGGCAATCCCTCCTATCTCCTCCACCTCCCCCTCCTGTCCCTGGGCTCCAACACCGCTAGTTGCCGTCCAGTCGTGCTGTACGCACAGTCCCGACAATCCCTCCTCTGTTATTGGGGTTCAGTAACGTCAGCTGCTCCCCTGCTGTGTGTGTGGCAATCCCTCCTATCTCCTCCACCTCCTCCTCCTCCTCCTGTCCCTGGGCTCCAACACCGCTAGTTGTTGCCCGGTAGTGCTGTACGCACAGTCCCGACAGTCCCTCCTCTGTTATTGGGGTTCAGTAACGTCAGCTGTTCCCCTGCTGTGTGTGTGTGGCAATCCCTCCTATCTCCTCCACCTCCTCCTCCTCCTGTCCCTGGGCTCCAACACCGCTAGTTGTTGCCCGATAGTGCTGTACGCACAGTCCCGAGAGTCCCTCCTCTGTTATTGGGGTTCAGTAACATCAGCTGTTCCCCTGCTGTGTGTGTGTGGCAATCCCTCCTATCTCCTCCACCTCCTCCTCCTCCTGTCCCTGGGCTCCAACACCGCTAGTTGTTGCCCGGTAGTGCTGTACGCACAGTCCCGACAGTCCCTCCTCTGTTATTGGGGTTCAGTAACGTCAGCTGTTCCCCTGCTGTGTGTGTGTGGCAATCCCTCCTATCTCCTCCACCTCCTCCTCCTGTCCCTGGGCTCCAACACCGCTAGTTGTTGCCCGGTAGTGCTGTACGCACAGTCCCGACAGTCCCTCCTCTGTTATTGGGGTTCAGTAACGTCAGCTGTTCCCCTGCTGTGTGTGTGGCAATCCCTCCTATCTCCTCCACCTCCCCCTCCTGTCCCTGGGCTCCAACACCGCTAGTTGCCGTCCAGTCGTGCTGTACGCACAGTCCCGACAGTCCCTCCTCTGTTATTGGGGTTCAGTAACGTCAGCTGCTCCCCTGCTGTGTGTGTGGCAATCCCTCCTATCTCCTCCACCTCCTCCTCCTCCTCCTGTCCCTGGGCTCCAACACCGCTAGTTGTTGCCCGGTAGTGCTGTACGCACAGTCCCAACAGTCCCTCCTCTGTTATTGGGGTTCAGTAACGTCAGCTGTTCCCCTGCTGTGTGTGTGTGGCAATCCCTCCTATCTCCTCCACCTCCTCCTCCTCCTGTCCCTGGGCTCCAACACCGCTAGTTGTTGCCCGATAGTGCTGTACGCACAGTCCCGACAGTCCCTCCTCTGTTATTGGGGTTCAGTAACATCAGCTGTTCCCCTGCTGTGTGTGTGTGGCAATCCCTCCTATCTCCTCCACCTCCTCCTCCTCCTGTCCCTGGGCTCCAACACCGCTAGTTGTTGCCCGGTAGTTCTGTACGCACAGTCCCGACAGTCCCTCCTCTGTTATTGGGGTTCAGTAACGTCAGCTGTTCCCCTGCTGTGTGTGTGTGGCAATCCCTCCTATCTCCTCCACCTCCTCCTCCTCCTGTCCCTGGGCTCCAACACCGCTAGTTGTTGCCCGGTAGTGCTGTACGCACAGTCCCGACAGTCCCTCCTCTGTTATTGGGGTTCAGTAACGTCAGCTGTTCCCCTGCTGTGTGTGTGTGGCAATCCCTCCTATCTCCTCCACCTCCTCCTCCTGTCCCTGGGCTCCAACACCGCTAGTTGTTGCCCGGTAGTGCTGTACGCACAGTCCCGACAGTCCCTCCTCTGTTATTGGGGTTCAGTAACGTCAGCTGTTCCCCTGCTGTGTGTGTGGCAATCCCTCCTATCTCCTCCACCTCCCCCTCCTGTCCCTGGGCTCCAACACCACACATTTTGCGCTGCCCGTCTTCTGACATCATTTGGTGTCAGGCTGGCTGAGCCTGTGCGGCCGCGCTGGACAAGATCCCGCCTCGTAGTGTCTTCTGATTTAATCCCACTGGGGGCCTGAGATCCATGGACATGCGCAGTGCATATCTGAACCTCCACCTCTCACTCATCTCCCTACGGCTTCTTCAGACTATGCGGTGTCAGCTGATCCCTAATAGCATGCCACGGCCGTGACACCGCACAGTCTGAAGAAGCCGTAGGGAGGGGAGTGAGAGGTGAGGATATGCACTGCGCATGGCCACGGATCCCAGGCCCGCGGTGGGATTACATTAGACGACACTGCGAGGCGGGATCTCGTCCAGCGCGGCCACACAGGCGCAGCCAGCCTGACACCAAATGATGTCAGAGGACGGGCAGCGCAAAATGTGTGCATGGCCAAGGGCTAACCTAACAGCGCAGGCTCCGGGACTGATTCAAACAACGCTGAGGAGGCGGCGCACGGCGCCAAGGGGATAAGAAAGACGGCTGTGCTGCGTCACATCACAAAGGAAAGTTCCACCTACCGGACGGTATCACGGTAGGAGGGGACACTTTTCATAAGTGTTAGGTTCAGCATGTGCAAGGACCATAATTAAAAGAGCTAAGTTTACCTTTTCCAGCATTAGTGCTGTACACGATGGCTCTTTCAGCTACAAACGCCTCGGGGGGGGGGGGGGGTTTAAAGGTTCCCTTTCAACTTGCTCCAGTGCAGGCTTCGGCCTACACTCTGCTCCCTCTCCTCCTCCTGCTGACCCTGGGCTCTAACACCGCCAGTTGGGGCCCAGATGTGCTAGCTGCACAGAGAAAAACACCAGCCAATGTGTCAGTGGGGTCCAGCACCGCCAGCTGTTCCCCTGCTGTGTAGCCGGCAACGTGTCCTGCGACAGCCACGCAGACACAAGAACTGAAATTGAAGGGAACCTGTCCCCCCTCCCCCAGGTGTTTCTATGTTTTACAGCCACCTTGTACAGCAGTAATGCTGCATGTGTGCAAGGTGGCTCGGAAACTTATTCTCCTCGCCCATGGGGAACCGAACACGTCTAAAATGTGTCCTCTGTGACCATTTAACCGTCCCGGAGGTGTGACTTTCCTTTGTATTGACACGCAACAAGCTCCTTGGTAGCGCTGCCCGTCTTCTGCCATCATTGTTTGGCTGGCTGCGCCTCTGCCGCCGCCTTGCCCCACACAACGCCCCTCGGTGTCTTATTTATTTTGACTGCGAGGGTGTGATTGACGGGCATGAACGGTGCATTTCTTCGCCTATCCCTCATCTCCTTCCGCCTTCTTTGGACTGTGCGGCTTCATGGCCGTGGCATGCGATAAGGGATCAGCTGACGCCGCATAGTCTGAAGCGGGTGTAAGAACCCAAGCGAGAGGCGGACATATGTACTGCGCCAGGCCATGAATCCCAGCCCCGCAGTGTTTTAACAATGTTAAGACACTGCGGGGCTGGGATTCATGGTCATCGCGAACCGCACCGGCCGACATCAAATGTTGTCAGAGGACGGGCAGCGCTAACAGCGCAAGGCCAAGGGATAACACGACAGCGCAGACTCCTGTGCAACAAATAACGAAGCTCAGGAGGCCGCGCAAAGCACCAAGGTGGCATTTTTGTCAGCTGTGCTGCGTCTCATTACGAAGGGAACTCACGCCTCCAACACAGTTTGACTGTATAAAGGGCTAAATGTTATATGTGTTTCATTCAGCGTGTGCAAGGAGAAAAATTAAAAGAGCAACCTTTGACTTGTGCAGCACTACTGCTGCATAAGCTGTGGCTCTTCTAGTTTGTAACCCCTGAGGGGGGGTTAAAGGTTACCTTTGAAATCGGTTCAATTAGGCTTCGGCCTACACTCTGCTCCACCTGCAGAGCCCGGGCTCCAACACCGCTAGTTGCTGTCCGGAAGAGCTGGCTGCACAGAGCCAAACACCTCGCCAATGTGTCAGTGGGGTTCAGCACCGCCAGCTGTTCCCCTGCTGTGTAGCCGGCAACGTGTCCTGCGACCGCCACGCAGACACAACAGACCCAAAGCTGCCGCCAGTGCAGGCTTCGGCCTACACTCCCCTCCCCTTGCTCCTCCTCCTGCTCCTCCTCCTCCTGCTGACCCTGGGCTCTAACACCGCCAGTTGGGGCCCAGGTGTGCTAGCTGCACAGAGGAAAACACCAGCCAATGTGTCAGTGGGGTCCAGCACCGCCAGCTGTTCCCCTGCTGTGTAGCCGGCAACGTGTCCTGCGACAGCCACGCAGACACAAGAACTGAAATTGAAGGGAACCTGTCCCCCCTCCCCCAGGTGTTTCTATGTTTTACAGCCACCTTGTACAGCAGTAATGCTGCATGTGTGCAAGGTGGCTCGGAAACTTATTCTCCTCGCCCATGGGGAACCGAACACGTCTAAAATGTGTCCTCTGTGACCATTTAACCGTCCCGGAGGTGTGACTTTCCTTTGTAATGACACGCTGCAACCCCCTTGGTAGCGCTGCCCGTCTTCTGGCATCATTGTTTGGCTGGCTGCGCCTCTGCGGCCGCCCTGACCCACACAACGCCCCTCGGTGTCTTATTTATTTGGACTGCGAGGGTGTGATTGATGGGCATGAGCAGTGCCTATGTTCGCCTGTCCCTCATCTCCTTCCGCCTTCTTCAGACTGTGCGGCTTCATGGCCGCGGCATGCGATAAGGGATCAGCTGACGCCACACAGTCTGAAGCGGGTGTAAGGACCCGAGTGTGAGAGGCGAACCTATGTACTGCGCCAGGCCATGAATCCCAGCCCCGCAGTGTTTTAACTATGTAAAGACACTGCGGGGCTGGGATTCTGTTGTGGATTCTGTTTGTGGGCTCCCTCTGGTGGTTACTGCTGGTACTGGGTGACTTTGGTGGGTTGCGGCCTTTGTTTTCCACCTGTCCATCAGAGGCTGGGTGTTTCCTATTTTTACCTGGCCTTTCTGTCATTCCCTTGCCGGCTATCAATGTATTCAGATGTGCTCTGTTTGGTTCCTGCCTACCTGCTCCCAGATCTTTCAGGATAAGCTAAGTGCTGATTTTCAGTTGTTTGTTTTTTTGTCCAGCTTGCTTATTATGTCTCTATGCTAGCTGGTAGCTCTAGTGGACTGAGGTTCTCCCCATGTGCCATGAGTTGGCACATGGGTTCTTGTAATCTCAGGATGGTTTTTTGATTAGGGTTTTTTGCTGACCGCTCAGTCCCCTTTTGTATCGTTCTGCTTTCTAGTTTACAGCGGGCCTCAATTTGCTAAATCTATATATATCATCTCTATGTGTGTGCCTTCCTCTCATTTCACCGTCAATACATGTGAGGGGGCAACTATATCATTTGGGGTTCATTCCTCTGGAGGCAAGTGAGGTCTTTATTTTCTCTGCAGTACTAGTTAGCTCTTAGGCTGGTGCGTGGCGTCTAGAACCAACGTAGGCACGCTCCCTGGCTATCTCTAGTTGCGTTTGTCAGGCGTAGGGCAGCGGTCAGTCCAGGTTCCATCACCATAGAGCTCGTCCGTTATTTATTTGTACTTTGCTTGTCCTGTGCTATCCCTAGCCATTGGGGATTCATGACAGTATAGCCGGCCCACAAAGTGTTAATTGTTTGGGCTGAAGCAGGAGAAAAAGAAGTGTTTAAGGGAAATTTTTTTTTTTTTTTTTTTTTCCTTCAGAGTTTTGCTGCCTAGCCCTTAATTGCTGTCTAGCTGCTTCTTACCTCCTCTTAACCCTTGAATGGCTCTGATCTTAGCTGTTTAACATGGATGTCCAGAGTTTGGCTTCCAGCCTGAGTAATCTCGCGGCAAAAGTTCAAAACATACAGGATTTTGTTGTTCACACTCCCATGTCTGAACCTAGAATTCCTATTCCAGAGTTCTTTTCTGGAGATAGATCTACCTTCCTTGAATTTCAGGAACAATTGTAAATTGTTTCTTTCTTTAAAATCTCGCTCCTCTGGAGACCCTGCTCAACAGGTCAAGATTGTAATATCTTTCCTGCGGGGCGACCCTCAGAATTGGGCATTTGCATTGGCACCAGGGGATCCTGCATTGCTCAGTGTGGATGCGTTTTTTCTGGCATTGGGATTGCTCTATGAGGAACCTAACCTGGAGATTCAGGCTGAAAAGGCTTTATTAGCCCTCTCTCAGGGGCATGATGAAGCGGAAATATATTGTCAAAAATTTCGGAAATGGTCGGTGCTTACTCAGTGGAATGAGTGCGCCCTGGCTGCAAACTTCAGAAATGGTCTTTCTGAGGCCATTAAGGATATTATGGTGGGGTTCCCTACGCCTACAGGTCTGAATGAGTCTATGGCTATGGCCATTCAGATTGATCGGCGTTTACGGGAGCGCAAACCCGTGCACCAGTTGGCGGTGTCTTCTGAACAGGCACCTGAGACTATGCAATGTGATAGAATTCAGTCTAGAAGTGAACGGCAAAATTATAGGTGGAAAAATGGATTGTGTTTTTATTGTGGTGATTCAGCTCATGTTATATCACCATGCTCTAAACGCACAAAAAGGGTTGATAAATCTTTTGCCATTGGTACTCTGCAGCCTAAGTTCATTTTGTCTGTGACTCTGATTTTTTCACTGTCTTCCATTTCCGTCGATGCCTATGTGGATTCGGGCGCTGCCCTGAGTCTTATGGATTGGTCATTTGCTAAACGCTGCGGTTTTAGTCTGGAGCCTCTGGAAGTTCCTATTCCTCTGAAGGGAATTGACTCTACACCATTGGCTATGAATAAACCGCAGTACTGGACACAAGTGACCATGCGCATGACTCCCGTTCATCAGGAGGTGATTCGGTTCCTTGTACTGTATAATTTACATGATGTACTAGTGCTTGGTCTGCCATGGTTACAAACTCATAATCCTGTCCTGGACTGGAAAACAATGTCTGTGTTAAGCTGGGGATGTCAGGGGGTTCATGGTGATGCACCTCCGATTTCAATCGCTTCATCTACTCCTTCTGAGATCCCTGCGTTTTTGTCTGACTATAGGGATGTTTTTGAGGAGCCTAAGCTCAATTCGCTCCCTCCTCATAGAGAGTGTGACTGTGCTATAGAATTAATTCCTGGCAGTAAGTTCCCTAAGGGTCGTTTATTTAATCTGTCACTACCAGAGCATACTGCTATGCGGAATTATATTAAGGAGTCCTTGGAAAAGGGACATATTCGTCCATCTTCGTCCCCTCTGGGAGCAGGTTTTTTTTTCGTGGCAAAAAAAGATGGTTCCTTGAGGCCTTGTATAGATTATCGCCTTCTAAATAAGATTACAGTCAAATATCAGTATCCATTGCCATTATTAACTGACTTGTTTGCTCGCATTAAGGGGGCTAGGTGGTTCACTAAGATAGATCTTCGCGGTGCGTATAATCTGGTGCGGATAAAACAAGGTGATGAGTGGAAAACCGCATTTAATACGCCTGAGGGCCATTTTGAGTATTTGGTAATGCCTTTTGGACTCTCCAATGCTCCGTCAGTCTTTCAGTCCTTTATGCACAATATTTTCCGTGAATATCTGGATAAGTTTATGATTGTGTATTTGGATGATATTTTGGTGTTTTCTGATGACTGGGAGTCTCATGTTCTACAGGTCAGGAAGGTGTTTCAGGTTCTGCGGGCCAATTCTCTGTTTGTGAAGGGCTCAAAGTGTCTCTTCGGAGTCCAGAAGATTTCTTTTTTGGGGTACATTTTTTCTCCTTCTACTATTGAGATGGATCCCGTTAAGGTTCAGGCAATTTGTGACTGGACACAACCTACATCTGTTAAGAGCCTACAGAAGTTCTTGGGGTTTGCTAATTTTTATCGTCGGTTCATTGCAAATTTTTCCAGTATTGTTAAACCTTTGACTGATTTGACTAAAAAGGGTGCTGATGTTGCTAATTGGTCTCCTGCGGCTGTGGGGGCCTTTCAGGAACTTAAGCGCCGGTTTTCTTCTGCTCCTGTGTTGTGTCAACCAGATGTTTCACTTCCTTTTCAGGTTGAGGTTGATGCTTCCGAGATTGGAGCGGGGGCGGTTTTGTCACAGAGAAGTTCTGATGGCTCGGTGATGAAGCCATGTGCATTCTTCTCTAGAAAATTCTCGCCCGCCGAGCGCAATTATGATGTGGGTAATCGGGAGCTTTTGGCCATGAAGTGGGCATTTGAGGAGTGGCGTCATTGGCTTGAGGGTGCTAAGCATCGTGTGGTGGTCTTGACTGATCACAAGAATCTCATTTACCTTGAGTCTGCCAGGCGTTTGAATCCTAGACAGGCTCGTTGGTCGTTGTTTTTTTCTCGTTTCAATTTCGTGGTTTCATACCTGCCAGGTTCAAAGAATGTGAAGCAGAGGCGTAGCTAGGGTTTCAACTTAGGGGGGCGAAACATCTGAGTGGGCCCCTAACAAGCTAACCCTGATTACAGCTATGGTTGTGGCACTCTAGTTGTGAATATAGGGGAACCTCAGAATATGACCGCACTGTTATTGAAAATAAATCTATATACAAAAACGAACATTGACTTTACCGCCATATTGTGACCATATGCAACTTTGATGGTCACAATACTCTGAGTGCCCCTATAACAATACAGTAATGCTTAAGTGCCCACTTTACATTTAATAATGTCCCATAAGTTCCCCCATGTACTGCTCCATTATACACAGTATGGTGTGCTTAAAGCTCCCCTATACACAGTCTAAGGCCCCCACAGCTCCCCTATACACAGTATGATGATTCTATAACTCCCCGATACACCGTATGATGTTCCCACTGCTCCCCTATTTACACAGTATGATGTTCCCACTGCTCCCCTATAGATAATGAGCCCAATGCTCCCCATACACAGTATAATGCTGACAGAACTCCACTATAGAAAGTATAATGCCCCCCAGAGCTCCCCTATATACAGTGTAATGGGCCAACAGCTCCCATATGCACAATATGCCTTCACAGTTTCCTATACACAGTATGATGGGCCGGCTGCTCCCGTCAAACAGTATGATGTCCCCCACAGTTCCCCTGTACACAGTATGATGGGCCCGCAGCTCCCTTATACACAGTATGATGTGTGCACAGCTCCCTTATACACAGTATGATGGACTCACAGCTTCCTTATACACAGTATGATGGACTCGCAGCTTCCGTATACACAGTATGATGGGCCCCGCAGCTCCCGTATACACAGTATGATTGGCCCGCAGCTCCCTTATACACAGTATGATTGGCCCGCAGCTCCCTTATACACAGTATGATTGGCCCGCAGCTCCCTTATACACAGTATGATTGGCCCGCAGCTCCCGTATACACAGAATGATGGCCCGCAGCTCCCGTATACACAGTATGATGGACCCACAGCTCCCGTATACACAGTATGATGGGCCCGCAGCTCCCGTATACACAGTATGATGGGCCCGCAGCTCCCGTATACACAGTATGATTGGCCCACAGCTCCCTTATACACAGAATGATTGGCCCGCAGCTCCCTTATACACAGTATGATGAGCCCGCAGCTCCCTTATACACAGTGTGATGGGCCCGCAGCTCCCGTATACACAGTATGATTGGCCCGCAGCTCCCTTATACACAGTATGATTGGCCCGCAGCTCTCCTATACATAGTATGATGGGCCCGCAGCTCTCCTATACACAGTATGATGGACCCGCAGCTCCCTTATACACAGTATGATTGGCCCGCAGCTCTCCTATACACAGTATGATGGGCCCGCAGCTCCCTTATACACAGTATGATGGGCCCGCAGCTCCCTTATATACAGTATGATGGGCCTGCAGCTCCCTTATACACAGTATGATGGACCCGCAGCTCCCTTATACACAGTATGATGGGCCCGCAGCTCCCTTATACACAGTATGATGGACTCACAGCTCCCTGTCATGATTTGGATGCCCCGGTCATTTACTCATCCTCCGGCGTATTCACTATTTTGTGGCACTGCCATACCTCCCAACCGTCCCGATTTCAGCGGGACAGTCCCGCTTTGGCACCGGGGTCCCGCTGTCCCGCTTCGGGCATTTAAAATCCCGAATTTGCGGCCGCCGGTGAAGCAGCCCCGCCCACTCGGGAAGCGGAAGTTGCTGACTGAAATTACAGATTGGCATTTTAATTGTCCAATCTCAGTGTGCGGAATCCAAGCCATAGCAACCAATCAGGACGCAGCATGTCGGTTCGGTGGGCGTTTCTTGCTGCGGCCTTGGTAACCGCATCATGGTAACCCGCTGTACGGGCGCACATTCCCGCGCACGCTGTGAGGAGCCGCACGCACTGACCCCAGCTCCGCCGTCCGCTCCCGGCACCATGAAGATCGAGGAGGTGAAGAGCACCACGAAGACTCAGCGCATCGCCACCCACAGCCATGTCAAGGGCCTCGGCCTGGATGAGAGCGGGATGGCCAAGCAGGCGGCGGCCGGGCTGGTGGGGCAGGAGAACGGCCGGGAGGTGAGGCTCAGGGCTGGGCATGCGTGGCTCTGGTGGGACTACAGGTGCCAGCAGGCCCGGAGATCTGGGATGCTGCCGCATCATGTCTGCACGTGTTGTTCACCACTCTGCTTGCTGTCAGTGACTGGAGACCTGAATCTCCTCCAGCTGTAGCAGGCTGACTGTTTGCTACAATGTGTCAGTGCAGGGGAAATGATCGCACTGGATGCAGTTGTAACGGAACCGCTGCTGTTTTCAGCTTCTGGATGATTAAAAGGGAAATCAGTCTTCACTGACAGCAAGTGGAGGTCTGGACGGTAGAAAAGACCTGCAGCCGACCGTGTACGAGCTGTCGCTCCACTATGATAAAAGGGGCCCTCGCCCGTCCCCCGGCCTCACTGTGTGTGTTACTCCCTCTCCCCAGGTCCACCTCTGAGTTGCCGCCGCTGCTCCTAGTGTCTGTTATTGTCTGCAGCCAATCACTTAACTCAGTTTCTCACCCAGAGTTGACGGCATGAGTCGCTGATTGGCTGCAGCGCTGTCGAAGTAACATGAGTGCTGCATATATATACAAAAGGGACTTGGCCCCTATAATAATTATACCAGCCTAAGGCCGGCGTCACACTCGGCGTAAGACAATACGCCACGTATTATACGGCCGTACTACGGGCGTAATACGGAGAAATGTCCCCAAAATATTGATCCGTAGTCAGGGTGTGTCAGCGTATTTTGCGCATGGCATCCTCCGTATGTAATCCGTATGGCATCCGTACTGCGAGATTTTCTATGGGGCTGTGCTGCATTATATTCTATGGGGCTGTACTGCATTATATTCTATGGGGCTGTGCTGCATTATATTCTATGGGGCTGTGCTGCATTATATTCTATGGGGCTGTGCTGCATTATATTCTATGGGGCTGTGCTGCATTATATTCTATGGGGCTGTGCGGCATTATATTCTATGGGGCTGTGCTGCATTATATTCTATGGGGCTGTGCTGCATTGTACAGTATGGAGCGTCGTGTGTGGCCATATTTTTTTGTTCATAATTATTGTTAACGAAACATTGTGATCAGAAGTGCTAAATGGGTGTGGTTGGGGCGTGGCTAGTTGTGAAATGGGTGTGGCCTAAAATTTGCCGCGGCGCGCGTAGCGCGCCGCTGACTTTGTCCCTCTTTCCCTTCCCCTAAAGTTGGGAGGTATGCACTGCTGCAGTGCCGCTGCTCAAACTTGTGAGTGCAGCTTCTGACAGGCCAGAAGTGAGAAGCTATGTCACAAGCGCTCAATGTAAGACTATGAGGCTATGTGCACTTGTTGCGGATTTGTGCAGATTTCCCGCGGATTTCCTGTGTTTTTTGTGCAGATTTCACCTGCGCTTTACCACCTGCGGATTCCTATACAGGAGCAGGTGTAAAACGCTGTGGAATCCTCAAAAAGAATTGACATGCTGCGGAAAATACAATGCAGCGTTTCCGCACGGTATTTTCTGCATCATGGGCACTGCGGATTTGGTTTTCCATAGGTTTACATGGCACTGTAAACCAGATGGAAAACTGCTGCAGATCCGCAGCGGCTAATCCACACCGTGTGCACATAGCCTGAGAGTGAGAAAGAGGCCAGAACGAGGCTCCCACAGACTCACATTGATTAGTGACCTCTGCGCTGCTCCATGAAACACTGGAGCCTCGGACAGGACACAAACTGCAGGAGACGGAGCCGAGCGGAGACTAAAACAGAGGAAAACACCAGAAGGGGAGTATCAGACAGGGGGCAGGGGACGGGGATTGTCAGCACCGCTCCAGCAATGAGATGAAAACTAATGCTGGAGTGGTGCTGTAAATGTGATGCAGCTCTTGGTTACTGTATGCGGGCTCCTTATACTAATACTCATAAAAGACCCCGGTGGTACGTATCAAAAGCCCCCGACCCCCCATCTCCAGCCTCCCCAGACAGCAAATATTACCTGTAATGGATCGCATATAATATCATAACTAAACATTATAATATTCAGCCCCCAGTGACCTGTCTCCCCTCCCCCACTTCAGCCCCAATACCCCATCATCTCACATCCACCCCCCCAGTGCCCTGTCCCACCTCACCCACCTTCTCCCCTCACAACCCCCAAATGGTCTCACATTCACCCTCCAGTACCCTGTCTCCCCTCCCCCACAATACCCCCATGGTCTCACATTCACCCCCCAGTACCCCGTCCCCCTCACTCACTTTCAGCCCCCACAATACCCCAACGATCTCACAGTGACATACCTGAATTTAATAAACCTAATAAGTTCCATCCCCAGCACTTACTGATGAAGTTTGCACTGCAGGCAGGACCAGGAAGTGTGAGTGTAATGCAAGGTGGGCACTAGGACCCAGCGTGCCTGAGCCAATCCCAGCGTGCACAGAGTGAAGAACTGCAGCCAGGAAAAGCTTCATCAGGTCAGACGGGGCGAAACCATTCACTGCAGGGGGGAGACGCTGCAGCCGGCCACTGTGCTAATAGACAGCCTGCAGCTTGTCAGAGGGGAGCAGACATTATACTGCTCTGCTCCTATTCTGTGTTCTGCCTCCTCACAGAAGTGGCCCTGGCTCCCGGTGGGCCCCTTCATGTGACAGGGCCCGGGGCGATGGCCCCCTCTGCCCCCCCAGTAGCTACGCTACTGATGTGAAGGCAGATGCTCTTTCCAGGAGTTTTGTGCCTGACTCTCCTGGAGACTCTGGGCCTACTGGTATCCTTAGGGATGGGGTAATATTGTCCGCCGTATCCCCAGACTTGCGACGTGCATTGCAGGAGTTTCAGGTGGATAAACCGGATCGTTGTCCACCAGAAAGACTGTTTGTTCCGGATGATTGGACCAGTAGAGTCATCTCCGAGGTCCATTCTTCTGTGTTGGCTGGTCATCCTGGAATATTTGGTACAAGAGACTTGGTGGCCAGGTCTTTTTGGTGGCCTTCCTTGTCTAGGGATGTGCGTACCTTTGTGCAGTCTTGTGAAGTGTGTGCTCGAGCTAAGCCTTGCTGTTCTCGGGCCAGTGGGTTGTTGTTATCCTTGCCTATCCCGAAGAGGCCTTGGACGCACATTTCCATGGATTTTATTTCTGATCTCCCGGTTTCACAGAAAATGTCCGTTATCTGGGTGGTGTGTGACCGCTTTTCTAAGATGGTTCATTTGGTGCCCTTGCCTAAGTTGCCTTCCTCCTCTGAGTTGGTCCCTTTATTTTTTCAGAACGTGGTTCGTTTGCATGGGATTCCGGAGAGTATCGTTTCGGACAGGGGATCCTAGTTTGTGTCTAGATTTTGGCGGACGTTTTGTGCCAAGATGGGCATTGATTTGTCTTTCTCGTCTGCATTCCATCCTCAGACGAATGGCCAGACGGAGCGAACTAATCAGACCTTGGAAACTTATTTGAGGTGTTTTGTTTCTGCTGACCAAGATGACTGGGTTGCTTTTTTGCCACTGGCCGAATTTGCTCTTAATAATCGGGCTAGTTCTGCCACGTTGGTCTCTCCTTTTTTTTGTAATTCGGGGTTTCATCCTCGTTTTTCCTCTGGTCAGGTGGAGTCTTCGGATTGTCCTGGAGTGGACATGGTGGTGGACAGGCTACATCAGATTTGGAATCAGGTGGTGGACAATTTGAAGTTATCTCAGGAGAAGACTCAGCAGTTTGCTAATCGCCGTCGCCGCGTGGGTCCCCGACTTCTTGTTGGGGATTTGGTGTGGTTGTCTTCTCGTTTTGTCCCTATGAAGGTCTCTTCTCCTAAGTTCAAGCCTCGGTTCATCGGTCCTTATAGGATCTCGGAGATTCTTAACCCTGTATCTTTTCGTTTGGATCTCCCAGCATCGTTTGCTATTCATAATGTGTTCCATCGGTCGTTGTTGCGGAGGTATGAGGTGCCCGTTGTTCCTTCGGTTGAGCCTCCTGCTCCGGTGCTGGTGGAGGGAGAATTGGAGTATGTTGTTGAGAAGATCTTGGATTCTCGTGTTTCCAGACGCAAACTCCAGTATTTGGTTAAGTGGAAGGGTTATGGTCAGGAGGATAATTCCTGGGTGGTCGCCTCCGATGTTCATGCGACTGATTTGGTCCGCGCCTTCCATAGAGCTCACCCTGATCGCCCTGGGGGTTCTCGTGAGGGTTCGGTGACCCCTCCTCAAGGGGGGGGTACTGTTGTGGATTCTGTTTGTGGGCTCCCTCTGGTGGTTACTGCTGGTACTGGGTGACTTTGATGGGTTGCGGCCTTTGGTTTCCACCTGTCCATCAGAGGCTGGGTGTTTCCTATTTTTACCTGGCCTTTCTGTCATTCCCTTGCCGGCTATCAATGTATTCAGATGTGCTCTGTTTGGTTCCTGCCTACCTGCTCCCAGATCTTTCAGGATAAGCTAAGTGCTGATTTTCAGTTGTTTGTTTTTTTGTCCAGCTTGCTTATTATGTCTCTATGCTAGCTGGTAGCTCTAGTGGACTGAGGTTCTCCCCATGTGCCATGAGTTGGCACATGGGTTCTTGTAATCTCAGGATGGTTTTTTGATTAGGGTTTTTTGCTGACCGCTCAGTCCCCTTTTGTATCGTTCTGCTTTCTAGTTTACAGCGGGCCTCAATTTGCTAAATCTATATATATCATCTCTATGTGTGTGCCTTCCTCTCATTTCACCGTCAATACATGTGAGGGGGCAACTATATCTTTTGGGGTTCATTCCTCTGGAGGCAAGTGAGGTCTTTATTTTCTCTGCAGTACTAGTTAGCTCTTAGGCTGGTGCGTGGCGTCTAGAACCAACGTAGGCACGCTCCCTGGCTATCTCTAGTTGCGTTTGTCAGGCGTAGGGCAGCGGTCAGCCCAGGTTCCATCACCCTAGAGCTCGTCCGTTATTTATTTGTACTTTGCTTGTCCTGTGCTATCCCTAGCCATTGGGGATTCATGACAGGATTCATGGTCATCACAAAGCGCAACGGCAGACAGTAAATGATGTCAGAAGATGGGCAGCGCTAACAGCGCAAGGCCAAGGGATAACACGACAGCGCAGACTCCTGTACAGCAAATAACAACGCTCAGGAGGCTGCGCTCAGCACCAAGGTGGGATTCTTGACATCTGTGCTGCGTCTCATTACGAAGGGAACTCACGCCTCCAACACAGTTTGACTGTATAAAGGGCTAAATGTTATACGTGTTTCATTCAGCGTGTGCAAGGAGAAAAAAGAAAAGAGCAACCTTTGACTTGTGCAGCACTACTGCTGCATAAGCTGTGGCTCTTCTAGTTTGTAACCCCTGAGGGTGGGTTAAAGGTTACTTTTGAAATCGGTTCAATTAGGCTTCGGCCTACACTCTGCTCCACCTGCAGAGCCCGGGCTCCAACACCGCTAGTTGCTGTCCGGAAGAGCTGGCTGCACAGAGCCAAACACCTCGCCAATGTGTCAGTGGGGTTCAGCACCGCCAGCTGTTCCCCTGCTGTGTAGCCGGCAACGTGTCCTGCGACCGCCACGCAGACACAACAGACCCAAAGCTGCCGCCAGTGCAGGCTTCGGCCTACACTCCCCTCCCCCTGCTCCTCCTCCTGCTCCTCCTCCTCCTGCTGACCCTGGGCTCTAACACCGCCAGTTGGGGCCCAGATGTGCTAGCTGCACAGAGAAAAACACCAGCCAATGTGTCAGTGGGGTCCAGCACCGCCAGCTGTTCCCCTGCTGTGTAGCCGGCAACGTGTCCTGCGACAGCCACGCAGACACAAGAACTGAAATTGAAGGGAACCTGTCCCCCCTCCCCCAGGTGTTTCTATGTTTTACAGCCACCTTGTACAGCAGTAATGCTGCATGTGTGCAAGGTGGCTCGGAAACTTATTCTCCTTGCCCATGGGGAACTGAACACGTCTAAAATGAGTCCTCTGCGACCATTAAAACGTCCCTCAGGTGTGATTTTCCTTTGTATTGACACGCAACAAGCTCCTTGGTAGCGCTGCCCGTCTTCTGCCATCATTGTTTGGCTGGCTGCGCCTCTGCGGCCGCCTTGCCCCACACAACGCCCCTCGGTGTCTTATTTATTTGTACTGCGAGGGTGTGATTGACGGGCATGAACGGTGCATTTCTTCGCCTGTCCCTCATCTCCTTCCGCCTTCTTCGGACTGTGCGGCTTCATGGCCGTGGCATGCGATAAGGGATCAGCTGACGCCGCATAGTCTGAAGCGGGTGTAAGAACCCAAGCGAGAGGCGGACATATGTACTGCGCCAGGCCATGAATCCCAGCCCCGCAGTGTTTTAACAATGTTAAAACACTGCGGGGCTGGGATTCATGGTCATCGCGAACCGCACCGGCCGACATCAAATGTTGTCAGAGGACGGGCAGCGCTAACAGCGCAAGGCCAATGGATAACACGACAGCGCAGACTCCTGTGCAACAAATAACGAAGCTCAGGAGGCCGCGCAAAGCACCAAGGTGGCATTTTTGTCAGCTGTGCTGCGTCTCATTACGAAGGGAACTCACGCCTCCAACACAGTTTGACTGTATAAAGGGGTAAATGTTATACGTGTTTCATTCAGCGTGTGCAAGGAGAAAAATGAAAAAAGCAACCTTTGACTTGTGCAGCACTACTGCTGCATAAGCTGTGGCTCTTCTAGTTTGTAACCCCTGAGGGGGGGTTAAAGGTTACCTTTGAAATCGGTTCAATTAGGCTTCGGCCTACACTCTGCTCCACCTGCAGAACCCGGGCTCCAACACCGCTAGTTGCTGTCCGGAAGAGCTGGCTGCACAGAGCCAAACACCTCGCCAATGTGTCAGTGGGGTTCAGCACCGCCAGCTGTTCCCCTGCTGTGTAGCCGGCAACGTGTCCTGCGACCGCCACGCAGACACAACAGACCCAAAGCTGCCGCCAGTGCAGGCTTCGGCCTACACTCCCCTCCCCCTGCTCCTCCTCCTGCTCCTCCTCCTCCTGCTGACCCTGGGCTCTAACACCGCCAGTTGGGGCCCAGGTGTGCTAGCTGCACAGAGGAAAACACCAGCCAATGTGTCAGTGGGGTCCAGCACCGCCAGCTGTTCCCCTGCTGTGAAGCCGGCAACGTGTCCTGCGACAGCCACGCAGACACAAGAACTGAAATTGAAGGGAACCTGTCCCCCCTCCCCCAGGTGTTTCTATGTTTTACAGCCACCTTGTACAGCAGTAATGCTGCATGTGTGCAAGGTGGCTCAAAAACTTATTCTCCTCGCCCATGGGGAACCGAACATGTCTAAAATGTGTCCTCTGTGACCATTTAACCGTCCCGGAGGTGTGACTTTCCTTTGTAATGACACGCTGCAACCCCCTTGGTAGCGCTGCCCGTCTTCTGGCATCATTGTTTGGCTGGCTGCGCCTCTGCGGCCGCCCTGACCCACACAACGCCCCTCGGTGTCTTATTTATTTGGACTGCGAGGGTGTGATTGATGGGCATGAGCAGTGCCTATGTTCGCCTGTCCCTCATCTCCTTCCGCCTTCTTCAGACTGTGCGGCTTCATGGCCGCGGCATGCGATAAGGGATCAGCTGACGCCGCACAGTCTGAAGCGGGTGTAAGAACCCGAGTGTGAGAGGCGAACCTATGTACTGCGCCAGGCCATGAATCCCAGCCCCGCAGTGTTTTAACTATGTAAAGACACTGCGGGGCTGGGATTCATGGTCATCGCAAAGCGCAACGGCCGACAGTAAATGATGTCAGAAGATGGGCAGCGCTAACAGCGCAAGGCCAAGGGATAACACGACAGCGCAGACTCCTGTACAGCAAATAACAACGCTCAGGAGGCTGCGCTCAGCACCAAGGTGGGATTCTTGACATCTGTGCTGCGTCTCATTACGAAGGGAACTCACGCCTCCAACACAGTTTGACTGTATAAAGGGCTAAATGTTATACGTGTTTCATTCAGCGTGTGCAAGGAGAAAAAAGAAAAGAGCAACCTTTGACTTGTGCAGCACTACTGCTGCATAAGCTGTGGCTCTTCTAGTTTGTAACCCCTGAGGGGGGGTTAAAGGTTACTTTTGAAATCGGTTCAATTAGGCTTCGGCCTACACTCTGCTCCACCTGCAGAGCCCGGGCTCCAACACCGCTAGTTGCTGTCCGGAAGAGCTGGCTGCACAGAGCCAAACACCTCGCCAATGTGTCAGTGGGGTTCAGCACCGCCAGCTGTTCCCCTGCTGTGTAGCCGGCAACGTGTCCTGCGACCGCCACGCAGACACAACAGACCCAAAGCTGCCGCCAGTGCAGGCTTCGGCCTACACTCCCCTCCCCCTGCTCCTCCTCCTGCTTCTCCTCCTCCTGCTGACCCTGGGCTCTAACACCGCCAGTTGGGGCCCAGATGTGCTAGCTGCACAGAGAAAAACACCAGCCAATGTGTTAGTGGGGTCCAGCACCGCCAGCTGTTCCCCTGCTGTGTAGCCGGCAACGTGTCCTGCGACAGCCACGCAGACACAAGAACTGAAATTGAAGGGAACCTGTCCCCCCTCCCCCAGGTGTTTCTATGTTTTACAGCCACCTTGTACAGCAGTAATGCTGCATGTGTGCAAGGTGGCTCGGAAACTTATTCTCCTTGCCCATGGGGAACTGAACACGTCTAAAATGAGTCCTCTGCGACCATTAAAACGTCCCCCAGGTGTGATTTTCCTTTGTATTGACACGCAACAAGCTCCTTGGTAGCGCTGCCCGTCTTCTGCCATCATTGTTTGGCTGGCTGCGCCTCTGCGGCCGCCTTGCCCCACACAACGCCCCTCGGTGTCTTATTTATTTGTACTGCGAGGGTGTGATTGACGGGCATGAACGGTGCATTTCTTCGCCTGTCCCTCATCTCCTTCCGCCTTCTTCGGACTGTGCGGCTTCATGGCCGTGGCATGCGATAAGGGATCAGCTGACGCCGCATAGTCTGAAGCGGGTGTAAGAACCCAAGCGAGAGGCGGACATATGTACTGCGCCAGGCCATGAATCCCAGCCCCGCAGTGTTTTAACAATGTTAAAACACTGCGGGGCTGGGATTCATGGTCATCGCGAACCGCACCGGCCGACATCAAATGTTGTCAGAGGACGGGCAGCGCTAACAGCGCAAGGCCAATGGATAACACGACAGCGCAGACTCCTGTGCAACAAATAACGAAGCTCAGGAGGCCGCGCAAAGCACCAAGGTGGCATTTTTGTCAGCTGTGCTGCGTCTCATTACGAAGGGAACTCACGCCTCCAACACAGTTTGACTGTATAAAGGGGTAAATGTTATACGTGTTTCATTCAGCGTGTGCAAGGAGAAAAATGAAAAAAGCAACCTTTGACTTGTGCAGCACTACTGCTGCATAAGCTGTGGCTCTTCTAGTTTGTAACCCCTGAGGGGGGGTTAAAGGTTACCTTTGAAATCGGTTCAATTAGGCTTCGGCCTACACTCTGCTCCACCTGCAGAACCCGGGCTCCAACACCGCTAGTTGCTGTCCGGAAGAGCTGGCTGCACAGAGCCAAACACCTCGCCAATGTGTCAGTGGGGTTCAGCACCGCCAGCTGTTCCCCTGCTGTGTAGCCGGCAACGTGTCCTGCGACCGCCACGCAGACACAACAGACCCAAAGCTGCCGCCAGTGCAGGCTTCGGCCTACACTCCCCTCCCCCTGCTCCTCCTCCTGCTCCTCCTCCTCCTGCTGACCCTGGGCTCTAACACCGCCAGTTGGGGCCCAGGTGTGCTAGCTGCACAGAGGAAAACACCAGCCAATGTGTCAGTGGGGTCCAGCACCGCCAGCTGTTCCCCTGCTGTGAAGCCGGCAACGTGTCCTGCGACAGCCACGCAGACACAAGAACTGAAGTTGAAGGGAACCTGTCCCCCCTCCCCCAGGTGTTTCTATGTTTTACAGCCACCTTGTACAGCAGTAATGCTGCATGTGTGCAAGGTGGCTCAAAAACTTATTCTCCTCGCCCATGGGGAACCGAACATGTCTAAAATGTGTCCTCTGTGACCATTTAACCGTCCCGGAGGTGTGACTTTCCTTTGTAATGACACGCTGCAACCCCCTTGGTAGCGCTGCCCGTCTTCTGGCATCATTGTTTGGCTGGCTGCGCCTCTGCGGCCGCCCTGACCCACACAACGCCCCTCGGTGTCTTATTTATTTGGACTGCGAGGGTGTGATTGATGGGCATGAGCAGTGCCTATGTTCGCCTGTCCCTCATCTCCTTCCGCCTTCTTCAGACTGTGCGGCTTCATGGCCGCGGCATGCGATAAGGGATCAGCTGACGCCGCACAGTCTGAAGCGGGTGTAAGAACCCGAGTGTGAGAGGCGAACCTATGTACTGCGCCAGGCCATGAATCCCAGCCCCGCAGTGTTTTAACTATGTAAAGACACTGCGGGGCTGGGATTCATGGTCATCGCAAAGCGCAACGGCCGACAGTAAATGATGTCAGAAGATGGGCAGCGCTAACAGCGCAAGGCCAAGGGATAACACGACAGCGCAGACTCCTGTACAGCAAATAACAACGCTCAGGAGGCTGCGCTCAGCACCAAGGTGGGATTCTTGACATCTGTGCTGCGTCTCATTACGAAGGGAACTCACGCCTCCAACACAGTTTGACTGTATAAAGGGCTAAATGTTATACGTGTTTCATTCAGCGTGTGCAAGGAGAAAAAAGAAAAGAGCAACCTTTGACTTGTGCAGCACTACTGCTGCATAAGCTGTGGCTCTTCTAGTTTGTAACCCCTGAGGGGGGGTTAAAGGTTACTTTTGAAATCGGTTCAATTAGGCTTCGGCCTACACTCTGCTCCACCTGCAGAGCCCGGGCTCCAACACCGCTAGTTGCTGTCCGGAAGAGCTGGCTGCACAGAGCCAAACACCTCGCCAATGTGTCAGTGGGGTTCAGCACCGCCAGCTGTTCCCCTGCTGTGTAGCCGGCAACGTGTCCTGCGACCGCCACGCAGACACAACAGACCCAAAGCTGCCGCCAGTGCAGGCTTCGGCCTACACTCCCCTCCCCCTGCTCCTCCTCCTGCTTCTCCTCCTCCTGCTGACCCTGGGCTCTAACACCGCCAGTTGGGGCCCAGATGTGCTAGCTGCACAGAGAAAAACACCAGCCAATGTGTTAGTGGGGTCCAGCACCGCCAGCTGTTCCCCTGCTGTGTAGCCGGCAACGTGTCCTGCGACAGCCACGCAGACACAAGAACTGAAATTGAAGGGAACCTGTCCCCCCTCCCCCAGGTGTTTCTATGTTTTACAGCCACCTTGTACAGCAGTAATGCTGCATGTGTGCAAGGTGGCTCGGAAACTTATTCTCCTTGCCCATGGGGAACTGAACACGTCTAAAATGAGTCCTCTGCGACCATTAAAACGTCCCCCAGGTGTGATTTTCCTTTGTATTGACACGCAACAAGCTCCTTGGTAGCGCTGCCCGTCTTCTGCCATCATTGTTTGGCTGGCTGCGCCTCTGCGGCCGCCTTGCCCCACACAACGCCCCTCGGTGTCTTATTTATTTGTACTGCGAGGGTGTGATTGACGGGCATGAACGGTGCATTTCTTCGCCTGTCCCTCATCTCCTTCCGCCTTCTTCGGACTGTGCGGCTTCATGGCCGTGGCATGCGATAAGGGATCAGCTGACGCCGCATAGTCTGAAGCGGGTGTAAGAACCCAAGCGAGAGGCGGACATATGTACTGCGCCAGGCCATGAATCCCAGCCCCGCAGTGTTTTAACAATGTTAAGACACTGCGGGGCTGGGATTCATGGTCATCGCGAACCGCACCGGCCGACATCAAATGTTGTCAGAGGACGGGCAGCGCTAACAGCGCAAGGCCAAGGGATAACACGACAGCGCAGACTCCTGTGCAACAAATAACGAAGCTCAGGAGGCCGCGCAAAGCACCAAGGTGGCATTTTTGTCAGCTGTGCTGTGTCTCATTACGAAGGGAACTCACGCCTCCCACACAGTTTGACTGTATAAAGGGCTAAATGTTATACGTGTTTCATTCAGCGTGTGCAAGGAGAAAAATGAAAAGAGCAACCTTTGACTTGTGCAGCACTACTGCTGCATAAGCTGTGGCTCTTCTAGTTTGTAACCCCTGAGGGGGGGTTAAAGGTTACTTTTAAAATCGGTTCAATTAGGCTTCGGCCTACACTCTGCTCCACCTGCAGAGCCCGGGCTCCAACACCGCTAGTTGCTGTCCGGAAGAGCTGGCTGCACAGAGCCAAACACCTCGCCAATGTGTCAGTGGGGTTCAGCACTGCCAGCTGTTCCCCTGCTGTGTAGCCGGCAACGTGTCCTGCGACCGCCCCGCAGACACAACAGACCCAAAGCTGCCGCCAGTGCAGGCTTCGGCCTACACTCCCCTCCCCCTGCTCCTCCTTCTGCTGACCCTGGGCTCTAACACCGCCAGTTGGGGCTCTAGGAAGACAAGCTAGAATAGGTCCCCATCCTGGTTCCAGTACCGTCAGCTGGTTCCGGGCAGAGCCTTTGGCTTAGGTGCCTCCCTCTGGGTATCCGAGTTCCACCAACGTCAGGTGGTCCTTGGTAGTGCTTTCAGGCACGGGTACCTCCTGCTTAGTAACCGGGTTCCAGTAACGTCAGCTGGTCCACGGTAGTTCCATTGGCTCTTGAACCTTCGGGTAGCCATCCGAGTTCCAGTTCCATCAACTGTTTCTCGGCATTTTCTCAGCCTTCTTGTACCTTCTGCTACATTTCCAAGTTCAAGACCCTAAAGACGATGACCCGGAAGACCACCCCTAAGATGATGACGACACCAGAGACGACAACCACCGAGATGACGACGACCCTGGAGACGATGACCCTGAAGACGACCCCGATGACGACGACCCCGATGACGACGACCCCGGAGACGACGACCCTGGAGACAACGACGACAACCTGGAAGACCGAGAAGCAGAAGAACAAGAGGCTGCAGAACAAAGAGCAGAAGAACATTAAGCATAAGACTAAATATAAGAGCAAAAGATATTATCTAAATTATAAGCAGAAGAAGACTAAGCAGTGTATGGGGGTGAGTCCGTTCCTCCTCGTGGTGCCCCTGGATAAAGCCTGATGCTGCAGGCCAAACTGAACGCGGACAAATGTAACTCTTTTGTGACAGGCAGAACGGAAGGTGTAATCTTCAAACTTTTATAGATAACAACTACGGGAATGCCTGTCACAAATAAGAATATGATGAAGAAGTTGAATATGAAAAAGATAATAGTTAAATAAAAAGAATATGAACAATGTAAAAAAAAAAAATTATAGGTAGAAGAAGAAGAAGATGAATAAGGTGAAGATAGTTGATGTCAAAGACGCTGATGATGAGGATAATGAAGAAGAAAGTGTGGGAGAAGTAAAAAAGAAGGTGAAGGACGTGGAAGTAGTGAAACATCAATATCTGACAAAATAAAAAAAAAAAAAATAGTCAAAATCTTTCTCACGCCGAACGTCATAACAAAAAAACAAAAAAACCTGCTATTCTATTTGTTTGGGCTAAACCTCTGTGCCTTTAATGTCTCCGCCACCTCCCCCAATACATCCTACATTATTCTTAGTTGTTTTCCTTCATGTAGAATTAACCTACAAGGAAAGAAAGGGTTTATTTTAATTCCGATATTTTCGTCCCATTGACTTGCATTGGGATCGGGTATCGGTATCGGATTAGATCCGATACTTTGACGGTATCGGCCGATACTTTCCGATACCGATACTTTCCGATATCGGAAGGTATCGCTCAACACTAGTGATCAGCAGTCCTACCAGGTAGATTACTGCAGAACCCTTTCCTTCTTTTTCAGACTTGTCATTTTTAAAAGTTTTTTTCTCTTGTATTTTTCATAGCTAATTTCCTTTTTCCCCTCACTCCAAGAAAGATGTTTCTTTTCAGATCACTGATCCACAGTACAGATATGCAGTCACATTAGGCTTCCATGTGTAAAGCGACATGGAATAAATGGCGCTACAAAAATTAATAATAATAATAATAATAATAATAATAACTGTGGCTGACACCGGGAACAGCTGACCGATGGAGGTGCTGGGTGTCGCATTCCCACCGATAAGACATGATAACTTATCCTAAAGATCGGACATCAGTGTTAAAGTCCCAGATCAGCTCTTTAAACATTAAAAAAAATGTATAACTGACAAAATATGGTTCAAATAAAAATCATATATGGATGCATCAGAATTTTAATAATTTTCAATAGATTTCCATCTACTAAACCCATTCAAGTAGTGCATGCTGTGATTGCAAAATACATGTGTGTTTTATAGGACCAAGTGAATAGATTTATATCCACGCTGTAATATGAACCGAAGAAATACATAAAGAAGTGATAAAAACAAAAGAGGAAAAAGTGCCTTATACAACCGAAAACCTTGATCCAGTCCCTATAACAATCGCTCAATAAAGATATGAAACAATACCTAAAAAAAAAACCATTTGCTAGTATATAAGATTCTACAGAGGGTCCGGGCTGTGACATTGCAATGTGACCCTGTAAAATGCGCTCCAATCTGCCATTTTTAAAGAGCCAAACAGCATCTTCTTCCATACATTGGAGTGAGGATCGCTGCTGACTCTGCCAGGGGCATCACATTATTGTCAACGCGTTTCAGTCACTCCAACTCCTTCTTTAAAGGGAACCTGTCACCCCCAAAATCGATGGTGAGCTAAGCCCACCATCATCGGGGGCTTATCTCCAGCATTCTGTAATGCTGTAGATAAGCCCCCGATGTTACCTGAAAGAGGAGAAAAAGACGTTAGATTATACTCACCCAGGGGCGGTCCCGTGCGGTCCGGTCAAATGGGTGTCTCAGGTCCGCTCCGGCGCCTCCTATCTTCTTACGATGATGTCCTCTTCTGGTCTTCACGCCGCGGCTCCGGCGCAGGCGTACTTTGTCTGTCCTGTTGAGGGCAAAGCAAAGTACTGCAGTGCGCAGGCGCTGGGCCTCGCTGACCTTTCCGGCACCTGCGCACTGCAGTACTTTGCTCTGTCCTCAACAGGGCAGACAAAGTACGCCGGAGCCGCAGCGTGAAGACCAGAAGAGAACGTCATGGAATGAAGATAAGAGGCGCAGGAACTGGACCTGAGACGCCCATCGGAGTGGGACCGCCCCTGGGTGAGTATAATCTAACGTCTTTTTCTCCTCTTTCAGGTAACATCGGGGGCTTATCTACAGCATTCCAGAATGCTGTAGATAAGCCCCTGATGCCGGTGGGCTTAGCTCACCAGCCATTTGGGGGGTGACAGGTTCCCTTTAAGAGAACTATACATAAAAACCATACATAAAAAATGTATATTTTATAATACGCTTTGCTTATATATCACCATCATATTCTGCAGCGCTTTACAGACATTATCATCACTCTCCCCATTGGGGCTCACAATCTAGATTCCCTATCAGTATGTCTTTGGAGTGTGGGAGGAAACCCACGCAAACACGGGGAGAACATACAAACTCCTTGCAGATGTTGTCCTTTCACCCAGGACTTGAACCCAGGACCCCAGCGCTGAGGAGCAGCAGTGCCGTGACACTGGCAGACACTCTTGGCTTTTACTAGATGAATGGGGGCTTTGGATATGTCTGCGTTTTTACCTTTCTGCCATATATGAGAAACATATACTGGAAATGCAGAGTGAATACCACATTACAGCAGCAGATATGGAAAGTTCAGAGTAAGCCAGACCAAAAACAGACGAATGCAATCCGATAAAAAAAAATCAGATTGCACTCTGACCAATGTTAATTTATGAGATACAGCTCATCTGCGATTTTTTCCTCAGCTAAAATCGGACTGAGAAAAAAATTGCAGCATGCTGCGATTTGCCACATACAGTGGGTACGGAAAGTATTCAGACCCCTTTAAATTTTTCTCTCTGTTTCATTGCAGCCATTTGGTAAAATCAAAAAAGTTCATTTTTTTCTCCTTAATGTACACTCTGCACCCCATCTTGACTGAAAAAAAAAGAAATGTAGTAATTTTTGCAAATTTATTAAAAAAGAAAAGCTGAAGTATCACATGGTCATAAGTATTCAGACCTTTTGATCAGTATTGAGGAGAAGCCCCTTTGAGCTAGTACAGCCATGAGTCTTCTTGGGAATGATGCAACAAGTTTTTCACACCTGGATTTGGGGATCCTCTGCCATTCTTCCTTGCAGATCCTCTCCAGTCCCGACAGGTTGGATGGTGAACGTTGGTGGACAGCCATTTTCAGGTCTCTCCAGAGACACTCAATTGGGTTTAGGTCAGGGCTCTTGCTGGGCCAGTCAAGAATGGTCACAGAGTTGTTCTGAAGCCGCTCCTTTGTTATTTTAGCTTTGTGTTTAGCGTCATTGTCTTGTTGGAAGGTGATCCTTCAGCCAAGTCTGAGGTCCAGAGCAATCTGGAAGAGGTTTTCATCCAGGATATCTCTGTACTTGGCCGCATTCTTATTTCCTTCAATGACAACCAGTTGACCTGTTCCTGCAGCTGAAAAACCCCCCATAGCATGATGCTGCCACCACCATGTTTCACTGTTGGGATTGTATTGGGCAGGTGACGAGCAGTGCCTGGTTTTCTCCACACATACTGCTTAGAATTAGCACCAAAAAGTTATATCTTCGTCTCATCAGACCACAGAATCTTATTATAGTCCGGGAGTCTTTCATGTGTTTTTTTTAGCAAACTCTATGCGGGCTTTCATATGTCTTGTTCTGAGGAGAGGCTTCCGTTGGGCCACTTTGCCATAAAGGCCCAACTGGAGGAGGGCTGCAGTGATAGTTGACTTTGTGGAACTTTCTCCCATCTGCCTACTGCATCTCTGGAGCTCAGCCACAGTGATCTTGGGGTTCTTCTTTACCTCTCTCACCAAGGTTCTTCTCCCACGATTGCTCAGTTTGGCTGGACGGCCAGGTCTAGGAAGACTTCTGGTGGTCCCAAACTTCTTCCATTTAAGGATTATGGGGGCCACTGTGCTCTTAGGAACCTTGAGTACTGCAGAAATTCTGTTGTAACCTTAGCCAGATCTGTGCCTTGCCACAATTCTGTCTCTGAGCTCCCTGGCCAGTTCCTTTGACCTCATGATTCTCATTTGGTCTGACATGCACTGTGAGCTGTTGTGCAGGATAGTTTGTGGTTTAAGTCCGTGCTGCCACAATAATACAGATTCAAATGTAATGAAAAGCTCTGGTGGTTTATTCAACGCGTTTCAAGGTCTATCTGACCTCTTCATCAGGAAAATACAACAAAGACAGTTGTCGCGTGGGCGGCCCGTGGATCTTCAGCAGCCGATACGCACATGCTTTTTGCCTTACACCATCAGGTGAGCAGCTCCCTGTTAAGGCCCCGTCTCACATAGCGAGATCGCTAGCGAGATCGCTGCTGAGTCACTAGTTTTGTGACACAACAGCGACCTCAGTAGCGATCTCGCTATGTGTGACACGTACCAGCGATCAGGCCCCTGCTGTGAGATCGCTGGTCGTGTCGGAATGGCCTGGACCGTTTTTTGGTCGTTGAGGTCCCGCTGACATCGCTGAATCGGTGTGTGACACCGATCCAGCGATGTCTTCACTGGTAACCAGGGTAAACATCGGGTTACTAAGCGCAGGGCCGCGCTTAGTAACCCGATGTTTACACCCTGGTTACCAGCGTAAATGTAAAAAAAAACAAACACTACATACTCACCATCTGATGTCCGTCAGGTCCCTTGCCGTCCGCTTCCTGCTCTGAGTGCCGCCGTACAGTGAGAGCACAGCACAGCAGTGACGTCACCGCTGCGCTCTGCTCTCACTGTACGGCGGCTCAGTCAGAGCAGGAAGCAGACGGCAAGGGACCTGACGGACACCGAAAGGCGAGTATGTACTGTTTGTTTTTTTTGGTAACCAGGGTAAACATCGGGTTACTAAGCGCGGCCCTGCACTTAGTAACCCGATGTTTACCCTGGTTACCCGGGTGCTGCAGGGGGACTTCGGCATCGTTGAAGACAGTTTCAACGATGCCGAAGTCGTTCCCCTGATCGTTGGTCGCTGGAGAGAGCTGTCTGTTTTACAGCTCCCCAGCGACTACACAGCGACTTACCAACGATCACGGCCAGGTCGTATCGCTGGTCGTGATCGTTGGTAAATCGCTATGTGAGACGGGGCCTTTAAAAAGCTGCACTTAATCTGAGGATAAGACGCTATATGCGCTTTTTGTCTCCCTAATCAACTATACACTGTGAGCTGTGAGGTCTTATATAGACAGCACACAAATCAAGTCCTATCAGTTTAATTAAACACAGCTGGATTCCAATGAAGGAGTAGAACCATCTCAAGGAGGATCACAAAAAAAATGGACGGCATGTCACTTAAATATGAGTGTCTGAGCAATAGGTCTGAATACTTATGACTAGTGATGAGCGAGTATACTCGTTGCTCTGGTTTTCCAGAGCACGCTCGGGTGGTCTCCGAGTATTTGTGACTGCTCGGAGATTTAGTTTTCCTTGCTGCAGCGGGATGATTTACAGCTACTAGACAGCCTGAGTAGCCGCAAATCACCCAGCTGCAGCAAGGAAAACTAAATCTCCGAACAGTCACAAATACTCGGAGATCACTCGAGCGTGCTCGGGAAAACCCAAGCAACGAGTACACTCGCTCATCACTACTTATGACCATGTGATATTTTAGTTTTTCTTTTTTTATTAAATTAGCAAAAACGTCAACATTTCTGGGGGGGGGGTTCAGTCAAGATGGGGTGCAGACTGTACATTAATGTGAAACAAAATGAACTTTTTTGAATTTACCAAATGGCTGCAATGAAACAGTGAACAATTTAAAGGGGTCTGAACACTTTCCGTACCCACTGTATATCAGACGAGACTCACCAATGCAAGTCAATGGATGCGAGAAAAAAAATCACAAGGCACTCGGACCATGAGAGTACCATCTGATTTTTACACACCCATTTTCTTTGAAAAGTCAGAAATTCAGGAGCCGCGTACAGTAAAATCAAAGCGGGACCCAACAGGATAGAATATATACAGTACATACACATAGAATAGATAAAGATGTCGGTGACATATACCATTGGTACAGTGCAGCTTACTGTACATGTATTTAATGATCATTTTTTCTGAAAAATCACATCTGTATACTTAGCCTTTACTGGTTATTAAAATGGGAAACCTCCCCCCCCAAAAAATACCAAACATAATTGATATCCAGCAAAGGCTAGGCAGACAGCCGTGGGCTGATATTAACAGTCTAAGAAGGGACAATGGATACTGCCCCCCCAGGCTAAAAACATCAGCTCTAAGCCCCACCAGAAAAGGCACATCTATAAGATACGCCAATTCTGGCACTTAGCCTCGCTCTTCTCACTTGCCCTGTAGCGGTAGCAAGTGGGGTAATAGTAGGGGGGTTGATGTCACCTTTAAATTGTCAGGTGACATCAAGCCCAGAGGTTAGTCTAAGACGCCCCCATTACCTCATAGTCATACTGTATAAAAACACACACACCCAGAATAAAGTCCTTTAACCCCTTTCTGACATCGGACGTACTATCCCGTCGAGGTGGGGTGGGCCCGTATGACCACCGACGGGATAGTATGTCCAGCGCGATCGGCGGCGCTCACGGGGGGAGCGCGGCCGATCGCGGCCGGGTGTCAGCTGCCTATCGCAGCTGACATCCGGCACTATGTGCCAGGAGCGGTCACGGACCGCTCCCGGCACATTAACCCCCGGCACACCGCGATCAAACATGATCGCGATGTGCCGGCGGTGCAGGGAAGCATCGCGCAGGGAGGGGGCTCCCTGCGGGCTTCCCTGAGCCCCCCGCAGCAACGCGATGTGATCGCGTTGCTGCGAGGGTCTTACCTCCCTCCCTGCCTGCTCCAGACCCGGATCCAAGATGGCCGCGGATCCGGGTCCTGCAGGGAGGGAGGTGGCTTCACAGAAGCCTGCTCAGAGCAGGCACTGTGGAGCAGCCTGCACTTCTCTCAGATCGGTGATCTGTCAGAGTGCTATGCAAACTGGCAGATCACCGATCTGTATTGTCCCCCCCTGGGGCAAAGTAAAAAAGTAAAAAAAAATTTTTCCAAATGTGTAAAAAAAAAGAAAAAAAAAATATTCCAAAATAATGAAAAAAAATATATATATTATTCCCATAAATACATTTCTTTATCTAAATAAAAAAAACAAACAATAAAAGTACACATATTTAGTATCGCCGCGTCCGTAACGACCCAACCGATAAAACTGGCCCACTAGTTAACCCCTTCAGTAAACACCGTAAGAAAAAAAAAAAAACGAGGCAAAAAACAACGCTTTATTATCATACCGCCGAACAAAAAGTGGAATAACACGCGATCAAAAAGACAGATATAAATAACCATGGTACCGCTGAAAGCGTCATCTTGTCCCGCAAATAACAAGCCGCCATACAGCATGATCAGCAAAAAAATAAAAAAGTTATAGTCCTGAGAATAAAGCGATGCAAAAATAATTATTTTTTCCATAAAATAGTTTTTATCGTATAAAAGCGCCAAAACATAAAAAAATAATATAAATGAGGTATCGCTGTAATCGTACTGACCCGAAGAATAAAACTGCTTTATCAATTTTACCAAACGCGGAACAGTATAAACGCCTCTCCCAAAAGAAATTCATGAATAGCTGGTTTTTGGTCATTCTGCCTCACAAAAATCGGAATAAAAAGCGATCAAAAAATGTGACGTGCCCAAAAAGTTACCAATAAAAACGTCAACTCGTCCCGCAAAAAACAAGACCTCACATGACTCTGTGGATCAAAATATGG
Organism: Ranitomeya variabilis; assembly: GCF_051348905.1. Lineage (NCBI taxonomy): Eukaryota > Metazoa > Chordata > Amphibia > Anura > Dendrobatidae > Ranitomeya > Ranitomeya variabilis. Next base: position 465,817,539 of record NC_135233.1, read on the forward strand.
AAAATTTATAGCTCTCAAAATGTGGTAACGCAAAAAATATTTTTTGCAATAAAAAGCGTCTTTCAGTGTGTGACGGCTGCCAATCATAAAAATCCGCTAAAAAACTCGCTATAAAAGTAAATCAAACCCCCCTTCATCACCCCCTTAGTTAGGGAAAAATAAAAAAAATGTATTTATTTCCATTTTCCCATTAGGGTTAGGGTTAGGGCTAGGGTTGGGGCTAGGGTTAAGGCTACAGTTAGGGTTGGGGCTAAAGTTAGGGTTAGGGTTGGGGCTAAAGTTACGGTTAGGGTTTAGATTACATTTACGGTTGGGTATAGGGTTGGGATTAGGGTTAGGGGTGTGTCAGGGTTAGAGGTGTGGTTAGGGTTACTGTTGGGATTAGGGTTAGGGGTGTGTTTGGATTAGGGTTTCAGTTATAATTGGGGGGTTTCCACTGTTTCGGCACATCTGGGGCTCTCCAAACGCGACATGGCGTACGATCTCAATTCCAGCCAATTCTGCGTTGAAAAAGTAAAACAGTGCTCCTTCCCTTCCGAGCTCTCCCGTGTGCCCAAACAGGGGTTTACCCCAACATATGGGGTATCAGCGTACTCAGGACAAATAGGACAACAACCTTTGGGGTCCAATTTCTCCTGTTACCCCTGGGAAAATACAAAACTGGGGGCTAAAAAATAATTTTTGTGGGAAAAAAAAGGATTTTTTATTTTCACGGCTCTGCGTTATAAACTGTAGTGAAACACTTGGGGGTTCAAAGTTCTTACAACACATCTAGATAAGTTCCTTGGGGGGTCTAGTTTCCAAAATGGGGTCACTTGTGCGGGGCTTCTACTGTTTAGGTACATTAGGGGCTCTGCAAACGCAATGTGACGCCTGCAGACCATTCCATCTAAGTCTGCATTCCAAATGGCGCTCCTTCCCTTCTGAGCCCTCCCATGCATCCAAACGGTGGTTCCCCCCACATATGGGGTATCAGCGCACTCAGGACAAATTGGACAACAACTTTTGGGGTCCAATTTCTCCTGTTACCCTCGGGAAAATACAAAACTGGGGGCTGAAAAATAATTTTTGTGGAAAAAATTTTTGTTTTATTTTTACGTCTCTGCATTATAAACCTCTGTGAAGCCCTTGGTGGGTCAAAGCACTCACCACACATCTAGATAAGTTCCTTGTGGGGTCTACTTTCCAACATGGTGTCACTTGTGGGGGGTTTCTACTGTTTAGGTACATTAGGGGCTCTGCAAACGCAATGTGACGCCTGCAGACCATTCCATCTAAGTCTGCATTCCAAATGGCGCTCCTTCCCTTCTGAGCCCTCCCATGCATCCAAACGGTGGTTCCCCCCACATATGGGGTATCAGCGCACTCAGGACAAATTGGACAACAAATTTTGGGGTCCAATTTCTCCTGCTACCCTCGGGAAAATACAAAACTGGGGGCTAAAAAAATAATTTTTGTGGGAAAAAATTTTTGTTTTATTTTTACGGCTCTGCATTATTAACTTCTGTGAAGCCCTTGGTGGGTCAAAGCGCTCAAAACACATCTAGATAAGTTCCTTAGGGGGTCTACTTTCCAAAATGGTGTCACTTGTGGGGGGTTTCAATGTTTAGGCACATCAGTGGCTCTCCAAAGGCAACATGGCGTCCCATCTCAATTCCTGTCAACTTTGCATTGAAAAGTCAAACGGTGCTACTTCCCTTCCGAGCTCTCCCATGCGCCCAAACAGTGGTTTACCCCCACATATGGGGTATCAGCGTATTCAGGACAAATTGTACAACAACTTTTGGGGTCCAATTTCTTCTCTTACCCTTGGGAAAATATAAAATTGGGGGTGAAAAGATAATTTTTGTGAAAAAATATGATTTTTTATTTTTACGGTTCTGCATTATAAACTTCTGTGAAGCACTTGGTGGGTCAAAGTGCTCACCACACCTCTAGATAAGTTCCTTAGGGGGTCTACTTTCCAAAATGGTGTCACTTGTGGGGGGTTTCAATGTTTACGCACATCAGGGGCTCTCCAAACGCAACATGACGTCCCATCTCAATTCCTGTCAATTTTGCATTGAAAAGTCAAACGGCGCTCCTTCCCTTCCGAGGTCTCCCATGCGCCCAAACAGTGGTTTATCCCCACATATGGGGTATCAGCGTACTCAGGACAAATTGTACAACAACTTTTGGGGTCCAATTTCTTCTCTTACCCTTGGGAAAATAAAAAATCGGGGGCGAAAAATAATTTTTGTGAAAAAATATTTTTTATTTTTACGGTTCTGCATTATAAACTTCTGTGAAGCACTTGGTGGGTCAAAGTGCTCACCACACCTCTAGATAAGTTCCATAGGGGGTCTACTTTCCAAAATGGTGTCACTTGTGGGGGGTTTCAATGTTTAGGCACATCAGGGGCTCCCCAAACGCAACATGGCGTCCCATCTCAATTCCAGTCAATTTTGCATTCAAAAGTCAAATGGCGCTCCTTCGCTTCCGAGCTCTGTCATGCGCCCAAACAGTGGTTTACCCCCACATATGGGGTATCGGCGTACTCAGGACAAATTGTACAACAACTTTTGGGGTCCATTTTCTCCTGTTACCCTTGGTAAAATAAAACAAATTGGAGCTGAAGTAAATTTTTTGTGAAAAAAAGTTAAATGTTCATTTTTATTTAAACATTCCAAAAATTCCTGTGAAGCACCAGAAGGGTTAATAAACTTCTTGAATATGGTTTTGAGCACCTTGAGGGGTGCAGTTTTTAGAATGGTGTCACACTTGGGTATTTTCTATCATATAGACCCCTCAAAATGACTTCAAATGAGATGTGGTCCCTAAAAAAAAATGGTGTTGTAAAAATGAGAAATTGCTGGTCAACTTTTAACCCTTATAACTCCCTAACAAAAAAAATTTTGGTTCCAAAATTGTGCTAATGTAAAGTAGACATGTGGGAAATGTTACTTATTAAGTATTTTGTGTGACATATCTCTGTGATTTAAGGGCATAAAAATTCAAAGTTGGAAAATTGCAAAATTTTCAAAATTTTCGCCAAATTTCCATTTTTTTTGCAAATAAACGCAGGTAATATCAAAGAAATTACCACTATCATGAAGTACAATGTGTCACGAGAAAACAATGTCAGAATCGCCAAGATCCGTTGAAGCGTTCCAGAGTTATAACCTCATAAAGGGACAGTGGTCAGAATTGTAAAAATTGGCCCGGTCATTAACGTGCAAACCACCCTTGGGGGTGAAGGGGTTAATTGAAAGAATGACAGACTAATTTAATCAATCATAATTAAACCATACTGACCTCGTCAGAATTAAAATAATAAACAACCATATTCCTCACTTGTCAGCTGAGAAGATAATAATCCATTTGACCAATGAAAGGGCTAGCTCTGCTATATCTAGATGGCAGGCTGCATTGCTGCATGATGTGACCATACAGCCTGTCATCCAACAGAGACACTGAGCAGCTTGTGCTACCACTGCTCAGTGTCTCGCGGTGAACTCGTATGACCTGACATCACCGTGTCAGAAAGGTCCTGGGAGTTCACAGCCAATTAACTCATTTGACCTGACGTCAGCACGAGCGCCGTTACAAATATTCCCGCCGTGCTCCCAATGGCCTGGGAAGCTCCATGGGTATTACCCCCTTCCCAGGCTATAAACATCAGCCCCCAGCCGCTGGCTTTCCCTCTGCTGGTTACGAAAATTGCGTGGCAGCCCACATAATTTTTTTTCAGAAAAATAATTTCTTAAATACATGTACAGTAAGCTGCACATGCACTGTACTAATTGTATATGTCACTGAAATCTATATATCTATGTGTATATACTGTACATATAAGTTGAAACTCGGACCACACTCTCATCTGATCAGAATAACCGGTCCATTTTTCTCAGACATGGAAAAATCTGACGTGTGAATGAGCTCTAAGGTAGGATTGTCTGTAGATTTTCTGTAAGGGCCATTGCTGTCCTGTAATAGAGAAACTCAGTCGTTGTTTAAGCTTTTCTATTTTGTCGCCAGTCTCTATAGCACAAACTAAAAAAAACAACTGCTCTACAATTCCCTCCATTAGATCATTTTCCAGTGTGAAAAGTCATAAATGACAAAAAAACATTGTTTTTCCAACATTTTTAATGAACACTTGGTATAAATGAAGCGTAAAGTCGTTGAGGGTTTTTTACTGAGTGGTGATGACTTCTGGAGTGTAGGGTTATGACATATTGAGGTGTCCTCTGGGAAAATCATTGTGAATGTAGAGCTTTTGGAGGTAGGGGTCAATAAGCAGGGAGCAATGACCAGTCGTTTAGAGCACTGGTTTTGGAGCTGTGAGGGTACTCTCACTTTAAGCGAGGCTCCTTTTGTGTTGTTTATACATGACCAGGCGAAAAGTGAAAGTAAGTGATGGATACAACCATTATTAGACATAAACAGTATTCAAGGGTCATAAAAGTGTTGTTTTAATGTCAGACTGGGGAAAAGAAAACATATTTGCAGATTTTCTCCCAGCATTGTCACATAGCGGTCTCCGATTAAGGCCGGTTTCACACGTCAGTGGCTCCGGTACGTGAGGTGACAGTTTCCTCACGTACCGGAGACACTGACACACGTAGACCCATAAAAATCAATGCATCTGTTCAGATGTCATTGATTTTTTGCGGACCGTGTCTCCGTGTGCCAAACACGGAGACATGTCAGTGTTCGTGGGAGCGCACGTATTACACGGACCCAATAGAGTCAATGGGTCCGTGTAAAACACGGACCTCACACGGACATTCTCCGTCTGGGGTCCGTGTGCGTGCAGGAGACAGTGCTACAGTAAGCGCTGTCCCCCCCACATGGTGCTGAAGCCGCCATTCATATGTTCCCTGCAGCAGCGTTTGCTGCAGAGAAAATATGAATAATAGTGTTTAAAATAAAGATCTATGTGTCTGCCGCCCTCCCACCCCCTGTGCGCCCCCCCGCTGGTCAGAAAATACTTACCCGGGTCCCCCGTCGGCTGTCGCTCCTTCCTGGTCTGGCCGCGGCTTACTGTATGCGGTCACGTGGGGCCGATCATTTACAATCATGAATAGTCGGCTCCGCCCCTATGGGAGGTGGAGCCACATATTCATGACTGTAAATGATCGGGCCCACGTGACCGCATACACTAGAAGCCGCGGCCAGACCAGGAAGGAGCGACAGCCGACGGGGGACCCGGGTAAGTATTTTCTGACTAGCGGGGGGCGCACAGGGGGTGGGAGGGCGGCGGACACATAGATCTTTATTTTAAACACTATTATTCATATTTTCTCTGCAGCAAACGCTGCTGCAGGGAACATATGAATCGCGGCTTCAGCATGATGCAGAGTGGGTACCACACGCTCCGTGTGGTACCCACTCGCCATACGGGCGGCACACGTGTGCCGCACGTATGGCCTCCGTGAGTTCCCAGGCACACGGACACGGATAACTCCGGTACCGATTTATTCCGGTACCGGAATTATCTGGACGTGTGGGACAGCCCTAAAAGAGAAATAGGTCACAATTCACAAACCTCTGACAGCCGGTTGCTTTTATATATTTATTGCATTTTAGTCTGTTTACAAATGTTGCAAAACATGTTTTAAGTGTTTGCTGTATAATGACAAATAGCTGCTACTTGCCGAAGAAGCTAAAGAGTAACTCACCTGCACCAGTGAGCCGCTGAAAGGGCAATTCTTGCTACAGTTGTGTGAAAAAGTATTCACCCCCTTCCTGATTTCCTATTGTTTTGCATGTTTGTCACAATTAAATGTTTTCGATCACCAAACAAATTTAAATATTAGACAAAGATAACACAAGTAATCACAAAATGCTGTTTTTTAAATGAAGGTCTATATTAATAAGGAAAAAAGAAATTCAAACCTACAGGGTCCTGTGTAAAAAATTGCCCCACCTCCCTACCCCTTAAAACATAACTTACGGTAACTGGTTTATCACATCTTTCGGAAGCTCAGTTCGAATTCCCTAGCCACACCCAGGCCCCACACCTGTTCTCAATCAAGAAATCACTTAAATAGGATCTGCCTGACAAAGTGAAGCTGTGCAAAAGATCCTCAAAAGCTAGACATGAAGCCACTATCCAAAGAAATTCTGGAATAAATGAGAAACAAATTAATTAAGATCTATCAGTCTGGAAATGGTTATAAAGCTATTTCTCAGGCTTTGGGACTCCAGTGAACCACTGTGCTAGCGGGGATCTCGCAGCAGTTAATTTCTCAGTGGTTCTCATCCCGGACGGTCGCATCTTGGCACCATCCATATGGAAAACTGTTTATTCCCAGACATGGATTAAGGTGTAGGACAGAACGACGGAGAGGTGAGGGATATTATAGTTTTTTAATTTTTGTTTTAATACTGGAGACTAGGGATTCAATAGAATGGGTAATGACGAGTATCGTTTAATTTAGAATCATTAATGGAGTCTGTGTCATCCTTTCAATTAAAGGACTTTATATCTGCTGTGTGTTTATTTACAATATTATAGGATTAGTAATGGATAGGTGTCTTATAGATGCCTCTTCATTACTAATCTGTGGGCTTGATGTCACCGGACAATACAAGGTGACATCAACTCCACAAATATTACCCCACTTGCCACCGCTACAGGGCAAATGGGAAGAGCCGTGTAAAGTGCCAGAATTGGTGCATCTCCTAGATGTGCCTTTCCTGGGCAGCTGCGGGCTCATGTTTTTAGGCTGGGAGGGGGGCTATATCAATGGCCCCTTACCAGCCCGAGAATACCAGCCCCCAGTTGTTTGTTTTAGCAAAGCTGGTTGTCAAAAATGGGTGGGCTCTCACGTGGTTTTAAAAAAAAAATGTATTTAAATAATTAAAAAAAACACAGCATGGGGATCCTAATCTACTATATAATTGTCTAAGGGTACTTCCGTCTGTCCTTCTGTCTGTCACCGTTATTCGTTCGCTGATTGGTCTCGGCAGCTGCCTGTCATGGCTGCCGCGACCAATCAGCGACGCGCACAGTCCAGAAAAAAATGGCCGCTTACTCCCCGCACTCACTGCCGGCGCCCGCATACACCGCTCACACAGGGTTAATGCCGGCGGTAACGGACCGCGTTATGCCGCGGGTAACGCACTCCGTTACCGCTGCTATTAACCCTGTGTGTCCCCAACTTTGTACTATTGACGCTGCCTATGCGGCATCAATAGTACAAAATGTTATGTTAAAAATAATAAATAAAAAAAAAAAACCTGCTATACTCACCCTCCGCCGCCTTTCTCGCTCCTCGCCATGCTCCCCGGACCGCTCCATTACAAGCGTCAGCTTGCGGTGCGGTCCCGTCCCAGGGCTGGTGTGCGGCAAGGACCTGCCGTGACGTCACGGTCATGTGACCGCAACGTCTTCATAGGTCCTGCTCCCACCAGCCCTGGCACTTGCAATGGAACTCGGCTTCAGGATAATGGCCGCCGCGATCTCGATCTGCGCACACGCAGCATCCAGCGGCCATTTTCCTGAAGCCGACCACTACCATCTGCACAGGATCCCAGGAAGAGAAGAGGCAGGACGCAGAGGAGCAGCGACAAGAATGGTGAGTATGATACACTACAAGGGGCCCTCGGATCGTTAGGTGAGTATGTTTATTTTTTATTTTTTGGCCCTATACGTGCCTCGGTAATATACTACGTCACTGGGCAATATCCTACGTGGCTCTGCTGTATACTACAAGGCTGGGCAATAAACTACGTGGCTGGGCAATATACTACGTGGCTGGGCAATATACTACAAGGCTGGGCAATATACTATGTGGCTCTGTGCAATATCCTACGTCGCTGTGCTGTATACTATGTAGCTGGGCAATATACTACGTCGCTGGGCAATATACTACGTCACTGGGCAATATACTACGTGACTGGGCAATATACTACGTAAATGGGCAATATATTACGTGGACATGCATACTCTAGAATACCCGATGCGTTAGAATCGGGCCACCATCTAGTTATTTATAACCAACCTTTGCAGGTTGGAGGGTGGGGGGATGTACTTTTTATGCCAGCCTGAGCCCTTATAGGATGAATTCCCACTCTGCAAAAATTTCTGCAACTGAAAATCAGGATCAACTAATCTGAATGGGGTTGTTTCAGAACTCTACACAGCAAATATGTTAACGTGTTAACAAAACCTAAGGCCACGTTCAGTATTTGGTCAGTATTTTACAACAGTATTTGTAAGCCAAAACCAGGAGTGGGTGAAAAATACAAAAATGTTAACGTGTTTCTATTATACTTTTCCTCTATTCGTTCCACTCCTGGTTTTGCATTGCAAATAATGATGTAAAATACTGATTGTGTGAATGTGGCCTATGGGAAAGTTCCCATAAATCATAAACGCTGCTGATATTCTGCTTCCATTTTACTTGCGGAGAGTCCAATGCATATTACAATACCATCATTGTGAATAAGATTTAACTAATTGTCACTCACACTACGTAAATTTGTCAATAAGTTACTACAAGGCAGGCGTCATTTTTAATCTCGTAATTTTCAAGGCTCCTTATTGATCGATAGTTCCAGCCAGCAGTTTGGTTTTGTCCTTTTCCCAGACTGTGCACTCTCTGATCTTGCAAGCAGAAAAAGCTTTACCTCAGGAGGAGCGAAGGAACCCTGAAGCTGTCCGGATCCAGAGTCGGAGCAGCGTTAACAAGCACTGTAGAAAAGAGCTTGTAAGAGCTGCGCTCCTTGTCTAGGAGACTGGCCACTGCTCAGACTGCAGAGGTGGCCGGTAACCAAGGCAACAAGCAGTAAACAATAAAATTTAAAAAATCCCACAGTTCTTACGAATTGAAGCTTTTTTGTAAAAACTAAATCGCAGAGTTGTTGTTTTTACAATAACTTTGCAATTTAACCCATTTATGGTGATCAGAAAACCTCTTAAAGCAAAATTCTCTAGTCACTATTTTCCCATGGCATGGGGGATAGTACTGGCACCACACATTGCTGCTGGGATTTGCATTGCCAGCCTTGTTTTTTAGTTTAAGCTCTGCTGATACCATTATATGTCCAAACAAGCCCAAGGAGAGGTGGGAATGCTGCAGGTATATACAAATACAGTTGTAGAAAGTAGCTGCCTCACTGCTTGCTATAGCTGGTTGCATGTTCCTGAAGTAGTTCCCCCATATGTCAGATACTGTCAATATATATCTTGTGGTTATAGACGTCACTTGTCATCTGAAACTACAATTCCCGGCGTGCATCTCGTCAGATCTTGTCGTCGGGAAACAGACCAGCTGTCGGTGAGCTCAGCAGAGGGGTCGTGCAGGCTCCGTGGTCTTCAGGCAGTTACAGGTCAGGTTATCACACATTGCCCCGCGGTCTGCTCTTCTATGTTCCGGGACTGATGATGACGCAATGCATGCCGGTAGTTGTAGGCGTTAGGCTGTGGTGGTGGCGCTGCGGCCTAGTTGCATTATGAAGCCTGCTGTGCTGGATACTGATTGTGTCCTGCACTGTTACCAAGTAGTTGTTTCCAGGGCTCGTATATATGTGACTGAGGAGTTAGACAGCCATGTGCAAAAGAAAAGAATAAGTGCAAAGCTTCTTGTACTGTTGTGTATAGTGTGGCATTTGTGTCAGCAAATAATGCCACCATACAGTGCTGACATTAGTGCGGTGCTATGGCCACACACTCCTCAATATTGAAATTGCAACACAAAGAAGGAAAAATAGTGGAATTCTGGTAATCACAAGATGGATAGACGTGTTGCTGATATGCAAATGATGGAAAAATTAAAACCTAGTTTACCAAAGATCATGTTTTATTCACTGTGGAGTATGAGCGCCACATGCAGAAATCCCCGCACTTACAGCCTCGGCGGCTATCACTGAGGTTATTAATGGTTTCCTTAGGTGGGTTCTGCCTCTGAATGCACTTGGACACATCATCAAGATCCACTGCTGGCAGCTCAGTGTAATCACGGACCAATGACGTCCCAGATGTGCTCGATGGGAGACAAGTCCGGAGACACTGCAGCCGTGGGAGCACATTTAGGCCACGCAGGCTTCTCACAGAAGCACCAGCAATATGCGGCTGGGGGTTGTTGAGTTGAAAAATGGCTCCTGGGACGCTGTCCTAGATGTGCTGAATGGGAGACAAGTCTGGAGATGTGAAAAGCCGTTGTTTGAGTCAATGGAGCCCCTGTAGCTCATAGTCCAATGTTGGGTAAACGCTTTTTGAGGGTTTGTGTTGACGCCTCAGCATACGATGTCTAATTTCACTTGCAGCACAGAATAAATCATGCCATTCATCAAATTTGACAAGACCACTTGGGCAGCGCCATAAAGGGAAGGGCTTCATGAGAGAACGTCACACCGGTCCTACTCCATGGATTATGGAGTGGGGTGGCATAATGTGTGGTAGCAGGACCCCTTTTGTCTTCATTCCAGGTGCACTAACAGTTCGACATTACATTAATTTGCTGGTGGAACCAGTGGGGTGGCCATTTCATTTTTCAAGACAATGCCATGTCACATACAGTCTGCAAGGTCTAAATGTGGCAACCATAGCCTGCAGCGTCTCCAGACCTGTCTCCCATCGCCATCGAGCACATCTGGGACATCATTGGTCAGCAATTGCACAGGGAGCTGCCAGCAGCGGATCTTGATAATTTACCCAATTGCCTTCAGGACATCCTGAAGATAACCAGTAATCACCTTGGTGATAGCAGCCGAGGCAGTAAATGCGGCGATTTCTGTGCATGATGCTCATAGTCAGTATTGAATAAATCAAGATTAAAAAAAAAAAAAAAAAGGTTTGTTTCCATCATTTGAATATCAGTAACATGTCTATCCATCTTGTAATTTCCATAACTCCACGACTTTGCCTTCTTGGTGCTGCAATTTTAATGTTGAGAAGTGTCATACTTCCACTGCTGATATAAGTGCCGTACTATACCCAAATACCGTACGGGTAGATTAGGTGCATCTCACTCCAACAAGCATATTATTTAGGCCAGTCTTAATAAATTTTCCGCTCTGTCATAAATTTGCACTTCTATGGTACCCAAGGATGTTATTTGGACTGTGACTGCTGCACAACAGCCATCCTAATGAATCCCAAGTGATATGGTTACAAGCAAACAGGATTTTCTACACGGTTGAAAATCTGCATCAAAATCTGCACCAAATTATCACTGTGAAAATGCTGCAGATTTACCATAGATTTCCTCCTTTGAATTACATCGAGTACAATATTAGTATTGTAATTGGCCTCAGATTTGCTGCTCAGAATAACGGTTGGAAAATCTGGGTCAAGGACTCTTTGCCGGCAGGTAGGAGGAGGTTCTCATCTCTCCGACCTGTCAGCCTCGAACTACTAACGTTGTTGCTGAACCGGGTTCCTTTCATTGGTGATTTTATGATTATTATTGTTTATAATCGTTCTGTTTTCTTTGTATGATCCAGATATTTAAAAATATGGAAGGAACTCACTCCAGTCACAGGAGGAAAGGAGGGAGAAACCAGGTACATATGGAGCTGTGAAATCCTGTGTCCTTATCACTAGTGCGGAAGATGTCACTCGTCTCTAGGGCTATGTGCATAAGAACCTTTGCATACAAATAACGATAGAAACGGATCAGTTTTCCAAATGCTATTATAATCCCTCCAACCTACCGTCTCCTTCCCCCATACCCTGTAGATTGTAACCTGTAAGGGCAGAGTCCTCTCTCTGTACGCCTATGTTCACATGTTGTGTTTTTGCAACTTTACAAAAAAGCAGGTTTTGCTGCTTTTTTTTCCAGTGCGCTTTTGCTGTTTTTTTAGGGGTGCAAATTATGTATTTGGTCTACAGAACATGTTTAGTAAAGTTACTTTTATTCACCAAAAATATATGGTTATGTTTTTCCAGTGTTTTTACTCTCTTTCATTGCTTTCTATGGGCAAAAAAATGAGGCAAAACGCTATGCTGCAAATAAAAAAAAAAGCGCTGCAGTTTCCCAGTTCAGTCAGGAAAAACAAAATTCTGAAATCTCAGAGCTTTTGCTGGTACTGTAAAAAGCAGCATTTCATTTGCATAAAAATAGCTGGAACAAAAATGCAATGTCTGAACGTAGCCTACCAGTCTGTGTTTTGTTAGTTTGCCTACTGTTCATGTGTACAGCTTACTGGAGTTGGTGGGGCTTTAAAATTAATCAATAATGGTGGAATCTCAGATCGTCAAGTTTCTATGTGGACTTTCAACTTGTGTGTTCAGTTTTGGGAAAAAACAGGCGTAAATCATATCCAGAATATGCCCGTTTGCTAACTGATGCCAATGGAAGCAGAGTTGCATTGTTGATTATTATCTGTCTGGAACAAATGAAAAGTTCTGCATTCTTCACTTTTTCTTCTGTTCTTAAAACTGACACCAAAGGGAAACCAGATGGACCCTATAATAATCGAAAAATTCTACCCAAATATAGAATACACTTAAGAATTAGTGATGCGTGAAAGGGTGCTAATAGAGTGTCTTCGACGTGCTTGAAAAATGTTTCAGTCCCCACAGCTGCATGTCTCATGGCTGTTCGAGAGCCGCAAGACATGCAGGGATTACCTAACAAACAGGAAATCCCTGCATGTGTTGCCGCCTTCGAACAGCCGCGAGACATGCAGCCGAGGGGACTGGAACATATTTTTCAAGCACGCCGAAGACACTCGGTTATCACCCGAGCATGCTCAGATAACACCTTATCCCAGCACATTTGCTCATCACTATTAAAGGGAACCTGTCACCCCCAAAATCGAAGGTGAGCTAAGCCCACCAGCATCAGGGGCTTATCTACAGCATTCTGTAATGCTGTAGATAAGCCCCCGATGTATCCTAAAAGATGAGAAAAAGAGTTTAGATTATACTCACCCAGGGGCGGTCCCGGTACAATGGGTGTCGTGGTCCGGGGCCTCCCATCTTCATCAGATGACATCCTCTTCTTGTCTTCATGCTGTGGCTCCGGGGCAGGCGTACTTTGTCTGTCCTGTTGAGGGCAGAGCAAAGTACTGCAGTGCGTAGGCGTCGGGAAAGGTCAGAGAGGCCCAGGACCTGCGCACTGCAGTACTTTGCTCTGCCCTCAACAGGAGCCACAGCATGAAGACAAGCCACAGCATGAAGACAAGAAGAGGACGTCATCTGATGAAGATAGGAGGCCCCGGACCGGACCGCGACACCCATCGTACCGGGACCGCCCCTGTGTGAGTATAATCTAACCTCTTTTTCTCATCTTTTAGGATACATCGGGGGCTTATGCACAGAATGCAGTAGGTAAGTACATTATGTTTATGCTTATGTACAGAATGCTGTAGATAAGCCCCTGATGCCGGTAGGCTTAGCTCACCTTCAATTTTGGGGGTGACAGGTTCCCTTTAAGAATGTACCTGGAATCCCAAGTTGCAGAGACTGGAGCAGATCTTTTCCTCCAGAAGCCATATTAGTTCTTCCTTCTTCTGTGTACTGTGCAAATTGTAATATTTGTAAATGAAACATAATGTTTCTTTTCATCAGGACCCCGATGTACGATTATCAAAGCTTTTATCTTACGCTCTGCGCCATGGAGCCAATGAAATGGGTTTGCCCATGGGGTCAGGTAGGTCTTTTCATGAAGAAAGCTGCTATTTATTTTATTTTGTTATCCTCTATGCATAAACAAATGGATTTATTTTAGGGAAAGGAAACTTGGATACTTTTTAAACATTTCTGTAATTCTTTGAAGGATAGAGAATAGAAGATGATCTGCTGTTCAGCTTCATCTAACATTTACAACCAGCTACCATCGGACATCCAGGGATCTGATATTGATAACCTATCCTAAGCATACCCACTATAAAGGAGTTTTCCGGTTTCAAAAAACTGCTGATCTCCACCTGTACTTTATTTAGAAAAAACAAACAAACTGTGCCTTACTTACCCTCCCCTGGTCCAGTGCTGAGTCTCTGCTGCTGTAAAGTCAGCGCTGCAGCCAATAAATGAGCTCTTCCTGAGCTGACTGTATGATCCGCTCAGGCCCACTGAGCTCACTGATTGGCAGCAGTGCTATCGAGGTGACATCAGACGGAGCAGCAGTGAAGATTCAGCACCGGACCTGGGGAGGACAAGTAAGATTTTTTTTTTATAAAACAGTCTATAACATGGGGACAGGGGTTTTCTGAAATCGAAAAAAACAAGACATAGTTATAGCATAACCCTTTGTCTTGTCTTCTTGTTCCCTCTGATCTTCCTTAGATGGCTTTGTCCCCGTTTCCTTCCTCCTCCACCTGCAGCAGTTTCGCGCCTTTACCCAGGATGACATTGAGCGTGTAGTCAGATGTAATGACAAGCAGCGATTCACCATAAGAACCTCTGAACCCAAAGGGACCATGGAAATCCGAGCTAACCAAGGACATTCAATACAGGTGCGTCACAGAGGTCTACTGTCGATCGCACTCTCGTCATCATCTGGATTTTCCTAGCCATCGACTATCAGCATTCTGTAATCCAATCCAATAAAATCTCCATTTTTCTAAGGTTACGCGCACAATGTCTTTTAAATGCTGGCATACCTGCATGGTTTTTGAAGAAGAAGACTCATCAGGAAAATTCCGGCAGTGTTTTTCCTGACGCATCTTCTTTTGCGGCATCTTTTTAAATGTATTATTCCATATACACTCACCGGCCACTTTATTAGGTACACCTGTCCAACTTCTTGTTAACACTTAATTTCTAATCAGCCAATCACATGGCGGCAACTCAGTGCATTTAGGCATGTAGACATGGTCAAGACAATCTCCTGCAGTTCAAACCGAGCATCAGTATGGGGAAGAAAGGTGATTTGAGTGCCTTTGAACGTGGCATGGTTGTTGGTGCCAGAAGGGCTGGTCTGAGTATTTCAGAAACTGCTGATCTACTGGGATTTTCACGCACAACCATCTCTAGGGTTTACAGAGAATGGTCCGAAAAAGAAAAAAAATCCAGTGAGCGGCAGTTCTGTGGGCGGAAATGCCTTGTTGATGCCAGAGGTCAGAGGAGAATGGGCAGACTGGTTCGAGCTGATAGAAAGGCAACAGTGACTCAAATCGCCACCCGTTACAACCAAGGTAGGCCTAAGAGCATCTCTGAACGCACAGTGCGTCGAACTTTGAGGCAGATGGGCTACAGCAGCAGAAGACCACACCGGGTACCACTCCTTTCAGCTAAGAACAGGAAACTGAGGCTACAATTTGTACAAGCTCATCGAAATTGGACAGTAGAAGATTGGAAAAACGTTGCTTGGTCTGATGAGTCTCGATTTCTGCTGCGACATTCGGATGGTAGGGTCAGAATTTGGCGTAAACAACATGAAAGCATGGATCCATCCTGCCTTGTATGGAGCATCTTTGGGATGTGCAGCCGACAAATCTGCGGCAACTGTGTGATGCCATCATGTCAATATGGACCAAAATCTCTGAGGAATGCTTCCAGCACCTTGTTGAATCTATGCCACGAAGAATTGAGGCAGTTCTGAAGGCAAAAGGGGGTCCAACCCGTTACTAGCATGGTGTACCTAATAAAGTGGCCGGTGAGTGTATAACATAGCGGCGGCTTCCAATCTGCTTGAAGAATGGATCAGTCACTTATTTTAGCCTCTTTACTCTTTTTAAAACCTGAAACAATTGAAAGAAGTTGCAAAAGATGGAACATGTGCACGGCAAGTTGCTGGGCAATTATGTTGGTTCTTTTTAACGTTTATTGAGCGCTTGGTGAACTGATCCGAATATCATTTGTTAAAGTGAAATCCATTGACTTTTTTTTATTATTTGTCTGTGAATGTAGAAAAAAATAAACATTTATTAATACTCTTGATTTCTTTTTTTGCAGGTGGAGGTTGAACTCATGCCGTTAGGAACTGAACTTCCTCCACAAGCCATACATGGGACCTATATCCGTCACTGGCCTTTAATTCTCCGGGGTGGCCTATCTCGTATGAACAGGACACATATCCATCTGTCCACGCAGCTTCCAGGAGAGGGAGATGGTGTGATCAGCGGTCAGTAATTCAGTGTTCGTCTATAAAGAATAGGCCCTACTTACATTGCGTGCAAGGGGCTTGTGCGGTGGCACGCTCGGTCCTTGACTGAACTGGCTGCGCTCCATTTGCCACCGTGTACTGCCGCTGTATAACACCATATCTTCCTTTAGAGAATCAATGCCCATTGGGTGAAATAGATCGGGAAATAAAACATGATGGCACGTGTTGTTTTTCACAAATTCTACATTTAACCGTGAGAAAAAAGCATATGTTATGTCCATGTGAAATCTTATGGCCCGGTTAGTCTAGCCAATAATCTGCGAACAAGCATTCATAGGAAGGATCGTTCCTGATTATCAGCTTTAGACTAAGTGCACACGCTGCGGATTCCAATGCGGAATTTTCCGCAGTGGATTTGCAAAATCCGCAGTGAAAGACCGCTGCGGTTTTTACTGCGGATTTGTCGCGGTTTCTTTTGCGGTTTCCTCTGCGGGTTTTCACCTGCAGATTTCTATTGGAGCAGGTGTAAACCCGCAGCGGAATCCGCACAAAGAATTGACATGCTGCGGAAAATAAACCGCTGCGTTTCCGTGCGTTTTTTTTCCGCAGCATGTGCACTGTGGATTTTGTTTCCCATAGGTTTACATTGTACTGTAAACTCATGGGAAACTGCTGCGGATCCGCAGCTGCGGAAACGCTGCGGATCAGCAGCAAAATCCGCAGCGTATGCACATACCCTCACTGGACAGTCCAGCAATCAGTCAATGAACGAGCAAAACACTCGGGTGATGGGATCATTTATGCATGCACAAAAATCACAGAGAACACAGGACATGGGCCACCGATAATACTGTATGGGGACACAATGAATCTGTATGGGACACAACCATCAGGTTAGACCAGACCAGTAATGGGACATATTGATTGATCACAGAGAACACAGGACATGGGCCGCCGATAATACTGTATGGGGACACAGTTATTCTGTATAGGACCCAATCATCAGGTTAGACCAGACCAGTAATGGGACTTATTGATAGATTATCAGCTTTCCTGGGCAGTCCGGCAATCAGTCAATGAACGAGCAAAACACTCGGGTGATCGGATCATATATGCATGCACAAAAATCACAGAGAACACAGGAAATGGGCCGCCGATAATACTGTATGGGGACACAATGATTCTGTATGGGACACAACGATCAGGTTAGGCCAGACTGATCGGCCGTCATTTATCAGCTTGGATCAGCTTACCTTTGGACATTAGTCACACAATATAGCGTCTTCTTTTCAGCAGCACATGTCCTGTTTATCCAGAGCTATATACTGCTGATATACACTCACTGGCCACTTTATTAGGTACACCTGTCCAACTTCTTGTTAACACTTAATTTCGAATCAGCCAATCACATGGCGGCAACTCAGTGCATTTAGGCATGTAGACATGGTCAAGACAATCTCCTGCAGTTCAAACCGAGCATCAGTATGGGGAAGAAAGGTGATTTGAGTGCCTTTGAACGTGGCATGGTTGTTGGTGCCAGAAGGGCTGGTCTGAGTATTTCAGAAACTGCTGATCTACTGGGATTTTCACGCACAACCATCTCTAGGGTTTACAGAGAATGGTCCGAAAAAGAAAAAAAATCCAGTGAGCGGCAGTTCTGTGGGCGGAAATGCCTTGTTGATGCCAGAGGTCAGAGGAGAATGGGCAGACTGGTTCGAGCTGATAGAAAGGCAACAGTGACTCAAATCGCCACCCGTTACAACCAAGGTAGGCCTAAGAGCATCTCTGAACGCACAGTGCGTCGAACTTTGAGGCAGATGGGCTACAGCAGCAGAAGACCACACCGGGTACCACTCCTTTCAGCTAAGAACAGGAAACTGAGGCTACAATTTGCACAAGCTCATCGAAATTGGACAGTAGAAGATTGGAAAAACGTTGCTTGGTCTGATGAGTCTCGATTTCTGCTGCGACATTCGGATGGTAGGGTCAGAATTTGGCGTAAACAACATGAAATCTTTGGGATGTGGTGGAACGGGAGATTCGCATCAGGGATGTGCAGCCGACAAATCTGTGGCAACTGTGTGATGCCATCATGTCAATATGGACCAAAATCTCTGAGGAATGCTTCCAGCACCTTGTTGAATCTATGCCACGAAGAATTGAGGCAGTTCTGAAGGCAAAAGGGGTCTAACCCGTTACTAGCATGGTGTACCTAATAAAGTGGCCAGTGAGTGTAGGTGATGTTTCTACAAGGAAGCATTTTTCTTGTTCATTGTGTGATTGCATGCCTGTTTCAGATGCATTGATAGTTGAGATGAACATTGGTTTGCCTATTACTGGGTCGTCTAAATGGGCCATAAAGCCCCATAGATGTCTATGTTATTACAATGCAGATCTGTATAGCATGGATCCATATTCCCACCAAATAATCGAGCCCTTGAGCATTAGGAATTTGTGAATACCTTATTCCTGCCTCTGTACCTATGACAACTCTTCCAGTATATGGCCTAGCATTACAACATTGCGGTTAGGAAATGTTTTTAGTATCTAAATTAACTATATCAATGTCCACATTCTTATTAAACTAAATAATATTATTTTTGATGGGGGGTGGAAATTGGTCAGTAGGATATTGGGTAAATACCAAACTACTCCTGGGCATCAAGTGTCATCATGGGGGAAAGTAAAGAAATAGAAAGAAAGAAAGAAAAAAAATATTATGACATTTCCCATTTTAAAGGATAGTTACATTGGAGGAAAGGGAGAGGATTGAAACATACTATACAGAATGAGTCCATCCATCGTATTCCTTATTTTTTGTATCACGTCCTGTAATTAGTCGATTGGCCTCCCCATGATGAAAAGGCATCCACTGCTGGGAAGCCAATGTGTACATAGTCATAAGTGGTCCAGAGCTTTGGGAAACCCTCATTAAACCGTGACATAATACAAGTGGGGTCTGGCAAATGTCACTGTTAAGTGATTATCGGCTCATTAACGGAGTCTGCATATGAGTTTTGTAAATTGACTTAATGGTCTATATGTCTCTCCGCAGGCATGCGTAGGGACTGCGAAGTAGCCATATTTATAGACCTTCCTAAAGCTACAGCGGGTGAGTCTGGTCTTTGTCTCCATCTGTTATACAAACATTGCAATATTTCACTCATAATCAGACACTAGTGCTTCTCACACAATATCACTCCTGGAATAAATGCTCCGTAACATTAAATCGTTTTTGCTAGAGCTGCACCCGGATCGTTATATCCGGGCATTTCTTACACTGGCACATGGAATTGAAAGTTGTGGTTGTGGGGGGAGATGGTGAAATGAAGACCCAAGTTGTATATATCGGTGGTTATGGATACATATTTCACCCTGTTTTGTTTTGCAGATGAGATACCATTCTTCTGGTCCACTAACCGTGTCCTCCTCACACCTGGGAATGCTGACGGTCTTCTCCTCCCTAAATATTTCCTAAAGGCTTTACAGCTCAGACCTCACAGTAAGATTTGGGGGGGAAATTAGCAGTAATCAGACATCAAGGAAAGAGGTTATATCTGGATGATCTTGTCCAATTTCTGTAGCAATAGAGACACATAGTGGTAGACTTGAGTACTACAGCCATACTTTTGTCTTGCTTTAAGGTGGTGTTTTCAGGTTTGAAAGTTATCTCCTATTCAAAGGCTAGAGACAGGGGAGTACATAGAAATCATGGGGCCCCATAGCAGAAGTTCTAATTACATTAATTCCTCTAGGAGCGCCAAAGATCATCTGAGCGCAATCTCCAGCACTCCCCCTAAGACTAAATATAGCGGAAATGCACATGATCAGCCAGACGGTTCTCGGGATTGATGGCGGTCAGATCCCCAGTGATCAGAAAGTTATTCCCTGTCCTGGGGATAGGGGATAACTTTTAAATGTGAGAATACTCCTTTAAGCCTCAGCAATGTTTCCGTGAACCATGTATGTGTCCTATATTTTTCACAGATAGCACATGTACCCATCTGTCGAGCTGTGGTTTTGGGGACCATGTGTCCAGTGAAAAACAAAAAAAATCACGGAGACATGTCTGTTATTAATCCGAGTCACAGCTCAAAGTCACCCATACAAGTTTATGGGTCTGTGAAACTCATGCACAGCACACGGATACCATCCACAATTGACATTTTGTTGGGTAGGAGAAGCTTTGCAATTTGTTTTTTGAGTCTTTTTATATAACGATAAAGACAGACTGGTACGGATTGAATCAAAGCCACTTATGAAACGGGAAAAAATGGGAAAAATCACAGACGTCTGAATGAGGCCTTATAGGGGTTTACTGGGAATAACTTTTTATTGTAAAAAATGTCTCCATTTTATCCGTAAGCTACTTTGTCATTTACACCGTCAAAAATGTTAATCCATTGAATACCTCCCACCTCTCTCCTTGTCTCGGGTCACACGTTGCATATTGCATGTGTCGGCTCTATAACGCCCACAATGAAAGTGTCATCATTATTGACTTCCAGTTCATTGCCCTCCTATAACTTTGGCTAATAATCTCGTATGCACAAAATAATACCGCACGTGGTGAAGCCGAGCTAGAGGGGAGCAATGAACGTGACATCAATACAGATGACATGTTCGCTGTGAGAGGCTCAGATCATGCGTGCAATACTCAGCACGTGGTCCCAGGCAGGAATGGAAGCAAACTGGGGGCCAAGTGACCAATTAGAATCTCTGCCAAAATAGGACAAAAAAAATTAAAATCATGCCAGGTGTGAATTAATCATATAATGTAGCAAAAGTATGGCAGATCTGCAAGGGCCATTAACAAATTAATAAGTAATGCATTTATAATAATGACTGGCCGCTGGCAATGTCCCATGTGTTTGCAGGGCTGTAGGATATCTGGTTCTAATTGTTGGGGTGTCTTTTTTTAACTTATACTTATTATATTTTCTTTTTGTAGGAAAACTGCTTGATCTCGAATGATGAAAATCTCTTCCCGAAATAAACTATTTAAAAAGTTTGTATGATATTGGTTTTGTTTGATTTCAACACTGGTTAAATATATATGTAGCCTCAGTTATAGGGGGGTGATTAGACTTGTGAAAGTACCAATGCTGTGTGACTTGGCCATTTAAATACCTGCATCTATGACATGCCATAAATAGTAAAGAAGTATGCCCAGAATCATAAACGTGAGCCAATCTATTCAGTTTGCAAAATAACCATGACATAAAATATGAATGAAAAAATGAAGCTTCCACTCCCAATCCCACAAGCCAAAAGTGGAAGTGGGTATGTACTGTAGAAGGCGGAAGTGGGTCTGCAGCAGGCGGAAGTGGGTCTGCAGCAGGCGGAAGTGGGTCTGCAGCAGGCGGAAGTGGGTCTGCAGCAGGCGGAAGTGGGTCTGCAGCAGGCGGAAGTGGGTCTGTAGCAGGCGGAAGTGGGTCTGGAGCAGACGAAAGCGGGTTTGCAGCAGGCGGAAGCGGGTCTGCAGCAGGCGCAAGCGGGTCTACAGCAGGCGGAAGTGGGTCCGTAGCAGACGGAAGCGGGTCTGCAGCAGGCGGAAGCGGGTCTGCAGCAGGCGGAAGCGGGTCTACAGCAGGCGGAAGGGGGTCCGTAGCAGACGGAAGCGGCTCTGCAGCAGGCGGAAGCGGGTCCATAGCAGACGGAAGCGGGTCTGCAGCAGGCGGAAGCGGGTCTACAGCAGGCGGAAGTAGGTTTGCAGCAGGTGGAAGTAGGTTTGCAGCAGGTGGAAGTGGGTCCCTAGCAGGCGGAAGCGGGTCCATAGCAGACGGAAGCGGGTCTGCAGCAGGCGGAAGCGGGTCTACAGCAGGCGGAAGTAGGTTTGCAGCAGGTGGAAGTAGGTTTGCAGCAGGTGGAAGTGGGTCCCTAGCAGGCGGAAGCGGGTCTGCAGCAGGCGGAAGCGGGTCTGTAGCAGGCGGAAGTGGGTCTGTAGCAGGCGGAAGCGGGTCTGCAGCAGGCGGAAGCGGGTCTGCAGCAGGCGGAAGTGGGTCTGCAGCAGGCGGAAGTAGGTTTGCAGCAGGTGGAAGTGGGTTTGCAGCAGGTGGAAGTGGGTCCATAGCAGGCGGAAGCGGGTCTGCAGCAAATTGACAGATTGAAAAGCAGGAGAAGAGAAATGAAGAGCTGAGATTACTTTCTGTCATTCGTCTCTGCAGCTACAGATGCATTACCTGCAAGTAGTCTGACTCCCACAATTGTGCTCATAACATGTGTCCTATTCATACACTGTACATTTAAATTGTGGAAAACGCCTTTAATCATTTATGGAAGAAAGGATCGAGCATGTTGGAATTCTTATTTCCCCACCAGAGGACACTGCTGTCAGAGGACAATCAGAGCTCTCTAATACACATAACATAATGGTCCAGAAGCGCAAAAAATCTGCAGGTTGAAACAACTTAAGGGGGGTTCCGGATTCAGAAAAACTCTGTTTCCTGGCCGCAATTTCTTTTTAAAAAATCCTGTCCTTTATTAACCCTCACCAGTCTGGTACTGAGTCTCCTCCACTGCTCCGTGTCTTTTATGGTCTGCAGTGCTGATGTCACCGCGCTGCAGCCAATAACTGAGCTGCCTGAGGTGACATCACAAGCCACTCAGACCCACTGAGCTCAGTGATTGGTTGCAGTACTGTCGATATGACATCAGTGCTGCAGACAATAAGGCCACGCTCACACTATCAGTATTTAGGGTACGTTCACACAGGACTTTTTTGCTGCTTTTTTTTGCTGCTTTTTTTATGCTAATTTTCAGCTGCTTTTTACAGTACCAGTAAAGCCTATGAGATTTCAGAAATCTCATGCACACACGTTGGTTTTTTGTTTGATCAGTTTTTTCTGCTTTGCTGCTTTTTTTGGACATAGGGCATGTCACTTCTTTCAGCGTTTTTGCAGCGTTTTTTCACCCATTGACTTGAATGGGTGATGAAAAAAACGCTGCAAAAACGCTGAAAAAACGCATGTAGCATTATTTGCTGCATTTTTTGTGCAGAAAATCATGGCCAGCAGGAAGTGATCTCACAGTCAAGAGCTTAGGGGTGTGGTTAGTGAGGTGTGAAGAGCCATTGTGAGGTGTCCTGATTGTGATCTATTGTGAGGGAGTTCCTGGTAGTGAGGTGTGAGAAGAGCCATTGTGAGGTGTCCTAGCAGCTGAAAATTGGCATAAAAAAGCAGCAAAAATCTGCAGCAAAAATCTGCAGCAAAAAGTCCTGTGTGAACGTACCCAAAAAACGCACCAAAAACGCACCAAAATAACGCACCTAAATTAGCATAAAAAAAAGCAGCAAAAAAGTCCTGTGTGAACGTACCCTAAGGCTACTTTCAGACATAGCGCATTTTTGAGCGCTATTTTGCGGGCGCTTTTCAAAAATGCGCAATGTCATTTTCGTCTGCCGGCAAAGTGAATGAGAAATTCACTTTGCCGTTCAGACACACCGCAAAAAAACGCGGCGCTTTTGTCTGCAAACACGCCGGCGTAAAAAGAATTGACATGTCAATTCTTTACGCAGCGGCGTGTCTGCGTGTCCCCATAGGGCCCCATATTACCGTCCACACACAGCGCCTTTGTCCTGGGTGTCGGCGTCTTTGTACGGAGGGGTTGACACCCAGGACCGGACGTGACGTCGGACAGGAAGAGGGAAGCCCCCGCCCCCCAGTGAAGCAGCATGGAGTCATTCAACAGAATGACCATAAACGTGGGGCTGCTGATCGAGACGGTATGTGTGTGTGTGTGCGTGCGTGCGTGTGTGTGTATGTGTGTGTATGCGTGTGTGTCCCCATGCGACGCTAGTGCCACCATTGTGCTAAGTCGCCGTATGGGACTACTACTCCCATCCGGTATTAGGATGGGAGAGTTGTCCCTGTGTCCGGCGACTTAGCACAATTGTAAAGTTACACAAAACACCTACACACAATACACATACATGACACAGTACATACAACACATAACACAGAGTATATACTCACCAACAGCACACTGGTAGGCGAAGCCCTCGATCCTCCAGGAAAAAATCCAAAAATAATAAACCAAATTCATACTCCCTGTCCGCAGAATCCATAAAACGAGTGTCCCACGCCGATCGGCTGCTCTCCGGCGATACACTGCCAGGAGCGAAGCTCCTAGCAGTGTATCGCGTACTGTTCCGGAGTTCAATGGCTCCGGCGTCTCGGTTAACAGCAGTACAGCTGCGTTGAACTTTCCCACGCAGCACTGCCGTTAAGCGAGAGTGCCGGGGTCAATGACCGCCGGTAAACTCGCTCGCGCATGCGCAGTGACACACCGACAGGAACTATGGCTCCTGTCAGTGTGTTGCTGCAGCCGTGGAGAGCAGACATATCTCTGGATGTGTCTGTTCTCCATGGAAAATCTTGATACGTGGCACTTAAATACGTGGCAATTAAATACGTGACACGTGGCACTTATACGTGATACGTGTCACTTAAATACGTGGCACTGAAATACGTGATACGTGGCACTTTGATACGTGGCACGTGTCACTTAAATACGTGGCACGTGGCACTGAAATATGTGGCACGTGGCACTTTGATACATGGCACGTGGCCCTGAAATACGTGGCACGTGGCCCTGAAATATGTGGCACGTGGCACTTTGATACGTGGCACTTTGATACGTGGCACTGAAATACGTGGCACGTGGCACTGAAATATGTGGCACGTGGCACTTTGATACGTGGCACTGAAATATGTGGCACGTGGCACGTGGCACTGAAATACATGGCACGTGGCCCTGAAATACGTGGCACGTGGCACTGAAGTATGTGATACGTGACACTGAAATATGTGATACGTGGCACTTAAATACGTGGCACCGAAATACGTGATACGTGGCACTTAAATACGTGGCACTTAAATACGTGGCACTTAAATACGTGGCACGTGGCACCGAAATACGTGGCACTTAAATACGTGGCACGTGGCACTTAAATACGCAACTTGCTGCGTTCTCTGCGCCCTGCGTTGAATCCCTATTTATTTCCAATTTAGTTTTAAACCTAGCAAAATATTTATTTAAAAAAACGCTCCAACATCCAGAGTAGTAGCCCAGTCTGAAGAACACCATCCAGACTGGAGCTACTACTCATATTCACAAAGCCTATATGAGGACCAGTAGGCATAATGTTGCTTTTCATGTTTAAAACGCCATGATGTCCAAGTCCACTCCTCAGTTTCCGCCAAGAGGGCATGTTTCCAGCTCTGATTAGTGTTGCGCAAGTGCCGAATGACTCACCGTCAGTGGTGATGAGGAAAGGGCCTTGCGCAATACTAATGAAAGCTGGAAGCATGCCCTCCTGGCGGCAATTAATGAGTGGACTTGGACATCCACAGGTTTATAATCCCATTTTGGGGATGTTTACAGTGTTTACGTGTGGAATTTTGTTAATAACAAAAAAAAACAACAAATCATTCTATTCTCAATTTTATTAGAAAAGTTTTTCAATTTTGACAGTTACTACAAATAAATATTTGAACTTTTAACTATGATGTAGTCTGCTTCTTTGATTTGTCGACCATGGCAAAAAATACACATTACATAACACCCACTTGCCATGAATAGAGGACACCCCCTAGAAATCAGATATACTACGAGGGGAACTGCTGAATAGAAGGCACTCTATATCTATGGTAGAAGAACTCACAGGAGTGTCAGGAATAACGTACAGCAAACAATGTGGAGTACCGGAAAACTCCAGTGTTAACTCCAGTGTGTATTGTATTCTGAGTCATAAAGACAGGAAATGACCTCAATGACTCTTTTTTTCCCCTTTTTTTTTTTTTCAAACAAACTTTAATTTCAGTACACAATGCTGAAAAAAACGCAGCTGCAAAAAACGCAGCAAAAAACGCAGTGTGTGAAAGCAGCTGCGTTTTTTTGCCTGCGTAAAAAAACGCAGGTAAAGCAGCAGCAAAATACGCGCGCGTAAAAATACGCAGCAAATATGCTGTGTGTGAAAGTAGCCTTAGTCAGTATTTTCCATCAGTATTTGTCAGCCAAAACCAGGAGTGGGTGATAAATACAGAAGTGGTGACATGTTTTTTATTCTTCTTTTCCTCTGATTGTTCCATTCCTGATTTTGACTTATAAATACTGATGTAAAATACTGATCAAACACTGAACATGTGCATGTGCCACTTATAGACACTGGAAGTAGCAGTGAAGACTCAGCGCTGGACCTGGGGAGTGTGAGTAAAGCCCAGTTTTTTATTTTTTTTAGAGCAAACTGTGACTAGGGACGCTCTTTATGAAACTTTAAATCCCCTTTTAATATGGATAGAAAAAAAAACCAAAACAAACTATAACGTATTAATAATCCGCAACCCAACTAGCACCCTGCCTGACACAAGAGACTAGCGAGAGAATGGAGGTGATACAAATATTTATTGTACAGAAGTCAAATGTAACAACCGTTAATAATAACTAGTTTACTTTCTAATCATTTAATAATTTCTCTCTACAGTAATGATGTATAATCTTATTTTTACACCTGTTTAAACCCCATATAATAGACATGTATGAACAGTGATATAAGAGTACAATGACAGCATTGCTCGCTCCCTATAGCAGGATAAAGCAGGATCTGCCCTTGTAGGACTTTTCCTGCCCTTGTAGGACTTTTCCTACATGTAGATGTAACAGCCGTGTTGTAAGGCAGAAAGATTTCTTACTGCAGCTTTTCCATGTTTATGAACATATAATCAACTTGTGAAAAACATAAACTTGGAGAACGCTGCGAGTGATCGTTATGAAGTGCAGTCATCTTATATGGAAATGATGATGCGGTGGACATCGGAGGAGATTCCTACAGGGCTTCATGGCCACCAGTAAGTTTATGGAACAACTCTTCGTTGAGGCCTTTCAGACCACCATCTTTTGCCCGTGTAGACATGAAGATGTAGCCGCCTATGTATTCGTGGACAACTTTGCATGAAGCAGAAACACATGTGAAGGCCACGTTAATGTTCTCAGTGAATTCAATGGACACCTGAAATATAAACCAGGAAGGAGAAAAAAAATATAAGGTTTTACCTAAATAGGTGGCAAAATTACCGGTAAAGCTGCAATACCCCCCACCCCGTCATGTAGAACAAATCCAAACAGCCACTTCCCTGAAGTTTGCTACTAAATCGTATTTAAGGGAGTCTGTAACCCCCGAAATGCACTTTTAACGAGCCCATACACTAATGTAGGGGACTTAGCATCTATAAAAATCATACTTGCACCATTCCTGTTACTGGTACAACGCCTTTAATTCAAGTGCAAATTAGGGGTCTTCGGTGCACCCCTGGCATGACCGAGAGCCACCATTATGCTCCCTCATTTTGCACATTGTACTATGTGTACACCTGCAATGACACTGTGTGCGCGGCTGGCCTCAGGCAGTGTCGGTGCGCATGTGCACACACTCTGGCTTAGTTCAGGCAGTGATCTCTCCGGGAAGCAAGCGGTGTCAAGCAGAGGCAGTCCACAACGTGCAAAATGAGGTGTAATGATGACCTGAGCTCTTGGCCACATGAGGGGTGCACCGAAGCCCCCTACTTTGCATTTGAATTAAGTCATTTTCTCAGGCACTGTACTACTAACCGGTACAATGCTGGTATGATTTGGATAGGGAATATGTCCCTTATATAATGGCATGGCTTATTTAAATTGCATTTTTGGGGATGACAGATTCCCCTAAATTGGCTGCTAGGTTTTAATAGGTCTGCGGTATTTGCCCATATCAGAGGATAACATACACTTCCCCTACGGCCAGTGTATATCACATCCATCCATCTCATCTAACACTGCCCTTTTACCTGTCGGATATCCCAGTTTACGTTCCACTGCTTCATGTTACTGTACATCCAGGTTTTCACCACGTCTCCAACATTTAGGTCTATTCTGATTAATCGGTTGCTGGCAATGCCCAATATCTCGTCCCGACGAGCCCCTTTAAACCTAGGGATTGGTATGGAAGAAATACATGGATGAAAGTGAATGATCCAACTGTCCAGACATAAAATAGCCAAAATCATCACATATGGTGTAAGTAGATGGGGCGTGGGAAGAGTGGATTGTCACTTAAGATTAATTTCATTTTCTTTTATTTTGGTGTTCTTTTGCTCCAAATTCTTTAAAACAGGCACTCGCGGCTCGTTAACTTTATGCTAAATCAAAAATGCTCTTTTTTTTCTTTTACTTTTTTGTGCCCTTTTACAGCAAAAAGTTGTACGTTCCATTCAAAGGTTACATTACACAAATTATGCAAAAATTCCAGGCATACGGTACATAAAAATCACTCCAGGGGGAAGACTGGAGTACAGTTGTTGCAAAAATAGGTAATAAATAAGCTGTAAACATATTGAACCTCCAAATCCTGATCCAAATCCACAATGACAAACATAAAAAAGCCAAACAAGCAAAGACATAAAAAATATATTTTTTAAATAAAGGCACAAATGAATAAAAATAATAAGGCGTGAGAAACAAGAAAAAACAACAAAAACTAGACGAAAAATGGTGCAAATGCAATAGTGAATGGGGTTTTGTATGTGTTTGTGTGAACTATTCCTATTTTCTATCAGACCAGCCTTGGTTCCGGGTGGGCTCGAACTGAACCAGAGGGGGACATGTGAACTCTCCAGTGGGCCCCTGTGCAGAAGTTGGCCCCTAGAAACAACCCGAAGTAAGGACAAGCAGAATAATACTAAAAAGAAAGTGAGCGCACCCCTTCTCCATCCATTCTTCTCAGCTTCTCCTCTCTATACCTTGCTGTCCACTGATCGGACTGCACGTCCAACAAGAATTTCGGCGACACTGTAGTTGCTTCCTATAGAACTGATGATGCTGTTATACCTGATAAATCACTAACCTTACGAGGAAGTAGGAGACTCCGAAATCTGGAAGAGATTGCCAGTCCTGTATAAAGCGCAGTTTGGCCTCCATAAGTGTAATCTGGGCAATATTCTGGTAGGCCTCCAGTATACGAGGCGACAGCTAAAAAAGAGTCATATAAAGCTAAATTCAGGAATCCTTTAGTTGGAAGGTGGTGAAAACTAGATCTAGAAAGTAAGAGGATGTGCACACAATGTTTTTTTTAGACATTTGTTTGAGTGCGCCTGCTTAAAAAAAACCCATCAAATATCGCTTCAAAAACTCTGAGGCTATGTGCACATGCTGCGGAATGGTGTGCGGAGTTTTCCACGCTGATTTTGGTAAATCCGCAGGTAAACCGCACTGTGGATTTTTCGCGGATTCCACCTGCGGTTTTTCACCTGCGGATTCCTATTGAGGAGCAGGTGTAAACCACTGTGGAATCCGCACAAAGAGTTGACATGCTGCGGAATATAAACCGCTGCGTTTCTGTGCGTTTTTATCCGCAGCATGTGCACTGCGGATTCTGTTTTCCATAGGTTTACATGGTACTATAAACCGCATGGAAAACTGCTGCGGATCCGCAGAAAAATCCACAGCGTTGTGCACATATCCTAAAGGGAACTTGTCATCAAGTTTTCCCCCATATAAAGTATGGCCACCACCATTAGGACCTTTCTGCGGCATACTGGAATGATGTAAAGAATGCTTCAAGAAAAAAAACCTCTTCCAAAATGCTCTTCGAGGCCTCTTCAGAAAACAATTCAGGGTATTAAAAATTCCACCCAAAATGAGAGTTTCCTGAAGTTGTTTGCACTAGTAGGGTCTGATCACATGGAGCTTTTAGAAAAGGAAGTCTCCAAAAACCACGCGTTTCAATTGGGTTATGTTCCCGTTGCTCCACAAAAAATGAACTATGCACAACACATTGCCGTCCCGCATGTTCCGCCTTTTGTTACTTGTTTTAACATCTACAGGGTGCAAAAAAACAAGAAGCGGTTAAATTAAGTAAAATGTTCATTTTCGGGGTGGCTTTGTTTGGAAGCCATCCTAGAAAAAAGCCGCCGCCAGCAGAGCCACATCAGCAAAAAAAGCGACTTTGTGAAAGAAAACTATTGGATAAAACACGTTGTGCGCACACACCCTTGAAGAGTTTCTGCTCCAAAAACGCCTACCTAAAAACATAACCTTTTTTTTTACCTCCTCAAAAACCTTATTGTGCGACTACCCAAATATCTAACCAGATGACGGACTGTAACGCCTCACCTGCTTAAGTTTGAGCTTTTTCTGGTATCTTGGTGATACCAAGGCCAGCATGTTGATGGACTCCGCGGCTGAGGCTGAAGTTTGAGGTTTGGATTTCTGGAGAGTGAGGAAGGATAGTATGCTTTGCACTTCTCCATCATAAGAGGAGTCACCCATGGTGCGTCCTTTCGCTGCCAATCGACAACCAGCCATCCAGCGGGCATATTGCTGCTCCTAAAGACCAGTTGATATATTGTATTAGTTCTGTTTTTTGGTTCCTGGACGCAGTGATTTCTTGGACCTGATGGATACCTACATTTTCACAACGCAAGTAAACTTCATTCATTCCTTCTGGGGACGGGACTAGGAGCTTAATACAGAACTTCTGGGAAGCAATATTGACCTCTGGAATAACTTCACATCCTGGAAAAAAAAGGGTGAGGACATTTAATTTCCAGCAAAATTAGTGCAGTATCACTAGCGTTAGTGGACTGCTGGCACATGTACAGTAGTGTAGTACAATTATGGGTGGCTTCTAAACAACCCAGGGGATTATTGAAAGACCACGCTGTTTCCTACATCATCAGCCACAGGGACTCAAACATATTTTTTGAGGACCCCGAAGTCACTCGGTTAGCACCCGAGCATGCTCAGATAACACCTTATCCCAGCACGTTCACTCGTCACTAGTGGGCACCGATGCTAGAAGTGTGACGACACTGAGTAAGCCTGAGATCACATTTCACGCATTTGTCGTCTGTGATTTTTTTTTTTTTAAGTATTGAAATTGGATATTGTTACATTATTTTTATTTCACCACGTGTCAATTTCTGAATGTATCTTTGTTTTTCTTGCAGATATTACAATGGGTGCCCTAAATCTCTGCCATTATTTTGTTTCTGCAACGAGAAAAATGAAAATAAAACCTCATGAATAAGGGAATAAAATGTGCGCGGATTTTAGATGTAGTAACGCTGCTGTTTTTCAGTTTAGAAATCTGAATCTAAAATCCGCACCAAATGTAAGCAAAAAAGTGAAAGAGCTTCTTCCCCCCAAAAAAGACTGGTGCCCACCCCTAAAGGTATACATTCCAAGTCTCTGCTGTGCCGGGGGACCACAGGGCTACTTATGTGGATGGCAGAGAGTTAATTCTTGTACAGG
The DNA here is from genome assembly GCF_051348905.1 of Ranitomeya variabilis. Lineage (NCBI taxonomy): Eukaryota > Metazoa > Chordata > Amphibia > Anura > Dendrobatidae > Ranitomeya > Ranitomeya variabilis. The sequence continues at coordinate 465,848,810 of NC_135233.1, forward strand.
TTTACAGGCAGCTTATGACAAGTGCAGGAAACAAAGCTTCATTTCCTATTTTTTGGAGGGTCACTTTATTACTATTAGTGATGCATACTGTATTGGCAGCAGAACCACTTTATATGATGGAGAGGAGTAGATGAAAGAAAGCCAGACTATGTCCCTGCATTGAGCACATGCTTTTGGCTATTATGATCCATTTTAGCATGTAAAATTTGGGTGGCTCAGTGGTTAGCACTGTACAGTGGCTCAGTGGTTAGCACTGCAGCCTTGGAGCTCTGGGGTCCTGGGTTCAAATCCCACCAAGGACAACATCTGCATGTTGTATGTTCTCCCCGTGTTTGCGTGGGTTTCCTCCGGGTTCTCCGGTTTCCTCCAACATTTCAGAGACATACTGATAGGGAATGTAGATTGTGAGCCCCAATGGGGACAGCGATGCTGATGATGTCTGTAAAGCGCCGTGGAATATGATAGCGATATATAACCAAAGCATAATTAATAAAATGACTATTAATCACCTTTTAGTGCTAGTAGGATCAATGGTTCCCCTCTGGCCTCTTCTTTGCTTTTATAACATGACACATTGGTTCCTTTCAGCATCACCCAATTCTGTTTGTAGCCTTTAAGAGTCATTTTCCGGGGCCTGAGGTCAATATTAAATAGTTAGTACTGTCCAAGCACCAAGTGTAAAGACAGGCGGTACGAGAAGAACAGAAGATGTCACCTGAAAACCTTCAGATACTCCTGCAGCTCAGGTTCAAGTTCAATTCCTTCCTAGCAAAGAGAAAGGTAGATGAAGATAAAAATGGTATATACCGTTATGTATACACTATGTTCCAAATTATTATGCAAATTACATTTTTCTCTGATTGTCCTAAATGGTTGGTGCAAATGACAGTCAGTCTAATAAAAGTCATCATCACCCGATAGAGTATACATCGAATTTTATTGAAGAAACCTCCCAATGATAACAGTATAATCTCCAAAATGAATAAAAACTCAAAATGCACTGTTCCAAATTATTAGGCACAGTAGAATTTCTAAACATTTGATCTGTTTTAAAGAACTGAAAATGCTCATTTGTTGAATTTGCAGTATGAGGAGGTCACATTCACTGAACAAAAAAGCTATTTTACTCCAAAACATCCTAACAGGCCAAGTTACATGTTAACATAGGAGCCCTTCTTTGATATCACCCTCACAATTCTTGCATCCATTGAACTTGTGAGTTTTTGGAGAGTTTCTGCTTGTATTTCTTTGCATGAAGTAAGAATCGCCTCCAGAGCTGCTGTTTTGATGTGAACTGCCTCCCACCCTCATAGATCTTTTGCTTGATGATAATCCAAAGGTTCTCTATAGGGTTGAGGTCAGGGGAAGATGGTGGCCACACCATGAGTTTATCTCCTTTTATGCCCATAGCAGCCAATGACTCAGATATATTCTTTGCAGCATGACAGCATGAGATAGTGCATTGTCATGCATGAAGATGCTTCTGCTCCTGAAGGCACGTTTCTGCTTTTTATACCATGGAAGAAAGTTGTCAGTCAGAAACTCTATACACTTTGCAGAGGTCATTTTCACACCTTCAGGAACCTTAAAGGGCCCTACCAGCTGTTCTGGACCAAAACATGACTGTTCAACCTCCTTGCTGACGTCGCAGCCTTGTTGGGACATGGTGACCATCCACCAACCATCCACTACTCCATCCATCTGGACCATCCAGGGTTGCTCGACACTCATCAGTAAACAAGACTGCTTGAAAAATAGTCTTCATGTATGTCTGGGCCCACTGCAACCATTTCTGCTTGTGATCACTGTTTAGGGGTGGCCGAATAGTAGGTTTATGCACCAAAGCAAGCCTTTGAAGGATCCTACACCTTGAGGTTTGAGGGACCCCAGAGGCACCAGCAACTTCAAATAACTTTTTGCTGCTTTGTAATGGTATTTTGGCAGCTGCTTTCTTAATTCAATGAATTTGTCTGGCAGAAACCTTCCTCAATATGCCTTTATCTGCATGAACTCTGTTTCAGTCATAAATCTCTTCATAGTATGATGATCACTCCTAAGTTTTCGTGAAATGTCTAATGTTTTCAAACCTTGTCCAAGGCATTGCACTATTTAACACTTTTCAGCAGCAAAGAGATCCTTTTTATTTCCCATATTTCTTGAAACCTGTGGCCTGCTTAATAATGTGGAACATCATTTTTAAGTAGTTTTCCTTTAATTAGAATCACCTGGAAAACTAATTATCACATGTATTTAAGATTGATTTCAGTGATCCATTGAGCCCTGAGACACAATACCATCCATGAGTTTATTTGAAAAACAAAATGATTAAATCTTTATGACACTTAAATCCAATTTGCATAATAATTTGGAACACAGTGTATAGTGGTAAATAACTGATATCATATAACCCAGGAATCATGAAATTCTCAGATTAAAGGATATGGATATTTTCGGGGGCAATTTTTTATACTTGAGACATTTATTTTTGGCAAAAAATAATTTTTGCAATTGAGTTTATTAAAAATTGTTAACTGTAATCCTTCTATAGCTTCTGTGTTACACTGTCTATTGCTGGCTGCAGAATGAGTAAACTGAGAATACGACAGTGAACTCATTCTGATTTTTCTTATTTAGAGCTCTTCTCAGCTGATTTATGACCACATAAAAGTTTGACTGATGTTCGCGGTGATAAATCAGCTGAGAAGAGCTCAGAAGAAGGAAGATAAGAGTTATCAGCTCACTGACAGATTCTCAGTTAACATATTCTGCAGTCAGCAATAGAAAGTGCAGTACAATTTTTTTTTTATGAAAAATTAATTTTAGCCAAAACTACATGCATTTAAGTAAAAAATTGGAACAAAGGTGGCAAATATGGTGATGGTCAGTGGCATAGTGCCTGCCATACCAGAGCCTCGCTGGGAGTAGATGCTTCTAATTTTACTTCCAGATGTGACAGCGCCTCGTCCAGGTCCTGGAGAGCAGGGTCTTGGGGCAAAAGCATTGGATCCGAGGTTACAGACAGTTTATTCACATGGTACTAGAAAAAAAAACAGAGAAGAAAATGCACATTGTTATTGATTTCATCACCTGAAATCCATCAGTACAGAGGTCAATATAAGGCCGGGGTCACACTAGAGAGTTTTACGGACACATGAGAGGCGCAAAAACTACGCATTGCACACGGACCAATGATTCTCTATGGGGCAGCTCCTATCTGCCGTACATTTCACATCTGTGTTTCACGTGCGTAGAAAATCGCAGCATGCAGTGTTTGTCAGCGTATTGTGCAAAAAATGCGCCAATGAAAGTCTATGGGGGCGAGAAAAATACGGATAACACAATGACCATTGCAAGAAATACGCACCAGTGCTCTATAGAAAAGCCGGCAATTCAGTGCGGTGTACAGTAAAATCACACTGACAGGTTAGAATAGAATAGCTAAAATAAATGTCTACAGATAGTATAGGTGTGTATATATATATATGTCATTGAGACACACACATATATATATATTTATATTTAATACAACAATTAATAATTCAATTGCCGGCTTTTGCTCTCTCCTTCACAAACCCGACAGGATATGAGTCATGGTTTACATACAGTAAACCATCTCATATCCCTTTTTTTTTTTGCATACTCCTCGCTAATAAGGAGATAGCAAAAGCCGGCAATTGAATTATCGGCTTTTCTGCTATCTAGCGATGTATTAAGTATAAATATATATATGCGTCTCAATGATATATATCTACTATATAATTGTCTAAGGGTCACTTCCGTCTTTCTGTCTGTCTGTCGCGGATATTCATTGGTCACTGCCTCTGTCTGTCATGGAAGCCAAGTCGCTGATTGGTTGTGGCAAAACGCCCACGACCATTGCCACAACCAATCAGCGACGCGCACAGTCCGGAAGAAAATGGCCGCTCTCACTGCCCGGCGCCCGCATACACCCCTCCGGTCATCGCTCACACATTGTTAATGCCGGCGGTAACGGACCTCGTTATGGCACGGGTAACGCACTCCGTTACCGCTGCTATTAACCGTGTGTGACCACGTTTTTTACTATTGACGCAGCCTAGGCAGCGTCAATAGTAAAAACATCTAATGTTAAAAAAAATAAAAAAAATAAAAAATTATTACGGTATATACTCACCTACGCCGCCTTTCCCGCTCTTCGCGATGCAAGCGCCACGTTTAGGTGGCAAGGATGGTCTGGCAGAAGGACCTGCCATGACGTCACGGTCAAGTGACCGCGACGTCATCACAAGGCCTGCGCGGAAAGGACCTGCCGTGATGCCACGGTCATGTGACCGCTACACAGTCATGTGACCGCGACGTCATCACAGGTCCTGCGCGACAAGGACCTGTTGTGACGTCACGGTCATGTGACCGCAACACGGTCACGTGACCGCGACGTCATCACACCCTGGGACCGGAAGCTGCCGCCTGCACCCCACACAGGCGACAGAGCTACAACGCGCCTGCGGAAGGTGAGTATATGTTTATTTTTTATTTTTTTAACCTGTGTCATACGTGGCTGGGCAATATACTATGTAGCTGGGCAATATACTACGTCGCTGGGCAATATACTACATGCCTCTGTGCTGTATACTACAGCGGCTCTGTGCTGTATACTACGTCACTGGGCAATATACAATGTAACTGGGCAATATACTACGTGGCTGGGCAATATACTACGTCACTGGGCAATATACTACGTGGCTCTGTGCTGTATACTACGTAACTGGGCAATATACTACGTGGACATACATATTCTAGAATACCCGATGCGTTAGAATTGGGCCACCATCTAGTATATACACTATGTTCCAAATTATTATGCAAATGACATTTTTCTCTGATTGTCCTAAATGGTTGGTGCATCACCCGATAGAGTATAATAAAAGTCATTCTAATAAAAGTCATCACCCGATAGAGTATACATCGAATTTTATTGAAGAAACCTCCCAATGATAACAGTATAATCTCCAAAATGAATAAAAACTCAAAATGCACTGTTCCAAATTATTAGGCACAGTAGAATTTCTAAACATTTGATCTGTTTTAAAGAACTGAAAATGCTCATTTGTTGAATTTGCAACATTAAGAGGTCACATTCACTGAACAAAAAAGCTATTAAACTCCAAAACATCCTAACAGGCCAAGTTACATGTTAACATAGGAGCCCTTCTTTGATATCATCCTCACAATTCTTGCATCCATTGAACTTGTGAGTTTTTGGAGAGTTTCTGCTTGTATTTCTTTGCATGAAGTAAGAATCGCCTCCAGAGCTGCTGTTTTGATGTGAACTGCCTCCCACCCTCATAGATCTTTTGCTTGATGATAATCCAAAGGTTCTCTATAGGGTTGAGGTCAGGGGAAGATGGTGGCCACACTATGAGTTTATCTCCTTTTATGCCCATAGCAGACAATGACTCAGATATATTCTTTGCAGCATGACAGCATGAGATAGTGCATTGTCATGCGTGAAGATGCTTCTGCTCCTGAAGGCACGTTTCTGCTTTTTATACCATGGAAGAAAGTTGTCAGTCAGAAACTCTATACACTTTGCAGAGGTCATTTTCACACCTTCAGGAACCTTAAAGGGCCCTACCAGCTGTTCTGGACCAAAACATAACTCTTCAACCTCCTTGCTGACGTCGCAGCCTTGTTGGGACATGGTGACCATCCACCAACCATCCACTACTCCATCCATCTGGACCATCCAGGGTTGCTCGACACTCATCAGTAAACAAGACTGCTTGAAAAATAGTCTTCATGTATGTCTGGGCCCACTGCAACCATTTCTGCTTGTGATCACTGTTTAGGGGTGGCCAAATAGTAGGTTTATGCACCAAAGCAAGCCTTTGAAGGATCCTACACCTTGAGGTTTGAGGGACCCCAGAGGCACCAGCAACTTCAAATAACTTTTTGCTGCTTTGTAATGGTATTTTGGCAGCTGCTCTCTTAATTCAATGAATTTGTCTGGCAGAAACCTTCCTCAATATGCCTTTATCTGCATGAACTCTGTTTCAGTCATAAATCTCTTCATAGTATGATGATCACTCCTAAGTTTTCGTGAAATATCTAATGTTTTCAAACCTTGTCCAAGGCATTGCACTATTTAACACTTTTCAGCAGCAGAGAGATCCTTTTTATTTCCCATATTGCTTGAAACCTGTGGCCTGCTTAATAATTTGGAACATCATTTTTAAGTAGTTTTCCTTTAATTAGAATCACCTGGAAAACTAATTATCACATGTATTTAAGATTGATTTCAGTGATCCATTGAGCCCTGAGACACAATACCATCCATGAGTTTATTTGAAAAACAAAACGATTAAATCTTTATGACACTTAAATCCAATTTGCATAATAATTTGGAACACAGTGTATATATAGACTGTATATATGTTTTCACGAATATTTGAGCCCATGGATCCATTATATGTCCATTTTGCAAGGTTGCGAGAAAAAAACGCAAAACGGATTACATACGGAGGATGACATGCGTAAAATACGCAGACACACCCTGCCTACGGATGACATAAGGATCACTGTTTTGGGATCATTTCTGCGTATTACACATGTAAAAAATGGACCGTATTTCCCTACGCTGAGTGTGACGCCAGCCTTATGCGTCCTAACTATAGAGGACATCAACATGGAAATCAGCAACGTAACAAAATACTCTTTACCAAAGAAGCTGGGGGCGCAGGCACAGCCAAAAGTCTGGGTTCAGCAAATGTCTCATATGCAACATAGATCCTAACTTTTTATCTCTTTTTTTATCTCCATTTACTTCCCTTGCTACTAAACAAATCACTGTGAGGCCATGTGCACACGTTCAGTATTTTTCGCGTTTTTTTCCGCGTTTTTTCGCTATAAAAATGTGATAAAAACGCGAAAAAAACGCTTACATATGCCTCCTATTATTTACAGTGTATTCTGCACTTCTTGTGCAAATGTTGCATTTTTTTCCGCGAAAAAATCGCATTGCGGAAAAAAAAAGCAACATGTTCATTAAATTTGCGGAATTGCGGGGATTCCGCACAACTAGGAGTGCATTGATCTGCTTACTTTCCGCATGTGGCTATGCCCACCATGCGGGAAGTAAGCAGATCATGTGCGGTTGGTACCCAGGGTGGAGGAGAGGAGACTCTCCTCCACGGACTGGGCACCATATAATTGGTAAACAAAAAAAGAATTAAAATAAAAAATAGTCATATACTCACCTTCGATGGCCCCCGCAGTCTTCCCGCCTCTCCGGTGCATGTCGCGGCTTCCGTTCCTATAGCTGGTTTCTGTGAAGGACCTGCGATTGGTCGCGTGACCGCAGGGGCGTAGCTAGAGCTTTTGCCGCCCGGGGCTGTTCCCGAGTTTGGCGCCCCCCCCCCCAGAATGTATGCGATTTGCACACTTAGGCTACTTTCACACTAGCGTTAACTGCAATACGTCGCAAATGCGTCGTTTTGCCGAAAATACGCATCCAGCAAAAGTTCTTGCTGGATACGTTTTTTCGTCATAGACTAACATTAGCGACGCATTTGCGACGCATTGCCAAACGTCGCGTCCGTTTTGCGACGCTTGGGCGTGTGGTAGCGGACCGTCGTGAGAAAAAAAACGTTACATGTAACGTTTTTTGCTCACGATGGTCCGCTTTTTCCGACCGCGCATGCGCGGCCGGAACTCCGCCCCCACCTCCCCGCACCTCACAATGGGGCAGCGGATGCGTTGGAAAAATACATCCGCTGCCCCCGTTGTGCGGCGGAGACCACGCTAGCGTCGGGAACGTCGGCCCGACGCACAGCGACGGGTGTTGTGAATTTGGATTCTGGGCTCCCCCGGTGGCTACTGGTGGAATTGAACTGGTGTCTTCATCTTCTCTGTTCACCTGTTCCCATCAAGATGTGGGAGTCGCTATATAACCTTGCTGCTCTGTTAGTTGCTTGCCGGTCAACAATGTTATCAGAAGCCTCTCTGTGCTTGTTCCTGCTCCTAGACAACTACTAGATAAGTTGGACTCTTGTCCATGTTTGTTTTTGCATTTTGTTCCAGTTCACAGCTGTAGTTTCGTTACTGTGTCTGGAAAGCTCTTGTGAACGGGAATTGCCACTCTGGTGTTATGAGTTAATGCCAGAGTTTTAAAGTAATTTCTGGATGGTGTTTTTTGATAGGGTTTTCAGCTGACCATGAAAGTGTCCTTTCTGTCTTCTGCTATGTAGTAAGTGGACCTCAAATTTGCTAAACCTATTTTCATACTACGTTTGTTATTTCATCTCAACTCACCGCCAATACATGTGGGGGGCCTCTGTCTCCTTTCGGGGTATTTCTCTAGAGGTGAGCTAGGACTAATATTTTCCTCTGCTAGCTTTATTTAGTCCTCCGGCTGGGCTGGGCATCTAGAACCAACGTAGGCATGCTACCCGGCCACTGCTAGTTGTGCGTTAGGTTTAGTTCATGGTCAGCTTAGTTCCCATCTTCCAAGAGCTAGTTCCTATATATGCTCATGCTATGTTCTCTTGCCATTGAGATCATGACAGACGGGTCTTTCCCGACGCTAGTGTGAAAGTAGCCTTAGTCATGTACCGACGAGCTCCTCTCCCTTAAGCTCCCAATGTTCAGTAAAAACTGAGAGAAGCAGAAGAGAAGCTTGATGTTACAGGACCATGAGTATGAAAGCCGCATATGAGTGAAGTGTCCATGTGTCGACTACTGGAACCTGCAGAGCTGAATCCTGACATCGCAGCTTCTGAATTCTCACATCGAATGCACTGCATACTTTTAGGATTCTCCCTTGCCGGTGGACGGTCATGTCAGCACAAGTATGTGATTTGTATACTTCTGACCACATTCCGACTAGACGTGCCCGGCCTCGCTCAGTTCGTTTTCATTGAGTGAGGCCACACATGTCTAGTCAGCACGTGACTGCATGTATGTAAATCGCCGGCACGAGAGAATCCTGACAGTGTGCAGGGCGCACTGGGAGAATTCAGAAGTCTGCAGTCACAAAGAATGACTGCAGACTCATCACAAACCTGGACATCCCCTTTAATGCTCCTAACATAAATAAAAACATGAGTTAGTCAGTATCACACATAACCTTTACATCCAGGTACCTTATAGATGATGTCGTCTCTGGAGTCGTTCTCCTTCTTTTCTTCATCTTGTCCAGACCCCATGATGAGTTTTCTCATCCACAGCCGTCTCTGCAGACTTCCATCTTCTCCGCTCTTTTGCAGAAAATCTCCACATGACGCCCTTAAAGATACAAGTGTCATTATATTGCTCCTGAATAAAAAATTGACCCTCACTATATTGTCTGCATAAAATATGACCCCCACACTGTCCCTCTTATGGTACATGCTCTTCACACTGACCTCCCCTTTCTATACCGGACCCCTCTTCACACTGTCCTCTCACACTGAGTCCCCCCTATAGGGCCCAGTATTTAAACTGTACTCTCTCATCACACTCCCCCTCCTTGGTATCCTGTCCCCTCCTGGCTGTGCCCTTACACTGTCCCCCATGCTACGCATGCACACATCCCAACACCCTCACTCCCCGTACTCTGTCCACATAAGTTTTTCACATCGCTACTCATACTGTGTCCGCATACATTCCCCCGTTTGACCCCAAACTGTCTGCACCCATCCCCCCATACTGTTTCCTCATATATGCCCCCCCATCTCCCCCTTTGCTCTTCATTTTGTGTCCTTAGATCTCCCCGACACATTAAATCCCCCCATCCCCATGACAAATCTCCTCCCACACACATTCAATCCCCCATCTCCACTCCAATTCTCCCCACACACAATAAATACCCCCATCTCCACTCACATTAAATCTCCCCCTACAATAAATCCCCCCATCTCCACTCATATTAAATCTCCCCCCAACAATAAATCCCCCCTCCCTACTCACATTAAATCCCCCCCACAATAAATCCCCCCTCCCTACTCACATTAAATCTCCCCCCACAATAAATCCCATCTCCACCCATATTAAATATCCCCCATCCAATAATATATCCCACCATCCCCACTCACATTAAATCCCCCCACAATATATCCCCCATCCCCACTCACATTAAATCCCCCCCACAATATATGCCCCCCATCCCCACTCACAGTAAATCCCCCCATCCCCACTCACAGTAAATCCCCCCACAATATATCCCCCCCATTCCCACTCACAGTAAATCCCCCCACAATATATGCCCCCCATCCCCACTCACATAAAATCCCCCCCATTCCCACTCACAGTAAATCCCCCCACAATATATGCCCCCCATCCCCACTCACATAAAATCCCCCCCACAATATATCCCCCCCATCCCCACTCACAGTAAATCCCCCCACAATATATCCCCCCCCCCATCCCCACTCACAGTAAATCCCCCCCTGCACCTTCGGTGTCTTCAGCTCCACTGGAGCACTTAGCACCGCTCTGTGTCTCCTGCTCTGCTTCTGCCGCGCAGGTGAGTGACGTCAGCAGCGTGATCACATGACCTGATCACGTTGCTGGCGTCGCTCTGACCCGGCAGTCAGAGCTTCAATTGTACTCGCATCTCAGATGCAGTACAATTGAACACTGGGAGCCGGCGCGCCGCAGCTTCTCTGTGCCGGCTGTCAGCTTGACAGTCGGCACAGCGAACAGCTGACTCCCAGTGCGGGGGCGGCAGAATGCAGCCGCCGGGGGGGGACACTGCGGACCGCCGCTTTAGGCGGCCCGACTGCGCCCCCCTGCCGGCTGCGCCCGGCCGGGGCGCATGCCCCGGCTGCCCCCCCCCCCCCCCTAGATACGCCAGACTGACGACCTCACCCCCGCATTGTGCCGCCCGGGGCGGCCCGCACCCCCCGCACCCCCCTTCCTACGCCACTGCGTGACCGCTCATGTGACCGCTCACGTGACCGCGACGTCATCGAAGGTCCTGCACACACACACCATCTATAGGAACGGACACCGCTGAGGAGATCGGCTGTCTGCAGGTGAGTATAACCATTTTTTTAATTTTTTTTATTATTTTTAAACATTCTATCTTTTACTATTGATGCTGCATAGGCAGCATCTATAGTAAAAAGTTGGTCACACTTGTCAAACACTATGTTTGACAAGTGTGACCAACCTGTCAGTCAGTTTTCCAAGCGATGCTACAGATCGCTTGGAAAACTTTAGCATTCTGCAAGCTACTTTCACTTGCAAAATGCTAAAAAAACGCGAAAAAAAACGAAAAAAAAAATATGCGGATTTCTTGCAGAAAATTTCCGGTTTTCTTCAGGAAATTTCTGCAAGAAATCCTGACGTGTGCACATACCCTTGGGCCTCATTCAGACATCTGTTTTGTGTATACAAGCGCTATCTATGGTTTTCACGAGAAAAACGGATGGCACTTGGACCACACTCAGATCAAAATAATCTGTAGTTTTTTCTCACATGTGAGGCTGTCCTCATGAGGCTCCATTCACACATCGGTGTCTACTTTTATATCCGTGTACAACAGACCGTTTTTCTCTCGTGTGTCACCCGTTTTGTCTCCGTGTTGCAGCCAGATTTTTCCACATTTTAAAACCAAAAGGAAGTTGACTGTTGAGCTTTTACTTATCCATTAACAATGGATAGGAGAAAAATGGATGAAATTTGGATGCAACACAGAAGTACAAACTATATCTTCCATTTTTCATCCAAATGTAAAATCATCTGTACCCAGGTCTTTGATCAACTCCTTCCTTTCTGTGCCTGAAACGGGAACAAGGACTCTCCGATATTTTCTCTAGCCTGGCGTGCAAGTCCTCTGTACAGGTTCCTAATGCTCACTGGGAAAGTAGAAGGGGCTGACCTGAGCGGGGATCCAGGGGCGGACATACCAAGGTGCAGCCTGTGCAGCCACTTGGGGCCAAAGAAGTCAGGGGGTGACTACCACCTCCAAAGCGGGTGGAATTGCGCATTATGATGAACTGTTGGACTGAATGAGCCCATATATTGTACTTTCACTGGGGCCGTAAAATAGATGCTAAAATATTGTGGCATTATGGCCGAAACTGTAGAAGATTCAGGTTTTGCTGCCAAACTACAAATAAACAAGAACTAAAGAACTAATTCGCGGAGGGGCCTAATGGTACAGCGTTACGGCACAACATTACGGCACAGCGTTACAACACAACATTATGGTACATCGTTGCGGCACATAGTTGCGGCACAACGTTACGGAAAAGCATTATGGTACAGCGTTACGGCACAACAGTTGTGTGCTGTGTTTCAGGTAGATTTAAGGCTACTTTCACATTAGTGTCGTGCACTGCATGTCGCAATGCGACGTTGCGGCGCACCGACGCATACTGTGGAAGCGCCGCACAACGGGGCAGTGGATGTTGTTTTTCAGCGCATCCGCTGCCCCATTGTGAGGTGCGGGGAGGCGGGGGCGGAGTTCCAGCGGAAAAGACGGGCACGACGCACCAAAAAACGTTACAAGCAACGTTTTTTGGTGGCGACGGTCCGACGCAACCGTCGCACAATGGTTGCGACGTGTGGCAATGCGTCGCTAATGCAAGTCAATGGAGAAAAAACGCATCCTGCAAGCACTTTTGCAGGATGCGTTTTTTCTACAAAACGACGCATAGCAACGTGCAGTGCACAACGCTAGTGTGAAAGTAGCCTTACCATTCCCCCCAAAAAGCCACCGTCTACTCTGTATTCCATTTTTTACCTACCTAAATTCAATTTACTTTCTCGTCTTCAGATAATTTTTATTAGCTTGGCGATGAGCACTTATATCGTAAGGATGATTTGGAAACCTTAATGAAAGATGACTTAATTACCCGTAGAAAATTGCATCCTTAACTCCCAAGGGCACAATGGCAGTTATGTAGAATGTGAAGTATAAAGAGGAACATTTGCAGTTAATGAATGTCCTATTACTACCTTGGGAGGAATAGAACGAGAAACCTATTCAGCGTTTTGAATAATAAAGTAAACTGCAGCCATCGAGCTGTACAGAATATTAAAGAATAGAATGATATCACAGAACAGCTGCAAAAAGATACAAATCAGATGCTACCCCTGCAATCATACACTGAGGGGGTAACTATTGCAGGAAGTTTGACCAGAACACTGGGCCTGGAGAGGGTCTGCAGGGTCAGATGGCCACTCGTGACGGATCATCCCCATTTTCACTTTTGGTCTCATAGTAGGCTGTCATGCGTATAACTGTATTTCTGACCACTGTATGACTTGTATGCTACATGTTTTACAATTTTTTTCCTATGCAGAGTCTATTTCTAATTTTCAATAGTCTCTGAGCTGCTGGGTGGAGACAAGCTGCTATGCTGTCTCCTATACACAGCACACACAAAGAGATTTCTGATCGTCATTTTCTATAGTAGACAGACAGGATATTATTCAGTAACACTGAGCTGTGTTGTTGTGAATCCAGCACTGCAGTAAAGTAGATTTGCTAAGAGCTATTGCATGCCCTGCCTGTGTGGACACAAGCTTCTGTGATATCTCCTATAGAAGCTGCATGGATGATATTATTCAGTAGTACTGAGCTGTGTAGTTGTGAATCCAGCACTGCAGTGAAATACATCTGCTAAAGAGCTATTGCATGCCCTGCCTTTGTGGACACAAGCTGCTGTGATATCTTATATGCATAGCACAAGCAGAGAGTTGCATTCCCGATCTTCATTCTCTGTAGGACAGAGACAAAAGCAGCAGCAGCTGCATGGAGGATATTATACTGCAGCATTGAGCTGTGTGGCTGTGAATCAAGAACTGCCGTGAAATACATGTGCTGAAAGCTATAGCATGCTCTAGCTGTGTGGATGCAAGCTCTATGATGCCTCCTATACGCAGCACACACAGAGAGATGGATTCATGATCATTATTCTCTATAGCACACAGACAAAAGCAGCAGCAGGAAGGATATTATCCTGCAGCACTGAGCTGTGTGGCTGTGAATCCAGCACTGCAGTGAAATACATTTGAAAAAAGCTAGACATGCCGTGCCTGTGTCTGCCTGGTGTCGGGTTGTGCTCAGTGCTCCTTACTCCTCCGTCCACCATAGACACTTCACCGTGTTTTGATCAAGACAACATTTAGATGTTTTTCTTATTGAATGGTAAGTTCACTAAGCATGGGAGAAGAGAAGAGGTGGCTCATAGGTGGATAAAGAAGCTTATTTCTCTGATAAAGATATATTACAAAGTTTCTTATATTTTCACATACTATAGATTTAAGCAAAGCTTTTGTGACCATTGAAGGAAAAGACTGAAGACTGTGTAGTTTCTCTAGTCTGATAATAAAGCTCATCCACATTTGCATTATCAGGCTGCAATACCAGACACAACCAGTAGACAGGTGCGGCGCTGTTTCTACAAAAAGACAACCACAGCTGCGGTGCTGATTCCTAATCCTGGATTAAGTTGGATTCTCTGTGTCACATGGCAACACATAACATATTTTGTTTATCGAAAAAAAGTGATCACTAAATATCTTATACCTGCAGAGCAGCAAACGTCATCATCTCCTCTTCTGTGCACTCTGCTTCCTCTAAAAGAACCGCCCACCGCGCTTGTTCAAACAGCAGATTAATCCGTACGGCATCCATCTGAGATTAGAAATCATTAGTCTCCGCTTTGGGCCTCATTCAGACATAGGTTTTTTATATGTGTTCTTTGATTTACAAGGATGCTCACGTTTTCAGACGGAAGAAACAATTCATCATTTGCAATCGATTGAGGTCACGCTTCTTTGCACCAAATTCTACAAAGTGGCGCAAATGACTCACATATTTGGCGCAAGATCAAAAACGTTCTTGGTTTTTGTCTTTTACCGTTTTTTTATGACTTGTTAGCGCAAAAAAAGTCACAAATCATCTAAAAAGTCGCACTTTTGTCTTAAAAGGCACCAAACTAAAAATTCCAATGGAAACTTTACCCCAGACGGGAAGTGAATTGTGCCAAAAAAAAAAGTGACATTTGGTAAAAGTCGCATTTCATGAATCTGGGTTAAATGTCTGGATAGGCAAAGTAGTCAAAGGAAAAAAAAATCGAAAAAAGAACAACTTAAAAAAACTGCAAATTATTAGAGGATAAGGCGCTAATGCAAAAGCCACAAAATAAGGGAAAATTACCCAAGAAAACGGAAGAAATAGCAATGATGAATGAGTGTCCTAAAAAAAAAAATAATCAGAGACATCCATTTATTGATTTCTAGTCTTGGATCAAATGTGTCCATTCAAATCAGTGGTCAGAAAACACAGAAATGACGTTCGGGGGTCATCCAAGTGGTGTCTGATTTTCACAGGAGAATATTGAAATTTTTTTCTTTTTACATATTAAAAAAACAGATAATAAGGACCAAAAATGGATGAAAATCTGATCAATTTTTTCACATAGGAGAATAAGAAGGACCGTCTGAATGAGACCTTATTGTCTTTTCTGCATAGAACCGTGTCATCTCCATTCTTTTGGATAACATTATTACAGAATTACGTTATATTGTCTCTTTGTACCTTTGGCTCTAAGTCATGAAAAGTGTAATATTTAAACTGAAGCCATAGTCTGTCCCCTTCCTGGACTCCTTGCTGCATGAGAGACTTGGAGGAATCGAGCCACCTACGTAGAGAAGATGAGAAAACCTTAAATGAAGCTGCAAAGTATATGGGGTTCTATAGATAGATAACTGGAGCAGTAGAACATTGTTATGGTTCTCGATGAGTTAATTTATTCCACAGCTAAGAGGTGGTCACCTATCTGCTGGATAGGCTGAAAATTGGAAATCATGGAATATTTTTGGTTCCGTCAGATAGCGTCCTCAGAACAGCCATTACAGCTTCTTTTTCATTTTAGTCATTAAAGGCTATGTTCACATTCATACAGAATTTTTTTTATTGTTCATTAGTTTCTTAAATCCAAGTTGTGCAACTTTGTAAATAGTCTTCATGAAAAACGTAGTATGTTTTTGCTGCTGCAGTGTCTGACACAGAGTAGGGAGAGGTGAGCAGAAAGGACTCAGAACTTAGCAGGATCTGTGACAGATCGATGTATAACAAAAGTACTGAGCTAGATAAAGGATTTACAGACACTGCAGCAGCAAAAACGTACTACGTTTTTAATGAAGACTATTTACAAAGTTGCACAACTTGCTTTTAGGAAACTAATGAACAATAAAAAAAAATCCGTCTGAAGAGATAGCAGGAATGAGGTCTAAAAAGATCACAAGAATGGAGCGAGGGAAGGAAGCATGTACAGTCTCAGGGAGGGTAGAAAACAGGCTACAGAAAAGGAGGAATTTACACAAAGAAGTGAAGGTCTGTGCTAATACATGAAAGTAAGTGAACGCAACAGTACCTTGAATACAAACAGGTGTTAAGGAAACCCACAATCTCTTTGCAGATGTTGTCCTTGGTGGGATTTGAACCCAGGACCCCAGTGCTGCAAAGCAACAGTGCTAACCACTGAGCCACCATGCTGCCTATGTAGCTAATATGTTATATGTTGTAACTAACATATTTAATTACAACATAGGAAATTATGATCCAGTGAAACTAATGGGTTAAAGATTTTTTTGTGATTGTTAGGCATTTGAGGATCATCATCATTCAGTCTGACTCATTTACCTTATAACATATTTTTTGTATATCCAGTGCTTAAAGGGGTATTGCCATCTCCAAGATCCTATCCCAATATGTACTAGGTGTAATAATAATATTATCAAATACCTCCAATTAGAAATGTAGTATAGTTCTTCTGATTTGCTATGTCTCTTTCCTCATGTGTAGGCATTGCAGAACCTTAGGTATCCATGGTCACAACCACTAGCAGCTAGCTAACTGTCACTTTATCAGTGGATATAACCATGGATACCTAAGGTCCCGCAATGCCTGAACATGGGGTAAGTGACATAGAAAATCAGAAGAACTATACTACATTTCTAATTGGAGGTATTTGATAATATTATTATTATTACACCTATTACATACTGGGATAAGATCCTGGAGATGGGAATACCCCTATAAGTCATCTCCTGGTGTGTGAGAACCAATGCTCATTAAAGTGTCCTTCTAAGGCCAGCGTCACACTAGCGAGTTTTACGAACGTAAGAGCGCAGAAAATACGTCCGTAAAACTCGCCAAACAAACGGCACAATTATTCTCAATGGGGCTGCTCCTATCAGCCGTATATTACGGTTCAGTATTATACGGCTTTCTACGGCCGTACAAAATCGCAGCATGCTGCGTTTGTCAGCGTATTGCGCAAAAAAACGCCAATGAAAGTCTATGGGGGCGAGAAAAATACGGATTCCACACGGACCAGCAGTGTGACTTGCGAGAAATACGCAGCGGTGTTAGTGAAAAGCCGGTAATTCAATTGCCGGCTTTTCATTTCTCCTTCACAAACCCGACAGGATATGAGTCATGGTTTACATACAGTAAACCATCTCATATCCCCTTTTTTTTTGCATATTCCACACTACTAATGTTAGTAGTTTGTATGTGCAAAATTTGGGCGCTGTAGCTGCTAAAATAAAGGGTTAAATCGCGGAAAAAATTGGCGTGGGCTCCCGCGCAATTTTCTCCGCCAGAGTGGTAAAGCCAGTGACTGAGGGCAGATATTAATAGCCAGGAGAGGGTCCATGGTTATTGGCCCCCCCTGGCTACAAACATCTGCCCCCAGCCACCCCAGAAAAGGCACATCTGGAAGATGCGCCTATTCTGGCACTTGGCCACTCTCTTCCCACTCCCGTGTAGCGGTGGGATATGGGGTAATGAAGGGTTAATGCCACCTTGCTATTGTAAGGTGACATTAAGCCAGATTAATAATGGAGAGGCGTCAATTATGTCACCTATCCATTATTAATCCAATTGTCTGAAAGGGTTAAAAAAACACACACATTATTAAAAAATAATTTAATGAAATAAACACACAGGTTGTTTTAGTATTTTATTGCTCTCTCAATCCATCTCAAGACCCTCGCTTGGCAAAATAATAAACCCACAATATACATACCCTCTGATGAACCGTCACGTCCCACGAGGTAATCCATCTGAAGGGGTTAAAATATTTTACAAGCAGGAGCCCTGCTAATGCAGCTGTGCTCGTGCTTGTAAGCCCCGGCGAATGAAGGAAATGTAGGTCAATGACCTATAGTTACCTTCAGTCGCGGTGAGGCGCCCTCTGCTGGATGTCCTCATGAACTGCAGCCTGGGAACTTTTTCCCACGCTCTAGCTCATATGAGGACAACCTGCAGGGGGCGCCTCACCGCGACTGAAGGTAACTATAGGTCATTGACCTACATTTCCTTCATTCGCCGGGGCTTACAAGCACGAGCAAGGTGGCATTAACCCTTCATTACCCCATATCCCACCGCTACAGGGGAGTGGGAAGAGAGTGGCCAAGTGCCAGAATAGGCGCATCTTCCAGATGTGCCTTTTCTGGGGTGGCTGGGGGCAGATGTTTGTAGCCAGGGGGGCCAATAACCATGGACCCTCTCCTGGCTATTAATATCTGCCCTCAGTCACTGGCTTTACCACTCTGGCGGAGAAAATTGCGCGGGAGCCCACGCCAATTTTTTTCCGCCATTTAACCCTTTATTTTACAAGCTACAGCGCCCAAATTTTGCACATACACACTACTAACATTAGTAGTGTGGAATATGCAAAAAAAAGGGGGATATGAGATGGTTTACTGTATGTAAACCATGTCTCATATCATGTCGGGTTTGTGAAGGAGAAATGAAAAGCCGGCAATTGAATTACCGGCTTTTCACAGATATCGCGCCGAATTAAATCTAAATACAGAATATATATATATGTGTCTCAATGACATATATATATATATATATATATATATATATATATATATATATATATTACACTGTATATATGTTTTCCCGAACATTTGAGCACATAAATCCATTAGATGTCGGTTTTGCAAGCCTGCGAGAAAATATCGCAGTACGGATGCCATACGGATTACATACGGAGGATGCCATGCACAAAATATGCTGACACACCCTGACTACGGATCAATATTTTGGGAACATTTCTCCGTATTACGGCCGTAAAAAACGGACCGTATTGTCTTACGCTGAGTGTGACGCCGGCCTAAGTTCCAATGATTTCTTATGGTTATTCACACAAGCCATGGCTGGGCGATAGATTTCATAGATAGCCCTAGAAATCAACACAGAATGCAGCACTATTTAAAAAGCAAAGGAAAATAACCCAAATTAGCCTGGGGGACAATTCATACCTGGCATGTACTGCAGTTTTATCAGTCACGGAAGTGGGCTTGTATCTCTTCTGTATGTCTTCAGGAGTCAGTCCGGTTTGGCAGACGGATAAGGCTTTGTAACAATCCTGTCCTTCAGGAGAACCAATAAAGTGAGGTGGAACTCCACCAAACTGTACCTGTCCTTCTCTGGCTGTGGGAGAAGTAGGAAGAAGTCGGATAAGAAGGATTAAAGAAACCGTAGAAGGATCATAAGAAAAGAAAAAGGAGAAGTCAACGAGAGTTGATTATAATGCGAGAAAATGGCCATAATAGTGGCAATAAGGTTGTGTAGTCAGAGGATGAGGGTAGAATGGAGAAGAAGTAAGGCATGGGCGCTGCAAGAGATGAAGACAAGTGGAGGACAGGGTCGCCAACTTGATTTTTTATGTTTCTCTGAACAGCTTCTTAAAAAAATCACAGATAGGCAACACATTGTAAAACTACAATAAATCACTGAGATTGTAAGTGATACATGTCTGCAGACCATTAGGCCTGGGTCACACTAGCGAGTTTTACGGACGTATGAGAGGCGCAAAAACTACGCATTGCACACGGACCAATGATTCTCTATGGGGCAGCTCCGTTCTGCCGTATATTTCTCAGCCGTATTTTACGGGCGTAGAAAATCGCAGCATGCTGCGTTTGTCAGTGAGACACACACATATATATGTATATTTCATACAGCGCTAGATAGCATAAAGCCAGTAATTCAATTGCCGGCTTTTCCTATCTCCTTCCCAAACCCGACAGGATATGAGACATGGATTACATATAGTAAACCATCTCATATCCCTTTTTTTTTCATATTCCTCACTACTAATGTTAGTAGTGTGTGTGCAAAATTTTGGGGCTCTAGCTGTTAAAATAAAGGGTAAAATCGCGGAAAAACTGAAAAATCTGGGAATGTAGCTACCTAGACTTGCAGTGCTGCGCATAACCTCATATGAACTCGAGCTGGAGAAAATATTCAGAAAAATTCCCACGCTCGAGTTCATATGAGGTTATACCAGCAGGTCTAGGTAGCTACGTTCCCCTGCTTTCCATTCAATCCTCAGATTTTTCAGTCAGGAGCACAGCTGCATTAGCAGGCTCCTGGCTGTAAAATTATTTAACCCCTTCAGATGGATTTACAGCGTGGGACAAGACTGAATGACGGAAGATATGGGATATTGTTGATTTTTTATTTTAACTTTGTTTCAGGTGACAAGGGTCTTCAATTGGATTGAGAGTATAATAAACTATTACAACACCATGTGTCTTTATTTCATTAAAATACTTTTTTCATAATGTGTGTGTGTTTTATTAACCATTTACTACTATTGGATTAATAATTGATAGGTGTCTTATTGACACCTTTCCATTATTAACCTGGCTTAATGTCACCTTACAATAGCAAGGTGACATTAACCCTTTATTACCCCATATCCCACCGCTACAGGGGAGTGGGAAGAGAGAGGCTATATATGTGTGTCTCACTGATATATATATATATATATATATATATATATATATATATATATATATATATATATACTGTATATATGTTTTCATGAATATTTCAGCCCATGGATCCATTGTATGTCCGTTTTGCAAGCCGGCGAGAAAATCTTGCTGTACGGATGCCATACGGATTACATACGGAGGTTTACATGTGCAAAATACGCTGCCACACCCTGCCTACGGATGACATGTGTATCACTATTTTGGGATAATTTCTGCGTATTACGCATGTAAAATATGGACCGTATTTTACTACGCTTGGTGTGACCCCGGCCTAATTCTGCTATGAACACATTAGCCTCACCGACTGAGACCTGTAACAGGATGATAATTACAGACACAATAATCTGTTTCTCAGGCTCTCTGCACAACCACTCTCCACAGTCTTTCTGCACCACCACTCTCCACAGTCTCTCTGCATCCCCACTCTCCACAGGCTCTCTGAACCACCACTCTGCAAAGTCTCTCTGCACCAACAACTCTACACAGTCTCTCTGCATCCCCACTCTCCACAGGCTCTCTGCACCACCACTCTCCACAGTCTCTGCACTACCACTCTCCACAAGCTCTCTGCATCACCACTCTCCACAGTCTCCCTGCACCACCACTCTCCACAGTCTCTCTGCACCACCACTCTCCACAGTCTCTCTGCATCCCCACGCTCCACAGGCTCTCTGAACCACCACTCTCCAAAGTCTCTCTGCACCAATAACTTTACACAGTCTCTCTGCATCCCCACTCTCCACAGTCTCTGCACCACCACTCCCACAGTCTCTCCACCACCACTCTCCACAGGCTCTCTGCATCCCCGCTCTCCACAAGCTCTCTGCATCACCAGTCTCCACAGGCTCTCTGCATCATCACTCTCCACAGGCTCTGCACCACCACTCTCCACAGTCTCTCTGCACCACCACTCTCCACAGGCTCTCTGCACCACCACTCTCCACAGTCTCTCTGCACCACCACTCTCCACAGATTCTCTGCACCACCACTCTCCACAGGCTCTCTGCATCCCCACTCTCCACAGGCTTTCTGCACCATCACTCTCCACAGGCTCTCTGTACCACCACTCTCCACAGACTATCTGCATCCCCACTCTCCACAGACTCTCTGCATCCCCACTCTCCATAGGTTCTCTGCATCCCCACTCTCCACAGGCTCTCTGCACCACCACTCTCCACAGACTCTCTGCATCCCCACTCTCCATAGGTTCTCTGCATCCCCATTCTCCACAGTCTCTCTGCACCACCACTCTCCACAGACTCTCTGCACCACCACTCTCCACAGGTTCTCTGCATCCCCACTCTCCACAGACTCTCTGCACCACCACTCTCCACAGGCTCTCTGCATCCCCACTCTCCACAGGCTCTCTGCACCATCACTCTCCACAGGCTCTGCACCACCACCACCACTCTCCACAGGTTCTCTTCACCAGCACTCCACAAGCTCTCTGCACCACCACTCCACAGGCTCTCTGCATCCCCACTCTCCACAGGCTCTCTGCACCACCACTCTCCACAGGCTCTCTGCATCACCACTCTCCACAGGTTCTCTTCACCAGCACTCTCCACAAGCTCTCTGCACCACCACTCTCCACAGGCTCTCTGCATCCCCACTCTCCACAGGCTCTCTGCACCACCACTCTCCACAGGCTCTCTACACCACCACTCTCCACATGCTCTCTGCACCACCACTCTCCACAGGCTCTCTGCACCACCACTCTTCACAAGCTCTCTGCACCACCACTCTCCACAGGATCTCTGCATCCCCACTCTCCACAGCCTCTCTGCATCCCCACTCTCCACATGATCTCTGCACCACCACTCTCCACAGGATCTCTGTACCACCACTCCCCACAGGCTCTCTGCACCACCACTCTCCACAGGCTCTCTGCACCACCACTCTCCACAGGCTCTCTGTACCACCACTTTCCACAGGCTCTCTGCACCATCACTCTCCACAGGCTCTCTGCACCACTACTCTCCACAGGCTCTCTGTACCACCACTTTCCACAGGCTCTCTGCACCATCACTCTCCACAAGCTTTCTCCACCATCACTCTCCACAGGCTCTCTCCACCACTACTCTCCCAATGCTCTCTGCACCACCACTCTCCATCCTGTAGGCCTGCGTTTTCCAAAGCATCAGCCTTCTGCGCCAGATGATTCAATGACATCACCGCCTTCTCTTTTTTCAATTGAGAAAAAGTCTCAGTCACTCACATCACGTTAGCAAAATCTATTTTGTTGTGCAGGGTGGCACAAAGGTGGCATTATTACTTTTTTACGTGGCATCATTACTTTTTAAGGTGACATTAATACTTTCTAAAGGTGGGCATTACTTGTTATAAGGGACCACTCAGAGCATTATTACTGTGTTAGGGGGTGCAATACTTGCCATGCTATGCTATTGCATTCATGCAACTTCTTCAATCACATTTTTGGGGTCAGAGGGAAGCCCAAATGTCAGAACTTCCCCCAGCAATCATACATTTATCACCACTACAGTAAAAGGGGGTTATATATTGGATAAGGATCATTACCAACTGTGGGCTGAAGGGAGGTGATGTCGAAGATTTCTTGCGTCACCGGATCCTTCTCTTTTTTTTTCTTTTTCTCTCGTTCTTCAGGTGCTTTCAAGAAAGAAAGTTCTTCCGGATGTCTGATGCCTGGAAAAGAGAAATAAAATGAATGTTGTGCATGTCCCAGGGGATTAGTGATGTACTGAATGGTAACAGACACTTACCCAGGATCTTACAGACCTCGGTGCAGGCGCTAAATGTTGTGCCAGAGAAACAAACTCTGATCCTAAGTGAGCGCTGGTTGGGCAAAGAGAGGATTACCGGCTTGTGTTGTGGCATAAAAATGAGGAGGGCATCTGCCAGAATGCCATATTTGTCCAATGCCCAGTTAGTTTTTAGCAACCACTGACGCTTCTGCTTCCACCATAGAGCGTGATCAGACCAGTCTTTGCTAATACCTACATTATAAATGCAAAAAAAAATAAAATATTAAATTAATTAATCAGAATAGAATAAAAACAAATAAATGCTGACTTTTATGTTTGGTAACAAATAGTCACATTCTCCATGAAAAAAAAAAATCCTGGACCATATATTATTACAACTTTTGCATTGTACCCATTCCCTCAAAATGTATTTATAAACTCACAACTGGGCGTTACCATTCAGCTTCGTAAAAGGATGCATCTGTATGCAATATCTGCACTGATTGAAGAAGGTAACATATATTTGTCAATTTATTCATACATTTCCAGGAAGAATAAAAAAGAAACAGAGCAACTAAGAAAAAAATAATAATACAGAATTTTTATTTCACGGGGACCATAAGTAAGTAGCTAACATACATGTTAAGAGCGATAAGGGAATGTATTATCAGAAAATGAAGCATTGATTAAATCCAGTCTTGTGTTAAATGTAATGTTAAAAGTTAATTTAATAAATTAGCTTTTTTTTTTTTTTTTACATACCACATTCTGTATTTAAAAATCAAACAAACATATATACTGCATATACACAGTATATATACCTTGCAAGTTTCATACTGGCCACTGGGGCTATTTTCAAACTCATACTTCCTGTTCTGTACAGAAGACTTTTCAGAAGTCTCATTGTCCTCACAGGCAGGATTACAATGATAGGTAATGCCTCCATACACAGCTGATAACACAGGATCCACTAATCACAATAGAGATATCACAGTTGACCTCTTCCCCCTGCCTTCACAATAACCTTTGCACACACTTATTAGATGCTTCAATACAAAAGAAAGGTTCTGAGTTAAGACTATTGCTGTTAATGTGTATTTCTTGAAGGAATCAGAAGTTCGAGTCTAAAAAAGTAACACCTAATGGTCAGTGTGAAAATTGCAAGATTTCCATTTTTTAATACAGATTGTGATAAAGACTGTGATTGTGAATAATAAAAAATATTACTAGTTTTTTTTATTACATTTATGGGGGGTTTCCAGTTTTGCAAAACCTCTCCTCCTTGGGGTACTTTGTTTTATAAAAATGGCTTTACTCACTCTTCCAGGTTCCAGCACTGAGATTCCACTGCAGCTCCCAATGTCTTTTATTATCTCAAGGTTTGATCTCATGTCAACAGCGCTGCAGTCAGTAACTGAGCTTAACGCTCTGCCAGAGTTGATGACACGAGCCACTGAGCTCACTGATTAGCTGCAGCGCTGTTGACGTGATGTTAGTGCTGCATCAAATAACAGGCAGCAGAAGCAGACACTCAAAACTGGACTTGGGAATGGTGAGTAAAGCACCATATATATTTTTAATTTTTTTACACAAAAAATTGCAGCAGTTTTCTGTATCCGGAATATCCTTTTAACATAAAAAACATCGGATTTAAACAATAAACTATTTTGTTTAATGACACATTCCCTCTAAATAACTAAGGACTGCAAAGAGGAAGACTTATACTCTGGACTCTACAAGGCAAGAACATGTAGACTATCCTATAGGGGAGGACAATAAACCAGTAAGCTCAGAATTAGTGCATGGCTCTACATTTCCTACAGAGGTGTGTATGATCCACCTAGGACTTATGTGATCACCCCTGTGTACTGCCATTGAGCTGGTACTATATTTTATTATTGCGCTCTTATATAAGAGTTTTGCATTCTCTCTATGGGAAAGATTTGGTAAAGTAATGACGTTTAGGCGGCGGCTCCTCTTTGGTGCTTTCCTGCAAAACTCATCTTCCTCTTTCCCATCGCATAAGTTATTTTGGTTTCTTAAAGTGTCAGGCCATGACAGCGATAGGAAGAAGTAAGAACCACACAGAAGCATGGTATAAGAAGATTACACTGCAGGAACACTGAACGGATACCACAAAAGTGGACCTGTGAAATGTGACAGTGGTAACAAAGAAGCTTCAGATATTAGTAAAGTTTTGGGCTAAAGTTAAAATTACCTATTTTTTCCACCAGTTGTAACATGACTCCCCCAATGTGTTGTTCCCCAGTCACTCGGAGCGTTATCGGCTCCGCATCTTCTCCTAGGTCCTCCACATAGACCTTCAGCTCCCAGGAGGAATCTATATATTCTCCGCTGGCCGTCTGAATTCCAGCCATTTCCAGTCCACCTGCCCTCCAAGGAGATAAAATATGTCTGCATAAGTCATTTGCTTTACGATATTCATTTATAGAATTTGTGAAAGTAATTATTTTTGGGGTATGCCCTTGGCTCACAACCATATCTTCCAAACTCAAAGTGGTGTCCGTAAGTCCTCATTCACACATCAGTGGTTTTCTCATACCAGAAAATCGGTGCGAGCTTCATCAGTGTTTTTTTATCATCAGAGTTTCATAAGACTTTGTCAGTTTTTTATTATCAGAGTTTGGTCAAAGTTTCATCAGCTTTTCTCGGATGAGAAACAAACAAACCAAAAAGTTTCTCTATCTTCTGTCCGTGAAAATTGGACCGCACTTGGATGCCATCCGATTTTATTCCGTGGACCCATAGACATGAATGAGTGAGTGCGATCTGATAATCGGATGCATGCTGCGATTCGTAACTCGATCCGAGGACAAAAATCGGACTTGTGCGCGGCGCCATACAATAACATGGGGATGAGTGTTAGCCATCAAAACAACAGATGGCACTCGTCCAATTTTTACAGTCGTCTGCACGAACCTGTCACATGAAAAAACACTATTAGGCCGGCCTCAAACTAGCGAGTTTTACGGACGTATGAGCGCATAAACTACGTCCGTAAAATACGCATAACACACAGCCCAATTATTCCCTATGTCCCAGCTCATATCTGCCGTATATTACGCATCCGTAATATACGGTCTTGTACAGCCGTAGAAAATCGCAGCATGCTGCGTTTGTCACCGTATTGCGCAAAAAAAAATCGCCAATGAAAAACTATGGGGGCGAGAAAAATACGGATTCCACACGGACCAGCAGTGTGACTTGCGAGAAATACGCAGCGGTGTTAGTGAAAAGCCGGTAATTCAATTGCCGGCTTTTCATTTCTCCTTCCGAAACCCGACATGATATGAGACATGGTTTACATACAGTAAACCATCTCATATCCCTTTTTTTTTGCATATTCCACACTACTAATGTTAGTAGTGTGTATGTGCAAAATTTGGGCGCTGTAGCTGCTAAAATAAAGGGTTAAATGGCAGAAAAAATTGGCGTGGGCTCCCGCGCAATTTTCTCTGCCAGAGTGGTAAAGCCAGTGACTGAGGGCAGATATTAATAGCCAGGAGAGGGTCCATGGTTATTGGCCCCCCCTGGCAACTTGGCCACTCTCATCCCACTCCCGTGTAGTGGTGGGATATGGGGTAATGAAGGGTTAATGTCACCTTGCTGGATTACCAGTATAATAAAATATTACAACACCCTGTGTCTTTATTTCATTAAAATACTTTTAAATAATGTGTGTTTTATTAACCATTTCGTACTATTGGATTAATAATGGATAGGTGTCATAATTGACGCCTCTCCATTATTAATCTGGCTTAATGTCACCTTACAATAGCAAGGTGACATTAACCCTTTATTACCCCATATCCCACCGCTACAGGGAGTGGGAAGAGAGTGGCCAAGTGCCAGAATAGGCGCATCTTCCAGATGTGCCTTTTCTGGGGTGGCTGGGGGCAGATGTATTTAGCCAGGGGGGGCCAATAACCATGGACCCTCTCTAGGCTATTAATATCTGCCCTCAGTCACTGGCTTTACCACTCTGGTGGAGAAAATTGCGCGGGAGCCCACGCCAATTTTTTCCGCGATTCAACCCTTTATTTTACAAGCTACAGCGCCCAAATTTTGCACATACACACTACTAACATTAGTAGTGTGGAATATGCAAAAAAAAAAAAAAAGGGATATGAGATGGTTTACTGTATGTAAACCATGTCTCATATCATGTCGGGTTTGTGAAGGAGAAAGAAAAAGCCGGCAATTGAATTACCGGCTTTTCTATAGAACACCGCTGCGTATTTCTTGCAGGTCACACTGCTGGTCCGTGTGGAATCCGTATTTTTCTCGCCCCATAGACTTTCATTGGCAATTTTTTTTGCGCAATACGGTGACAAACGCAGCATGCTGCGATTTTCTACGGCCGTACAAGACCGTATAATACGGATCAGTAAAATACGGCAGATAGGAGCTGGGACATAGAGAATCATTGTACCATATGCAATCCGTATTTTCTGCACCTCTCATACGTCCGTAAAACTCGCTAGTGTGACGCCGGCCTTACATTGATCCAGTAATCATATATATGACGCATAAAAACTGCCATATAGAGTGTATCACAAAAGTGAGTACACCTCTCACATTTTTGTAAATATTTTGTTATATCTTTTCACGGGACAACACTGAAGATCTGACACTTTGATACAATGTAAAGTAATCGTATAGTTTATGTAACAGTGTAAATTTGATGTGACTTCTAAATAACTCAACACACAGCCATTAATGTATAAACCGCTGACAACAAAAGTGAGTACACCCCTAAGTGACAATGACCAAATTGTGCCCAAATATATTTTGTGTGGCCACCATTACTTTCAAACACTGCTTTAACTATTTGGGCATGGAGTTCACTAGAGATTCACAGGTTACCACTAAAGTCCTCTTCTCTCCTCCATGACGACATCATGGAGCTGGTGGATATTAGAGACCTTGCCACCTTCTGTTTGAAGATGTCTCACAGATGCTCAATAGGGTTTAGGTCTGGAGACATGCTTGGCCAGTCCAGCACCTTTACCCTCAGTAAAGTTGGCATGTTGGCATTCATGGTGCTCTCAATCAACTGTAGCTCCCCACAGCTGGCAGCACTCATGCAGCCCCAATCCATGACAATCCTACCACTATGCTTGACTGTAGGCAAGACACACTTGTCTTTGTACTCCTCACCTGGTTGTGTCACACACACTTGTCTTTGTACTCCTCACCTGGTTGCCGTCACACACACTTGTATTTGTACTCCTCACCTGGTTGCATCACACACACTTGTCTTTGTACTCCTCACCTGGTTGCCTTCACACACACTTGTCTTTGTACTCCTCACCTGGTTGCCATCACACACACTTATCTGTGTACTTCTCACCTGGTTGCTGACACAAACCCCTGACACCATCTGAACCAAATATGTTTATCTTGGTCTCCTCAGACCACAGGACATGGTTCTAGCTATCCATGTCCTTCTTCTGCTTGTTTTCAGCAAACTGTTTGCAGGCTTTCTTGTTGGCGAGCTTTCATCTTTAGGAGAGGCTTCCTTCTGGGACGACAGCCATGCAGACCAATTTGATGCAGTGTGCGACCTATGGTCTGAGCACCGACAGGTGGACCACCCACCCCTGCAACCTCTGCAGAAATGCAGCACTCGTAGATCTATTTTGGAAAGACAACCTCTGGATATGACGCTGAGCTTGTGCACTCAACTCCTTTGGTCGACCATGGAGAGGCCAGGTCTGAGTGGAACCTGTCTTGTTACACCGCTGTTTGCTCTAGGCCACCGTGCTGCAGCTCAGTGTAATGATGCTGGGAATTTTCTTATAGCCTCGCCAATCTTTATGTAGAGCAACAATTCTTTTTTTTTTTCAAATCCTCAAATAGTGCTTTGCCATGAGGTGCCAGTATGAGAGAGTGTGAGAGCAATAGGACCAAATTTACACTACCTGCTCCCATTCACTCCTGAGACCTTGTAACACTAACGAGTCACATGACACTGGGGTGGGAAAATGGATAATTGGGCACTATTTGGCCATTTTCACTTAGGGGTGTACTCACTTTTGTTGCCAGTGCTTTAGACATTAATGGTTGTGTGTTGAGTTATTTAGAGGGCACACCAAATGTACACTCTTATCCAAGATGTACACTGACTACTTTACAGTGTATCAAAGTGTCAGATCTTCAGTGTTGTCCCATGAAAATATATAATAAAATATTGACAAAAATGCAAGGGGTGTGCTAACTTTTGTGATATACTGTACATCCTCTATGTTTGTAGAGATGTTAACAGGAACAGGAAGCATCTTTAATCAGAAGAAAGGTACGTTTTCCAAACCTGGAAATATATTGTGAATTCTGCAATGGCCGGCGACCATCTGACAACTGTACAGGTCAGAAGTGAGTATTCAACCCGACGCTGCGACTGATTAATATTCTATATGGTCGTACGCATGCACGCGACCACACCTTTCACAGGAAATTCTGTTTCCTAACACCAGCGTTCCACTGTTTGCAGACAACCGTGCAAAAATTAGCACAGGAATACTAGCGTTTAATAAGAGGTTTCTTGGTCATTTATAGTGTAAAGTTACATAATAGCATAAATTTATTTTTTTTTTGCAAAAAAAAAGTGTAAGAGTCGCTCATGCAAGGCAGAGACTACTAAATGCATTTTGGGCCGTTCCCTGGTATGAGGTGCCACCTATAACCTCTAGTTGACACCACCGAAACAATTACACACAACCAGCACTTCTGTATTATCTCTCGTGGTCAGGCAGCAACTACTTCCCAGCACAGGGGACTGGATGATTAAGTGATTGGATATTTTTTAATTATTTTACATTGTTATAGTGTCATCGATATAGTGTCAGATTGATGTAGTGTTTGTGGTGCTAGGATTGAAATTGGGGAAGTTTTGTCATAATTGATGTAAAAGAAAAATGTCGTAGTTGCCCAATGTAATAGAGCAGATTTCATTTTTTATTTTTTAAAAATGTAAGATTTGTTGTCATGAAGAAACATTCCACTTTTCCTTTGCTAATTCTGATACATCTCCCCCTTATATGCCCCGCCGGAGGGTTATTTTGAATGATTACAAAAGTGGAAAAAGGATCAATTTAGTCAAATACATTTCAAGCCATATGGACGGAGATATCATCGAGTTCTGCTATAAGAAATGTCGAGTAAAAATGGAGAGAGATATACTGTATCTGATCTGCTGCCATAGGAAGTGTCTTTGATGTGAACTTCTGTAGACGTGTGTGTCATGAAGCTCTAGACCAGATCATTTCTTCTCTTCAACGTACTCATAACTTCTAAACAAGTAAATATTTACAAACATACAATACAAAGTTACAATAACCTTTCCCCCTCTGGGAAGTGTTACCTTCACTCTCGAAGGACCAAGAAACCCAATAAAATACAATAAACCTTCCTTCCGTAGCACTACTAGCAATATTCTCTCATCCCAATACGATGAATGATGACTTACCTACTTGCTCGGCTCCTGGTTATACTTTTTGGGTTTCCTTTAGTGATATTCTTGCTTCTTTTGTTTTGCAGGGTGCTGTAGCATGGAGCTCGTACGTTACCGCTACCCCTTGTGCGTTGTCCCCTCCCTTCTGTGAGATGTCCTCTTTCCTGTCACTCTAGATGTACAAAGTTTCCTCTTACGTTCACTCCTATCGCTCACTTCTCTAACTGACAGCCATTACTTCTGTGGGGCGCGCTTGTTTAATTATTGTACCTCTGCCTTATCAATGACTTACTTCATGCCGATTGTTGTTCAGTCTATGTTCCTGTACTATTCCCTTACTTTTACTTTACTCATTAATTATTATTCTGTCTATTCTGTGTTTAAATTGACTATATTTATCTAGTATCAGCTACAGCCATCCTCCATCTCTGTCTACTCCCATGCCCTGTTAAACATCACTTTACCCTTCCATGTGTCTTGCTTTACCCGCTGTCGTCCTAACCTACCCCCTCACTAAATCCTTATGTAGTAACATACTGTGACTCTACAATGCCCTCCTCTTCTTCCTCCTTTAATTTCCTCCCAAATCACCACTTCTCCTTTATATATGGAATTCTCAGTAACACACAACTAAGACGGAACTAAAAAGACAAGTTGCAGAACGTTGATACAATATAGGTCATGGCAATGTGAAGCTAACATTTTTAAGTTTTGCTTACAAATTAAAATATTAAAATTGCTTGTATCCAAATAAACAAAGTGTGCAGGCAATAAGTGCTTACGGAGGGAGGTCTACATAATTAGATAACCCACCAAAAGCACACGTCCATCATGTCCAAACTATAATCCTTAAAGCAGATCTGACACCAGATTGCACAATACAAACTATATAAATATACTGTAAAGAGATCATTTATACCTAATGAGGCTGGTGTTCTAACTTTGAAAATCTATGTAAAAATAGCAGTACATTCTCATATTAAAATGAGGATTATAAAGCTAGATTCCTATTAAAATTAAGCCGTGAAACTTTTGAAAAGGATTATACAGGTATATCCATTCCGACATGGATTTTCCAAGGAACTACATTTGGTCTAAAAAATAAAAATCTACTTACAGTGGGGGAAATAAGTATTTGATCCCTTGCTGATTTTGTAAGTTTGCCCACTGACAAAGACATGAACAGTCTATAATTTTAAGGGTAGGTTAATTTTAACATTGAGAGATAGAATATAAAAAATAAAATCCAGAAAATCATATTGTATAAATTATATAAATTTATTTGCATTTTGTAGTGAGAAATAAGTATTTGATCCCCTACCAACCATTTAGGCTGTGTGCACAAGTTCAGGAATTTTTGCGTTTGTTTTTTCGCTATAAACCCCGCGAAAAAAAAAACGCTTATATTAAGCATCCTATTATTAGAATGCATTCCGCCTTTTTTGTGCACGTTACATTTTTTTCCGCGGTGGAATCGCATTCCTGAAAAAAACGCAGCATGTTCATTCCTTGTGCGGAATCGCGGGGATTCCGCACACATAGGAAATGCAATGATCTACTTACTGCCCGCATGTGGCTATGCCCACCATGCGGGAAATAAGCGGATCATGTGCGGTTGGTACCCAGGGTGGAGGAGAGGAGACTCTCCTCCAGGCCCTGGGAACCAAATAATTGTTAAAAAAAATAATTAAAATAATAAATCGTGATATTCTCACCTTTCGGCGTCCCTCGCAGCGTTCCCGCTCCTCGCGATGCTCCCTTTCCCAATAATGCCTAGCGGCAATGACCTGTGATGACGTAGCGGTCTCGTGAGACCGCACGTCATCACAGGTCATTCTCGCAATGCATTACTGGGAACGGGAGCATCGCGAGGAGCGGGAACGCTGCAAGGGACGCCGGAATGTGAGAATATCACAATTTATTATTTTTTAAAATAATTTTTAACATTAGATCTTTTTACTATTGATGCTGCATAGGCAGCATCAATAGTAAAAAGTCGGTCACACTTGTCAAACACTATGTTTGACAAGTGTGACCAACCTGTCAATCAGTTTTCCAAGCGATGTTACAAATCGCTTGGAAAACGCTAGTATTCTGCAAGCTAATTACGCTTGCAAAACGCTAGTGTTTAGCGGGAAAACGCATGCCAATTCCGCATGCATTTTTCCCACGGCAGGGAGTTCCGCGGCAATTCCAGACGTGTGCACATAGCCTAAGAGTTCTGGCTCCTACAGACAAGTTGGGCCATGTGCACACCATGCGGAAAGTGGTGCTGATTTTTCCAGACTGATTTTGGTAAATCCGTAGGTAAACCACACTGCGGATTACCTGCGGAATTACCGCTTTTTTTGAGGATTTTTGTGTGGATTCCACCTGCGGATTCCTATTATGGAGCAGGTGTAAACCGCTGCAGAATCCGCACAAAGAATTGACATGCTGCGGAATAAACGCTACGTTTCCGCACATTTTTTTCTGCAGCATGTGCACTGTGGATTTTGTTTTCCATAGGTTTACACGGTACTGTAAACGCATGGAAAACCTCTAGGGAATCCGCAGCGGATCCGCAGCAAAATCCGCAACTTGTGCACATACCGTGAGACGCTCCTAATCAACTTGTTACCTGCATTAAAGACAGCTGTCTTACATAGTCACCTTTATAAAAGACTCCTGTCCACAGACTCAATAAATCAGTCAGACTCTAAC
Source organism: Ranitomeya variabilis (assembly GCF_051348905.1). Classification (NCBI taxonomy): domain Eukaryota; kingdom Metazoa; phylum Chordata; class Amphibia; order Anura; family Dendrobatidae; genus Ranitomeya; species Ranitomeya variabilis. Next base: position 465,882,488 of record NC_135233.1, read on the forward strand.
CTCTACACAGCATGGGCAAGACCAAAGAGCTTTATAAGGATGTCAGGGAAAAGATCATAGACCTGCACAAAGCTGGAATGGGCTACAAAGCCATAAGACGCTGGGTGAGGAGACAACTGTTGGTGCAATAGTAAGAAAATGGAAGAAATACAAAATGACTGTCAATCGACATCGATCTGGGGCACCATGCAAAATCTCACCTCGTGGGGTATCCATGATCATGAGGAAGGCGAGAGATCAGCCTAAAACTACACGGGGGAACTTGTTAATGATCTCAAGGCAGTTGGCACCACAGTCACCAAGAAAACCATTGGTAACACATTATGCCGTAAAGGTTTAAAATCCTGCAGTGCCCGCAAGGTCCCCCTGCTCAAGAAGGCACATGTGCAGGCCCGTCTGAAGTTTGCCAATGAACACCTGGATTATTCTGTGAGTGATTTGGGAGAAGGTGCTGTGGTCAGATGAGACAAAATTGAGGTCTTTGGCATTAACGCAACTCGCCGTGTTTGGAGGAAGAGAAATGCTGCCTCTGACCCAAAGAACACCGTCCCCACTGTCAAGCATGGAGGTGGAAACATTGTTTTGGGGGTGTTTCTCTGCCAAGGGCACAGTAATACTTCACCGCATCAATGGGACAATGGATAGAGCCATGCACCGTAAAATCCTGAGTGACTGGATCTTCCAGCAAGACAATGACCCAAAACATACAACCAAGCTAACAAAAGAGTGGCTCAAAAACAAGCACATTAAGGTCATGGAGTGGCCTAGCCAGTCTCCAGACCTTAATCCCATAGAAAAGTTCTGGAGAGAGTTGAAGCTCCAAGTTACCAAGTGACAGACTCAAAATCTTAATGATTTAGAGATGATCTGCAAAGAGGAGTGGACCAAAATTACTCCTGACAAGTGCGCAAACCTCATCATCAACTACAAAAAACGTCTGACTGCTGTGCTTGCCAACAAGGGTTTTACCGCCAAGTATTAAGTCTTGTTTGTCAGAGGGATCAAATACTTATTTCTCACTGCAAAATGCAAATCAATTTATAGAATTTATACAATGTGATTTTCTGGATTTTATTTTTAATATTCTATTGTCGGGGTCGTAATACGACAATTACCCTTCCTTCACCAGTCATTCCAAATTAATATGTGTGCAGGGCATCTGGTACCGGATAAGAATAAATCAGACAGGTAGCTGGTTCAAACTTAGTTAATGCCCCGTGCATCCACACATGTCTGCAGCGGTCACACCAACTGGCTTTATTCTAAAATACACAATACTATATTGAGTGTTAGGGGAAGGCGTGCATTAGGCGGGGTTTAAGCTAGCATTCAGTCTTTCTGATTTGTTCTGACATCTTCTGGTGGATCCTCCTTTTCTTCACATTCCTTAACTTTCGTTTCTGAGGAAATGGCTTAACCCTTCGGTCACTAACCTGAAACGAAACTGAACTCTGGCGACCATCTTTAAATACAATTACATATGCATTAGCTAGCAGATAGGAAAAACTTATCGTTTTACAGTATAAGAGTATAAAAGTACAAAAAGATATATAAGAAAATATATTTTCACCTTGACAATCCCCCCTAAACACTAAGTTTTTCCCTTAAAGAAAGATCCTTCGAGACTGTCCATGTGATGGGAAAAGGGGAGGTGGATTTCTTCATCCAGACACCTCAGAAACTCTCCCCTTGCGAGAGGCCTCCAGGCAGCTGAACCCTTCACTAACCTCACATGGAGTTCTCCCACTGTCCCTAAACTAAATCTCTTAACATCATCTGAGAATGAGGGGTTTTGTCTACTCTCTTGAGAGGAATATACTTAGGGATCTCCCCTGGATCAGTACCATTGTACTCTGGTGGGTCTTCTTGATTGAGGACGGTGCCAGTCGGAGTTGCTTTGGCAATAACCTTTTTGTACAAAGAATAACACAACAGAAAATTATCGATCCACTTACAAGGAGGGCAATTAGTACTAAACAAACTTATTGAAGGAATCCCTTGATCCCACCTAACCAACTGGAGAAGAAAGATGTGTCTGCTCCAGCATACATGACACGTCGTCTTATTGTCCTAATTTGTTCAACTTCTTTAGAAACCTTCAGGTCTTTTGGATCTACATTTCGCCATTCAGGTCTGGCTGTCTATATTTCGTCTCGTAAGTCTTTGGTCATACCGTCAATGAATGTATTTACCAATACTTTAACATCAAGTGGGTTTATGGGACTGTACTCCATGTCTTCCTATTTCAGCTGTAACCGTCCAAAGTATAGCTCTACACTCTCTCCTTTTGTCACATCTGCAAAAAGTCTTAACTTGCGTCCTAGCACGTCACCCGTTTTTGTGCTCACTAACTACCTAGGCCTGCCTAGGTGGATTTATACATCTATCATATGGTCATTATTTGTCTGTAGAATGAGAAAGGTTGGTTCTCAGGGTCAGCCAATTGTTTTTGCGTAGCTAGCTAGTCAGTGGGCCTCCAGGGATAATACTCCTGTATCTGTCTTACCCTACCTGATGTGGTTGGTTCTCTGGTGGTGGGGGCGACATGACATGCTGGTCTACAGCTCCTTCCCAAAAGGATTACTGTCAGCCTACTCCTAAAAGTTAATGTCCCCACTATCCGCCAACCACAATCCTGTGTCAGCTTCTTATGTCACTACATGTGATCTTGTCTGGACAGGATTCAGTGTAATTCTCTTAGGTCGGGTTGCAGCACGGGTCATACAAGTGTTAGGGCCCAAGTCCTCAACTATATCCTGAAAGGCATCACAGCTATAATTAACAAATCTTTGTTCACTGTAATATATATATTTGATCCATTCAACATTTTTATTAATCTGCACCTGTGGGATTATAGAAGCAAAGCCGGCATAAATCTGGTTCTGGGCTTTAAACTGGTCAGGCACCCCCCTTGGCACTCCAATGGCATCAATATATACTAGTGGATCTTCTTCATAACTCATATGGAGCTGATCGAGACTTCTCCTCTTTCTGGTAGGTTCATCAGGTATCTTTGGATCCCAAGGTAAAATTTTGAACTGCATGGCTAGTTTAACAAGGGTGCATTGGCCTATCCAGGCATTAGGCAACCTAGGACGGAGCTTACCGTCTCCACATAACCAATAAATGTCATACATATAATGTGTATGTTTGATTAGCAAGTCAGTATCTAAGGAACTGTTCTCCTTGCAGAAACCTGTCTCGAAGATCCCTACTAGTGTACCTGTGGTGTCGTGGGAATTATAGCAGGTGTAATTGTCAGCTAATACTGTTACTTCTCCTGGGACCTTTAGTCTGGGTTCCTTATGAAATAGTGGGACATAATCTGGGCAATCAGTGGGCTTCAAACCTTTCAACAGATTCATGACACAGGCAGTGGTGTTGTCATCAGGGAAAAGCAGTGCATGTGTGTATAGATGTGTATTCGCAGCAGCACAAGCAATACATCCTACAGAGATATTCTGGACTCTTACATTGTATCTCACCCATTCTAACCATAGGTTTTTCCTTGGGGCTGTTTGTGTTTCTATGGAGAAGACTTCTTGCCAACTGAGACCTGGAATGGGGATCACTTCATTAACTACATTTTGCAAATGCTCACCTGGGCTTGTTTTAGGTGTACTGGTAACGGGGGCTTTGGTTGGTCTGAAACTAATATCCTGGAGCTGTATATGGCCTAAATTCCCATGGTATCCACTATTAAATACATAATTATAATGCCTTCCTAATACGAACGTCTGCAGATCAGCAGATTGGGGTTTTTCAAGATTCAGGAGGAGGGGGTGACAACTTTTACCCCATTTACAGCCTCTAGGTGGTTGCAGAAGGGCTGTTAGATGCATTCTCTCACGAAGACTCCTACCCGTCCCATCCTTGGGAACATGGCTTCACTAGATTTATATCCCCAATCATCTCCCGTATTCCAAGCAGCATCTGACCAATAATAACAGTTATTGTTGTCATTTCTGGTAACACACATATAAAACTGGATGATCTCTTCTACCACCCGTTCAGTCTCGGGACACTTGACTACATCACAGAAATCAAATCGCCAGATATTCACCGGGGCTGTCAGGTTTATCCAGAGAATAGTGGGACCTTAGTATTTTCATTTACATTAGGGGCCGAGAAGGTAGGGGCGAGGATGGCCCCCATTTCCAGGATCAAAAACAACAGCAACATTTCCCTTCAGTCACTTCTGTGACTAAACACTGGTTCGGTCTCTTTTACAGTGTGAAGCGTGAATCCAGGTGCTCTTTCCTTCAAGTTTTACTGCAGTGGGGGTGACCAGGATCACCGTGTGAAGTCCTTCAAATCTCGGCTGAAGACAATCTCTGCACACAAACTTTTTCACATACACCAGGTCTCCTGGCACAAAGGGATGGTGTCCAGGAACCTTGTCTGGGTCTGGAAGAGAACTGAAGACAGTTAAATGCACTTTGGCAAGGTGTCCATGTAAGGCCTGCACATAGCTAATCAAGTCCTGGTACTTGAGCTGCAACTGTTGTGGAAAGAAACATCCAAGATTGGGGCCCCTGCCAAACAGAATCTCATACGGTGACTGTCCTGTCTTCCTGTTTGGGGTATATCTTACTGAAAACAAAGCTAGAGGAAGGCATTCTGTCCATGGTTTACCAGTCTCTGTCATTGCCTTCTGGATTTTAAGCTTAAGAGTTCCATTTAGTCTCTCCACTTTTCCACTGTTCTGCGGATGGAGTATGCAATGCTTGACTTACCCCCAGTGCTGCCATTACCTCTGACATGATCTCTCCAGTAAAATGGGAACCCTGATCGCTTTCAATGACTTCAGGAATTCCATACCTGCATATGATCTCAGCCATCAGTGTCTTCACCGTTGTCTTAGCCGTAGCTTTGGCAACTGGGTAGGCTTCTGGCCAACCTGAAAATAAATCAATGCAGACCAACACATACTCATACGTCCCTACCCTGGGTAACTGAATTTAATCAATCTGCAGTCTCTGGAATGGGTAAAGGGGCCGGGGAGTGTGTTTGGATGGGGTTTTCACTGTCCTACCCTGATTATGTGTGGCACATATCATGCAGCTCTGTACCTGCCTTTCTGCGCAGGTGGAAAACCCGGGGGCAATCCATTGTCTCTGTAGGGTGTCACACATGGCCGTCTTCGAGTGGTGCACATTCCCGTGCAGAACCTGTGCCATCATTGGGTACAGTACCTGTGGTAGGCAGACCTTTTCACCCCTCCCCCATAGTCCGGTAACGGTATCAGAGCAAGCCCCTATCTTTTGCCACCTATCTTTCTCCTCCTTACTTGCCTGTTCTTGTAACCGGGCTAAGATGTCTTTCAACACAAGTGGAGATGGTGGGGTGTCTAGGTGATGTACTTGAGAGGCCACAGGAGTGCTTGCTGCTTTCTTCGCAGCCTGGTCTGCCAGTGCGTTACCCTTTGTCCGTCCACCAGTGCTTTTGCTATGTGCCTTTACCTTTATGATGCCTGTTTGGGTGGGAAGCTGTAGTGCATTCATAAGTTGCTGGACTGCCTCAGCATATTTAAAGGGGTGGCCATTTGCTGTCAAGAAAGCCCTGGCTCTCCAGATAGGCCCATAACCGTGTGTAATGCCAAAAGCATACCTGGAATCAGTGTAGATATTTACAGTCTTACCTTCTGCTAGTTTGCTCTGCTTCTTGTGCAGACATATGAGCTGGCATTGACTCTGCCTTGATTATCTCATGTTCTGAGACCACAGCATATCTGGTATAGTAGCATCCTCGGTCATCTTGGTGACGGGATCCATCTACAAAAAGCTCAAAATCAGCATTAGAATAGGCACACTAGAGACCAGCCGTTTCCTAAGACATCAATTCTAGACAATCATGTGGTTTGGAAACCTAATCTTGTTCCTCTGGATCCATTCTTAAAAGAAAAAGTGTCCTTTTTTTCATGTCACCTATATGTCACCTACTCCTCCCCCCTTTGGATCCAGGGGAACTAGGAGAAGAGTAGCGGGGTTTAGGACAGTGCACCTTTTCAAAGTCTCATTAGTAGGCATGAGAATAGCACACCGAAGTCGCAGCTGTCTAGCCATGGACATGTGGCTAGGTTGTACCTGGTTAAAGATACTATGTACATCGTGTGGGGTGTGGACCATCAGTGGGTAATCCAAAACAATCTCTGAAGACTTGTGTAGCAACAGCTGGACAGACAACACGGGCCGAACACAGAAGGGGCTTTGTCTTGCCACCGTATCCAGGCGGCCGCTGTAATAAGCAACAGGTCTCTGTTTGTCTCCATGAAGCTGAGTCAGCACACCTGTAGCATGTCCTGCATAGGTGATCTCTGTCTGCAAGGCAGTCTGCAATACTGTACGGCAATACTCGGGTGTCTTGTAATCAGTATCTAGGGCCTGCAGTGTGTAGCACTATATCACAGGGCAAATTCCCTCCCTGGGTAGTCATAGCATCTCCTGGATGCAAGGGGCCATGAGCGGCAAGGTAGGCCTGACACTCTTGGGCTATAACTGGCCCCCCTTTTTTTGCTATCTGTTGGGCCAAACCACCTCTATATAACAGGGAAACAAAACTTCAGATTCCTAGAAAGTCTAGCTGAAAATTGACATAAGGCAGCTGGGAGGGAGTTAGATTCCTATACAGGGTTAAAAGGCGTATTGGAGTGTGAAGCTGGACTCACATGTACAAAGGGAGGGGGCAGAAGCTGGAATCTGTTACATGGAGATAAGAAACACTGATCTCGCAGCTGCAGCGATGGGGGCCAGTGAGCGAGCAAGAATCACTACGGCTAGTGATTTAACCCCTGCCTTTCTTGCTGGGCTAAATTCTTTTGAAAAAACTCTTTACTATTTTCAATATATCATCCGGAGTGGAAATCTCAATATCGGGCCTACTACAAAAAAGTATGAATGGGCTTTTTGTTACAGTGAGAATTTCAGATCTTCAAACACTACCATAAGACGCCCATAGAACTTCTCGGCAATCCAGGATATATTGGTGCCTTTTACCAATCTTTCAATTACTTACAAGTTTTCATCTAAGACTAGGCAGGTCTATTTCACTTTCAATTTCATACAGTACTTATTGCTGTAAACATAAATCTCTCAGTGTGTATTGTACCAAGGACAGAGAAAACTTAGAATGCAATACATGGCCCCCCCCCTCCCCCGTAGCCCACAGCGCCGAGGGGAAAAATTGCAAGCAGGGCGCGCAGGGGCACACACAGCCCCTCCCATCTAGTAACGCGGAGATAAGAAAAAAAAAAAAAAATCACTGCATTCCACAGCGCTGAAGGGAGAGCAAGAGCCCAACTCCATACCCCCCTTCTCCAGCACGTAGCGCAGATAAGGAGAAAAGAGAAGCTCGCAGCGGTCTGCTCAGCCCCTCCCCTACACTACATAGCACTGATACAAAGCTCCGTATCTTCTACAGTCACAAATTACAGCAGTTTTCAGACCTAATTTCTACAAAACTTTCCTATAATCCTCCGTGGTCTGGGCGGAGCCCCAAGGACGGTCCGTACGCACACACAAGGCAGGTCTCCGCCCAGGTTGGATTCTGCACAACACAAACAGGACACACCTACGCTTTTGGAGATCTCTTTCCGCCGCCATTACAGGGCGGTGGCTGGGACTACATTTTCATCATCAGTGGCACGGCGGCCATTTTACAATCTGTAAGATCACAGTTCACAGGCATTTTATAACCAAACACGGGCTCTACATTATCTGATCCTCCCCTCCATCAACCTATTCTCATCCTTTGTTCTTTAAGCTTCGCGCAACTCGCAGATAAGCTTCTTGACTGTCTCTTGCCCTCCCGTGACCATTGTCTTGACTTCCACGACATCCTCATCTAACTTGTGGGGCACAGACTTCTACTTTAAGATACGCAGCTTGGCTCCCAGGATACTATGGTTTTCTGCAGTAAAACCACTGGCAGCGATCTTCAACACTGAGTTCCACAGTACGGAGCCTCACGTTCGACGTACTAGGAAAAGAGCCTCGCGCTCAATATTTCCGTCCCTAACCTGAACAACAGTGATTACAGACTATCCTGCCACGATATCCCAAACAGTCGGGAGGCAGCCTCCTAATGAGACCCCTCCACAAAAATATAGGTGGTCCCCTCACGGAACGTCTTAAGTTACCTAACTAGACAGGTGGTCCCCTCACGGAACGCCTTAGTTACCTGCCTGGACAGGTGGTCCCCTCACGGAACGCCTTATTTACCTGTCAGCACAATATCACAGAGGCTGCGTCTCCTATCCCTTTCTCTAAGCTGCCCCACAATCTACAACTGGCTCAATCTTTCACTCCACTTCACTACTAGACAATAGTCACGGGTAGGATGGTTGAACGGAGTATAATGACCGGTGGGGGAGGTGTGGTGTACAGAGGTCGCACAGGATGCGACGTCTCTCAGTTGCTGGTTCAGAGCGTGGCACAGGATCACGTTTGATCTCACCACTCGATCATTCACCTCCCGGACCCAAGGAGACTACAGACAAACCAATAACGGCTGAGACACTAGCAAGTGTGACATATACAGTGTACATGATCGCCACTTACCGCGTGCAGAGGGTGATCAGTCCTCGAGGTCAGCCACTACGGGTATCATCCACAGACATCCAGGCATGGGTCCAGAGGGTCTCGGATCGCTGGCCACGCCCCACGTTGGTCGCGCCAAAATTGTCGGGGTCGTAATACGACAATTACCCTTCCTTCACCAGTCATTCCAAATTAATATGTGTGCAGGGCATCTGGTACCGGATAAGAATAAATCAGACAGGTAGCTGGTTCAAACTTAGTTAATGCCCCGTGCATCCACACATGTCTGCAGCGGTCACACCAACTGGCTTTATTCTAAAATACACAATACTATATTGAGTGTTAGGGGAAGGCGTGCATTAGGCGGGGTTTAAGCTAACATTCAGTCTTTCTGATTTGTTCTGACATCTTCTGGTGGATCCTCCTTTTCTTCACATTCCTTAACTTTCGTTTCTGAGGAAATGGCTTAACCCTTCGGTCACTAACCTGAAACGAAACTGAACTCTGGCGACCATCTTTAAATACAATTACATATGCATTAGCTAGCAGATAGGAAAAACTTATTGTTTTACAGTATAAGAGTATAAAAGTACAAAAAGATATATAAGAAAATATATTTTCACCTTGACACTATCTCTCAATGTTAAAATTAACCTACTCTTAAAATTATAGACTGTTCATGTCTTTGCCAGTGCCCAAACTTACAAAATCAGCAAAGGGATCAAATACTTATTTCCCCAACTGTAAAGGGAATCTGTCAGCAGGTTTTTGCTGTGTGATCTGAGAACAGCATGATGTAGGGGCTGAAACTCTGATTCCAGTGATGTCACATTCTGGGCTGTTTTTTTTTTTGTTTCAATAAAATTCTGTTACTCTTTGCTTCCCTCACCCCGGTTTGCTGAACTCTGTTGTGCTCTCTTTTGGGCTTTGCAGATGGCCCGGCTTGATCCCATGTGATCTTCATATTGTGACAAAGTCACTGTCAAAATACTGGAGGGGAGATATGTATCACTGTGGTTGTTAGCTTCAGTGATATGAACCTAGGAAAATGCTCCAGCACACCAAGTGCTGAAAGGGGTTAATCGGCCATGTTTAGGGCTAGGTTGAGTAGCTGTAGAGTGGGTGGAGTCCAGAGGATAAATAGCCAGCTTTGTTGTAAATTCAGGGCTGGGTGTGTTTGGAGGTGCAAGCTCCAGGGCTGTATTTTCATAAGGAAAGCTGAACTTTTGTTGTTGTTTGTTCCTGAGCGTGCGGATCTCTGCAGCAACATGTCCTGTACCATACATTATGTATTTGTTTTCCTGTTAGGCCAGAAAGGCTGTGTTTGTTTTGCTATTGCTGCACTGGTTTATGCAGTACCTTTAATAAACCAGTGGAAGATTTAAAGAGACAGCATTCTTGTGTCCACCTCTATGTGCAGCCAAGTGAGCCTTTCTACCACAGTATTAATACTCTGGAGTCCTTTGTGCCTGTAGCCTCCAGGACCTCTGCTACAGGTTCCCATTCTCCTGTCCGCCTGCGATCTCCAAGACATCTGCTACCTGTTCCCGGTCTTCTGTCTGCCTGTGGTCTCCAGGACCTCTGCTACCTGTTCCCGGTCTCCAGCCTGCCTGCGTTCTCCAGGACCTCTAGTACCTGTTCCCGCTCTCCGGCCTGACTGCGTTCTCCAGTACCTCTACTACCTGTTCCAGCTCTCCGGCCTGCCTGCATTCTCCAGGACCTCTACTAACTGTTCCAGCTCTCCGGCCTGCCTGCGTTCTCCAGGACCTCTACTAACTGTTCCCGTTCTCTGGCCTGCCTGCGTTCTCCTATACCTCTACTACCTGTTCCTGCTCTCTGGCCTGCCTGCGTTCTCCAGGACCTCTACTACCTGTTCCCGCTCTCCGGCCTGCCTGTGTTCTCCTTTACCTCTACTACCTGTTCCTGCTCTCTGGCCTGCCTGCGTTCTCCAGGACCTCTACTAACTGTTCCCGGTCTCCGGCCTGCCTGTGTTCTCCAGGACCTCTGCTACCTGTTCACCTGCAGTCTTCAGTACCTCTGACACCTGTTCCCGATCTCCTGTCCTCTGCTGTCTCCCGGACCTCTGCCACCTGTTCCCAGTCTCCTTTCTGCCTGCAGTTTTCTGTACATTTGCTATCTGTTCCCAGTCTCCTGTCCGCCTAAAGCCCCCCAAACCTCTGCTACTTGTTCCCAGGACCTCTGCTACTTTTTTCTGATCTCCTGTCTGCCTGCAGTCTCCAGTACCTCTGCTACCTGCATGCCTGACCTACACCGATGGATCCATCTCACTTGGTCAACCTAACATTAACACTGCAAGACTAGGTGCCTAGTACCTCCTAGTCCAACCTTATCTTCACAACTGATTAGCATCTGTCAATATTCAGTGTACACAGAAAACTGCCAATCAGTGTTGTGGGCGGTGTTATACAGAGCTCAGCATTCAGAGCTCTGCTAGATCTACAGCAGATAAGTGATTCTATCACAACTGCTTCACCCAAAAAATAAGCAACATCTCTGGAATCAGGGTCTAAGCCCCTACATCATACTGCTGTCAGATTGCATAGCAAAACCTGCTGATTAATTCCCTTTAATCATATAATACATTTGTATTGTGAAATCTGGTGAACGTTCCGCTTAAAAATTCTTTACTAACTTCAATCATGAAAATCAGAAAAAAATTCTGGAACATAATCTCAAGTTCACAAATATAGTACCCATTACTTGTAGTATTTATCCTTTCAAGAAAGGAATCCAGGCCTTTTATGACCTTTTTAAAGGAATTGTTTCATCTTGTACATATCATATGCGTAAGTGGCTGACAGATGCTGGTTCCCTCTGGGACCTGCTTATATATTGAATGGACCTCATCCAGCGCTGTCTGTTAATGAAGGGTTGGCTGCACACGCACAGCTCTTTTCATTAATTTGTACGGGAATTCCAAAAATTTGACTTGAATAGACGAGCTCCGTCCAAAACGTAGATTAGTGCAAGCAGCGATTTTTATCATGTGGACATTCGGTTCGTGAGAAAGAATATGGTCAGAATTTTTTTTTTACGGACAGAAACAAAAATACAGTCATGAATGCAGCCTTACAGGAACTTTTTATTTATTGGACACAGCTTCCAGCTAAGGGTTATTTTAGTAAGATTTGTATTTTATCTTAATTGTTAATTTTTTTTCCCGCTTAGTGAATTACCTTACATGTATCCACATTATATTTAGTTTGGCATTTCTTGGCCCAAAAATCCAGCTTCCCCAAATCCCCCTGTAATATATAATCAGTGTGAATTACCTTGCATAGTATTATCTGCAAATATTGCAATTCTGCTCTATGTGCCCTCAACATGGTAATATATTAAAAAGAAGAGGGCCCAATACTGACCCCTGTGGCAGCCCAGATTTCTATGACCCAATCAGACTGTGTTCAATTCATATCCATCCTGTTTCTGCTCACTGAGCCAGTATATATATCTATATATATATATCTATATCTATATATCTATCTATCTATCTATATATATAATCTAATATATAATTGCCTAGAATACTACTTCCTGCAATTTGTGCCAACTTCCGTGGCTTTGTCCGGAGCTAATGTCCGGAGCTAATGTCCGGAGATAAGTGACGTCACCAGTGTCCTACACCCAGGCAGAGCACAGGGGCCCCAGGCAGCATATGGGGCCCCAGGCAGAGCACAGTGGCCCCAGGCAGAGCACAGGGGCCCCAGGCAGCATATGGGGCCCCAGGCAGAGCACAGTGGCCCCAGGCAGAGCACAGGGGCCCCAGGCAGAGCACAGTGGCCCCAGGCAGAGCACAGGGGCCCCAGGCAGAGCACAGGGGCCCCAGGCAGCATATGGGGCCCCAGGCAGAGCACAGTGGTCCCAGGCAGAGCACAGGGGCCCCAGGCAGCATATGGGGCCCCAGGCAGAGCACAGTGGCCCCAGGCAGCATATGGGGCCCCAGGCAGAGCACAGTGGCCCCAGGCAGAGCACAGTGGCACCAGGCAGAGCACAGGGGCCCCAGGCAGAGCACAGGGGCCCCAGGCAGAGCACAGGGGCCCCAGGCAGCATATGGGGCCCCAGGCAGAGCACAGGGGCCCCAGGCAGCATATGGGGCCCCAGGCAGAGCACAGTGGCCCCAGGCAGAGCACAGGGGCCCCAGGCAACATATGGGGCCCCAGGCAGAGCACAGGGGCCCCAGGCAGCATATGGGGCCCCAGGCAGAGCACAGTGGCCCCAGGCAGCATATGGGGCCCCAGGCAGAGCACAGTGGCCCCAGGCAGCATATGGGGCCCCAGGCAGAGCACAGTGGACCCAGGCAGAGCACAGGGGCCCCAGGCAGCTTATGGGGCCCCAGGCAGAGCAGTGGCCCCAGGCAGAACATGGGGCCCCAGGCAGAGCACAGTGGCCCCAGGCAGAGCACAGGGGCCCCAGGGAGAACATGGGGCCCCAGGCAGAGCACAGGGGCCCCAGGCAGCATATGGGGCCCCAGGCAGAGCACAGGGGCCCCAGGCAGCATATGGGGCCCCAGGCAGAGCACAGTGGCCCCAGGCAGAGCACACCAAATCGGAGGCCGAGGGGCCCCGCCAACCAAATCGGAGGCCGAGGAGCTCCGCCCACCAAATCGAAGGCCGAGCGGCCCCGCCCACCAAAGCGGAGGCCGAGGGGCCCCGCCCACCAAAGCGGAGGCCGAGGGTCCCCGCCCACCAAATCGGAGGCCGAGGGTCCCCGCCCACCAAATCGGAGGCCGAGGGTCCCCGCCCACCAAATCGGAGGCCGAGGGTCCCCGCCCACCAAATCGGAGGCCGAGGGTCCCCGCCCACCAAATCGGAGGCCGAGGGTCCCCGCCCACCAAATCGGAGGCCGAGGGTCCCCGCCCACCAAATCGGAGGCCGAGGGTCCCCGCCCACCAAATCGGAGGCAGAGGGACCCCGCCCACCAAATCGGAGGCCGAGGGGCCCCGCCCACCAAAGTGGAGGCCGAGGGGCCCCGCCCACCAAATCGGAGGATAAGGGGCCCCGCCTACCAAATCGGAGGCCGAGGGGCCCCACCAACCAAATCGGAGGCCGAGGAGCCCCGCCCACCAAATCGAAGGCCGAGCGGCCCCGCCCACCAAATCGGAGGCCGAGGGGCCCTGCCCACCAAATCGGAGGCCGAGGGTCCCCGCCCACCAAATCGGAGGATAAGGGGCCCCGCCTACCAAATCGGAGGCCGAGGGTCCCTGCCCACCAAATCGGAGGCCGAGGGTCCCTGCCCACCAAATCGGAGGCCGAGGGGCCCCGCCAACCAAATCGGAGGCCGAGGGGCCCTGCCCACCAAATCGGAGGCCGAGGGTCCCCGCCCACCAAATCGGAGGATAAGGGGCCCCGCCTACCAAATCGGAGGCCGAGGGGCCCCGCCACCCAAATCGAAGGCCGAGCGGCCCCGCCCACCAAAGCGGAGGCAGAGGGACCCCGCCCACCAAATCGGAGGCCGTGGGGCCCCACCAACCAAATTATTCTTACATTTGAATAAAGTATATATGGATTCTAGACTCCCGATTCTTTAGAATCGGGCTGCCATCTAGTATATATATATATATATATATATATATATATATATATATATATATATTTTTTCCCCCTACTTCTACTTACTTTTTATATGGCACTATATCAAACGTCTTTATAAAGTTTAAAAACACGACATCCACTCCCTTACTGTGTTCCAGTCTGGAACTTACCTTCTCATAGAACCTAATCCGATACGTTTGATACTATTGATACATTTGGTAGTTCCTATTCCTCATGACCTCCTATTGATGCTTGGTTATAAGATTATTATCACGGAGTTACTTTAGAACAGAAATTTTTAGAAAACCTTAACATATTTACCCACAATAGAGGTTAAACTTAGGCTCTGCTGGATCCGGCCTATCTAATCCTTCTCCCGCAAGATAAGCTGCTCTCTTGTAGAGAACACAGGAGCCCTTCGGTCCGAGCAAGCACTCTGATAGCTGGAGGAATCGGGACAGACCTATCATTGATGCAACCTGTGCCCAGGGGTTGAGGGGGCTCATTTTCACCTCCGAAAATGCCACAAGCCTCTGTCATAGACACAAGATTGGTTTGAAAATGGCCCCCCATCTGTCTGCCACTGGATAGCAGCCATCATTCGGCCGACGACTATGGTGTATGGGGCTGTTATGAGTTTCTACCGTATGGTTCTCTACTATCTTTCCTTTGTACTATCTACCACGACCAGGAAAAGTTGATCCTGGATAAAAGACAACAATGATTCTAATTTATTTTTGCTCTTCAAGACCCCAGAGAAGCTACAGTAGAAGAAATTCGCCATCTTCCAGCAGCCGCTCCTTCATACACAAGGTCATTTCTTATCTTTATTAGGCAGGTATTTATTGTTCTTTTTATCTACCTTTTTTTGGATTAACCTTTTGGGAACATCTAAATGAATTACTAAATATATTTGTCTATGGAAACATTTGCTTCTTCCTCTTTTACATAAATTCCTCATTTACTATTGGAAAGGGAACGGCCTTCTTTCATAGAAACTCTAAGCTATTGCATTTAATTCTAGATCTTCTTAATTTGATATAATAATGTCATGTTGACGGACAGGTCTCTGGCTCTGTGTATAGGCTCAGCCGGAGGAGAAGGCTTCCAGTGGATATTGCCCCTTGAAACAAGCACTTCTTTTATAATAGTTTTTTTTTTTTTTTTTTTTTACAGCAAATCCTAGTAAGACGCAGTTCAGGATTATATGTAGCAGAGCCAAGTAGATTAGCAATGTTTAGAAAAAAAAAAAAAAACAGCAATGTAGCAGAGCTGAGTTTGTCAGGCTTCCTGTGACAACCTATTAGAGATGGGTATTCCCTAAAGTTCATAAGGACAATTTAGCAGAGACTGCTATGACAGGATGCACCTAGTATCAATGTAAGGAGGCCCTGCAGAGTTGGGCAAGTCAGTACGCCTACCGTGGGGGTGATCGCAAATACCTGAGAAATCGGCTCAGTTGAGAGCTCCTGGAGGCTTTCCTGCATTAAGGCTCAGCTGTTCACGGTTAGCCACTCCCGTCTCCTATATAATCTGGGCTTTCTCATGCACTCTTTGTCAGGGTTAGCTTATGCTGTATGGTTAGAGATGGTCGTTCGTGGTTGTTGTTTGAGAAGGCGATTGATGGATTTATCAGAGACTGGTGAGGTTTTGGGTGTGCACTAATCCCCTTCTACTTTGATTTTTTTTTTTCCCCATCCTCCACCCGCCGGTGTTTACCTCTGTTTGTGTGAGTGTATTTGTATTATTGGTATTTTCCTTTAACAAGGTAATACAAACCGGGATAGTCTAGTTCAGTGTTTCCCAAACTCCAGTCCTCACGGACCCCACGGGTCATGTTTTCAGGATTTCCTTAGTATTGCGCAAGTAGTGGAAGTATCATAAAGGCATCGGGAACTGTCTCACCTGTGCAACTATGGAAATCCTGAAAACATGACACGTGGGGTCCGTGAGGACTGGAGTTTGGGAAACAACTCCTCTCTTCCCTGGGTGGGGGAGGGGTACAGACTGAGGGCGGACTCAGGCGCTAAGGCAAGGTACGTGGCCCCGGCCTCTTCACCATCAGAAGTAATCCGGGAAACAGGGCAAGCTAAGACACCTCTAGCATTAGAGACAGGGAAGAAGCCCCTGGTACAGGACACGCGACAGAGTCCTAACAGGAACAAGTAGGGAATTCATAATGAGCTTTAAAACAATTGTTCCAAAGTAGAAAAGAGTGGGTTAAATTAGATTTTAATTATGGAAGGAAAATCCTCTTTACTGTATGGAGATACCCAGGGCCTACATGATATGATCAGTAATCGATCACCTTAGAACATAGGGCCCGCTAGTGAAGCCTGTACTGCAGCGCCCTCTAGCAGTAAAGAACGGAATAACCAAACAATAGGCAGTATTTCATTCTGGATAGTTGCACAAGCAGAACATTTACATGAGTGATCAAAATTCATGTCACGTGCTGCTCTTTATTATTACAGATCAATAAACGCAACAACAGGGAGAGATTGACGGGACAACAGCGCAATAGTAGAGTGTCTGGCGTATGGATCTCTCCCCCTGAACTCTGCTGAATTAACAGGGACCTCTCCAGCATTTCCTTCAGATCTCGGCTGCTTCCTAACATGTGGAGAGCAATAAAAGGAGTAGCAGAAGGAAGGAGGGATACCGACAATGGAGAAAAAGAAGGCGCATGGAATTCATCACCGAATAGCGATCAATCCAATATCCATCAGTTTCTGAATTTTCTGGGCAATTACTGGGTTCTTCAAGTGACTGGAAAAAAAAAAAAAAAAAAAGATTAAACAATGCATGCTGAACTAACATGTAGTTGCAATCCCTAGTTCACGATGGGGATCCATCCTTAACCCCTTCCCAATTAGGTGAGTTTTTTTTTTTTTGCAGATGAACTGGTCAGTTGCAATAAAAATTTGCAAGAGTGCAAAACATATTTAAAAAAAAAATAAATAAAAATTCTGAAATTGTGCCATGTACACGATTTATTATACAGTAAGAAGAACCTGGCAGTATGATTTTCCCGGTAGTATGATTATGGAGATACCAGACATGCATAGGTGTTTAAGTGGTGAAAAAAATTTAATATTTGTGTAATTTGCCATTTTCAATCTTCAGTCGATGGAGCGGTGTGAAAGCTTGTGTTTTTGTACCATAAACAGATGTATACATTGATACCATTTTGGGATAGAAATGATGTTTTAATTGCCTCTTATTGCAGAACCTAAAAAAAAAAAATATATGTCTAAAGGGTACTTCCGTCTTTCTGTCGGCAACTTCCGTCACGGAAATCCCGCGTCGCTGATTGGTTGCGCCAGCTGCCTGTCATGGCTGCCGCGACCAATCAGCAACGGCCACAGTCCAATTAGTCCCTCCCTACTCCCTTGCAGTCAAGTGCCCGGCGCCCGCTCCATACTCCCCACAGTCACCGCTCACACAGGGTTAATGCCAGCGGTAACGGACCGCGTTATGCCGAGGGTAACTCACTCCGTTACCGCCGCTATTAACCCTGTGTGACCAAGTTTTTACTATTGATGCTGCCTATGCAGCGTCAATAGTAAAAACATCTAATGTTAAAGATAATAATAAAAAAAAATTATATACTCACCTTCCGCCGCCTTTCCCGCTCCTCGCGACGCTCCGGTGACCGGTCCATGTAAGCGGCAGGTTCCGTTGGCAAGGATGGTCTGCGAGAAGGACCTGCCATGACGTCACGGTCATGTGACCGCGACGTAATCACACCCTGGGACCGGAAGCTGACGCCTGCACCGAACACAGGCGACAGAACTACAAGGGGCCCCTCGGAAGGTGAGTATATGTTTATTTTTTAACCTGTGACATACGTGGCTGGGCAATATACTACATAGCTGGGCAATATACTACGTGGCTCTGTGCTGTATACTACGTGGCTGGCCAATATACTACGTGGACATGCATATTCTAGAATACCCGATGCGTTAGAATCGGGCCACCATCTAGAAATTATATATATATGTGTATATATGTGTATATATGTGTATATATATATATATATATATATATATATATATATATATATATATATATATATATATATATACATATACACACACACACGTATACATATACACATACATACATATATCGTATATACTTGAGTATAAACCAACCCGAGTATAAGCCGAGACCCTTAATGTTGCCACAAAAAAAACTTGGAAAACTTAATGACTCGAGTATAAGTCTAGGGTGGAAAATGCAGCAGCTACTGGTAAATTTGAAAAATAAAAATAGATACTAATAAAAGTAAAATTAATTGAGACATCAGTAGGTTAAGTGTTTTTGAATATCCATATTGAATCAGGAGCCCCATATAATGCTCCATACAGTTCATGATGGGCCCCATAAGATGCTCCATATTAAAATATGCCCCATATAATGATGCACAAATGTTAATAATGGCCCCATAAAATGCTCCATAGAAACATTTGCCACATACAATGCTGCATAAAGGTTGATGGCCCTATAAGATGCTCCACACATTATGGCCCCATAAGATGCTCCATACATTATGCCCCATACATACCTGCTCCGGGCACGGTCCCTGACAGCGTTTCACTGTCAGATAGGAAGATGCTGCGGGCTCCCGGAGACTATGTTCAGCGGTCACATACCGCTCATTAAAGTAATGAATATGCATCCATATTCATTACTTTAATAAGCGGCACCACGTGACCACTGAACACAGGAAGAGCTGCCGGCGCCCGGAGACCATGGACATGCAGGGACCGCGCCACGAGCAGGTGAGTATGTGACAGCCGCCACTCCCACTCCCCCACCGACCCCCTGGGACAACAACTCGAATATAAGCCGAAAGGGGCACTTTCAGCCCACTTATAATCTGTCTCATATGAACACCAGCCACAGGATGGAATTCAAGTGCTGTCAGGGGTCTTTGGGATGGGAAACTGTGATGTCATAGCATCTCATTGATGCTCCACAAGGACGGCTAGAACAGTGCCCCCCCCCGGGATGAGGGCTTTAGATGCCACTGATACAGGCGGATAGATGCTTTTAACATCAAAGGGCAGAGCTCTGCTACATGTGCGGCTGATGGATGAATAATAACACAGTCATCAACTGTCGGGAAAAATGCAAGCTCAGCTCCTGAGCCCACATTAATGCCAGGGAGTCTAAAATTGGACATACCAATGTGTCTAATGTCAGTAAGGGATTAAATAAATGTTCCCAGTAATGAAAATGACCGCCAGCCCCATTCATAGGAGATCCAACCATTAGCACCCCCTAAGGGGCCTGAAAAATGGGGCTTTGCAGAGCCTGATACTGTCTGTGTGGTAGTTACAAAAAGCTCCTAGGTTACCAGCCACCTCTGCAGTGTATTAGCAGTGGCCGGTTTCCTAGGCAGAGAGCCTAGTGTTCACAGGCTCTTTTCTGTAGAGCTTTTAAGCGCTGCTCAGCATCCGGCCAGTTTTATTGCCCTGAGCTCCTCCAAAAAGCAGGGCAACCATGTCGCTGGTCAGAACTGTCAATTATCAGAGTGCGCCACCACTCAGCATGCAGAAAGATGGAAGCCTGTAGAGTGGTGTGCTCATGAAAACAAATGAGGATACAACCCTTTAAAAATGTGGAAGCCTGAATAACATTTTGCTGTTATGATAAGAGGCCAACTAGTCCACAAAGGGTTTTGTAACCGCTGCTGAAAGCAGCTATTAAATTCTAACCTTCTTTAAATCGTCTGCGATTACTTACTCGCTCAGGGCCTGTGGATCCTTTTGCATCTGCTCTAATATAAGTCTCATTGCTGGATCGCTCATTATTTGCTGCACTTCCGGGTCGGCCATTGCTCTGCGCTTTACATCCTCGAGACTGTCATTTCGGTGGTACTGTGACATCATACACCTTTGATAACCATCAGTGGCTTCCTGCGTGCAAAAATGACCACAAATAAAGCATTTTATTTTCAAATTTTCTGGTGTTGCAATCGTAGACTTATTAAATCACTTCCCAGCATGTATAAAGCCTAAAAAGAAGAGGCACAGAGACCCAAACCACTGGACAAGGAGCATACAAGACCCCTCTACGAGTCCTGAGAAAGCACAATTAGAAGCCTTGGGCAGGTTTTGTACCGTACCTTGCAGGAGGAGTCCAGATCTAGTGCTTTCTGATAGACATCCATAGCCTTGGTGTAATCCTTCATGGCCTCTAGTGCAGCAGCTTTGCGAGTATAACCTTTAACTGAGGGTTTAAAAAAAATAAAAATAAAATGCATGCATGATAGCTAGATACCATATACAAAGAAAGACATAGGCATGGATGTCCAAACTGATATGCAGTAGCCCCCAAAAGTAGATAATACTCAGGGCTGGAACATACAAGAATCCTACAAGTAGCTATTTTTATGCAGAATTACCATCTTTCCTGGTTTCACATACACAGATTTGGCACAGTATTTTCCAGTTATCCTTTTTTATTTAAAAAGTGAGTTTCTCAGATAGATAGATAGATATATATATATATATATATATATATATATATATATATATATCTATCTATATATATCTCTCTATATCTATCTATATATATCTCTCTATATCTATATATCTCTATCTCTCTATATATCTATCTATCTATCTATTTTTTTTTTTTTTTATATTAAACGACGGTCACATGCCCCACTACTGGCATCATGGCTCCCATTATGGAGAGGTAGAGATGAGCAAGTTAGGGTGGATTCAAATTATCCCCCAAAAATTGTATTCTCCAGATGTTTTGGAATTCATTCTGTACAAATTCAGCAAAATGGTAAAAAGAAAAACAGAAAAACAAAAACAGAAAATACTCACTGAATGCGGGTTCTAGTTTTATACATTCTTCACAGTCCTGGAATAATCAATGAGAAATAACACTTAAAACCCTTCTGATCTGGTTGTATTAAGGGACATTAGTACTTAACCCCTAAAATGGCAAAGTGGAGAGAAGAGAAAAGTATCTTCGGAATGGCAGACAAAAAAAAACAACAAGAAACAAAACAAAAACAAGACTATAGAGAAGGAGGAAAGTACACGGGAGAAAAAAAAAGTGCAGGAAATGAGCTGTGCAAATATATGTGCTAAGGAACTCAGCAGAACCCTGGAGAACCAGAGAGCTCATATACAGCCTATATTACTGGGAGAGACACTCACAAGAGATAAATCTGAAACTTGGAAACAGGCTGCAAACTTCAATTTTCCTTATGTCAAAAGGTGTTTGTAGTATTTACATTTAAGATCAATGAAAGCATATTTAAAACTAGAGGTACAGCGATTTGGGTAATAAGGAGATTTTTGTGTACTCACCGTAAAATCCTTTTCTCTGAGCCAATCATTGGGGGACACAGGACCATGGGTGTTATGCTGCTGCCACTAGGAGGACACTAAGCAAACACAGAAAGAATAGCTCCTCCCCTGCAGTATACACCCTCCTGATGGCTCTCAGTAAACCAGTTCGGTAACAAAGCAGTAGCAGCTTAATATTTAACAAGGATGAACTATGCCAAAACCAAGTTAACTCAACAAAAACCAAAGCCAATAGGCTAACAGGGTGGGTGCTGTGTCCCCCAATGATTGGCTCGGAGAAAAGGATTTTACGGTGAGTACACAAAAATCTCCTTTTCTCCTACACCTCATTGGGGGACACAGGACCATGGGACGTCCTAAAGCAGTCCCTGGGTGGGAAACAGTAAACTGCAATTGCTACTTGCACCCACAAGTTACAGATGTGGCACAGCCGCCTGCAGAATTAGTCTGCCGACGGTCGCATCTGCCGAGGCTTGAGAGTGAATGTGGTAATGCTTTGTGTAAAGGTATGCAGGATGGACCAAGTCGCAGCCTTACAAACTTGTGCTGCCGAAGCTTGGTGCCAGATGGCCCAAGACGCACCCACTGACCGAGTGGAGTGAGACTTAATCCCTGCTGGGACAGGAAGATCTCTGACTCGGTAGGACTCTTGAATAGCCGAACGGATCCATTCCGGGAGCGGGAAACCCTTTCCTCGGTCCTTCCGGGAGCACGAATAGGGCATTTGACCTGCGGAAAGACGGTGTCCACGAGATGTATCTCCTAAGAGCTCTCACTAAATCCAGTGTGTGAAGGGCCTTCTCGATGCGATGGACTGGTGCCGGACAGAGTGACGGTAAGACAATCTCCTCTGAGATGAAAAGAGGATACAACTTTCGGTAGAAAAGAGGGGGATGTCCTCAAAACCACCTTATCCTGATGAAAATTCAGGAACGGAACTTGAGAGGACAGAGCCGCCAGCTCAGAGACTTGTCTTATAGAGGTGACCGCAACTAGAAAAGCAACTTTCCATGAAAGAAGAGACAGGGAAACCTCCTGTAGAGGTTCAAAAGGAGCCTGTTGCAAGACTCCGAGGACCAGATTAAGATCCCATGGTTCCAACGGCATCCTATAGGGGGGCGCCCGATGGGAGACCCCCTGAATAAACATCTTGACCTCTAATCTGTTGCCAATCCTGCGTTGGAAGAGAACAGACAGGGCTGAGATATGCCCCTTGAGAGAACTAAGGGCGAGACCCAAGTCCAAACCCGTTTGTAAGAACTCGAGAATGGAAGGGATGGAAAAATGTAGAGGAGAACGTCCTCGGTCGCTACACCATGAAAAGTCTTCCAAGTGCGATGACAGATACGCAGAGACATAGGCTTTCTAGCGCTGATCATGGTAGCTATGACTTCTGGAGAGAAACCTGCCTGGGTTAGGACCCAGGACTCAACAGCCATGCCGTCAAACACAGGGCCTCGGTAATCGCCAGGGAACGTCGGCAACTAGTTGAACTAGTTCCGCGTACCACGCCCGACGCGACCAATCTGGCGTGATCAGAATTACTGGTACCCTCTCCGCTGATTTTCTTGATGACTCTCGGCAGGAGAGGAAGCGGGGGAAATATGTACGGAAGCCGAAAATTATGCCACGGGAGTACAAGAGCGCCTGCCCCGATGGCTGCCGGATCGTGGGACCGAGCCATGAAGTTGGGTACCTTGGAATTCAGCCGTGAGGCCATCAGATCCACGTCCGGGGTTCCCCAACGACAGCAGATCTGGTGGAAGATCTCCGGATGGAGAGACCACTCCCCAGACTCGAGGCATTGCCGACTGAGGAAGTCTGCCTCCCAATTGTCCACTCCCGGGATGTGAACCGCAGAGATCATTGAGCGGTTTTCCTCGGCCCATCGGAGGATGTGGCCTACCTCTGTCATGGCCGCCCTGCTGCGGGTTCCCCCTTGGCGGTTGATGTATGCCACTGCAGGGGCGTTGTCGGACTGAATCCTGATTGGGCGACCTGCTAGGAAGGGATGGAACTGGAGAAGTTCCAGCCTGATTGCCCGGGCTTCCAAGATGTTGATTGGAAAGCGTGATTCCTGGGGGGACCATTGGCCCTGAGCAGTGTAATGAAGGAACACCGCTCCCCAGCCTAGAAGACTGGCGTCTGTCGTCACAACCAGCCAGTGTACTGGAAGAAAAGACTTCCCTTGATTCAGGGAGGATTTCAATGTCCACCACCTGAGAGACTGTCTGACTCGCTGGGGAAGGAGGAACCGACGGTCTAGGGAGAACGGGTTCTTGTCCCAAACAGCCAGGAGGGCATGCTGTAGAGGACGGAGGTGTAGTTGGGCAAATGGAACCGCCTCCATAGCTGCTACCATCCTGCCGAGGACTCTCATACTGAAGCGCAGAGAGTGAGAGCGAGGCTGAGAGAGCTTCTGAGCTTCTTGCTGTAAGACAGATCTTTTCCGGGGGAAGAAGAACCAACCCCCGGGACGAGTCGAGTATCATTCCTAGAAAGGAAATTCGCTGAGCCGGCACTGGGGAAGATTTTTTGAAGTTTATATTCCAACCCAGGCGAGAAAAGGTATCTATTATGATGGCCACGGCTTCCTTGCAGGAGCGGAAAGAGGGGCCTTTGATGAGGATATCATCTAAATATGGGAGCGCCACCACTCCTCGGGTGTGGAGTATGGCCACGGCAGCCGCCATGACCTTGGTGAATACCCTGGGAGCGGTGGCGAGGCCGAAGGGCAGAGCAACGAACTGGAAGTGATATTCTTGAACCGCGAAGCGAAGAAACCTTTGGTGAGAAGGTAAAATAAGAATGTGGAGGTACGCGTCCTGGATGTCTATAGACGCCAGGAACTCGCCTTTTTCCATGGAGGCGATGACAGAACGAAGCGATTCCATCCAGAACCGTCATACGCTGACGAACTTGTTCAGCAGTTTTAGGTCCAGTATGGGCCGTACTGTACCGTCCTTCTTTGGGCCAATGAAGAGGTTTGAATAAAAAACCTTTAAACCTTTCGCTTTGAGGGACCGGAATAATAACTCCGTCTTTTCTCAGAGAGCTTATAGCTTTGGAGAGCTCTGATGCTTTTGCCCTGGGAGGAGAAGACCGGAAAAGAGGGATGTTTGGTTCTTACCGTAAAATCTCTTTCTTGGAGCCTTCATTGGGGGACACAGGTAACCATGGGTGTATGCTGCTGTCACTAGGAGGCTGACACTATGCAAATAAAGAAGTAACTCCTCCCCGGCAGTATACACCCTCAGACAGGCACCAGGCAACTCAGTTGGTGCAAAAGCAGTAGTAGGAACAGGTAATATAAAACTCAACCTATGTACCAACCCACAACAACGGCCTGTTGGCCAACATGGTACAACTTCAAGGGAGGGTGCTATGTCCCCCAATGAAGGCTCCAAGAAAGAGGGATTTTTGGTTCTTACCGTAAAATCTTTCTTTCTCGCTTCATTGGGGGACACAGGTAACCATGGAACGTCCAAAAGCAGTCCCTAGGGCGGGATATTCTGCAGAAAAAGAGGAGTTAGGTAGGCCGGTGAAACCGGCGCCTGCAGTATCTTCCTACTCAGGCTCGCGTCCGCAGAAGCCTGAGTATGCACCTTGTAGAATTTGACAAAGGTGTGAATGGATGACCACGTTGCGGCCTTGCAAACCTGCGAGGCCGAAGCTTGGTGACGAACTGCCCACGAAGCTCCCACAGCCCGGGTAGAGTGAGCCTTCACCCCCGAAGGAGGCCGTTTGTCTTGGACACAGTATGCCTCCAGAACCGCCGAACGGATCCAACAAGCAATTGTGGACTTGGAGGCGGAGAGCCCCTTTCGACGACCTTCCGAGACGATGAACAGAGGATCGGCCTGACGAAGGGAAGCAGTTCTGGAAAGATAAATCCGGATAGCCCTGACCACATCCAACTTGTGAAGGGATTTCTCCAAGGGATGAACCGGGGAAGGGCACAAGGCGCACGCTGGAGGGCGTCTAACACGAGGTTGAGATCCCAAGGCTCGACAGGAGGATGATAAGGGGGAGCTATATGAGCGACCCCCTGGATGAAGGTCCTCACCTGAGGCAGGGAGGCCAGGTCTCTTTGAAAAAGAATGGACAGAGCGGAAATCTGACCCTTCAAGGTGCTAAGGGAAAGACCTGAATCTAGACCCGCTTGAAGGAAACTGAGAAGGGATGGAAGGGAAAAAGTCATAGGAAACAGATTGTTGTCCTGACACCACCGGAAAAAGGCTTTCCAACATCTGTGGTAAATACGCGAGGAAGCCGGCTTTCTCGCTCTTATCATAATCTGATGAAAAACCCGCGTCCTTCAGGACCATGGCCTCAACGGCCATACCGTTAAATTCAGAGACCGAGAATTCAGGTGGAAGAGGGGCCCCTGCGAAAGAAGGTCCGGACGATCCGGAAGCCTCCACGGAACGTCCGATAGCATGTTCACCAGTTCCGCATACCAGGCCCTGCGAGGCCAATCTGGAGCTACCAAGAGAACGGGGACCCCTTCGGTCTTGATCTTTTTTATGACCCTTGGGATCAAGGGGAGGGGTGGGAACAGATAGGGCATCTGGAGCTGGGTCCACGAGATCACGAGAGCGTCGCATCCGACGGCCGTCGAATCCCGAGATCTGGAGACGTACTTGGGAACCTTGTGGTTTGCCTGGGAGGCCATCAAGTCAACGTCTGGGACGCCCCACCGCTGGCAAATCTGGCTGAAGATTGCGGGAAGAAGAGACCACTCGCCCGCCACGATGCCCTGGCGACTTAGAATGTCGGCTTCCCAATTGTCCACCCCTGGGATGTGGACGGCTGACAGAGAGGGAACGTGACCCTCCACCCAACGCAGAATTTTTGCCACTTCCTTCATGACTTGTCTGCTGCGAGTCCCTCCCTGATGGTTTATGTAAGCCACGGCTGTGGCGCTGTCCAATTGAATGCAGACCGGTTTTCCTGAGAGGAGAGACTCCCAGCGGATGTGGGCTAGGAAGATGGCTCTGATTTCCAAGAGGTTGATAAGGAGGCACGCCTCCTGAGCAGTCCAGCGGCCCTGGGCCGTGAGGTGGAGAAAAACCGCTCCCCAACCTTGGAGGCTGGCGTTGGTGGTGATAACCTGCCAGCGGGGAGAGAGAAATTACCTCCCGCGCAGAATGGAGGTGAACAGCATCCACCAAGAGAGACTGTTTCACCCTGGGAGAGAGGCGAAACGGGCGATCCAGGGAAAGTGGGTAGTGACAGAAGGGCCAGCTGGAGGGGACGGGAGTGGAACTGGGCATAGGGGACCGCTTCGATAGAAGCGACCATTTTCCCCAGAACCCTCATAGCGAGGCGGAGAGACAGAGGGTTCGGGCTCTTTAGTGTTCTGACACCCCGACGAAGAGAAAGGAACTTCTCCTTGGGGAGAAAAACCTGAGCCTGAGAGGTGTCGAATTCCATGCCCAGGAACTCCAGACGTTGAGTTGGAATCAAGGAAGACTTCTGGTAATTGATTATCCAGCCAAGGCGAAGAAGCGTGTCATGACCTTCGTAAAGACCCTGAGCGCAGACGCCAGACCGAAAGGGAGAGCCGTGAACTGATAATGATGTTCTTGGATCGCGAACCGGAGGAATCTCTGATGCCGTACGCAAATAGGAACGTGAAGGTACGCATCTCGGATGTCCACAGAACACAGAAACTCTCCCGGTTCCATGGACGCGACCATAGAGCGTATAGATTCCATCCTGAATCCGGAGATGGCGGTTCAACTGCTTGAGATCCAAAATTGGACAGAGAGCCGTCCTTTTTTGGAACCACGAACAGGTTTGAGTAAAACCCCGAAAACCGCTCGCGATAAGGCACCGGAACAACGACTCCTGAGGCGAGGAGCGAATCGACGGCCTGGAGAAGCCATGGGAGATGAGAGGGCTGTTTGGGAGGACGAGAGAGTAGGAAACGACTTCCTGGAGGCGAAGAAAATTCTATTTTGTAGCCTGACGTGACGATCTCCCTGACCCAGGCGTCGTCGACTACCGATAGCCAAACCTCTGAAAACAGAAGAAGCCGGCCTCCCACCCTGGAGGGATTTCCAGGTTGGGGCGACCCGTCATTTATTAGAAAACATGTGGCCCCGAGATCCAGATGGTTTCACGGGGTGGCTCTTGGCCCTCCAGTGCTGTGGAGGCCTGAAAGAAGGTTTCCTTCGGTCCCCTTGTGAGGGGCTTCCTCAGGAGGCGAAGGACCGAAAGGGACAAAAGGACTGGGGGCCCCTCCCGTTGAAGGAACGTTTAGGCTTGGACTGGGGTAAGGAGGTACTCTTACCACCCGTAGCGTCCGAGATCATTTGATCCAGCTGCATGCCGAAGAGTCTAGAACCCTGGAAGGGCAGACCAGTGAGGGATTTTTTTTTTTTTTTTTTTTTAGAAGCGGGACCAGCGTTCCATGCTTTTAGCCAAAGAATCTGGCGAATGGCCACAATGTTGCTGTTAGCCCTGGTGGAGCAGGCCGCCGCATCAAGGGAGGCATTCATGAGGTATTTACCCGCAAGAAATCTGATCCGCCAAATCAGACAGTTCCTTAGCAGGAGCACAGGCCAAAATGCCCCTGCGCAGGGTTTTAGCCCAGGCTGACACCGCCTTGGCTACCCAGGAGTAGGCGAAACTAGGGCAGAGGGAGGCTCCGGAAGCCTAAAATGCCGATTTTGTTAATGCCTCGATTTGTCTGTCCGTGGGGTCCATAAGGGAAGCCGCGTCCAGGATAGACAGAACCGTCTGACAGGATAGCCTGGACACAGGTGGGTCGACCTTAGGAGACTCGGACCATTTGGAGACAAGGTCGGAGTGAAAAGGGTATAACACGTCTAGTCGTTTCCTGCCCGGGAAACGCTTACCAGGGTTTTCCTAGTGTGTAGAGGTACTGTTGTCGAACTCCCTGTGATTAGGAAAAACCCTAGAGGGACGTTTAATCCGTTTAAACGCAACGGAGACATCCTGAGAGCTTGCCTCATACTCTTTTAAGTTCAAGCGTCTGAATGATAGCTGAAATAGGGCTATCAACCATCTCCTGTGTTCCGGAAGTCTGATCTGCATCAGAGTCAGATTCCGACTGAGAGGATAGATCAGACCCGACGTCCGCCTGCTAGGAGGGGGAACGGGCAGATAGGGGAATCCCGGTGAGGTCCAGGGAACTGGAAGAGGATCTAGATAAGGTCCTTTTTCTGTCTCTTTTGTCCGGTCTGCCTCTGTGAGGGTCTTGGACAGGTGCGAGCGAATCGCCGTGTGAGGCGTTCGTGGCACTGGTGGCATTAGACAGAAGCGGGATACGTTCAAGTGCCGGGACCAGGGACTGAGACACCTTAGTCAGGTCAGACACTGATTGAGACATTGCAACAGCCCACTCCAGGGGAGGGGGGTGCCCTCATCCCGAGACCTAGGAGCTTCCTGAGGGGCTGACATGATGGGAGGAACGCAGGACGGGCAGAAAGGAGAAGACTGACCTGAGGCCCACTTTTTCTTACAGAGAGCGCAGGCGTAATGGATGGCCGTAGTGGCAAAGGCGGTAGTGGGGTCGGACATAGGTAGAGATATTACCTTGTCCAGGAGTGGAAAAGTACTGCCGGGAGGAGTAGAGCCCGAGAGAGCAGTACTGCTGAGCCTGCTGACAGGACAGCGACAGCGGTAGCCGCAGGAGTCTGTGTTCCCCCGAGATCCTCGTGTCCCACGCGGTGAGGAGACGCTGACAGGGAGCAGGAAGTCGCTGACAGGGAGCAGGAAGTCGCTGAAAGAGCGCGGGAACAGCGCGACGCTGTGGGCGTCCACAAGCGCCGAAGGGGGAAGCAGAAGAAACGCCCCCAAGAGCGCTGAACTCCCGGCCGCGTAATGCAGGGCGCCGCAAGGGGGCATGTAAGCCGGGTGCCGAATGAAGGAGAAATAGCCAAGAGAAAAATGGCGGGCGCGCGCCCGCCCGCAGGTTTAAATAAAAGGAGGGAAAAAAGAAATGCCAGCGTGTGGCGATAGCGCATCCCGACTCTAGAAAAGGAGTGTCGCAGTCCATTCCCCTATTAAACAGAGGCCCTGGTAAGCTCTGACACCCTGAGGAGACCGCTTGCAGGGCGGGAGGGGGAGGTGGAGAGGTATTGTCCTGTACTGTTGCTTGAAGATTCCCTACCTCCAGTTGAGGAACACATCAGGATCCCTTGTAGAGTAGAGGGTCCTGGAAGAAGTCCTCCTTCTCGCGCCACGAACTCCGGCGCAGAAGTCTTCCTCTCAGCCCTCTCCGAGGAGAGGGATGAGGAGGGGAAACGGGCAGGACTGGCCACTGAGGAAAAAATCACCCCGAACACCCGAATGGGTGACAGGGGACAAAGTCCTGCCCAGCGGGTCCGAGAGGGTGCGATGTGGGTGATACCACACTGCTCTCTCGGTCGTTCAAAGGAGGAAAACAGGGTGAGTAAAACTGCACCCTGTTACCCTGAAGAAAGTATCTGAAAAAGAAAGGGGGAAATGATTAATAACAAACGACAAATCCCTGTAAAAGAAATGCGGATTCTGGGGTTAGATCCAGGTCCGCCTCCTACAGACATTAAGCAAAAACTCAGTTGCCAGGTGCCTGTCGGAGGGTGTATACTGCCGGGGAGGAGTTACTTCTTTATTTGCATAATGTCAGCCTCCTAGTGACAGCAGCATACACCCATGGTTACCTGTGTCCCCCAATGAAGCGAGAAAGAAAAACGGTTTGGAGGACGAGATAAGAGATCTATCTTTTATCCAGAGGACACTAGATCGCGGACCCACTCGTCGTGAACGACCGAGAGCCACGCGGCACAGAAGGAAAGCAGGCGGCCGCCTACTTTGAGGGTGTCCCCCGGATACCGCAGGGAGTCATTGTGTGGAAGGTCTGCCCGTTCTGGCGCCTCTGGATCCCAGCTGCCTTGGCCTGCCTCTCCATGAAGGGGAAGGCTTAAAAGAGGCCTGTGAACCTCTGTCTCCACGTTGTGCCCGGCCAGAACAAGGAGATGTGGAAGTAGAGGACCAGTTTGAGTTGTAACGGGGGAAAAAAAAAACAACCAAAAACAAAAAACACGGGACCGAGCCTGTGGTTGCAGGTTCCGAAAGGGCCGAGAGGGTCTCTGTTGTGGAAGAAATTTACTTCTGGAGGGAAGCTCCAGTGGCGTCAGAAATTAACTGGTCGAGCTTTTCGCCAAAAAGGCGACCGCTCTGACATGTGAGAGAAGTCAATGACTTTTTGGAAGTAGAATCCGCACGCCAGCAGTCCCTGAGCCATAAGTACCTCCGGATGGTGACGGCATTTGCTGCTTGAGAAGGGCAGTCAGCGGTATCCAGGTACGCGGTAGTAGCGAGGTCTGCTATCTCAGGGGGGGGGGGGGGGGGGGGGGGAGATTGGTATCCAGTACTGCTGAAGACAAGACCTCAGCCCAGTGGGTCATAGCCTTAGCCACAGACGTAGCGGCAAAAGATGGAAAGAGTGCGGCTGCTGAGGCTTCAAAAGGCTGAACGCGCCATATTGTCGATCTGAGAAGTGCCCTCCGAGGAGGATAAAACAGATTTCTTAGCCAGGCGCGATACCGGAGGATCTACTGGGGGAGATTGTGACCAATCTTTTCTTAGATCCTGGGCAAAGGGATATTTGGACTCCATGGGCTTCTGCCCTGTGAATCATTTATCTGGACGGATCCTGTGAGATTCAACAATTTGCTTAAACTCGGGATGAGTGGCGAACACTCTGTGAGCTTGTTTGGTCCTCTTAAAGGACACGGCATGATCCGTTTTAGATAAAGGGTTCCTCCTCAAGTTTCAAAGCCTTATTCACTGACTCAATTAGAGAGTCGAGCGTCTCCTGATCGTGATGAAATTCCTGATCTAGGGACGTGTCAGAATCGTCCTCTGAAACAGGTTCTCGACTAGCCCCAATGTAAGGGGAGCGAGAAATGGAGCGCTCAGAACCTGAAAACCGGTGATGGTCTGGGGATATGGCATAAGTCCTTTTCCTGGAAGAGTGAGAACTCTTTGGCAAGGTACGACCCCTAGAATGCGAGGGGTTCTGATCATCGGAAGTGTCGTCCGTATTAGTGCCCTGGTTAGAGGAAGGGTCTCGGAACGAGTCTAACGCTTTTGCCAGGGATGCCATAGACTGGGTAAGGGAGGTAGCCCACTCAGGGGGACTAGACTCACTGGGTTCAGTATCAGCAGCAGTTGGTTCCTGAGCCGTTCACAAGCTGTGCACAATGCAGTATTGTGACCCCGGGGTAATGATACCTTACAAGAGGTACATGCAGCGAAAAATTCAGTGTGGGTTTTCCCAGACTTTTTGTGAGGCTTTGGTTGAGACATAGTAAAGCCTGGAAGAAAGCGCTTACTAGCAGGGGGAAGGGTTAAGCTATGTGTCTGCAGCTTACCCAGGTCCTGTGTCTTGAGTCCCCAGGGCAGATCCGCAGTGTAGGCAGAGAAAAACGCTAGTCCTGAGGGCTGTGATAGGAAATGCTGGAGCAGTGCTGCAGCATCAGGGCTGTGGGTGTCCCAAGATGGCCACCGAGACCAGGAAGTGGGAGCTCATCACAGGAAACGAGAAGCGCCAGGAAAAGTGGGTGGGGCTAACTGCTGGTGGGCGGGGCCAAAACTCAGACCTTTATTGAGAGAATTTTTTTTTCCTCCTTTCTTCTGCGGTTGCGGCCTGCAGCGCCACAACTGCTATTAGCGCCATCATTAGCTGCACTCCATGGGGTTGCCGCACTACGGACCACCCACGGACACAGGCTTAAAGGGCCACTGTCACCCCCTCCAGCCGTTATAAACTAAAAGCCACCTCGTGCAGCAGTAATGTTGCATTCTAACAAGGTGGCTCTTTTAGTTTTTGGTGCAGGTATTCCCAAAATAATGCATTTTATAAATTCTCCAAAATATCTTTCTTTCGCCAGGGAGGCAGGTCCTCACCCCCCTGCTTGAAACGCCACACTGCCGTCACTCAAATCTTCAGGGGCGCCGCCCCCATCGCGCTGTTTTCCCATGAAATCGGCGCCTGCGCTGTGTAGTAGTGTCTGGTGCAGTGATCTCTGGCCGTCTGACGTCACAGCCAGGCTTGCAGACTGCGCCTGTGCGGCCGCCCTGCTTGTGAATCCCAGCCCCGCACTCTGCATAATGCATAAGACACTGCAGGGCTGGGATTCACAAGGTGGGTGGCTACACAGGTGCAGTCTGCAAGCCTGGCTGTGACGTCAGAGGGCCAGAGCTCACTGCGCCTGCACCAGACACTACTACACAGCGCAGGCGCCGGATTTCATGGGAAAACAGCGCGATGGGGGCGGCGCCCCTGAAGATTTGAATGACGGCAGTGTGGCGTTTCAAGCAGGGTGGTGAGGACCTGCCTCCCTGGCGAAAGAAAGGTATTTTGGAGAATTTATAAAACGCATTATTTTGGGAATACATGCACCAAAAACTAAAAGAGCCAGCTTGTTAGAATGCAGCATTACTGCTGCACAAGGTGGCTCTTTTAGTTTATAACGGCTGGAGGGGGTGACAGTGGCCCTTTAAGGTGTGGACCTCCCATACCCCAGGGACCAGGACCCCCCTAGCGCCTCGGCCCCCGCAGTGTACTCATGGTAGATGCGGTGGGCCGGTGCTCAATTCACCGTCGCCATAGTCAGGGAGGGGGTGGAGAGCTTCTGCCGCCATGCGTCATCCGCTATATCAGTGGTGATGCAGAGGGGGGCTGCACGGACGCCATATATATATATCATGTCCGGCTATGCACCTGGCTCCAGGAGAGGTAGATGGAGGTCGCCTGCTATGGAGGGGGAGATCGAAATGCGAAGGAACCGTCGCCCGTAATATGAGCTCAGGGCTGGCATCCAACGTTGCAGGAAAGGATACGGGAGGAACGCTCCACGTACTTGCCTGTTGATGGTTCGGGGGAGATCGAAACCTAGAAAGGATCCGTCGCCCTCATTCGCTCCGTTAAGGAAAAATAGAATAAAAAGTAAAAAGATAAAATAAAGACGGTGGGGTCTGAAAGCAGACCCAAGTGCCTCCTACAGTCACTGAGCAAGAACTGGTTCACTGAGAGCCAGCAGGAGGGTGTATACTGCAGGGGAGGAGCTATTCTTTGTGTTTACTTAGTGTCCTCCTAGTGGCAGCAGCATAACACCCATGGTCCTGTGTCCCCCAATGAGGCATAGGAGAAAGTTGAATTTACATTGTTGGCTATATTGCCAATATTCATTACCTTTAGTGCAAGCTGAAACTCGAGCAGCTTTGTGTAGCATGCAGCACGATTGCTGTACAATTTGGCATCTTTTGGATTCCTCTTAATTGCTTCTGAGTAATGTTTCATTGCTATTGGGTAGTCTCCTGTGAGACAGAACAGAAAATCTAGATGTATTACTTGTATACAGTAGGTGTTCACAAGTTGCATAGAAATAGTTTTTCTAGCATTTTTTGCACTATTTTCGCTTGGGCCTTTCCAACCCTAATGCTACGAAAATTGCATTTATTTGCACACATCTACACCATCAAAACACTATCATGAATTTAATATGAAGAGCTGCAACAATGCAAACTCTTAGCGGCTTATATTCATTTATTTTTGTGCTTCTGTCATCAGGTATTTTGCCACCTAATCTGAGAGCAGGATAATGTAGGAGTCAAGACCCCAATTCCAGCGTTGTGTCACTTACTGGTCTGATTGCGGAAGTTCTCAAAATCGGTTTTAGCAGCAGATTATCACTAGAGGACTATTAAAGGGGTTGTCCACTACTTGGGACAACCCCTGCTTGATCTAAATGTTTGGCCCAATAAAATAATAATAATAAAAAAAGCTTATACTCGCCTTCCGTTACAGTATCGGCATTCCCAGTCCAGTGGCCCTCGTGCGGTTGTGACACTTGGTGCCCAGGGATAAACATTTAGATCAAGAAGGGGTTGTCCTAGTAATGGACATCCCTTTTAATCCTGCCAGGTAATCCCCCATATTAATCAGCTCGGTAGAACCCTTCCGCCAACACTGATTGACAGCTTTCTGTGCATCATGTGCTTCACTCCACATCCCCTGGTCCAGCTCAAAGTCTCCATAGCTGCTCCCAGTGTGTTCTTTTCTGCAGCGATTCGGTCAGCGATAAGCTCAGCAGCTCTCCCGATGTAGATGGTACGAGCTGCACAGAGCCATGATGTGCACTGCACACAAGACCAAACACCGGAAGCAGCCATGGAGACTCAGCAATGGACCCGAGCAATGTAAAAATTGCAAAGTACTTTTAAAAACAAATCAACTTTGCAATTTCCTCTATGAAAACATTTTCTAGATTCTGGTGGGTACTGCTCATGGCTCAGGTTATCGGTCACCCTGCAGTCTCGGGGTGGTCAGTCTCCTGGGCAAGGAGCACTGAAGGAAGAGGAGAAATCCTTTAAAGCAGCTCCCTAGTTACATTTACAGAACAAAAGTTTATTGCCTGCGGTCAAGAGACAACTTAATCTACATCGATGCACACTGTAATAATACTTCAAGACTAGGGCAGACCATGGGGTTTGCAAATTAACAGGCTTTACCTTTTTGGAAGGCTTCGTTGCCTTTATTCTTCTCCTCTAGCGCTAGCTCAGGATTGATGTATGCTAGTCGCTCCTGGTCTTTCAGTATTTTCTCTGCCTGCACATAAAACAATGATAAAATTCATATACAAGAAAATTACCTGTTTTGTACATTTCAAACATTGGGAAATCACAATGACTTGTCTCAATATTTATCAGAACAGATGATATATTAATGAATTTAGAGCACCTCTCTGGAATAAATACATTGAAAAATATGACATATGTATAAAGCCCCTTCACTTTTTTCAACCCATGTATTGGAAAAAGTTTATGGGACCATAAAATTGTGCCAAGCCCAACTCATTCATGAAAGAACACCAATAACTCGGAAAATTGCACCAGCGTAACTATTTTTCTACTAGAACAGATTTCTTAGCTGTGCAATACCAGGGCACCGCTGCCATGGTATATACATAACACGCCTTATTTGTACACAACAATTAAGAGAATCCTGCATTGTCTGTGGGCATTTCACATTTCTTTCCTTCTGCTTCTATGAAAACCGACCTGCTGACATTTCTTGAGAACATCTGGTGTTCTGTGCTCTGCCAGAGATTTGTTGAAGAACTGAATTGCTTCCTTGCACTTTTCTTCTTTGTAATAGGAGTTTCCAATGCGTGCATAAGCTCTGCAGAAAGAAGGAAGAGATGGATTTTAGCAGGCAATATAATCCAATATAACAGAGCAATATTTTTGATAAGAGGTGTCTTTGGAAAAAAAAATAAAATAAATAAAAAACAAAATTGTCTACATGTTACAATTAGAGATAAGCGAATACATTTGCAGGACCCCAGGACTCTGGTCCAGCAGCCAGGTCAGTATTTTACATAGGAGCGAAGTGAAATACCTACCTGTCAACATCTGCAGCTCCTCTTTTTGTTAGCCAGCCTGGCGCAATGTTGGGTGTGCATCACACAAGCTGATCAAAAGAGCCACCGATGCCATCAACATAGGAAGCGGTTTGCAGGGCTCCTATCCAGAATACTGACCAGGCCCGTCACACGGTGCTACTAATCTACTTGCTTAGCTCTAGTTACAATACAAAGTTGTGAATCCAGACAATTATATATTTTTTTGTATTATCGTATTTTTCAGATTATATGACGGACTTTTCCCCCCCTCCCCATATTTGGGAGGATAATGGAGGTGCGTTATAATCCAAATGTAGCTTTCCAGTGGAGAGGAGTCACAGGAGGCAGGGTCGCTGCTGCAGGAAGCTGGCGATGAAGGCACAAGTGGAGCAATGCTGCGGGCACCGAGCTAGTTGGAATGGGTGCGAGGATGTGGTGGGCCCAGGCTTCCACAAAATGTCGGTGCAGTCCCTGCACTTCCCATTGTTTTCACTACAGCGGACTTAACGAAAATGGCCACGTAGATTGAGATATAGGAGATGAGATCTCAGCATCGCCCCAGTCCTGCAACATCCTTGGCTCCTGTGATCCCATGTCACTGCAGCCGCCTGCTCCTAGTAAGCTACCGTAAAATCGGACTACGACGCGCCACTTTTTTTTCTTCCTCCCCAAAATTTGGGCTGCGTATTATGGTCCGTTGTGTTTTATAGTGCGCAAAATGTGGTACATTTATATCAATTGTGTTATATTTTAGCTACATAAGTCACAGTTCCATGGATCGTCACACAACAGACTACATAAGGACATATGCGCACACATCACTCCACTGGAACTCACTTGGCAATTTGTCTGTAGTCTTCACGATTCTCTCTTCCTACTTCAATGGCGTTTTCGCATAGCTCTCGGCATCGATTGTAATCCGCTTGTTCAAAGTACACAGCTGAATAACAAATCAATGGCGGTCAGTGAGATTTTGGAAAATGATTTACATTGTAATTAAAGTAGTTGCCCAGTGCCAATTTTTATTCCCCAATTTCTTATGCACGGAGAAACTAACATTCTGCCACCACTGGGAATCCAGTGAAGGCATCTCTGGTTGCACGCCATGACAGGATCCTCTGGATGTCACAGGACCACCGAAGCTTGCGCAGTATTCAGGGACTGGAGAAGTACGCAGATTCTCTGATGGAATACCGCTCCAGTCACCTGAACGCTGCCGCCAATCACTTGGCCCAGCGCAGTGGTGACATTTGGACTGCGTAACCATTTCTTCTGGAAGTGGCGCTGACCACTAGAGCAAGCTGCGCTGAATCCCCAGGGGGTGACAGCAGGCGACTATGCAGCCATTTGTTATGTCATACCAACCCACACCCAAGGGAAGAAAATAATGTCAGGCAACCTCTTTGAAATCCAACATATACATATTTCCAAAAGAGGATCGAAGTAGGAACTTACCAGCCTGATTAGTTATATAAGTCATGTTAGTTGGATCAAGTTTCTGGGCTTCAGAATAATGCTTCAGGGCAACGTTAAACTCTTTCTTCTTGTAAGCTTCATTGCCTAGCTCCTTCTCCTTTTGAGCCTGAGGGTATGAGAAAGTTTGACATTTTGTCAAGCCATTAAAGAACCAAAAGAGGAAAAAAAAAAAAAGTTGGATCACATAGCCTAAATATATAAATATCTGATAACTCAGGGTCCCTCAACGTTTAAATAAACAAGGGTATCCAAGTTATCCATTGCAATAAAGAGGAGATGGAGCGTGTCTACTGCTGCTTCATTAAAAGTCAAAGAGACTGACGAAGTTTTCAGAATATTGAGCTTTATATCTATGTCTGTCTGTCTGAATAGAGCAGCAGTCCACATGTTCAACCTCATAGCTATTTAAACAAGGGAACTCAGGACCCTTGTTCTTGTGTTCAGTAGGAGTCCAAGTGTTGGAAGCCTCAACGATCAGACACTTAATCATCCATCCACTTGTGATATTAATATAATTCCTTTAAAGTGAGTCCGTCAGCACAGAATAACTGTTCAAACCAAGTAGAGGCGCTGGGCTCAACATGACATGGATCAATATTTAAGGGCACCTTTCCATCTATCTCCACCCTTCTCTGGCTCTATGAAACCAGAGCTGTCAATCAAAGAGGGCTGGGTGGAGATAGAGTGAAAACGAGCAGGTGGGAAATTAATAGATGGAATTCATGGTTACCTGTTTTTTGTTTTCTGGGAGATCTTCTTCCATTGGCTCTGGCTTAGTCTCCTTCTTGGGCTGAGGGGGAGGTGGTGCAGGCGGTTCCTCTTCATCATCATCAACACTTCCAAGTTCCACTCCAAGTAACACACTTAGTGTAGTCATGACTCGCGGATCTTGCAGCTTTCTGCAGAAAAATTTTTTAAAAAAATTTATATATATTCACTAATTTATTAATCCTCACAGGAATAATACCAGAACACTCCTATCTTGGGAGTTTCACTTCTTAAAAGGAGATTTTTGTTTACTTACCGTAAAATCTTTTTCTCCGAGCCAATCATTGGGGGACACAGACGGTGGGTGTTATGCTGCTTGCCACTAGGAGGACACTAAGTGATACAAAGAAAGTTAGCTCCTCCCCTGCAGTATACACCCTCCTGCTGGCCCTCAGCTAACCAGTTCGGTGCAAAAAGCAGTAGGAGATCAGTAACAACATATTAGCTTACAGCATGTCATATTATATATGAGAGTATAGCATATCGGATTGTAAAAACAAGCATAAGCCAATACTAGGGTGGGAGCTGTGTCCCCCAATGATTGGCTCGGAGAAAAAGATTTTACGGTAAGTAAACAAAAATCTCCTTTTCTCCTACGCCTCATTGGGGGACACAGACCGTGGGACGTACCAAAGCAGTCCCTGGGTGGGGACAACGTCAGATCAGGCTCTGTGTAACTGCTACTTACAAGTGCGCCACCGCGGCCTGCAGAGTCCGCCTGCCCAGAGTCACATCTGTGGAAGTCTGGGAATTATAATGCTTCAAGAATGCATGCGGACTGGACGAATCCGCAAGCTTGCAGGCGTGTCTTGTTGACGCCTGGTGCCTGGAACCCACGATAGACGGGAAAATAGGCTGTCATCTAACACGGAAGGACTCCTGGATGGTGAAAGAATACACCAGGCTAAATGGCCGATGGAGACGGCCAAACCCTTCCTGTAAAAGTCAGGAAGCCTTCCTCTTACCGGTAGGAAACCCAAGATACAGTGTCCAACCTTCGGAAGGACGCCGTCCTCAAGACATACCTACTCAGAGCACTTGCTCTGTCCGGAATATGGGGACCTCATTCCATTTTGTGGAGTGGTGCCAAAAGAGATGAGGGAAGAACTATGCCCTCATGACAGTAGTAATACAATACCACCTTGGTAACTAGGGACAGGGAAGGCTTGAGGACAACCTTGCCTTGAAGGAAATAAGAGAAAAAAGTCTGAAAAGACCCGTTAGCACCGAAGACTCGTCAGGATGAGGATATCGCCGAGAGAAAAGGGGGCAACCTTCCCTAATAGAATAGATCCCAATGATCTAACGGTATGCAATAGGGAAGAACTACATGTGAAAAACATCCTGCGAGGTGGTCCCTACTTGCAGTTTTGTTGCAGAAAGACAGAAAGCTACCAGCTCCGCAAGCGAACTGACGTGGTCAGTGCGGATTTCCGAGGATCACTGGGGCCCTTTCTGCTTCTGAAAAGCTTTCGGAAGTGGAAACTGGTACCACGGAATAACCGGAGCATGCAGTGCGAAGGCTCCTGGATCTCGAGGCCGAACAACAAACTCCAGTACACAGGCGATCAGTCAGGACGCCATCCGAGCTACAACTGTAGAGCTCCAGTGAAGGCGGGTCTGATGGAATACTTCCGGTGAAGTTCCCACTCACTTGAGGTGAAACCCTGACGGCTAAATATGTTCGCAGCCCAGAGTTCTACTCCTGGGATATGTACTGCCAAGATCACCGAGTGATAGATCTCGGCCCATGTGAGGTACTTTGGCCATGGTGCTTGAACGTGGGTACTCGCTAGATGATTGACGTATGACACAGCCGTGGCGTTGTCCAATTGAATTCGGATGGGTTGACCCGCCATAAGGAGTGGACCTACTATAGGACTACCCTTGAGATCTCCAGAGCAATGATCGGGAGAAGAGGACTGGCATTGGAAGTTACTAGTAACCATGGAACCGGGAGAAAAAACTCCGGATGAAGAAGGAGCTCAGAGACTATCGTCTGAAAGGCTGCTTGACTTGCTGAAAACTAACGGAGCAAAGGAAACTGCTTCCATTGTCGTCTCCGTTTTTTTTTTTTTTTTTGGAACCCTCCCAGCAAATCGAATGAAATAAGGGGATGAGTGAGCAAGAGCGCGAGCTCCCTGTTGAAAAACCATGACCTTGTCTGGAGGGAGATTTACCACCCTTCTGGAAGAATACTGGATCATCCTCAAAAAGGATATCTGTTGGACTGGAAATGAGGAGTTGTCTAAGTCTAGCCACCAGCCCAGGTGAGAGGGTATCGCAAGTGATATAGACGACTTAGCGTAGTCCTGCAAGGGTGGGTAAACAGTCGGTCAAACAGGGTAAGACGACCACGCCTCTAGGTGCAAGATGACAGCCGCCATGACCCTTGCGAACACCCTGGATGCGGTAGCAAGGCCGAAGAACAAGGTCGTGACTTAAATGCTGTTCACGAATGGAAAAGCAAAGGAATTTTTGAAGAGGTTAGGCATCCCGAATGTCGATGGATGCCAGAAACTGCACCTTTTTTGTTGAAGTAATGGCTGAGCGGATGAGACTCCAATCGAAGAAGAAGAACCTTGTGAAAAGATTGTTAGAAGTTTGAGGTCTGGGATCGGTCCTACTTATCGTTCCCCCTTTTAGGAACCAAGATCCCTTAGATCTAGACTGTCCTGGACAACCCTTTTACTGTTGGTCGGGGCTGCGGAAACGTACGATTCTTCGTTAGTCTCCCGCTCAAAAATATGATTGACCAGCTGAACTGTCTTCAGGAAAGGGATACTGGTGTGAATCAAAGTAGTTAAGGACTCCAAGCAGGAGACCGTTGCTCTAGCAATCTATGCGGCGGATAGGGAGGTTAAAGGGCTGGACCCGTAGCTGCCAAACGGAACAAACCAGATGTGCTATTTGACAGATCGTGGCATTTTTAATGGAGGACATATCGGGCAGGGATACTGGTAGGTAAACCACAGGAGATTGTACCCGGTTAATCTGCCGAGTGGCAGAATGCGCCGCTGCTTCCAGCAGGTCATTGCAGAGTTAAAAATTAGGAGCCTCAATCCACCATCCTCTTAACAAGGAAGTGGAGAGGGAAATTCGCCTTGGTGATGCAGAGGGGGGTGCTCAGACGCCCGAAAAAAGGATGCCTCTGTACATCCACAGAGTGCAGGTCTCCGGGTGGACAGGACAGGTTGTCTGGCGTTAGGCCTGGACCTTCGAGTGCCCGTCTGTTGATGGTGTGGGGAGACTGGCGCCCTTTAAAGTGCCTGTCGCCCTTAAAAATCAGACCAGGCATAGCGTCCCACGTAGAGGCTTCTGTCCAGTGAATCGCATATCCGGACTGGATGGCAAAAGCTCTACGAGGGAGTTTAGGCTGAGGGAACTAGTTACACTGGGATAAACTGGGATCAGCGGCAGAGGGCTCCTCATTTATGACCAGTTTCGGATTGGTCATGGTGCCCTCAAGACCAGGGAATACTGGTCGTGTGCCTTTAAGACCAGGGAATACTGGTCGTGTGCCTTTAAGACCAGGGAATACTGGTCGTGTGACTTTAAGACCAGGGAATACTGGTCGTGTGACTTTAAGACCAGGGAATACTGGACGTGTGCCTTTAAGACCAGGGAATGCTGAACGTGTGCGTTTAAGACCCGGGGATACTTACTGGTCCCGTGTCTTTAAAACCCGGGAATTCTGGTCACGCGCCCTTAAGACCAGGGAATACTGGTCACGCGCCTTTAAGACCAGGGAATACTGGTCACGTGCCTTTAAGACCAGGGGATACTGGTCACGTACCCTTAAGACCAGGGAATACTGGTCACGTGCCTTTAAGACCAGGGAATACTGGTCACGTGCCTTTAGACCAGGGAATACTGGTCACGTGCCTTTAAGACCAGGGAATACTGGTCACGTGCCTTTAAGACCAGAGAATACTGGTCGTGTGACTTTAAGACCAGGAATACTGGTCATGCGGGTTTAGGTAAAATCTCGCAGCGGGCGAGAAGCGCCAATTCAGGGGGCGGAGCCACAGGCACGACGTGGGCGGAGCCTCGAAACTTCCATGAATAGGCCCCAGCCGGGGCGTAAATTTCTGCAGCCGGCGTCAGCGTAGAAGTTAGGGGTGGTCACCCGTTGCTCGAGAAAATTGAGCGCTTCCGCGTCAGGCGCTAAGCGCCAGGAAACGACACGGTGCGCTTCTGGGGTGCGGACTACACATCGGCCAAAGCCGGGAGCTAAATTTGTTAGCCGGCTGGAGCGTTACCTCAGGGAGGTGGCCACAGGGAAGTCTGAGACTGCCTGTCAATATCCCGCTGCAGAAGCCCACTGCTGGCAGGATCCACTTACCAACGGTGCGCGTCCCGGCATGGAGCTGCCGCGGATGTCGGGTATTGCAGCGTGGACGGTGCAGGGATAGAGAGATAAACCTCAATCCATCATCCCTTTGTTAGGGAGGTGGAGAGGAACCGTCTGCCTCCTTGTGCCATCCGCTTTCACAGTGGTGGGATAGTGGGGGCTGCCCGGACCATGGAGGGGGGCTTCTGTACATCCACGAAGTTCAGCCCATCGGGACCATGAAGGCACCTTCGCCCCTGAAAGGGATTTCAACTGCGGCCTAGTCCGGCTGCAAAAGCCGGGGACTAAATTTTTGGAGCCTGCCGGTGGAGTGCGTCGGCGGGCCGCGCGCCGAATGATTGCCGCTGGCGTACCGGCCAGTGGCACCCCCAGGACCGCATCTTCCACGCAGGCAGCGTGAGGAAGAATGGCCCCCGAGATCTGCAGGGCGCCTCTCGTCCCAGACGAGAAGCGCCGATATAGGGGGCGGGGTTACGGCCGTGGGAGGGATCTGCCCACTGCGGCCTACTCCAGCTGAGAAGCCGGGGACTAAATTTTCGGCCTGCCTGGCGATGCGCGGCGGCCGCAACGGAGCGACGCTAACCGCCGCAGTTTCCCGACCGCCGGCGCCTGTCCCCAGGGGCTCTGCCGCAAGTACCGCCGGCGCCTGCCCCATAGAGGCCACTGCGGCCTACTCCGGCTGAAAAGCCGGGGACTAAATTTCCGGCCTGCCCGGCGGTGTGCGGCCGCAAAGTGATCTGGAGCGCAGGAGGGGAACTCCTGATATACTCACAGTCCTGTAATGCAGGTCCCCCTGTACCTGCGCGCTCCATCCTCTTCTGTAATCCCTTTGGGCTCTAGCCGCAAGTATGCAACGCCATGTAATG
The DNA here is from genome assembly GCF_051348905.1 of Ranitomeya variabilis. Classification (NCBI taxonomy): domain Eukaryota; kingdom Metazoa; phylum Chordata; class Amphibia; order Anura; family Dendrobatidae; genus Ranitomeya; species Ranitomeya variabilis. Next base: position 465,925,807 of record NC_135233.1, read on the forward strand.
TGGGCCTTGTATGTCGGGCCCCCGGAGAGGAACATGAGAGCCAGGCTCTATGTGCTCGCCGTCTTGCAGGGGGAAGGGAAATCGGGACCAAAGATGGAAACCCGTTGCCCCAGTAAAAATTGGCGTGCTCCAACGTCGCAGGAGAGGGACGGGGAGGTATACTCGCCGTGCTCGCCTGTTGCTGGTTCGGGGGAGAGCGGGTCCCATAAAAAAGGATCCGTCGCCCCCTTCACTCCGTTGAATAAAAAATGAAAATTTACAGAAAAATTAAAATTAAAATTAAAATAAGAAAGTTGGGGTCTGAAAACAGACCCAAGTGCCTCCTACAGACACTAAGCAAGAACTGGTTAGCTGAGGGCCAGCAGGAGGGTGTATACTGCAGGGGAGGAGCTAACTTTCTTTGTATCACTTAGTGTCCTCCTAGTGGCAAGCAGCATAACACCCACGGTCTGTGTCCCCCAATGAGGCGTAGGAGAAATTATACTTTTTACTACTGCATTATGGAGGTTAGACTAAGCAAAGAGTCCCCCCCCCCTTCTGTCAGCCCCATGATGTTGCTCGATGCGGACTCATTAAAATGAACAAGCATTTGATATCATGTGGAAATTATACATACAGTCACTCTCACATCACGTAACATGGCATGTTGGATACACACATTGCGGCATTTTCCGGACCATAGGATGCACCTTACTATAAGACACCCAATAGGCTCAGAAATTGCTGATATTTACACCATCAGGGAAGATTTAATTAAGAAGTGGTGTCAAATTGCTCTGAAGAAGTTATAGGTGGTCTGAATTACAGAAAACTACTATTAATGTTTTTTTGCAGCATTCACATTCTACACACTTGGCTCTGCTGCACTGGGCACACACAAAATATAGCTACTTATGCAAGTAAACTTAGAGCTCTGCTGCATACAACCATATAAATATACTATACACACACACACACACACACACACACACACACACACACATCTCTGCTGTAGGCATCTTACAGATTGTATTCATTAGTAGTTTAATACCAGGAGGGAAATCTTCTTATTCCCTATACTTTCCAGTTTCCTGAAGGCGTGCAACTGATCACAGGACTGATATCCTGGAAGATAGTTTACCTTTCTCTACTGCCCGGCTCTGATCAGATAGATCAGTTTTGGGAAGGCAGCAAGATCAGTGTGCTGCATAGTTCTCCCAGGTGACTAGGAAGAAAGATGCAGAAGAAACTTCTTTTGTACTTTAAGTCGCACGCACTTTTTAGCAAGTTTTTTTTCTTGCTAAATAGTGCATCTAACAGACCAAAAAATACGGTAAAGGTTGTTTGGTCAATAAAGTTATGCGTCATATTATAAGTGACAGAAGCACTTAAAAACACACACTTGTTTTATTTCCATTTTAATCTCCTAGTTACACAGCGGTGCATATATGGATTAGTGCACTTGAGTTAAGCAAACCCACACTGACGCAAGAAAACCCACTTGTGCCTTGGGAGCAATAACTTAAAAGGGGTAATGCAGGGTTAGAAAAACATGGCTGTGCCACACCTATCCGCAGCTTGTAAGTGGCATTGGAGCTCAGCTCGACTCACTGCGTGACACAATCCGTGGACATGTGGAGAGTTTATCGCCTTTAACCATAAACGCTTACGGTTTCCATTAATTATAGATGGGTTTGTACTCACGTGCCGAGGTCAGATGGTTTGCTTCTCAGTTGATCTATAAGTTCCTTGTAGCTGGGGTCACTAAGGAGGGCTCGTGTACGAGGGTCGGACTCTAGTTTCTGGAACAGGTTAGGGGAATTAAAAGGATTCATAAACTTTCTTTCTGCAAAGAAAGGGAAATATAATTAGTAAATAATTAAAAAATAACTAAATGATTGGTGACCTTGTGAACTGAATTGGTACCTGCTAGCCGTGCCTCCATGTTCTGCAGGCCCTCCTTCAGCTGTGCATTTGTAGGCTCATGTCTTAGACCCTCTTCATAGGTTTTCTTGGCTTCTTCAAAGCGATTAAGAAATTCCAAGGCTGCAGCTTTTCGGGAATATCCCTATATAAGAAGGGGGACATTATGTTTATGGTTAATCAACCAGCTCTATGTAGGCAGAAAAAAAATACTTTCAATTTTATTACAAACATAAAATACCATTATAATTACAAGTACAGCATGGAAGGCACATTTATTGGAATTCAGGGGTAATAATAATGGGTGGGCTCTCCTAAGGATGCCTGTAAGGTCTTATGCCCCCATGCCTTGGCGGTGGGCTTAGTTTTATGGGTTACCTCTTCTATATTCCCCCTGTTCAACGGCATCCTGAACTATCCTGCTATTTCTGGGCATCTTTTTTCCTATCTTCAGCCACTGTTAGTGCCACGTTTGTGGGGCTCTGGGACCCTCTGTGATCTGTCAAGTTTTACATCTTCTGGGCCTCTCCACACAAACTTTTTTTTTTTTTTTTTGATCAGCCAGAGTCCTGATCATGCAGCTTCTGCTTTTCTACCAGATAGGCAGCAATGTTCTGCCCACACTAATAGTCCTTCTCTGATCCCCAGAAGAGGTGAGAGGTACTGTTGCAGGGCAGGTTCTTGAACGCCACCAATGCTTTGGAAGCTGCAGTCACTTCGAGAGGAGGGTGCCTGATCATCAGATGTCAGGGAGCCCCAATGATTAGTAGAACAATAGCCCAGAGATCATGTTCATCATTGCATGACCGTAGCAAGCAAGAGGTTGGAGAGCAGCTCAGACGAGTCCATACAGAATAGAGGTCAGATTGCTGCTTCACTCAAAGTGTATGAGACCAACTACAACTCCCAGCATGCCACAAAGGTTGGTGTCCAGATTGCTGAGAGTCAAAGTTCCCTAAAAGTTGTAGCTCCACAGGATGGAAACTAATACCCAAGAGCCTGGTGTCATCTAAAAGGTGTATTCCCATTATAATAAATGATGGCAAATTGTCAAGACCTTTGGGACCTCCACAGATCCTGAGAGCGAAGGGGCAATTACAGCGCTGTGTTCTCTTCAGTTTTGGAAGGTATCATCTATCAGCAGGATAAGGGATAACCTTTAGGTTATTAGGGGCCACAACTAATCAGCTCCCGACCCCCCCACCAGAGTGCCAGAATGGATCTGCAGTACACATGCCATTCAGATGCTCCATTCATTTTCTGTAGGACTAATGGAGAAAAACCAATACAGCACTTTGGCAGTCTCATAGAGAATGAATGGAGCAGTGCCAAGACCTGTGAACTGAGGCTCCATTGTAATGGGGATAAGAGTGTCCCGTGGCAATAACGTCTACCTACTGGACTACCCCTTTAAATCCTGCAGTAGATGTAGGTTACACCAGCTTCATCCATACGTGTTAATACAGTTATACCTTGCCCCAGTCTGGTTTCAGCTCCACCGTTTTGGAGCCATCTTCTAGGGCTTTGGAGTACTCCCTTTTTTTGGCGTAGGCAGCTGAGCGATTACTAAACAACACGTGGTTTTTGGGGTCCAGTTTGATGGCTTCTGTGTAGCATCGCACCGCTTCGTCCACATTCCCGGCTGACAGAGCTTTGTTACCCTTCTCTTTTAATTCGTTAGCCTGATAAAAAGAGAGAAAAAACGACACAGAGGTGAATGAGCGCAGAGCTTGGATTATCACCCCTTATAATTCGAGGCCGGCTAATATTCTCCACATTCCCGGCATTTGCCCTGGATCCATGTTCTGCACATATGCACCAATGCAAACATTTAAATTGGCATCGGCACACATGAAGCCAGCCCTGCTATAGTTTGCACATCATGGCTTAACCCCTTGTGTTCTACAGTCCCCCAACACTACCACCCCCGCACTGACTCACTCAGGGCAGCGTGGGTTGGATAGAAAAAAAAACAAAACAGTTTGAACGATTTCTTTTCTGCGGAGGACCGTACAATTCCGGAGCTGAAAAGCAATTATCCAAAGCAAAGGCTACACTATAATTTCCCCACTTACGCCAAGATCTAGCAGGAAGGAGATCAACAGCAGCTACAGTTAAAGGGGCTGTCTGAGATCTTTGGCTGCTTTGGCTAAGAGAGAGGTCGCTGCAATCTTTGCATTTCGTGATCTTGCAGCCGTTTCCATTACAATCGGCCAAACGATTTTGCAGAACATCTTGTCTGGAGTTACCCCCTTACGTGCCGAGAAGTTGTAAAATCAATGTTCACCTGTACAAACCCTTACAGCTCCAGCACCGCCGCTATGGTGGTCCACATCTGCCTGTTTTCTGGTGCTGCGGGATTATGTGCAGTGCATGCATATCACCGCTGCAGTTAATCACTGACCTCAATGGACTGGCATGCAAGAATCACCACTAAAGCCTTGATGCGTGTTTGGCTTATCATCACAAAGACCACCGGCGTGATGCTGCTAAAGATGGGGAGATTTGGAAAGGCACTTATCTAAATTTTTGTTTAGCTTTAAAAGGTATTTTATACGTCCCCTTAATACAAGCTGCATACATTGCTAAACAATGTAGGCATTCATAGTTTACCAGCCATCAGCCCATATGGAGCACGTCCACAATCCAGGAGTCTCCACTCAGAGACCGGATTAAATTAGGAGCACAGAGAAATTTTTAGCAATCAGTTATGTGACGGCTCCTGGTACAAAGTGCAAAAACCGCTGCACATATATGATAAACCGTACTGTTATGTCGGCGGGAGGGAGCAGTATGGCCAGGACGCGTCCCTGCAGCCTTTTCTGCAAATGTCAGGTCATGATTTATTGTGCTGATAGCCCTGCAGGACAGAGGGGGCTGGCCTCACCGCATTAGCCCTGCAGGACAGAGGGGGCTGGCCTCGCCGCTGATGTCTCACAGAATTAGCCATGCAGGAAAGGGGGGCGGCCAGGCAGGGGCCCGCCCGCCGCGCCCCCTCCAGGCAGGGGCCCGCCCGCCGCGCCCCCTCCAGGCAGGGGCCCGCCCGCCGCGCCCCCTCCAGGCAGGGGCCCGCCCGCCGCGCCCCCTCCAGGCAGGGGCCCGCCCGCCGCGCCCCCTCCAGGCAGGGGCCCGCCCGCCGCGCCCCCTCCAGGCAGGGGCCCGCCCGCCGCGCCCCCTCCAGGCAGGGGCCCGTCCGCCGCGCCCCCTCCAGGCAGGGGCCCGTCCGCAGCGCCCCCTCCAGGCAGGGGCCCGTCCGCAGCGCCCCCTCCAGGCAGGGGCCCGTCCGCAGCGCCCCCTCCAGGCAGGGGCCCGTCCGCAGCGCCCCCTCCAGGCAGGGGCCCGTCCGCAGCGCCCCCTCCAGGCAGGGGCCCGTCCGCAGCGCCCCCTCCAGGCAGGGGCCCGTCCGCAGCGCCCCCTCCAGGCAGGGGCCCGTCCGCAGCGCCCCCTCCAGGCAGGGGCCCGTCCGCAGCGCCCCCTCCAGGCAGGGGCCCGTCCGCAGCGCCCCCTCCAGGCAGGGGCCCGTCCGCAGCGCCCCCTCCAGGCAGGGGCCCGTCCGCAGCGCCCCCTCCAGGCAGGGGCCCGTCCGCAGCGCCCCCTCCAGGCAGGGGCCCGTCCGCAGCGCCCCCTCCAGGCAGGGGCCCGTCCGCAGCGCCCCCTCCAGGCAGGGGCCCGTCCGCAGCGCCCCCTCCAGGCAGGGGCCCGTCCGCAGCGCCCCCTCCAGGCAGGGGCCCGTCCGCAGCGCCCCCTCCAGGCAAGGGCCCGTCCGCAGCGCCCCCTCCAGGCAAGGGCCCGTCCGCAGCGCCCCCTCCAGGCAAGGGCCCGTCCGCAGCGCCCCCTCCAGGCAGGGGCCCGTCCGCAGCGCCCCCTCCAGGCAGGGGCCCGTCCGCAGCGCCCCCTCCAGGCAAGGGCCCGTCCGCAGCGCCCCCTCCAGGCAGGGGACCGTCCGCAGCGCCCCCTCCAGGCAGGGGCCCGTCCGCAGCGCCCCCTCCAGGCAGGGCATGTTAGGTCAGATCTTTCGCTAACACCAGCCACACAGGGGTCAGTTCCGCCGCCATGTTGCTCCCGGGCAGAGCAGCAGGAGAGCGGACGTGCAGTTCCTGCCTCCTCACACACAGGCCGGTGACTGTCTGTAGGACAGCTCGCAGTCTCCGCACCGGTATAGCCGCTTCTCCTCACCATTATACCACTACGCTTAGACTCCGCGACTACTCCCGCCGCTGCCAGTAACTTCTGCCGCTGCCCCTTACCGTCTCCATAGCTGCACTGTATTCCGGCCTCTCCACGCGTCTTCTCGAACCTACTAGAAGATGACAGTTCTGCGCCCGCCCACTCAGCGCCACTCCATTCGCAGGAGTCTTTAAACGAACGCTGCTGATTGGACAGTGCCCACGTCAATCAACAAGCAGCTCCTCTCTCTTCCCCTTGCTGGGCGGTGCCAGGTGCTAGTAAACCCCGCCCCTCGGAGAGCTGGCACGCTATTGGTCGGGGCGGTTATTGTGAATTGGGTGGAATTGGCCGGTGAATTCTGGAAGCTTCCACTGAAGGGATTGGCTGACGTCACGAGCGCCGCCTGTCATTGGTCAGTGTTCCGGTCATTCCTTAAACCCCGCCCATATTCTTCATTGAAAAAACGTGACCTCACGAAGATGCAAAAGAAGTGATCGTTCTAGTGACGTCATCCTGGAGGAACGTTTCATTGTACGCGACTCTTCATGTCAATACAATGACAGCGATACTAAATGTATATGATTGATTTTTATCATTTTTGTAATGAAAAAAATCTGATCTTTGTAAAAAAGATTTAAAAATAAAAATAATTATTTGAGACCCCATTTTTCAAAAAAACATACCTTTTTTCTTTCTTTTTTATTTTTGTGTGCCTAGCTGCAGTTTTCATTATTATTATGGGATACAGTCAATTTTTATTTTTATTTTATTCTATTTTTTTTTTTTTTGGGGGGGGGGGGACTTTTTCTTGCATTTTTAAAGGTAATGTAGCAACCAAAAACACAGCAATCTTGTCTTATGTATATTTTTTTCTTGTTATATTGTTTTCCTTATGGGTGACATAATGTTATATTTTTATAGATACGGCGATTAAGGGCACAGCAACTCCAAATATGCTTGATTTTTTTTCTATTGCTATTCACATTATGTTTATGTGTTTATATATAAAATCTATAAAATATATGATTGTTAATATATATATAAAATATTATATAATATATTTTATATTTATTCCTATAAATATAATAATTTGAATAAAAACAGAAAAGATAAAATATATAAATACAGTAAAACAACAGCACTAACTGCCTGCAAAAGGAGTTTTTAGGGTTATATATATATATATATATATATATATACACTCACCGGCCACTTTATTAGGTACACCATGCTAGTAACGGGTTGGACCCCCTTTTGCCTTCAGAACTGCCTCAATTCTTCGTGGCATAGATTCAACAAGGTGCTGGAAGCATTCCTCAGAGATTTTGGTCCATATTGACATGATGGCATCACACAGTTGCCGCAGATTTGTCGGCTGCACATCCCAAAGATGCTCCATACAAGGCAGGATGGATCCATGCTTTCATGTTGTTTACGCCAAATTCTGACCCTACCATCCGAATGTCGCAGCAGAAATCGAGACTCATCAGACCAAGCAACGTTTTTCCAATCTTCTACTGTCCAATTTCGATGAGCTTGTACAAATTGTAGCCTCAGTTTCCTGTTCTTAGCTGAAAGGAGTGGTACCCGGTGTGGTCTTCTGCTGCTGTAGCCCATCTGCCTCAAAGTTCGACGCACTGTGCGTTCAGAGATGCTCTTAGGCCTACCTTGGTTGTAACGGGTGGCGATTTGAGTCACTGTTGCCTTTCTATCAGCTCGAACCAGTCTGCCCATTCTCCTCTGACCTCTGGCATCAACAAGGCATTTCCGCCCACAGAACTGCCGCTCACTGGATTTTTTTTCTTTTTCGGACCATTCTCTGTAAACCCTAGGATGGTTGTGCGTGAAAATCCCAGTAGATCAGCAGTTTCTGAAATACTCAGACCAGCCCTTCTGGCACCAACAACCATGCCACGTTCAAAGGCACTCAAATCACCTTTCTTCCCCATACTGATGCTCGGTTTGAACTGCAGGAGATTGTCTTGACCATGTCTACATGCCTAAATGCACTGAGTTGCCGCCATGTGATTGGCTGATTAGAAATTAAGTGTTAACAAGAAGTTGGACAGGTGTACCTAATAAAGTGGCCGGTGAGTGTATATAGTGACAGGGTCACTCGCACAGTGTATAAGAGGAGACGTGTCACTGAGCATATTAGCATCAGTGATGTGAAACCAGAATACTTTTGCTCCAGCACACTTCTTGTGGAGAATGTTAATTTAAAGTTGTATACATGGGCTGCTTTTTTTGTGGGCACTCATAAGAGTGGGAGGGTGCTCACCATGTCTCCATCTGCAGAGCCGACACTGGCATGTGTACTGGCAGGACGTGGGATGATATCACGGTCAGATGATCATCACATGGTCTTTTTTAAAAAAAAGCTGGTCTAGAGAGTCAGTGTGTTGTGTCTTGGGAGAGGAGGAACTCCCACGTGGCTCCAGGAGGAGCTAAGGACGCTGTGTGTGTTACCTGCGGTGAAGCCTGCAGGGAAAGGACTCTGATGGACTTTATCTTTGTTTTACCATTATGCCAGAAAGGCTTTGTTAATTTTGCAGAACCTTGCTAAGGTTTAAGCTGTCCATAATAAACCACCAGTTGAACTACTACCCGAATCGATCACGTGTTTACCTAGCAAAGCAGCTGAGTGAGTCAACCCCTCACAATAGATATTTTTTTTTTAGTAGGAGTAATATTCACCTGCGCTCACTACAATAGGGTAAAAATGTAGAAATAAGATATGGGTTAAAAACCACTTACAATTTGTTAATGTTGGAAAAATATGGATAGACTCCGGATCCTGTTTGGTGCCCGTTGCAGGTGGCGTTATAAGTTAATAGTGCCAATATGGGCACTGTGCTACTTGCAGATGCTCAGGTGTTTGAGAATGTTCGTTCTTGTATCGTCTTACGGTTCCCCGAGGGATAAATATACACCTTTTAAATTATGATTTCACTAGTCCAGATACCGCCTAGAAATGTGGGTTTGGGTGTACTCACTCTTAATAGGGGGTCAGAATGCTAATCATCAGCTAGTGGGAGGCGCTCAGAGCAGGGTATATGTCCTGTGTAATTGATTTTAGAGGATCGTCTCCCTGATAGAGTGAATGTGCTAATATAACATACGGGTCAACATGCATACATGTGTATAGTGCCCACTGCACTGACAAATACTCACTGATTCCCCGTGCTGCAGCGCCTGGATATCGTGCCCCTGATTCCCCGTGCTGTAGGGCCTGGATATCGTGCAGATCGCAAGCGGGTCACCGCAGTGATTTGTGAGATAGATTGCGGGTGAAGCTGCGGTGAGAGCCGAGGTAGCGGTCGAGAAGGGTGGGTGGAGCTAGGGGTGACTTCACCGAGCTATGTGGGACAGGTGTGCTGTGGACAGCCAACCAACGCGTTTCAAGGGCTCTAGCCCTCTTCGTCAGGGTAATGACTGTCTGCGCCCAGACCTGTCCTTATGTGATGATGTTTGCAGCGCCCCAGAGTCCTGGTCGTTGCAGTACTGTTGCTCCGCCGCTAAGGGGGGCTATGGTACGTCTGATGGCACTGAAGGAGTTCATCTGACCAGGTATCACAGACACCAATACATTTCACAGTCTGGCCTCCAGGGGGAGCTAAGGGTTCTATTTATTAGGCCACTCCTCACAATCTGGTAAAACTGGGGGTTAGGCAGGAAGTTAGAAGAGAAAGCTGACTGGGTTGGAACCAGGCAACACCTTGTGGCAGAGGGTGTTGTAGGGGAAGATTTGGAGGGGTCCCTGTCAGGGGTGGGATCCTGACAGAGGCCTAGCAAACAGAGAGAACGTTACGGGACCGCGCCTGCACGATATAGCGGCGGTACCCCAAGAAAGGATAAGAAGCGAGGTTTATTGTGCTGAGTGAGAAACGAGATCAATGCAACAAGGAGAATACCAGTAGGAGTCGTGCTGTAAGACGAGGCAACATCCTATTGAGGCGCATAACCGGTGGCCGGAACGCCGAGGAAGTATAGAGCTCCAAGCCAAACTTCAAACCTGCGGCAGGACAGTCAGTTATAGGCGGGCTGTCTCACCCAATTGACCTAGGAAGACACAGGGGGGTAACAACAGGAGTGGGGCGACGCTAGAGTCCCGGAAGAGCTCCGAGCCTCCCCGTCATACGGGTGCGTCCTAACCATAAGATCTGGGGGACGTGGAAGAACATCAGAATCGAGTTGTGAGGGAACACGAGAAACAGACACAACAGTTGTGAGGACTATCCCGTGGTGCTCAGCAGGGAAGGACTACAACACACAAGCGCTAGAGGGTAGGCACAGATTTCCACCTGCAAAGGGAACTCTGGATGTGCCATCAGACCGACCAGGCTTGCGCAGCCCGGTTAACCATATTCCGGATTGAGGATCTTGAAGCCTTCAGTAAAGAGGTAAAGAGACTGCAACCTGGTGTCCTCGTTATTTACTGCAACCTGCACCGCACCACTACAACATCACCACCATCTCGCACACCCTTTCATTGGGCGCCCCTCAGCAGGGTCACAGACCGGGTCTAGCCACCGTGACAACCCCAGAGCAGAGACTCAGAGGCCCGGTACCGGGTACCCCTCGGCCCTGCGGCAGTGGGGGCGCTGCAATTTTGGCGTCACGAACAGGATCTACTTAAGCCTGAAGAATCAGGTCATGTGTGCCTTGGAACTGTGATTTATTATACTTGGACTGTGATTTATTGCAAAGACTGTGCCGCGCCACTTGCCGCCAAAATCCGCCATTACAGCGCTGAGGAGAGCGCAGGAGAAGAAGAAGGGCGTGGAGTGGGCGTAAACAAGCTGGAGAGCGCGAAAGACAATGGCCGCCCAGTCTAAGTATTTCTGCGTCCTGAGGACGTGCCCGTCAGCAGCCGAGGTCCGCCTCCTTATTCTCTTTGGAGGATGGAGACCATGGAGACGGGGCCGCCCACGAAAGAGACCGCGGGAAGAGGACACTGGAGAGGAAGCGAAGATGGCGACGCCGGGAGCACCGCGTGGGAATGACCCGACTCAGCGAGAGGCTGCACAACCCGACACAGCCCCGGACACGTCATCGATGCGGGAACTGACCCTTGCGGAGCTACCGATGGGCCGACCCCCCTGGCCGCCGTCCGAGGAGTGTGTGGCTGCAGCCGAGGCCCGGCAGATAGCCTACCGCCTAGAGGCCGACGCCCGTGTGATCGCTCGGCTGGGCCAACCTACGGAGGTCCGCCTGTCTCCGGTGTCCCCCGCTTCTTTCATCCCGACTGCGGCGGAGTGTGAGCTGCAGGCACAGGGCCTGAGGATCCTGCCGGAGGCGGAACACCTGCAGCGCCTGATGACAGAGTGGCAGAACAGGCCCCAACCCGCGGCCCAGGTCGATCTAACAAGCGTCGCGGAGACTCCACCGTCACACTGGGGTGTTGTGGTGTCCTTCAACTCCCGGAAGGGAAGGAGAGTTATCCAGGAGATCGGGGAGCCACTACAGGTCCGTGTTGATCGGGAAGAAGTGGAGCCCTGCGGGGGAAGGTACGATTCCGACCTGGAGCCTGGCGACGCGGTGACCTACACCCGGTGGAGGAGGGAGGTCGGCTGGATAGCTCGGGGCGTTCAGCGGTGTGTCGCACTCCAGGCCGATACCGGGGCATCTGAGGACGAGCTCCCTGCAGAGAAGGCGATGAAACCTGTCTCCATGGAACCCCCGGAAGTCCGGGCTCACCGTGTGCCCCTGGGTCGCGCTTGCCCCCGAGTAAGGAGGGCATCCCGCAGAGGGATCCTGTCGTTGCTGGAGCCGGGACCGGCCCTTGCTGCACCAACGCGACCCGTTGGCCGGGTGAGGCCTGGAAGGAGACCACCCCCTGCACCACAAGAAGACTAAGTAAGCAAAAATGCTTTATAGAATGTAAATAGTTCATTGTTTTCCTGCTGTTTGCTAAAACCCGTCCAGGGTTAACTCTTAAACGGATCCCTTTGTTGACCCGGGATCCCTATTGCTTTTTGTTTGTTACCCACTTTTGCTCCAAGTTATTAAGAGACTGCCGAATCATGGACGGTGAATGATTCACAAACTGATGTTGTAAATAGTTTGTACCTTCTTAAAGGTGCTCTCTACTGGTTTTACATAAAGAAAGGACTCTTTGCGAAGACACTGGTTTTGGAACCAGCACCGGAGTCCTTACTGCGAACAGACTTGCAGCTTGAGAAGTTGCACTACCTCATAGAGACTTGGTCCCCTCTTAAAGGGGATGTTCACATATTGCACTTATGAACAGTGTTGCCTTAAGATGGTTAAATGGCAATAATGTCTTGAAAGAAGAAGTTAAATGTAACTAACTAGTTGATTGTAAGAAATGTTGGTAATGTGCTCTGAAATAAAGTCCTGTAAAGGTGAAAGCTAGAAGAAAGATGCAGCAGACCCATAGGGGTAGACATAGCGTCCTGCATACAAGTCAGTAAGAAAGTAATAAAGGAAGGTTAATGTTGTATTTAATAGAAAATGTTTAATAATGTGCTAGAAAATGAGGACAGGAAGTGAACCCGTAGGGGTTAGTGGTGAGTCCTCTTAGGAGCCATACAGAGATGGCTCAGTAATCCGAACTGAAAGATGGATGATATGTTCTATACTGTGTATAGTAGTAGAAAGACAGTAGGCCCGGGCGGAAAGGGGCGGTCCTGTAACAGAAAGGAGAGGCAGTAGGTCTGGAGCAGTTAGGACAGGCGGTCCGGCAGATTTAAAGAAGGAGAATGCATAAAAGTTGTTTAGCCTTATAATGTGTTATAAGAAGGTCTTTAGTGGATCCAGCGAGTACGTCCTTAAAGGCAATGTTAAATTATTGTTCAAAGATTTTGCACTTAGTAGAATACCCGGTTGGGTAAGAAAAGTATTTATAGTATGTTAATTGAAGTATTTAACCGTGTTTGTAACGTTCAAGTGTCCTCACCTCCCATAAAGGGAAGCTCTGTTAAAAAGTTTACTTGTACTTGCATTTTCAAAATTGTATGTCCTTTTGCTGACATGTATTGTTGTTTTCTTCCCAGTCCAGGAGTACTGGATTTAACCGGGGGGGAGTGCAGCGCCCCAGAGTCCTGGTCATTGCAGTACTGTTGCTCCGCCGCTAAGGGGGGCTATGGTACGTCTGATGGCACTGAAGGAGTTCATCTGACCAGGTATCACAGACACCAATACATTTCACAGTCTGGCCTCCAGGGGGAGCTAAGGGTTCTATTTATTAGGCCACTCCTCACAATCTGGTAAAACTGGGGGTTAGGCAGGAAGTTAGAAGAGAAAGCTGACTGGGTTGGAACCAGGCAACACCTTGTGGCAGAGGGTGTTGTAGGGGAAGATTTGGAGGGGTCCCTGTCAGGGGTGGGATCCTGACAGAGGCCTAGCAAACAGAGAGAACGTTACGGGACCGCGCCTGCACGATATAGCGGCGGTACCCCAAGAAAGGATAAGAAGCGAGGTTTATTGTGCTGAGTGAGAAACAAGATCAACGCAACAAGGAGAATACCAGTAGGAGTCGTGCTGTAAGACGAGGCAACATCCTATTGAGGCGCATAACCGGTGGCCGGAACGCCGAGGAAGTATAGAGCTCCAAGCCAAACTTCAAACCTACGGCAGGACAGTCAGTTATAGGCAGGCTTTCTCACCCAATTGACCTAGGAAGACACAGGGGGGTAACAACAGGAGTGGGGCGACGCTAGAGTCCCGGAAGAGCTCCGAGCCTCCCCGTCATACGGGTGCGTCCTAACCATAAGATCTGGGGGACGTGGAAGAACATCAGAATCGAGTTGTGAGGGAACACGAGAAACAGACACAACAGTTGTGAGGACTATCCCGTGGTGCTCAGCAGGGAAGGACTACAACACACAAGCGCTAGAGGGTAGGCACAGATTTCCACCTGCAAAGGGAACTCTGGATGTGCCATCAGACCGACCAGGCTTGTGCAGCCCAGTTAACCATATTCCGGATTGAGGATCTTGAAGCCTTCAGTAAAGAGGTAAAGAGACTGCAACCTGGTGTCCTCGTTATTTACTGCAACCTGCACCGCACCACTACAACATCACCACCATCTCGCACACCCTTTCATTGGGCGCCCCTCAGCAGGGTCACGGACCGGGTCTAGCCACCGTGACAACCCCAGAGCAGAGACTCAGAGGCCCGGTACCGGGTACCCCTCGGCCCTGCGGCAGTGGGGGCGCTGCAATGTTCGTCCTTCGTTTTCGAAGATGACCATGACTTCAGGGTTAGAAGAGAATTAGTAGTTATGGGTCCGGAGGTGGCTGATAAGTCCAATCCGGGCCCTGAAGGTTCGCCCACACACTTGACATAAGGAAGCAGATGTGGTCAGTACACTAGATTCCACTTGTGCCTTGCATACAGCGCTCTTTCTTTTTGCATCAAAGATTTTCCTATCTTCAGCTGCACGTGCTCCTGAGGTGATCCTGCCCCATCAACCTGGACGATACAGGGCAAGCTCTTCCCATTCATTGGTGTTGACTTTCAGGTTTTTGAGAGACACCCTAAGGCAGTCTTTATAGCGCTTCTTCTGCCCCCCAGCTGCTCGCTTTCCTTGGCACAGTTCTCCGTACAGCAGTTGTTTCGGTAGTCGGCTGTCAGGCATTCTAACCACGTGTCCAGCCCACCTGGCTTGGACTTTCAGCAGGAGAGTGTAAATGCTGCAGAGCCCAGTTTGTTCCAGAATTGCCGTGTCCGGGACATTGTCTTGCCACCTGATGTGGAGGAGTCTGCGGAGGCAACTCATGTGGAATTGATTAAGCTGTTTAGCATGCCGGCTGTACACTGTCCCGGTCTCGCTAGCATAGAGAAGTGTGGTGAGGACCACCGCGCAGTAGACCTTCAGCTTGGTGGTAAGGCTGAGTCCCCTTCGCTCCCAGATGTTCTTACGCAGTCTCCCGAAGGCGGCACTGGCTTTGGCAATTCTGTTATTAACCTCAGCGTCTATTGTTACTTCACGGGAAAGTGTGCTGCCTAAGTAGGTGAAGTTATCGACTGCTTTGAGGTTTTGCTCCTTCACCGTGATACGTGGCTCCTTGTACAGTTTTCCTGGAACCGGTTGATACATGACTTCGGTTTTTCTAATGTTGATCTCGAGACCAAAACTGTCGCAAGCTTGCGAAAAACAGTCCATTTCATGCTGCATCTGCTGTTCCGTGCTAGCATTAAGTGCACAGTCATCAGCAAATAATAATTCACGGATAACAGTCTCATGCACTTTCGTAACCGCCTTCAGGCGTTTTGGGTTGAATAGCTTGCCATCAGTCCTGTACCTAACCTGGATTCCATCTTCACAGTTGTTAAAAGCATCACTTAACATTGCAGAGAACAGCATACTGAACAGGGTTGGAGCAAGCACACAGCCTTGTTTTATGCCGTTTGTTACTGGGAAAGCCACAGATACGTCTCCATCGTTCAGAACCTTCACCATCATGCCATCATGGAACTGCCGGATGACTGAGATGAACTTGCTCGGGCAGCCGAATTTTGCCATGATCTTCCACAGGCCGTCTCTACTGACTGTGTCGAAAGCCTTGGTCAAATCAACAAAAGTTACATAAAGGTCACAGTGTTGCTCCTGGCACTTTTCCTGAAGTTGACGTGCTGAAAAGACCATATCTACTGTTCCACGTTTAGGCTATGTGCACACGTCAGGATTTCTAGCAGAAATTTTCCTGACAAAAACTGGACATTTCTGCCAGAAATCCGCATGCGTTTTTTTTCGCGTTTTTTCATGCGTTTTTGACGCCTTTTTTTGTGCGTTTTTTTCCAAATACATAGAGTTGCAGGAAAAATGCAGAAAATCTGCAAAATTAATGAACATGCTGCTTTTTTACCGCGATGCGTTTTTTTCGCGGAAAAAACGCACCATGTGCACAAAACATGCAGAATGCATTCTAAATGATGGGATGCATAATGTATGCGTTTTTAATTAGTTTTTATAGCGTTTTTATCGCGAAAAAACCTGAACGTGTGCACATACCCTTAGCACGGAAACCACACTGGCTTTCGGGTAATAGTCCTTGCTCAAGATGATGTAAAAGGCGGTTGAGCAAGAGACGAGCCAATATCTTGCCTGCAGTGGACAGAAGGGAGATGCCTCGATGGTTGTCACAAGATTGGCGATTACCTTTCCTCTTGTATATGTGAATTATGCTGGCATCTTTCATCTGTTGTGGAACCTGTTCCTTTTTCCACATATACTGGAATAGTTTGGTCACCGTTTGCATCAGAGCAGGGCCGCCAGCTTTATATACCTCAGCAGGTATAGCATCATTTCCGGGTGCTTTTCCACAAGAAAGTTGTTTTACTGCTTTTCTGACTTCATCTCCACTTGGAAGAACATCAAGCTCCTTGTTGATTTCTACCTGGGGCAGGCGAGCAATAGCTTCATCATTGATATTGGCAGGGCGATTTAGAATATTATTAAAGTGCTCAGCCCACCGTTCCAGAATTTGTTTCTTTTCTGTCAGCAGCTTAGTTCCATCTGCGTTAAGCAGAGATGAAGAGCTTGATGACTGGGGTCCATATACAGCTTTGAGCGCATCACAGAAGCGTTTCTGGCCATGGGTATCTGCATAGCCCTGAATTTCGTCAGCCTTCTTGCTAAACCAGATATCCTGCATCTCGCGTAGCTTGATCTGTACCTTTCTTTTTATGTTGGTAAAGGCACCTTTCTTAGCTAACGACGTAGGGTCATTTTGATACACCTTGTACCGCTGATGTTTCTCTTCTAGGAGTGTCTTTATTTCCTCGTCGTTTTCATCGAACCAGTCTTGATTGTTTCTGGCTGATGATCCGAGATGCTCCAGAGTAGTATTATAAACAGCATCTCTCATAATTGTCCACTGTTCCTAAACGCCGATCTCCTCTGCCTGCAGTATATTTAACAGTCTGCCATCAAGGTCATTGGCAAATTACCTTGCAATTCTTTTATTTTGCAGCTTATAGATATTCAGCCTCTTTGTCGTTTTCTGCCCTTGGGGTCTCCTCGCAGGCAGGATGCGGAGCCTGCACTTAGACAGAATGAGGCGATGGTCAGTCCAGCAGTCTGCACCGCACATGGCCCTCGTCACTCTAAAGTCCATCTCATCCCTTTTCCTGGCAATGATGTAATCAATGAGATGCCAATGCCTCGAGCGTGGGTGCATCCATGAGGTCTTCTTGCATGTGGGTAAGCGGAATAAAGTGTTGGTGATGACAAGGTCATGTGTGGCACACATCTTGAGGAGCAGCAGGCCATTACTATTACACTTGCCAGTGCCGTGTCTCCCAATGACCCCTTCCCAGTTTTGGGGGTCTGTTCCCACTCTGGCATTAAAGTCTCCAAGTATAATGAGCTTGTCTGCCTGTGGGATTGCTGAAATAAGTGTGTCAAGTTCATCGTAGAACTTATCTTTAATGTCATCCGGATTAGTCATCGTGGGAGCATAGGCACTGATCAGAGTCACGTGTTTCTTGTTTGTAAGTGGGAGCTGAAATGTCATCAGACGGTCCTTGATGCCCTCCGGAAGCCTGGTAAGTTTACGAGCAAGATGAGTTTTGATAGCAAATCCCACGCCTGCTTCTCGTTTTTCAGTGCTGCCTCGACCACTCCAGAAGAATGTATATCCATCACTATGCTCTGTCAATTGACCCTTGTCTGCCAGGCGTGTTTCGCTGAGAGCTGCTATATCAACCTTGTAACGAGCTAGCTCCCGAGCAACCAATGCCGTTCTTCTCTCTGGTCTGTCTGCCTTGGTATTATCCAGCAGAGTTCTCACATTCCATGTGCCAAGGTTGAGTACCATCATTTTCTTTTTCTTTATTGTGTGTCGACCGCTGTCTGGGAAACCCGCCAGCTGCGGTAGGCTGGCCAGGTGAAATGAAGCAGACTATGTTTGGGGCACCTTTTCTAGCCCCGTCCTCGATTGAGGTGAGCAGAGTGATCCTGAACAGGACTGCTCAGACACCCAGGAGGCTGCCGAACTCCACTGCTGCTTTGGTCCAGTGGAGAGCGACCATACGGCCTGAGCCGCCTGCGTGCAGGTTCGTGACTACAGCTTCCAGTGACTCTACACCTGCTGCTTTGCCACTCTCCCATCGCCACAGGACTTTTGATACGCAGTGGTTGAAGTCATGACTTGCGCTTGACTTGGATTAAAGTGAGGAAGAGTTGCACAGTCGTCAACCTCACTCTCTCGCCCGTACCTATCGGGCCCCAGTGGCAAGAACTAGGCGAGACAACTGGAGATAGGTCAGGGTTCAATGGATGGCCAGCAGTGTCCTATATGTGCCTCGCTGCGCCCTCTCAGCGCTCCACAACGCTGTGCTGGGAATCGCTTGTCTGTCCGTTTAATCTTGGTTTCTTCCACACAGTCTGCCATGTCCAGTCTTCACATGCAAGGGTAGGCAAACCCTTGAAAATCACCGTAGGTCTCAAAGAAACCCAACAGCTACCCTCACCTGGTTTGGCCCGCTTGCCGAGGCAGTGTTCTGGGGTGTACCCGCTGCCGCATGCTAGCAGCTACTTGGAAGTACTGGTGAGAGTTGAGCATCAGATGAGGACCAAAGATGGAAGAGCTGTCCAAAAAGGACACGGCAAGCACTCCACCAGAGGTGCTACCTCTATCTAGATACCCCATATACCCCAATGACAGATAAATAGGGGGGTTAAAAGAGCAGCTATGTACTTTCCAAAAGTGTCTCCTTATAGGAATAGTCAGAGTAACTCCATAACAGGGCCAGATGCCAGCCACGTAATACATTTTCATACTATCTCTTTGCTTCTCCAAATTTGCGGCTACTCGTATACAAAAGGAAAAAATATATATGTCACAAGTAATAAAGCAATGGGACATTTGTTTGGGGTTACAGCTGTAGCAATTAGGACAGCGTCCCTAAGCTTTGGGGATCCACGAGCTCAATGCTGCATCATTGCACAGTGGTCAGGGGTGGGATTCAGATAGCTCAATCTTTAGGCAACATCGTTCAGGAGGTCGCTGTATGTGCTGCACCGAGCACAACTGTTTCCCCATAGTAACACCTCTTCCTCAGCCCATAACTCTTCTTCAACCCCTCCATGAAAGTTACCGTCTAGAAGTGTTTCTTTCCGTGAAGTTTCAGAAGAATTCAGTATGGGATCGGGAGATTGGTTAAATAGTTATTCCCATCTTCATAGGATAATGTCAGACAAGCACATTTGTAACTTACTGCTTATTAAAATTTGCATCTGTTCTTGAGATCGTAGCACTTTTGTTTACAGCTCGTTGCCTTAAAGACCGACCACTAAAGAGGTAACAGCATACTCCAGCAATCCTGGACAGCTTCAAACAGTGCAAAGGGCTCATTCAGATGTGACGTGTTCGCAAGTCTGCAGTCACATAGAGTGATTGCAGACTTGTACCCCAAGGCCAGACAACCTCTTTAAGTCCACAGGTTCAACTTTACTTCCCCTGCCCGGGTCCAACAATGGTTCTCCACTGCTGCTCCAGTCTTTGCTGCAGTGACATTACATCAACAGCGCTGCTGCCAATCACTAAGCTCAGCAGCTAGTGCCGTCCACATTTGATGAGTCATTGAACTCAGTGATGCAGTTGATCAACAAAGACCGGAGCTTTGTCACCGAGGCAGTGCTGGACCCGGGGAGGTTGAGTAAAACTCAGTTTGTTATTATATAGATCACTGAACTTATGCACTAGTAAATTTTTCAAAAAGGACAGCCCTTACAACTGATGAACGATTTCTACAAAGGGAATCTTTCCCACTGAAAAGAACAAAATGGTAACTCATTTTCTGAACTGCAAGCGGTAAGCGGTCCTGTCAGCAATCAGCTCCCCACCAGGTCTTCTTGTAGTTTTATCTGAGTTTGTCTTATTCTGACAACTCTTATTCAATCATGGCCGAATGTGCTGGCTCCCTTGAAATTGTTCCAGAAAATTAAGTAAAATTTTTGCAATTACACATGTTTTGTTAGGCCGGTTTCACATTTGCGGTTGTGTCCGCAGCGTTTCTTCCACAATAATCCGCATGCGTTGGGTTTTCCTATATTTAACATTAGGGACGCATGAGTCTGTGATAGGTTGCGTGTTGCCGCGTTTGACGATGCATGCGTTGTTTCGTCGTCTGCGGATTGGCGCGGTAAACGCAACATGTAGTAATTTTAGAGGCGTCAATTTGCCGACTAGAAACGGATGCGGTTGTTAGCGCAAGGAATGCGGCAAAAAAACGCATTGCTTTCTATGGGAATGCATGCGTACACATGTCTTTGCGTACGCATGCGTTTGATGCGTTTGCGTACTTCGGACTGCGCATGCCCATTAAAGACACACCCTCCTGGAAATATCAAATGCAGGTGCATAAAAAGCGCAAACACATGTAAAAACGCATGCAAACGCTGCATTTTTTTACCATCATGTGTAAGCTGATGCGGATAAAAAAAAGCTGCGTTATCAGACGTTTGCATACGTTTTTGCATGCGTTTGCGGTTGCAGATGATACGCTGCGGATCCTAACGCAAATGTGAAAGTAGCCTTACACACATGTTTACTTAATTTGTGTGTTATTGGACTAACATAAAAAAATACAAAGCAAAAAGGCAAATTGGAAATCATTTCACACAAAACCCCCAAAATGTGCTGGACAAAATTGTTGTCACCTTACCAAAATTGCAGGGAAACAACTTTGTTTCAAGCATGTGATGCTCATTCAAACTCACCTATGGCAAGTAACAGGTGTGTGCAATATAAAAATCACACCTGAACCAGATGAAAAGGGGAGGATTTGACTCAATATTTGCATTGTGTGTCTGTGTGTTCCACACTAAGCATGGAGAACATAAAGAGGAGAAGAGAACTGTCTGAGAACTTGAGAAACAAAATTGTTTAAACACATCAACAATCTCAAGGTTACAAGTCCATTTCCAGAGACCTTGATGTTCCTTTGTCCATGGTGCGCAACATAATCAAGAAGTTTTCGACCCATGGCACTGTAGCTAATCTCCCTGGACGTGAACGGCAGAGAAAAATTGATGGAAGTTTTGCAACGCAGGATAGTCCGGCTGGTGGATAAGCCGCCCCAATGAAGGTCCAAAGAAATTCAATTTGTCCTACAGCTCAGAGTGCATCAGTGTCAGTGCGAGCTATCCGTCTACACTAGAATGAAATGAAATGCTATGGCAGGAGACTCAGGAGGACCCCACTGCTGACACAGTTTGCCAAAATGTGCATGAGTAAGGCAAAATTCTTGTGGGAAAATGTCTTGCACACAGATGAGAACAAGATAGAGCTGTTTGGTAAAGCACATCATTCTACTGTTTACCGAAAATGGAATGAGGCCTACAAAGAAAAGAACACAGTACCTACAGTCCAATATGGTGGAGGTGCAAAGATGTTTTTTTTTTTTTTTTGCAGCCTCTGGCACTGGGTGCCTTGCCTGTGTGCAAGACATCAAGAATTCTGAAGGTTACCAAAGGCTTTGGGGTTGCAATGTAGTGCCCAGTGTCAGAAACCTGGGTTTGCTTCCTAGGTCAAGGGTCTTCCACCAGGACAATGACCCCAAACATCTATCTATATAATTGCCTAAGGGGTACTTCCGTCTGTTTGTCTGCCTGTAACGGAAATCCCGCGCAAATCCCGGCCGCAAATTAGCCCCTCCCTACTTCAGTCAGTGCCCGCTCCAACTCCCCTCAAGTCAGCGCTCACACAGGGTTAATGGCAGCGTTAACGGACCGCGTTATGCCGGGGTGTAACGCAATCTGTTAACGCTGCTATTAACCCTGTGTGACCAACTGTTTATGCAGCATCAATAGTAAAAAGATCTAATGTTAAAATTAATAAAAAAAATAAAAAATCGTGCTATTCTCACCTTCCATCATCCACCGATGCGCGTGAGGCTACCACGAGCTTCCATTCCCAGCTGGGAACGGAAGCTGGCGGCCGCATCGCGCGCATCGGAACAGCATCGCTGGACGCCGGAGGGTGAGTATATAACTATTTTTTATTTTCATTCTTTTTTTTAACAGGGATATGGTGCCCACACTGCTATATAGTACTTGGCCCGTGTTATATACTGCGAGGCTGCTATATACTACGTGGGCAGTGTTATATACTGCGTGGCCTGTGTTATATACTGCGTGGGCAATGTTATATACTATGTGGGCAATGTTATATACTACGTGGGCTGTGTTATATACTGCGTGGCTGCTATATATTACGTGGGCTGTGTTATATACTGCGTGGCTGCTATATATTACGTGGGCTGTGTTATATACTACGTGGGCAATGTTATATACTACGTGGGCAATGTTATATAGTACGTGGGCTGTGTTATATACTACGTGGGCAGTGTTATATACTACATGGGCAATGTTATATACTACGTGGGCTGTGTTATATACTGCGTGGCCTGTGTTATATACTGCGTGGGCAATGTTATATACTACGTGGGCAATGTTATATACTACGTGGGCTGTGTTATATACTGCGTGGCTGCTATATATTACGTGGGCTGTTATATACTATGTGGGCAATATTATATACTACGTGGGCAATGTTATATACTACGTGGGCTGTGTTATATACTACGTGGGCAATGTTATATACTACGTGGGCTGTGATATATACTGCGTGGCTGCTATATATTACATGGGCTGTGTTATATACTGCGTGGCTGCTATATATTACTTGGGCTGTGTTATATACTACGTGGGCAATGTTATATACTACATGGGCTGTGTTATATATTGCGTGTCCTTTGTTATATACTGCGTGGGCAATGTTATATACTATGTGGGCAATGTTATATACTACGTGGGTGTAACAACTCTGCTGGCATCACGGCATGGCCTCTCATCTCTCACACTATCTTACCCACTGCTCCAGGTCATGATGTGGTTTCTGTTTCATGCCAGCTCCATGTTCTGTGTCTCTGCTCTCTGCATGCTTCATGGCTGTGTGTATAGGGGGGCAGCGCCTGAACTCTCTGGTTCTTATAGGAATCAGGTGCATCTGTCTAATCTGTTCCTGACCAATTGCCAGGAGGCCTCCAGTATTTAGTGCAGTTCCACCCAGTGGACTGGGCCTGTGCAATGTGTTAGCTCAGTTTGTGTTTAGCTTCTGAGTTTGCCAGGCCTTGCTCTGAGTTACTCCCTCTCTGGAGGCTTTTCTCTGTCTTATTGCCTTGATCTTGTTGTCAGCCCTCCAGGAGGCAGAATATCCTGGTCCCTGTGTCTTTGTCTTTGTTTCTTGTCTTGTTCCATTTTCTTGTCTGAACTTAGTCTTATCTCGGTCTCGTCTGTGGCTTCCTTCCCTGCTGTGTCTTTCCTCGTGTTCTCAGTCTGCTTACACTCCTCACTCTTGCGGCTCTGCCTGCTCTGTACCTTTGTGGCTTTACCTCTGCTCCGCACTCCTGCGGTTCTGCTCCTTTCTACTTTGCTTATCTTCTTCTGCTGCTGCAGTTATCCCTTGCTGCAGCTCCTCTCCTCATTCCTTGTGGCTCCGCTCTGCTTTGCTGCAGAAACCTCTCGCTGCAGCTCCTCTCCGTATTCCTTGTGGTTCTGCTCTGCTTAGCTTTTGTTGCTACACTATCTCTTGCTGCTCTACCATTCCTATCCGCAGATTTGTGGTTCTCTTCCTGTGTGAACAGGTCCCAACCTGTTTCTTCATTCTCCTTTCCTTCTGGCTTGTTTCCGTACCTACATCTCCTTTGTGAACAGGTCCCAACCTGTTCCTTCATACCTCATTCCTTTCTGCTTGTTTCCTTTCCTGCACCTCCTGTGTGAACAGGTCCCACTCCCTACCTGTTCCTTCATATTTCATATCCGTTTCTGCACCTCCAGTGTGAACAGGTCCCTACCTGTTCCTCCATACTACATATCCGTACCTGCACCTCCAATGTGAACAGGTCCCTACCTGTTGCTTCATACACCACATCAACCAGTCCTGTGTTCTCTGCCGTACCTTCCAATCCAGTGTTCCTGCCAGTCCTGCTGTTCCTGCCGTGCCTTCCAGTCCTGTGTTCCTGCCGTCCTAGCCAGTCCTGTGTTTCCTGCCGTGCCTTCCAGTCCTGTGTTTCCTGCTGTGCCTTCCAGTCCTGTGTTCCTGCCGTTCTAGCCAGTGCTGTGTTTCCTGCCTGATGTCAGCTCCAATCCTTGTGTTCCTGTCTCCCAAGTGGGATCATCAGCCACAGCCAGACACGACCCTGGAGTAGCACCTGGCAGCTGCCTGCTGCACAAGCCTGACCTCACCATCAGAGGCTCCAGTGAAAACCCAGGCAGCTGTCAGAGTGACGCTCCTTCCAGGGTACTCTGGTTTGTGGCACAGTGGGGCCACAATCCCCCGAGCTCACGCCCATCAGCCAGGGCGTGAGTGTGACAGTGGGCTGTGTTATATACTGCGTGGTTGCTATATATTACGTGGGCTGTGTTATATACTGCGTGGCTGCTATATATTACATGGGCTGTGTTATATACTACGTGGCCAGTGTTATATACTGCGTGGGCTGTGTTATATACTACGTGGGCTGTGTTATATACTACGTGGGCTCTGTTATATACTACGTGGGCAGTGTTATATACTGCGTGGGCAGTGTTATATACTGCGTGGGCAGTGTTATAGCCTATGCGGGCTGTGTTATATACTACGTGGACAGTGTTATATACTACGTGGGCAGTGTTATATACTGCGTGGGCTGTTATATACTGCATGGGCTGTGCTATGTATTACGTGGGCAGTGTTATATACTGCGTGGGCTGTGTTATATACTGCGTGGGCTGTGCTATATATTACGTGGGTAGTGTTATATACTGCGTGGGCTGTGTTATATACTGCGTGGGCTGAGCTATATATTACGTGGGCAGTGTTATATACTGCGTGGGCAGTGTTATATCCTACGGGGGCTGTGTTATATACTACGTGAGGAGTGTTATATACTGCGTGGGCTGTGTTATATACTGTGTGGGCAGTGTTATATACTGCGAGGGCAGTGTTATATCCTACGTGGGCTGTGTTGTATACTGCGTGGGCTGTGCTATATATTACGTGGGCTGTGCTATATATTACGTGGGCTGTGTTATATGCTACCTGGCTGTGCTATAGACTACGTGGCTGTGTTATATACTACGTGGCTGCTATATATATACGTACATACATACATACATATTCTAGAATACCTGATGCGTTAGAATCGGGCCACCATCTAGCACTTCAAGAAGAAGCACCTAGAAATGGATGGAAACAAAGCGCTGGAGAATTCTGAATTGGCAGCAATGAGTCTAGATATAAATTCCATTTAACACCTGTGGAGAGATCCTAAAATTGCTATTGGGAGAAGGCGCCTTCACATGTGAGAGTCCTGGAGCCGTTTACAAAAGAGTGGTCCAAAATTCCAGGTGAGAAGTGTAAGAAACTTGTAGATGGTTATAGGAAGCGATTGATTGCAGATATTTATTCCAAAGGGTGTGCAACCAAATATTACATTGAGGGTGACAATTTGGTCCAGCTCATTTTTGGGGTTAAGTGTGAAATTATTTCCAATTTGCTTTTTTTTCCCTCTTTTTTTGTTGTTCCAATACACACAGAGGAAATAAACATGTGTATAACAAAACATTAACATGTAATTGCAGTAATTTTCTGGGAGAAATACTCTATTTTCTGGAACAATTTCAAGGATGCCAACACTTTTGAGTTGAGCTTTTATAAAGTTGCTGTATTGCCAGAAGTTCTTCCTGGCCACTTTAGTGTTTTCCTTTTCAAAGTATTTTGTGCAAAAATAATCATTTTATAGAGTATTTTTTCCCCGTAGATATGATGAAGAACCCGCCCCCCCAAATCCTCTTGTTCAGATTTGAACACAGTAGTCTAACACTTGGTACGGACAGAGAGCGTCCACTAGGAGGGGCTGTAGTACAAGTAATAACAAAAATCCTAAACATACTGTACTTTTGCATTATCAAGTGCACCTATTGCCGTCCATGCCTCTGAATGTGATTTTCCAGGTCTTCTCACACATGTAAGATATACCGCACTTTGGTAAAATTATATTTTAAGGTCCTAGGACATTTATTTGAATAAGGCGAAACAGCGGTAAACAGGGGCGCTAACGATCGCGGTCGTAGAGCATGCGACTGTGACCATGCGGGAGCGGGACATACCGTCGGGAACACTGGCACGCTATAGTGCCGGCCCCCGCGAGTGGACCCCCCGCCTGCTCCGGGCTCCGGCACTTGCGATAATTACCTCTCCCGTTTCCAGCGCTGCAGCGTCTTCCATCCTCTGACTGTGACGTTCAGGTCAGAGGGCGCAATGACGTCACCAGTGCGCGCCCTTTGCCTGAGCAGTCGCAGCACAGAGAGCAGGAAGACACCGACGGTGAGGAGTCCAGAGCAGCGACAAGCAACGAGAGGTGAGTATTTCATTTTTTTTTAAATATTTGGAGCAATATATGGGGACCATCAGAAGGGGCCCATATATGGAGCAATATATGGGGCTAATTCTACATGGAGTATCTTATGGGGCCAATAATATAGGGAGCATCTTATGAAGCCAATTCTATAGGGAGCATTATACGGGTCAATTTAATATGGAGCAGTATATGGGGCCAATTACATATGGAACAGTATATGGGGCCAGTAATATATGAAGCATCTTATGGGACTAATTATATATGGAGCATTTTATATGGCCAATTATATATGGAGCATTATATGGGGCCCATTATACATGGAGCATCTTATGGGGCCAATTATTTTTGGAGCATTACATGGGCCTATTCTGTATGGAGCATCATATGGGGCCCATTCTGTATGGAGCAATATATGGGACTTAGTATACTGTATGGGGCCGATAATATACTGTATGGAGCGTTATATGAGGCCCATTATATATGGAGTAATAGATGGGGTCCATCATATACTGTATGGAGAATTATTTGTGGCTCACTATACTGTATGGAGCATTATATGGGGTCAATTCCGTATGGAGCAATATATGCAGCTCATTCTGTATGGAGCACTCTGTGGTGCCCATTGTACTGTATGGAGCATTATATGAGGCTCATTATTCTGTTTGGAGCAATATATGGAGCTCATTATTCTGTATAGAGGACTATGTGGTGCCAATTATACTGTATGGAGCACTATATGGGGCCATTATACTGTATGGGGCAATATATGGGGCTCATTATTCTGTTTGGAGCAATATATGGAGCTCATTATTCTGTATAGAGGACTATACTGTCCGGTTTCTGAGCTAATGTAGAATGTACAATAGATATCACTCATGTAATGTAAGAAGTGAAATCTTTGTCATTGTACTATACCTTTATTTCTCTGCCGTATCGGTGCATTATGAATTGTGGTATGTGTTAAAGGGGCGCAATGGGACTCTTTCACCCAGGGCCCATGAAAACCTGGAGCCGGCCCTGCACCTGTGTGTAATCAAGTCTCCGTATAAATGCACCTGCTCTGTGGTAGTCTCAGGGTTCTGTTTGAAGCACAGAGAGCATCATGAAGACCAAGGAACACAACAGGCAGGTCTGTGATACTGTTGTGGAAAAGTTTAAAGCCGGATTTGGATACAAAATGATTTCCAAAACTTTAAACATCCCAAGGAGCACTGTGCAAGTGATCATATTGAAATGGAAGGAGCATCATACCACTGCAAATCTACCAAGACCCGGCCGTCCCTCTAAACTTTCATTTCAAACAAGGAGAAGACTGATCAGAGATGCCGCCAAGAGGCCCATGATCACTGTGGATGAACTGCAGAGATCTAGAGCTGAGGTGGGACAGTCTGTCCATAGGACAACAATCAGTCGTACACTGCACAAATCTGGCCTTTATGGAAGAGTGGCAAGAAGAAAGCCATTTCTCAAAGATATCCATAAAAAGTGTTGTTTAAAGGGAACACACAAAATAGAAGGTGAGCTAAGCTCACCGGCATTAGGGGTATATCTACAGCATTCTGTAATGCTGTAGATAAGCTCCGATGTATCCTGAAAGATGAGAAAAAGAGGTTAGATTATACTCACCTGTGCAGGCGGTCCCACTGCGGTCCAGTCCGATGGGCGTCGTGGTCCGGTCCGGGGCCTCCCATCTTCTTACGATGACGTCCTCTTCTTGTCTTCACGCTGCGGCTCCGGCGCAGGCGTACTTTGTCTGTCCTGTTGAGGTCAGAACAAAGTACTGCAGTGCGCAGGCGCCTGGACTCTCTGACTTTTCCCGGCACCTGCGCACTGCAGTACTTTGCTCTGCCCTCAACAAAGCAGACAAAATACGCCTGTTCCGGAGCTGTAGCGTGAAGACAAGAAGAGGACGTCATCGTAAGAAGATGGGAGGCGCTGGACCGGATCGCGATGCCCATCGGACCGGACCGCAGCGGGTATAATCTAACCTCTTTTTCTCATCTTCCAGGATACATCGGGGGCTTATCTACAGCATTAGGCCGGCGTCACACTCAGCGTATGGAAATACGATCCTTTTTTTTCTGCCGTAATACGCAGTAATTGTCCCAAAACACTGTTCCGTATTCAATGCGAGGATGCGTTTTTTACGCACAAATTTATCCGTGTGTCATCCGTATGGCTTCCGTGCGGCGTTTTTTTCTCGCAGGCTTGCAAAATGGACATATCATGGATCCATCGGCTCAAATATTCTTAAAAACATATACACAGTCTATATATATATATATATATATATATATATATATATATATATATATATATATATATATATATATATACTGTATATATATATATATACATATATATATATATATATACTAGACTGTGGCCCGATTCTGGCGGCCTCGACCAATCAGAGACGCGGGATTTCCAGGACAGACAGACAGACAGACAGAAAAACCCTTAGACAATTATATATATAGATATATATGTCAGTGAGACACATATATATATATATATATATATATTTATATTTAATTCAGCGTCATAATTGACACCTCTCCATTATTAACCTGGCTTAATGTCACCTTACAATAGCAAGGTCACATTAACCCTTCATTACCCCATATCCCACCGCTACACGGGAGTGGGAAGAGAGAGGCTAAGTGCCAGAATAGGCGCATCTTACAGATGCGCCTTTTCTGGGGTGGCTGGGGGCAGATGTTTTTAGCCAGGGGGGTCCTATAACCATAGACCCTCTCTAGGCTATTAATATCTGCCCTCAGTCACTGGCTTTCCCACTCTGGCGGAGAAAATTGAGCGGGAGCCCACGCCAATTTTTTTCCGGGATTTAACCCTTTAATTTAATAGCTAGAGCCCCAAAATTTTACACAGAGACACTTCTTAGATTAGTAAAGAGGAATATGTAATAAAAGAAGGGATATGAGATGGTTTACTGTATGTAAACCATGTCTCATATCCTGTCGGGTTTGTGAAGGAGATAGGAAAAGCCGGCAATTGAATTACCGGCTTTTCTGCTATCTAGTGCTGAATTAAATATAAATATGTGTCTCAATGACACATATATATGTGTATATATATATATATATATATATATATATATATATATATTTATATATATATATACCTATTCTATGTGTACACATTTATTCTACCAATTCTAACCTGTCAGTGTGATTTTACTGTACACCGCACTGAATTGCCGGCTTTTCTATAGAACACCGGTGCGTATTTCTCGCAAGTCACACGCATGGTCCGTGTGTAATCCGTAATTTTCTCGCCCCCATAGTCTTTCATTGGCGGATTTTTTGCGCAATACGCTGACAAACGCAGAATGCTGCGATTTTCTACGGCCGTACAAGACCGTATAATACGGATACGTAATATACGTCAGATAGGAGCTGCCCCATAGAGAATCATTGGGCCGTGTGCAATGCGTATTTTCTGGACGTATTTTCTGCGTTCATACGTCCGTAAAACTCGCTAGTGTGACTCCAGCCTTACAGAATGCTGTAGATAAGCCCCTGATGCTGGGCTTACCTCATATCCGATTTTGGGGGTGACAGAGTCCCTTTAAAGTTTGCAACAAGCCACCTGGGAGACACACCAAACATGTGGAAGAAGGTGCTCTGGTCAGATGAAACCAAAATTGAACTTTTTGGCAACAATGCCAAACGATGTTTGGCGTAAAGGCAACACAGCTCATCACCCTGAACACACCATCCCAACTGCCAAACATGGTGGCGGCAGCATCATGGTTTGGGCCTGCTTTTCTTCAGCAGGGACAGGGAAGATGGTTAAAATTGATGGGAAGATGGATGGAGTCAAATACAGGACCATTCTTGAAGAAAACCTGTTGGAGTCTGCAAAAGACCTGAGACTGGAATGGAGATTTGTCTTCCAACAAGACAATGATCTCAACATAAAGCAAAATCTACAATGGAATGGTTCACAAATAAACGTATCCAGGTGTTAGAATGGCCAAGTCAAAGTCCAGACCTCAATCCAATCGAGAATCTGTGGAAAGAGCTGAAAACTGCTGTTCACAAACGATCTCCATCAAACCTCACCGAGCTCGAGCTGTTTGCCAAGGAAGAATGGGCAAGAATTTCAGTCTCTCGATGTACAAAACTGATAGAGACATACCCCAAGCGACTTGCAGCTGTAATCGCAGAAAAAGGTGGCGCAACAAAGTATTAAGTTAAAGGGGCAGAATAATATTGCACGCCCCACTTTTCAGTTTTTGAATTTCCACAAAAATTTAAAATAACCAATAAATTTTGTTCAACTTCACAATTGTGTTCCACTTGTTGGTGATTCTTCACCAAAAATTTACATTTGGTATCATTATATTTGAAGCATGATATGTGGGAAAAGGTTGAAAAGTTCCAGGGGGCCGAATACTTTCGCAAGGCACTGTACATAGATACAAAGGCCATAACCCTCTGCCGGAGTATCACCCTTTAACCCCTTCCTGACCTTTGACACCACGTAGGCGTCATGAAAGTCGGTGCCAATCCGACCTGTGACGCCTATGTGGCGTCATGGAATGATCGCGTCCCTGCAGATCGGGTGAAAGGGTTAACTCCAATTTCACCCGATCTGCAGGGACAGGGGGAGTGGTACTTCAGCCCAGGGGGGGTGGCTTCACCCCCCCGTTGCTACGATCGCTCTGATTGACTGTTGAAAGTGAAACAGCCAATCAGAGTGATTTGTAATATTTCACTATGAAAACTGGTGAAATATTACAATCCAGCCATGGCCAATGCTGCAATATCATCGGCCATGGCTGGAAACACTGGTCTGCACCCCCCCACCGCCACCGATCACCTCCCCAATCCTCCATCCTGTGCTCCGCTCCCCTCCATCATCCTGTCCGCTCCCCCGTCCTCCTGTCCGCTCCCCCCGTGCTCCGATCCCAACCCCCCTGCTCCGATCACCCCCCCGTGCTCCGATCCCCCCCCCTCATACTTACCGAGCTTCCCGGTGTCCATCCGTCTTCTCCATGGGCGCCGCCATCTTCCAAAATGGCGGGCGCATGCGCAGTGCGCCCGCCGAATCTGCCGGCCGGCAGATTCGTTCCAGCTACATTTTGATCACTGTGATAAAACCTATCACAGTGATCAAAATAAAAAAAATAGTAAATGACCCCCCCCCCTTTATCACCCCCATACGTAGGGACAATAATAAAATAAAGAAAATATTTTTTTTTTCCACTAGGGTTAGAACTAGGGGTAGGGTTAGGGGTAGGGTTAGGGTTAGAACTAGGGTTAGCGTTAGAATTAGGCTATGTGCACACGGTGCGGATTTGGCTGCGGATCCGCAGCGGATTGGCCGCTGTGGATTCGTAGCAGTGTTCAATCAGGTTTACAGTACCATCCGCTGTGCCCATGGTGCGGAAAATACAGCGCGGAAATGCTGCGTTGTATTTTCCGCAACGTGTTAATTCTCTGTGTGGATTCCGCAGCGTTTTACACCTGTTCCTCAATAGGAATCCGCAGGTGAAATCTGCATAAAAAACACTGAAAATCCGCGGTAAATCCGCAGGTAAAAAGGAGTGCCTTTTACCTGCGGATTTTTCAAAAATGGTGCGGAAAAATCTCACACGAATCCGCAACGTGGGCACATAGCCTTAGGGTTGGAATTAGAGTTAGGGTTGGAATTAGGGCTAGGGTTGGAAATAGAGTTAAGAATAGGCTTGTCGTTAGGGTTATGGTTAGGGGTGTGTTGGGGTTAAAGTTGGGGTTAGGGTTGGGATTAGGGTTAGGATTAGGGTTAGGATTAGGGTTAGGGTTGTGTTTAGGAGTGTTTTGGGGTTAGGGTTGTGATTAGGGTTATGGCTAGAGTTGGGATTAGGGTTAGGGGTGTGTTGGGGTTAGTGTTGGAGTTATAATTGAGGGGTTTCCACTGTTTAGGCACATCAGGGGTCTCCAAACGCAACATGGCGCCACCATTGATTCCAGCCAATCTTGTGTTCAAAAAGTCAAATGGTGCTCCCTCCCTTCCGAGCCCTGACGTGCGCCCAAACAGTGGTTTACCCCCACATATGGGGTACCAGCATACTCAGGACAAACTGGGAAACAACTATTGGGGTCCAATTTCTCCTGTTACCCTTGCGAAAATAAAAAATTGCTTGCTAATACATAATTTTTGAGGAAAGAAAAATTATTTTTTATTTTCACGGCTCTGCGCTATAAACTTCTGTGAAGCACTTGGGGGTTCAAAGTGCTCACCACACATCTAGATAAGTTCCTTGGGGGGGTCTAGTTTCCAAAATGGGGTCACTTTTGGGGGGTTTCTACTGTTTAGGCACATCAGGGGCTCTGCAAATGCAACGTGATGCCCGCAGACCATTCCATCAAAGTCTGCATTTCAAATGTCACTACTTCCCTTCCGAGCCCTGACGTGCGCCCAAACAGTGGTTTACCCCCACATATGGGGTACCAGCATACTCACAACAAACTGGGCAACAAATATTGGGGCCCAATTTCTTCTGTTACCCTTGTGAAAATAAAAAATTGCTTGCTAATACATAATTTTTGAGGAAAGAAAAATTATTTTTTATTTTCACGGCTCTGCGCTATAAACTTCTGTGAAGCACTTGGGGGTTCAAAGTGCTCACCACACATCTAGATAAGTTCCTTGGGGGGGTCTAGTTTCCAAAATGGGGTCACTTTTGGGGGGTTTCTACTGTTTAGGCACATCAGGGGCTCCGCAAACGCAACGTGGCGCCCGCAGACCATTCCATCAAAGTCTGCATTTCAAAACGTCACTACTTCCTTTCCGAGCCCCGACGTGTGCCCAAGCAGTGGTTTACCCCCACATATGGGGTATCAGTGTACTCAAGACAAACTGGGCAACAACTATGGGGGTCCAATTTCTCCTGTTACCCTTCTGAAAATAAAAAATTGCTTGCTAAAACATCATTCTGGAGGAAAGAAAAATGATTTTTTATTTTCACGGCTCTGCGTTGTAAACTTCTGTGAAGCACGTTGGGGTTCACAGTGCTCACTACACATCTAGATAAGTTCCTTGGGGGGTCTAGTTTCCATAATGGGGTCACTTGTGGGGGGTTTCTACTGTTTAGGCATATCAGGGGCTCTGCAAACGTAACATGATGCCTGCAGACCATTCCATCAAAGTCTGCATTCCAAAACGTCACTACTTCCCTTCCGGGCCCCGGCATGTGCCCAAACAGTGGTTTACCCCCACATATGGGGTATCAGCGTACTCAGGAGAAACTGGACAACAACTCTTGGGGTCAAATTTCTCCTGTTACCCTTGGGAAAATAAAAAAATTCTGGGCTAAAAAAATATTTTTGAGGAAAGAAAACACATTTATTATTTTCACGGCTCTGCGTTATAAACTTCTGTGA
Organism: Ranitomeya variabilis; assembly: GCF_051348905.1. Lineage (NCBI taxonomy): Eukaryota > Metazoa > Chordata > Amphibia > Anura > Dendrobatidae > Ranitomeya > Ranitomeya variabilis. The sequence continues at coordinate 465,959,649 of NC_135233.1, forward strand.
AGCAGTTGGGGGTTCAACGTGCTCACCACACATCTATATAAGTTCCTTTGGGGGTCTAGTTTCCAAAATGGGGTCACTTTTGGTGAGTTTCTACTGTTTAGGCACATCAGGGGCTCTGCAAACGCAACGTGATGCCCGCAGAGCATTCCATCAAAGTCTGCATTTCAAAACATCACTACTTCTCTTCCGAACCCCGACGTGTGCCCAAACAGTGGTTTACCCCCACATATGGGGTATCAGCGTACTCAGGAGAAACTGGACAACAACTCTTGGGGTCAAATTTCTCCTTTTACCCTTGGGAAAATAAAAAATTGTGGGCTAAAAAATCATTTTTGAGAAAAGAAAAATTATTTTTTATTTTCATGGCTCTGCGTTATAAACTTCTGTGAAGCAGTTGGGGGTTCAACGTGCTCACCACACATCTATATAAGTTCCTTTGGGGGTCTAGTTTCCAAAATGGGGTCACTTTTGGTGAGTTTCTACTGTTTAGGCACATCAGGGGCTCTGCAAACGCAACGTGATGCCCGCAGAGCATTCCATCAAAGTCTGCATTTCAAAACATCACTACTTCTCTTCCGAACCCCGACGTGTGCCCAAACAGTGGTTTACCCCCACATATGGGGTATCAGCGTACTCAGGAGAAATTGGACAACAACTTTCAGGGTCCAATTTCTCCTTTTACCCTTGGGAAAATAAAAAATTGTGGGCTAAAAAATCATTTTTGAGAAAAGAAAAATTATTTTTTATTTTCATGGCTCTGCGTTATAAACTTCTGTGAAGCACTTGGGGGTTCAAAGTGCTCACCACACATCTAAATTAGTTCCTTGGGAGGTCTAGTTTCCAAAATGGGGTCACTTGTGGGGGAGCTCCAATGTTTAGGCACACAGGGGCTCTCCAAACGTGACATGGTGTCCGCTAATGATTGGAGCTAATTTTCCATTCAAAAAGCCAAATGGCGTGCCTTCCCTTTCGAGCCCTGCCGTGCGCCCAAACAGTGGTTTACCCCCACATATGGGGTATCATTGTACTCAGGACAAACTGGACAACAACATTTGGGGTCCAATTTCTCCTGTTACCCTTGGGAAAATAAAAAATTCCGGGCTAAAAATAATTTTTGTGGAAAGAAAAATTATTTTTTATTTTCACGGCTCTGCGTTATAAACTTCTGTGAAGCACCTGGGGATTTAAAATGCTCACTATGCATCCAGATAGGTTCCTTGGGGGGTCTAGTTTCCAAAATGGGGTCACTTGTAGGGGAGCTCCAATGTTTAGGCACACGGGCTTTCCAAACGCGACATGGTGTCCTCTAACGATGGAGATAATTTTTAATTCAAAAAGTCAAATGGCGCTCCTTCCCTTCCGAGCCTTACCATGTGCCCAAACAGTGGTTTACCCCCACATGTGAGGTATCAGCGTACTCAGGACAAATTGGACAACAACGTTCCTGGTCCAGTTTCTCCTTTTACCCTTGGGAAAATAAAAAAATTGTTGCTAAAGATCATTTTTGTGACTAAAAAGTTAAATGTTCATTTTTTCCTTCCATGTTGCTTCTGCTGCTGGGAAACACCTGAAGGGTTAATATGCTTCTTGAATATGGTTTTGAGCACCTTGAGGGGTGCAGTTTTTAGAATGGTGTCACTTTTGGGTATTTTCAGCCTTATAGAACCCTCAAACTGACTTCAAATGTGAGGTGGTCCCTAAAAAAAATGGTTTTGTAAATTTTGTTGTAAAAATGAGAAATCACTGGTCAAATTTTAACCCTTGTAACTTCCTAGGAAAAAAAAATGTGTTTCCAAAATTGTGCTGATGTAAAGTAGACATGTGGGAAATGTTATTTATTAACTATTTTGTGTCACATAACTCTCTGGTTTAACAGCATAAAAATTAAAAATGTGAAAATTGCGAAATTTTCTAAATTTTTGCCAAATTTCCGTTTTTTTCACAAATAAACTCAGAAATTATCGACCTAAATTTACCACTAACATGAAGCCCAATATGTCACGAAAAAACAATCTCAGAATTGCTAGGATCCGTTGAAGCGTTCCTGAGTTATTACCTCATAAAGGGACACTGGTCAGAATTGCAAAAAACGGCAAGGTCATTAAGGTCAAAATAGGCTGGGTCATGAAGGGGTTAAGGCATGTTAGTTTCCTTCCGTTGGCCATGTGCACAAAGCCTAAGGCTGGGGTCACACTGCATTATGGCAGTCCGTTAGTCAAACTGTGCTACACCGTGGCATAACGCAGTCCGTTAACGCTGCTATTATCAGGCGCATCGCCAACGCATTCCATAATGGGCATGCGCTAGCGATGTGCCGTCAGTGACGGAGCCTCGGACGCTGGTTGCATCTTCTGAGGCTCCATCACTGCTAGCACAGATGGCTCATCGGCACTAGAGGTATAGCATAACACGATGGCATGTATGCTATAGCGTTAATGCAGCCCGTCAACGCTATGCGTTGAATAGACTCCCATAACACAGTGTGACCCCAGCATAAGGCTGAACAGTGGCACAATAAGCTGAGCCAAATTTATGTTACCCCCTGCTGTTTCACTTCCACTGCATTTCTCTGGGGCCATGACTATCAGCGATTATAGAGGGAAAACATGCTGCTTAGACACAACCAAACGATCATGGTAAATGTTGCTGGTCTCCGAGAAAATGGCTGCCATTACGTAGCTCAATGTCTGTCGTGTTTATTACAGAGTGGGCAGACAGGTGACACGCACATGCGTTCCACACTAGCTACTCGCTTGCGCCCTCTGCTGGCCGGCTGATGGCACAGTCACTTATAAGGAAGAACAATTCCCCCGCGAGCTATTAATACCCGCTGGTCCTGTCAGACTCAGTAACGCCGGCTATTTATACTCTATGACCAACGTCGTGCTCGTACACCGCGGACTCCTCCGCTGCTCTCTCATCTCGCTCCTCCCTCGGTATAGGGCTCTATATACTGACCCTCTATACAGCTACTGCACGACGAGGCCACTGACTTCTTCCGCTCGCACCATGGCCGGGAAGATTGACCTGAACTCTCCCTCTACCAGCTGGAAAGAGGCCAAAAGTGAGAAGCTCGCCGTGCTCTAACCTGTCTGCTGTGCGCCCCGCTAACACCCGTCCCTCCGTGTGAGGGAATTGCTTTTCTAGACATTTCCTAATAGCTTGGTCTGAGCAGAACCGCCGTGTGCGGCTGCAGTACCGTCTCCTTGCAGCAGGGGGAGCAGTTCTGTTACTATTGATGTAAAAAAAAAAAAAAAAAGACACAGAACTTTGTTTTGGGGGGTTTTCAGCGTTTTTAAAACCTCTGCATGCTGTCAGTGAAGAGAGCTCATCCCTGGCCTAGTGTGTCAGAGCCGAGGCTGCAGGAATACTAAGTCAGCACAAAGCACTGACAGTAATATAACCATAAGGCTGGGTTTTCACAGAGGTTTCAATTTTATTTTATTTTTTTTAATTCCCAGATTTTCCTCTGACGCACTTGAAACACTCTTCCTATTTCAACTCTGCTGTTCATTGTAAAATATTTATTTTCTAGAGCTATGTTCACACTTTACTTTTTTGCTTTTTTTTTCTTGCATCCAAAACTTGATCTCTCAGCTGTAAAAAAAAAAAAATAAATAAATAAAAAAAAAGAAAGTAAAAGTGTGAATATAGCTTTGCAGCATTTTTTTTGTTATTGCTGATTTTTTTCTCTACATGTCAAGTTTGCGTCCACATTGCAACTCAAGCTTTTTTTTTTTAATAAAACGGGGGGGGGGGGGGGGGTTGTGGAGGTAAAATAATGTCTATATACATGTGAGGACACCAAGACATTCTGGCTTAGGCTACTTTCACATTAGCGTCGTGCACTGCATGTCGCAATGCGACATTGCGGCACATCGACGCATACTGTGGAAGCGCCGCACAACGGGGGCAGCGGATGCTGTTTTTCCAACGCATCCGCTGCCCCATTGTGAGGTGCGGGGGGGCGGAGTTCCGGCCGCGCATGCGCGGTCGGAAAAGACGGGCATGACGCACCAAAAAATTTTACATGTAAAGTTTTTTTGCAGCCGATGGTCCGACGCAACCGTCGCACTGCGTCGCTAATGCAAGTCACTGGAGAAAAAACGCATCCTGCAAGCACTTTTGCAGGATGAGTTTTTTCTACAAAACGACGCATAGCGACGTGCAGTGCACGACGCTAGTGTGAAAGTAGCCTTAGGCCGGAGTCACACCTAATGTATAAAAATACAGTCCGTTTTTTTTTTACGGCCGAGATATGGATCACTGTTCCTGAACATTTCTGCGTATGTCGTCCGTATTCAATGCGAGGATGCGATTTTATCTTCAAAAAGTATACGTATGTCATCTGTATGGCGAGATTTTCTCGCCAGCTTGCAAAATGGACATATAATGGATTAATGGGCTCAAATATTCGTGAAAACATATATATAGCCTATATATACAGGGTGGTCCAAAAGTAGGTGGACAGTATGTGTAGTAGGGATATGAAGGGTGAGATTAGTGTAAAGTGAAACTGATTCAATTGCCCTTAGCAACCAATCAGATTCCACTTTTCATTCTTCACAGACTCTTTGGAAAATGAAAGGTGGAATCTGTTTGGTTGCTAAGGGCAACTAAGTCAGTTTCACTGTACACCATGTTTGATAAACCTCCCCCTTCATAACACTGTGCACCTACTTTTGGACCACCCTGTGTGTATGTGTGTGTGTGTATGTATATATATATATATAGAGAGAGAGAGAGAGAGAGAGAGAGAGAGAGAGAGAGAGAGAGAGAGAGAGAGAGAGAGAGAGAGAGAGAGAGAGAGAGATAGATAAATAGATATAGTGCTAGATAGCATAAAAGCCGTCAATTCAATTGTCGGCTTTTGCTAAATAATTCCCGAACCCGACAGGATATGAGACATGGTTTACATACAGTAAACCATTGCATATTGCATATCTGTTATATTTTTACATATCCCTCCCTAATAATGTTAGTAGTGTTTGTGTGTAAAATTTGGGAGCTCTAGGTGTTAAAGGGTTAATTCACGGAAAAAACTGGCGTGGGCTCCCGTGCAATTTTCTCCGCCAGAGTGGTAAAGCCAGTGACTGAGGGCAGATATTAATAGCCAGGAGAGGGTCCATGGTTATTGGCCCCCCTTGGCTACAAACATCTGCCCCCAGCCACCCCAGAAAAGGCACATCTGGAAGATGCGCCTATTCTGGCACTTAGCCACTCTCTTCCAAATAGGCTTCAAAATCATAATTTTAAAGCCGCCTGAAAATCGTTTTGAGAACATGCGAGTCCAATGCAAGTCTCTGGGAAAATCTGCACAGAAACCTCAGCGTACCCGCAAGAGAAATTGGTATGTTGTGGATATTTGAAACCCGCACCGCAGGTCAGTTTACGCTGAGTAATAAAAGAACCCAGAGGGCAGGAAAGCTCTATACATCCCATCCACTTTGTTGGAACTGCAAGATGCTACATTTCTGTTGCAGCAAAAAAAAATCCACACCTAAAACTCATCGTGGCCACACAACCTTCTAGTATTCATACTTTTTAAGATGAAGAATATTCCCATTCACTGACACCAAGAATTCTTGAAAATTGTGAGAATTTAAACCATATTAGCTTGAAAAATTGCAAGTTTAGTAATTTGCATACATGAGGTTACATGCCGACTTGGCATACGCGGCCTCACTCAGTGCAAGTGTATAGATCGAGGTCGGACAAGTCTAGTTGGAATGTGCAAATCACATACTTGCTATCACATGACCGCCAACTCTTGGCATCGGAGAATGTTCGCAGCACGAAGTGCCCACGATGCGAGGATTCCCAAGTCTGCAGTCACGTATAGAGACTGCAGACTTGTAGCATAAGGCCGGACAACCTCTTTTAAGACACATTGGTTGCTAGTGATTCACCCATTATTGACTGTCAAGAATATGAGCTTGGCGAGCAGAGTGTATGTGATTTCATGACCGCTCCTGCCCTCTGTGCGTTTAGAGGCGCTGTTGAGCCTTGCATTTTTGAGGGAATTCTCTTTTTCTATAAGCTTCTATGGGGAAACCAGAAAAAATTCATGTAAAAAAACCCAACAAAATGCAGAAAATCTTAGTGTTTCTGGCCTAAGAAACTATGCTTTAAATTTACACCAAAAGCGCATTGCCTGTTTGTTAGGCAATCACTCCATGTGTTGCGGCTGTTCTTTGAGGCATGCAGGTGCAGGGACTCAAATAAATATAGTATACAAGCACGCTGAAGTCACTCAGCACAAAAGCATGCTTAGATAACACCTTATCCCAGCACATTCACTCATCACTAATCTCCATCACTCCGTACCATCAACCCCACACTTTTTAGAATTTATAAGCACATTTCCTCTTAAAGGGAACCTGTCACCGCCCCCCCCCCCTTGTCTTCAGTCAGGGAGGCAGGCGTTTTCCCCCCTGCTGCAGGCGCCACACAGCCGTCACTCAAATCTTCTTGGCGCCGGGCGCCGCCTCCTCACCGCTGTTTTGAAAATAGCTGGCAGTGAGCGCTGGCCATCTGTCCTCATATGCAGCCCAGCTGACTGCGACTGCGCGGCCGCCCTGCCTGTGAATCCCAGCCCCGCAATGTGAATAAATCATAAGTCACTGCCGGGCTGGGATTCACAAGCAGGGCGGCCGCGCAGGCGCAGTCACCGAGACTGCATATGAGGACAGACGGGCAGCGCTCACTGCATCTGCCCAAGGCAGGAGAAAAGAGCGCAGGCGCCGGCTCATTTCAAAACAGCACTGAGGAGGAGGCGCCCGGCGCCAAGAAGATTTGAGTGACGGCTGTGTGGCGTCTGCAGCAGGGGGGAAAGGCATGCCTCCTTGTCTGAAGAAAAGGCATTTAGGACAAATTATAAAACTGATTATTTCTCTAGTTACAGCACCCAGAACTAAGAGCCACCTTGTCAGAATGCAGCATTACTGCTGCACAAGGTGGCTCTTTTAGTTTGAAACGACTGGGGGTGGTGACAGGTTCCCTTTAATATATGAGTTTATGCACTGGAACATACTTACTCACCTGTTTCACCCGGTAAGACATGGACGGGATATCCGTAGATTTCCAAACCTTGATAACGACCTTTCTGGCACAGAAAAGTAGAAATCTGAATAATAATAATAAAAAAACACCTTTCAATATGATCCCATAAAATAATAACTCCTAACAAACACATCTGAGGGATTAGGACTTTAGGAAACTCAAATTGCTTGTTTGAAAATAAGAGAACTTCTGACCAAAGTGGGGACAACCCTGGAACATGACTAAACCGAATGCCAAAAAGAGCCTACACCAAAAACAGAAATCACTTGAGGATGCTGTCGTCTTTTCAAGCCTTTCAGGGGTGTCGAAAACGTTTAAGAAATTTAGGTTGGGTTAAAAAGAATCTGTCAGCAGGTTTTAGCTTTGTAGTATGAAAGCGGCATGATGTAGGGGTTGAGTCCCTGATTCCAGCAATGTATCACTGGGCAGCTTGCTGTTATTTTGATACAATCATAGTTTTCTCTGCTGCAGAACTAGTAGAGCTCGGAATGCTGAGCTCTGCATAACCCCACCCACATCACTGGCAGCTTTCTGTGTACATTGACATGTGAGGGCGGGGTTATACAGAAGAGTTGACTAGGAGGCACAAGACACCTAGTCCTGTAGTGATAATCTACTGCTGATAAAACACTGATTCTATTGAAACAGCAACAAAAACCCCACATTGTGGGCTGGAATTAGGGTCTCTGTCCCTACATCATGGTGCTCTCAGATTACACAACAAAAAACTATTGACAGATCCCCTTTTAGCTGTCCCTAGCACTTACCACTGAAGATGAGAAGCTGCTCTCCACCTTCTCCCATTCATCCTCGGTCAAAGCCACCCAAGTAGTACATGCTTTAGTGAATGGATTCGAGAACGATGATTTTTAAGCAAGACTAAAAATCATTTTTGCTCAGGTGATTGACAGCATCGTATAACACTGGACGACTAATGGAGAAACGAGCATTCCCAAGGAGTCTAAATTATCCCTTAAAAGGAATCCATCAGCAGGTTTTTGCAATGTAATTTGAAGACTGTATGATGTAGGGGTTAAAAAAAAGAATTCAGCGATGCCTCTCTTATCAAGCTCCGTGGTTTTGTTTGCTTGCAATGATTGTTTTAGCACCAGGAGCTTTCGTTGCTGTGACCCAGCAGTGCGTGCGTGCTAGTCTGACACGCCCCCTCCTGTGATAGGCAGCTCACTGTCTATGGACATTGCATATAGAGAGCCTGGTGGGAGCGGGGTTAGCTTCCTCAGCTCTGCTTCATTCTAAATCTAAAAACTCTGATTGTGTGAGAACGGCTGCACCCTGTAATCTAAGTGATACATCATTGGTTTCAGCTTCCCTTTGCCTAAATGAGGTTGCTCTCAGAAAAGATAGCAAAAACCCGCTGACAGATTCCCTTTAATGCCTAGTGTTCACTTTTTGTGTTTTGCGCTGACCAATCCTTTTGTCTAGTTCATCTCTTGAGATGAGCGTCACTACTTTTTTATTTTTCACATTCATAGAAGTTAAAGGATCAATCTGATTCATCGTGCAATTTTTGGAGGAAGGTCTATTCAAACCAGTCAGGTTCTATCGTCAGAATTTTCTGCGGCTCTCACATTCATCTAAATGGGAATTGGTAAAATCCGTGCACTTGCTGTAGAAATATCCCTATTCTGACATTTTCGGTTGCAGTGTATCTGTGGCGTGTCATGATGTCCTGACTCTTCTTTTGAATCCATTTGTCGTGTAGCACCCTCAGGGCAGGAGGCATCACACAGGGAACCATGTTTGCCTGAAGCATTGTTTTAACCTGAGCTTTTGTGTCAGCCTGGATTCATTATATTATTAAAATTTCATTAATTTGGGTTGAGAACTGTTCGTTGAAGTTGATAGTGTTCAGTCTCATTCAGACGGCCGTGTTGCTTCACAATGTAGCATCCATATTCTAGCCGGAAGTCCTGGCCTGATCGCCAATGACCGACCCAAGCTAACAGCTTCATAGATCCTAATGATACTGATGATTTGGGTCATAAAATCCACTGTCATGCCGGTACTTGCTGTTGCCATACTAAATTCTTTGCATAAGTCAACTTCAATAGTTTTAAACGGGTTATCCAAGATTTAAAAAAAAAAAAAAAACCCGAAGCAACTACCCGCCTGCTTTACCCGTCGCTGAGTCAGAGCAATCACAGACCGCTTCTGCCAGCGATTCAGCTGCTCCACGTCAACAGAGCAGCTCTTTCCTTCTAGGCTCCTCTTTCGATGGCGCCTGACTTCTGACATGCTGATTGACAGCTGGCTCCCCGCAGATAGGCAGCAGGGAGCCGGCTATCAATCAGCATGAGGTCAGCAGAACAGAGAGCAAGAGAATCTTCTTCTCTGTTGATATGACACCAGCGGAATCCGCTGAATTGTGGGCATGAACGATCCGTGGCCTCTCTGTGCCGGCAGAGAGCGGCGCCAGGCACAACAAGCCGATAGAAAGCAATTACCTCTCTGTTAGTGCTTATTCACATTGTAAGAAATATAAAGTCCTAGAGAACCACTTTAATCAACAGTCAAAATATTTCTATTGTTTCATTTATTTTCTTCTCTTTCTATATATTTTAGCTTTTCTGAAGGGTCTCAACAATAAGCAGAGACGTGAACATTACTCCGTGAAAGATTTTATGAAGCTGAAGGAGATACCAACATGGAAGGACACATCAAAAAGTAAGGAATACACATTCTCAATCTGTACACAATTCTCTGGTTTCTCATGGGATGGTGCATTCTACTATTTTACGTACACATATACAGAACTATGTATCCACCCTGCAGTTTTCTTTTTGTGCTATATCTCTTAGTTTAGGTTCTCACCAGCTTTTTGTGTTGCGTTTTTCTGATCCATTATAGTCACAGAATAAAGTAACTGTTGCAGAATTGCATCCTTCCTATGACAGATACAAATGACGCTATGCTTTTTCTTCTTGCAAAAATGCCTGTGTTTGTGACATGCTTGCTAACGAAAACCCTGATGCAAGGGTGAGCCTAGCCTTAGCTGTCAAGGGACAGATGCAAGTTTGGGACAAATTACGGCGCTTGCCTTGAACATGGTCCATTCCGTTATGGATCTCTTGGTGAGATGGATTCTTTAAGTTGTAGGCCTGGATGAGCAGCACAAAATAAAAGGATTGGTGCAGTATATAACAGCCCAGGTGGATATGATAAACAGCATACGGAGGAGTGTGGAATAGCAGAGCTGGGTAGGCTGCACAGCATCTTAAAGGGAACCTGACAGCAGGATTTACACCAGGAGGCATTGCAAGCGCTTTATCACCCTCGTAATTCTGTATATAATGATCCCTGTGTTATACCTAAATGCTACATATGTGTGCTTAAAAAATATTAAATTGTCCTTGCTCTCCATGCCTGCAAGTAGCGTACAAGTCCAGGACTACTGTCAATCATTGCTACTGTGTACTGGTATATTGCATCCCCCGCAGCATGACTGACATCCCAGCATGTGGCGGGGAGCATAAATGATGGACAAGGACTACTTTTCTTCCTCCCTGTGTACGCTGGGATGTCAGTCACTCCAATGTGGGGCGTGAGCTGTACAAATGATTGATAGCAGTCCCAGACTAGTCCACTGCCTACAGGTAGGAGGAATAAAGAGGATTTAACATTGTTTTAAACAAACATGTATTGTTTAGATATAACAGAAGGATTATGAAGGCACTCCTAGTACATTGCAGAGGTAGTTCTTGCTGTCAGGTAAGTGAGGAGCAGCAGTGGAGTGTGCAGAGGTCACTTTGGTCATGGATCGACAGAGCTTAGTATGCTGGATGGCACCTTGGTGATACAACAGCAGAGATTGGTATGCTTAATAGCACCTTGGAAGAGCCTAGCTGAGTCTGTAAGATGGCACATTGCCTGAGTATGCAGGCAAGCACCTTGGAATAACAGAGCCAAGTGTGCAGACAGGCACCTTGGAATAGTGGAACCGAGTATGCAGGCAGGTACATTGGAACAGCAGAGCCAAGTATGCGTTACAGTAGAAATTAGTTTGTCAGGGGACTCGCTTTGGGGTATATGCAGCTGAGCTAAATTTGACACATAATTAGCATGATTAACAATAGTGGAAACAGCAGCAAGGATACCAAACTAACTAATTATTCAGGCTGCTCACTGCTACCTGAGCCAGCCGATATAAGACCTAAGCGTGTTATATCAGAGGTGTGCACCAGGTTACCATGTTAACCTGAAACCCGGGAAGAAGGGCGCAGGGCCCGGTGCTTGAGCCAGGACAGGTGAGTTACACTTGCCCTGTTGATAAATGTCCTGTTGTCTTCTGATTCTAGAAAATATTGTGGAGTCCTCACATGCACGTTTTTAGACACAAGCGCATATGTTGGAGAAGGTATCGCAGGTGCTTCATCAATATGGTGTTCCACCCAGATGCCGTATTTTAGCCAGAAACCTGCGACACTGATTCCACTGATTACAATGTGACAACATATTCTTTAGAGTTCGGAACCAACTTACAATCATGTACATAGACACTGTCAGATATTCTCTTCCCTCCCTGATCCACCATTAAAAATGTAAGTTTGCCTTTGTGCAGCTTAAATCCATTTGTCCCCATGTCAGACGCTTAGCAATGTCTTACATGGACGAGGCGCAGTCCTCTCCTATGTTATAGTCCGGCAGGGGACGTGAGATTGTGCTTCTTGCACGCCTCCCTCTTTAGGAAACGGTCTAATTGCTTGCAGCGATTTCACATACGATCCAGTACGAAATGGCCATAATTGCTATGCTTTAAATGACCAAAGTGATTGTAGCAATTTAGCGGGTGGATTTAACAGACATCCTAAGCCGTTTTTCTCCCTGTCAATCAATGTCATTACTACAATGGCAGTACGTAGATCGCGGCTGCAGAGCAGACATCATTATAGGGAATAGGGGACTTCTTATTATGCGACAATGGAAAGATTTCTTTTTTTTTCCTGTAAATAATTTGTTCCTGTCATCTCAAAAAAAGAAAAATCTCCGCCTGTAAGTCTACAGCGAGGATGATCATTCTGATAATACATTTGTTAAGACGTCAGTCAGACCGAGAGAAATATTGCTGACATAAGGGCTTAAGCAGAATCTGTCATCAGGAAATGTCTAATTATTTAAGTCCAGATTTCATATTAAACATAAATATTTTTTTTAATTATCAGTGTCATCATCTATGTAAAAACGGTAAGAAAATCCTGGAATCCACACTGGCCACTCAATGTTGAATGTGTGTGAATTAGCGTTGGTGCACGTTAAATCGGTCCATCGGCCGTATCAGGACTCTGTTGCTCTTGGATGGGAGCCATAAGAATGACCCCCTGCCTAATGGCATCTCCGGCTCCTTTTTTGATTAGCCGGCCTGGTGACAACATCACACCACAACTCCAGGCTAGCTAATAAAATGAAGAGCCGCATATAACATCAGGTATGAGACGGTCTCACATCTCCCATCCTGCGGCCACAGATTACTGACGAGGTCGTTGGACCGGGTCATGCATATAGATTCACACTAACTCAACTGACAATATTTTCTTGCTGCGCTTTGTACATTTTTGCTGTGATTTTCTACCAGTCAGCACCAAATATATGCGTGAGGTTGGGCACTGATTGGGCTTAGTGGCCCCAGCCATGAGTTTCCAACTTTGCTTCCCACATTTTCAGAACTTCCCATACGGCACCTGCCATTCCATAAACTCAGCTTGCACGTTTTTCATGCCTATTTCCTGTTCTTAGGTTGTTGATTCCAAATATTGTCCTGTACTATTGGACATCCCACCTCTGGTGGGTCCCAACCGCATGGTGCAAGTTATACAAAACGGATAGAAATCCTTCTTAATTCACTTTTATGGGCTTAGGCTGCATTCACATGTCCGTCTTTCATGTATCATGTTTTCCAGACTGGCTGTGGATCTCCTGGTCTGAACTCAACCGCCTCATAGGGCGCCTATGAGGTTGTTGATCGAGGATCTGGCAGGAACTAGGGCATCACTGCTCACCTTTAGGGCTCATTAAGACGTCCTAATTTCACGTACTGGTGTTGACCAAATTTTTCACCATCACACTGGCACCTGTGGGACCATTTACATGTCCGTGATTTTTCGCGAACCGAGAGGTTCACGTAAAATCATAGAGACATATCTGATTTCAATCCAAAAGTTGGATCAAAATTGGCAATGCAAATCGATGACTTTGTGAAAAAAATCGGACCGAACAAGGCTCACAATGGGTCTGTGAAAAAATCGGATCTCAATCGAATGACAATGGGTCCGTCAAAAAAACGGATCGCACTGGGATAATTTTCACCAAGTGTCAGAATGGAGACGGTGGAAAAACTTTCTTTCTTTTTAAAATTCTGAGAAAAATGGCTGACACTCAGGCCACGTTTTGATCAGAGGCTGATCACAATAATCGGTCAGGTTTTCTTGTATGTGGAAAAATTGGTTGTGTAAATGAACCCTTATGGATGGATTTAAGGATCCTCTTGCTGCTTTGTCTCCTGATGACCCCAAAACTTAAAAGGGGGAAACACATTAACCACAATAAGCGGTCAATATATCTATGTGCTTTCTTTATGTTCTTGTAATTCTGAGTTGGATGTTACTTTGATGCTGTTTGGCTTAACCATATACTGTGGGTGCACAGGCTCTTCCCATATGACCATTGTCACAGGTGAGGAGTGGGGAAAGAAGTATCGGGAAATGATAGATGGTAACATGTCCGATCCCTCTGTCCTCATAGTAGACTAATTGTCGCCAGAGCTGGTGCTACAGTATATGGCCATGTTTTAGTTTAATATTTATCTGACATAACTACCAATCTTGACTTAAATTAAGCTAAGTTTTAAATGGTGAATACCGGCACTTTCCCTTCCAAAATGTTGTCAAAACGCCACAAAACTGAAGTTACATTGTTAGTACGGTTGGGAAAAAAAAAAAAAGACATGCGTCCATCAAGTTTATCCAATGGATGGGAGAGGGTTCGAAGATTCATATATTCTAATTTTACCATAAGAAATGATAATCTACGTAAATGGGTTTTTGTAAACTAAAAAAAAAATACATTTTTTAATTCTCTTTTTTTTCCCTTTTCTGTAGAGGCAAAAGCCAGACAGCCTGAAGAAATCAAGTTCCCAAAGAGCAAAGATCTGAATGAGAAGGTTTCTCTGATCAGAGGGGACATCACTAAACTAGAGGTAGACGCCATTGTTAATGCAGGTAAGATGAGCAACACACCAGCCAGTATATTGCAAGAGAGAAGGAACTCGTGAGCATTTACAGCGCCGTATTTTCCCTGCATTGTACGGTATTAAGGTAATCTGTGTCCGCGCAGCTGGTGCCCTGCAATGTGTAATGAAGTGCATCCATTTATTAGCAGTAAGGTGAAACTGGTGCAATGGTGCAGAAAATGTCTACTGGAAGGAAAGTCACGGGAACGATGCACTCCTCTGAAAAGGGTGCAATAAAATGCGTAAAAGATTCCGTGATATGCTAATGTCATATTCTCATCATAGATGTTTTTGCTGAATTAGTCTGTGAAAGCCACCGTGAGAATATTGGAAGTGTTCGTATTAATTAGCTGACAGAGTTAGGAACGTCGTTATCTATTCACATGTCCTTGTTGGCTCTATTGGCGTCTGTCGGCTTACCGATGTGTTTTCAGATGGCTTACAGGGTCGAAACGAATCCGCATCAACAAGGGACAGATCGATGAGTATCCGTATACAGCAATTGTAAGCTTAGGGTACAAGGATAGAAGAAATACATTTACTTAAGTAGGTTTAGACTTTGGAGAAGGAAAAAAAGAATTATTTAGGTAATCGTACGAGGGTCAGTGAGGTAGTCGCTCATGGAGATGCTGGTGAGGAAGAGGTAGTGAGGGTGAAAGTCTTGGGCTTTAAAATAAAATAATATATACCGTAATTTTGCTTTTCTCAGTCAAAAGCTCACATTTCTTAGTAAACCGAGGATGTTACCTGTAAAACGACATTGATCACTGCCGCCATCGTGACGAATTTCATGGACCTTACCGAGTCCTGATAGAGGCGCTAGGACAATAGCTGACAAAGGTCGTGATGATGAGTTTTCCAGACAAAATTCCCCCCCACCACCAGCACCAAATATGATTCAAATTTGGATAAAAAGTGTTAGGCCTCATTCACATGTCAGGTCTTTCCAAACGAGAAGAAAATATCAATTGTCATCAGCGTGATGGATCAGAATTTGCCATCATTGTGTCATCAGTTTTTGTTGTTTGCAGAAAAAAAATTACGTAGGTTTCTGACATTTTTCATAGTTTAGACAGCGAAAACCCGAAAGCCATCCATGCGCTGTGTGTTTTTCCTACAACCCAATCGCTTGAATGGGCTAGTTTGAATAGAAAATTTGATAAAGAACAGGCATGTTTTCCTCTTTTTGCAGACTATTGGATCCAGAAACACATAAACATGTGAACAGCCCCCCAGACCAGTGTTCCTCCAACTCCAGTGCTCAAGGCCCACCATGGAATGCTGGATGATGGAATTATCATCTGGGCAATACTAAGGAAATCCTGAAAATATGATCTGATGGTGGACTTTGAGGCCTGGAGTTGGGAACACTGCCCTAGACTATAATGGGTACTTGTTTTATCCGTGAAAAAAAAACCTGTAGAACATTTACTTGAAACACATATGTGTGAATGAGGCCTAAACTTTATTAGTTACTTCCAGTTTTGGTTATTAGCTCCGACTCTATTCACTTCACACATCTCATAAAAAATAATAGTAGAATGTAGACTATAAAAGGCTAGAAAGTTTAGGTCAGGAGACCAGCAGACATTCCGGATTTGGACCATGACACACGGCTATGTATGCGGCATTCATCCGAGTACCGTAAGTGCAATTGGAAAGGAGTAAAGGTAAAATTGTGGCTTTTCCGATTTATTCAGCACAGGCCGCGGATCTTTCTGCTGTACTTTTGCATTATTTTGTAGCTTGTTATATTTCTGATTGGTAAATACGGTTTAACATTTATTTATGTTTATTTCATGTTTTATGCTCCGCTATTTATGAACATCGTTTTAATTAAGTCAAGATTGTAAGGACTTTTAATCATTGGGAGTGTAGTTACATAAATGGTTTGTGGATTGCAGTTTGGAGATTTCTCTCAATAATATAATTGTGAGTATTTTCACATATAATATTGAATTTGATGGTTAAAATTCAATAGTAATTCATTGAAAACGTGAGGATTTTTTAATCTTTTTTTTTTTTCTTTGCACATATGCACTTTTCCATATTTTTGCAAAGTTCTTCTGCTGTCTTTAGTAAAGTACAATCCGTTATCCGTGTCAGCCATTGCCTCTTTGTCCTCGGACACCTGAATTTTTACTTCTGTGTTTATGTGATCGTGGGATCCTACATTCTTTTCTTTCTTTATTGGACTCCCCTTGCATCTTTGTTAAACTCCAAACTCTATGTGTGGAAATTTCATCACTATCATATTAATATTAAAGTGATCTTCTGCTGACTCATGAATTTTTAGGTCCTTGGGTAGAATAGCACAAAAAGGTTCAGAGAAGAAATTGTCCATTCAGCAATATTATACATGTGGAAATAATTGAGAATATTACCCTTCATGTTGTGTCACCAGCTCATATCTTCTCTACCTTGCTCTACACCAAGTTCATCACTTATCGGTTGGGGTCCGGCCGTAGGGACGCAAACGTGTCTAGTGAATGGGGCTGATCCTGCAATACCTGGACAGGAATGGCGCCGTGCAGAAAAAGACTGATGTTTTATGATCACGAGGATGCATATGCCAGCTATATGCTGATGCTTGCTTCGTTGAGGGAACCCCTTGCAATGTAGAAGGGTTGATATGGAAATGTGAAATTGTAGTGTCTGCAAATTGTAGGTGCAAATATCAACTAACAGAGGTAACTACTCTATAAGTTAATATTCAACCTTTTAGTGAGTCTTGAAACATGATCAGGGAAATGACAATCCAGAAATGTTGCAGATTTCTTGTTTCAGTTTTTTTCCCCTCATCAGTGTAAAAGCAAGATCTAATTTTAATACTTTCTCCCTTGGAGCATTGCCTGTAAGACTCCATACTCCGCCAGTTTCTTTAAGGAAAAGGAAGTACTTACACCCACGTTGTCTAAATGGCGTCATATTAACTTGATGGTCAAGACTTTATGCTGAAACCTGCTGTCATTGTATGTGACTGCAGACTTGTGAATCCTCACAGCACTCGGTGTGCATGCTGTCAGGATTCTCTAGTGCTGGGAAGGGCAATTTGCATACATGCGGTCATGTACTGACTAGACATGCAGAGTTTCGCTCATTACAAGTGAATTGATCGGGGCCAGACAAGCCTAGTTGGAATGTGGCCTGAGCTTGCAAATTGTATACTTGCAGTCACATGACCACCCACTCCTGGTGCCGCCACCGGAGAACCCTAACTGCGTGAACACTGCTAGCTGTGAGGATTCTATGGTGCTGATGCCAGGAGCTGTAGGCACATAACCCCAAGCATTCAATTTGCATACATGCCGTCACATGCCATCTAGACATGCACAGCCTTGCTCAATATGAGGGAATCGAGCAAGGTCAGACATGTCTAGTTGGAATGTGGCCGGAAGTATGCAAATTGTATAACTGTGGTCATATGACCGCCCACTCCTGGTGCTGGCACCCGAGAATCCTGACATCTAGCATACTACACATCTATGCAGTCACATAGAGTGACTACAAACTTGGACCCCAAGCCTGGACAACCCCTTGAATCTATTCAAACTCTGCCCTACGCCGGTGAGGGGGAAACACCAACAAAACCAGCTGCAGAGGACCAGAACACCATGGGACTGGCAAGGAACCACTAAAGGATCGGTTTTGATTTTGCAAAGTATTGTTACCATCCCTTTTAAAAAAAAATACAGAAGCCTTATCTTTTTCATTTCTGTGCTCAGCATTACTGATAATGATGTAGGTGCCGGTGATTGATGAGCACTTTCCTCTAGTGCAATGGTGAAGAAATAACTTTTTCTTTATGGCTCGGAGAGCAGGAGCTGGCGGATGCTACTGAGCGTAGGTGGTAAAGTAGCCCAACGAGAAACTACGCTAAAACCGAGCACTGCACATGTCTAAAGACGACTCGTGATTTTGTGTTTATGATGACGGCCATGTGGACTTTTACACCTTGGTGTTTTGTAAATGTTTCCATTATTATAAATGCATCTTTTAGTTTGTCCACTTAACATTTACCATATGTCACATTTTCTCATTAATATATATTTTTAGATTTATTTATTTTTTTAACTTTTTTCTTGTTTTTTTCTCACCATTTATATTTAGTGCTGTAGGATTTTAGATTTTAGATTTTGTGCATTTACTGAAAGTCACATTTTCTCCTCTCGTTAATCCATATTTTAATATTGATTTTTTTTTTTAATACCTTTTTTCTTTTTGTTGTTTTTTTTTCCCACCATTTAGTCCATGAGCCAAGAACCAAATTTGACGATATCGGTACCAAGCGGAGTGACTAATTCTCTTTGGTATTTTTAGGTAGATGCATGTCTGTAGTTTATTTTTTGATATGATAGCCCTTACATATACGTAGCTTATTAACCCCTTCAGCCCTAGGCCTATTTGTACCCAAGTGCCTAAGCCAATCTGACCTGTGCCACTTCATGGGCTAATAACTTTGGAACGCTTTCACCTATCCAAGCCATTCTGAGATTGTTTTCTCGTGACATATTGTACTTCACGTCAGTGCTAAATGGGAGTCAATATATTTTACCTTTCTATATAAAAAAATGCTAAATATTCGGAAATTTTGGAAAAATCGGCAATTTTTTAACTTTGAAATTCTCTGCTTTTTACAAAAATACTGATACCCCCCATAATAGTTATTAATTTACACTCCCCACATGTTTACTTCATATTGGCATCATTTTGAAAATGAAACCTTATTGTTTTACGACGTAATAGGGCTTATAGTTTTATGCGAAATTTTTCACATTTACAGCAAAACCCACTTTTCAAAGGACCAAGTCACTTCTGAAGTCACTTTAAGGGGCTTACATAACAGAAACCACCCATAAATTACCCCATTTTGCAAACTACACCCCTCAAGCTGTTCAAAACTCATTTTTAAAAACTGTTAACCCTTTAGGTGTTCCACAGGAATTTTAGCATGAGCCAAGAACCAAATATGACGATATCGGTACCACCCGGAGTGACTAGATGTAGTATTTGTAACAAAATTTAATCCAAGTTATGTAAATACACACTGAACATGTCATGTGCATATATATATATATATATATATATATATATATATATATATATATATATATATATATATATATATATATATATATATATATATATGTTACTCCATAATATCTTCAACATCGGACTCTGAATCTGACTGTTGTTCTACTGGCTCGTCTTCAGTACCCTTGTTCTGGCATGTCTGTAATCTGCACATGTCTGTGCACTTCAGGCCATTGCTGAGGCAAGTACACTGAGGAAGTTCACATGACCGCACACACTTGCAGGACAGTAGCTGTATAATAGCTTCTGGTGCTGGTGCCCCTTGCATCCACTTGACAACAAGCTTTCCGTCGTTATCTATCATCCAACCGCAGTCTGTTGGGTTTGCAACCCATGGCTGGCTCTGCAGACTTCTCCTCCAGATCGCAGCCTGGTAGTTTGCACGCAGTGCATGCATGAAAAGGCAGTCCTGGCAAGGAGGGAGTTGACTTGACTCTACCACTCCACGTCTGGCACAGAACAGCTGATAACGGAGCCTGTTTACCTCAGTTGTTTGGGTAGTTGGCAGGTACATGTGGCAGGTGATTTCCTGTAACTTCTCAAAAAGTTCGGTAGACACTTCCCATGAACGACCAACTTCCTGAAAGGCATCCTGGTATGTCTTGTTCATCTTCAACTGCTTGAGTGTCGTCATCTTCCCACGGCCAGCGAATGCACTGACGGTGTCACAGCCTGTAAATGCATGCATACCAATCAATGAATCACATACGCTGCCTCCCAATGTTCGGCTCAGAGTGGTGATATCCAGGAATCTTGTCCGGTTCTGTGTACCGCATTTCTGGAACAGGTGGGATGGGATTTTGTGGCACATGCCCAGACACAGGACCATGACATCAGTATCCTCCGAAGTGATGATGACCGACTTGTAACCAGATTCTGCTGCATGAAGAGCATGGAGAAGGAGGCGTGTGTCTGCTTCTTCTTGATTTGACTTAAGGTCAGCAGCCTCTTCCCACTGTTCTTTGGTGATCTTAAAGCAGAGCTGCTCACATGTGACATACAGCTCCTTCTCCTCAAGCTTCTCCCTGTGGTGTTTCGCCTTCCATTCTTCTACCAGAAACTTTATGAGACTTGCCTTGTTGGAGGAACTACTTAGAAGCTTTTTCCACTGCTGGATGTTGTGCCCATGTTGAATGTTCTTGAAATGGATCCCTGTGCCTTCATATCTGTTGACTCTTTCTGTATCTTTGATGGATGTCTCCTTGTAGACGTCAAAGACAATATCAATGCGCTTGCTCTTAGCACCCTCATGGATAGCGCGACTCATTGCTGTGCCTGCTAGCTGGCCAAATGTTGCATTGTTTCCCTTCAGTTTCTGAACCAGGCTCATCCCATCAATGATGGTTGCAGAGGGCTCGGGGATCACTTCTGCAGGACGAGCATTCCTCTCCAACTCCCTTGCGAGGGCAGCCTTGTTGGTCTTGCGGATAGACCCATCACCATTGGCAAGTGCCCATGGCAATGGACCCAGGGGATGAGTCAAGACATCACTCATTTGTAGCTTTCTGTTCTCAGCTACAAGTATCATCTGGCCAAATAGGTTTCTGTCAGCCTTCAAAATTACCTCCTTGCCAAGACCTTGTCTGCGTGTCTTCATTTGGATGTTAGAGAACGTTTTAAGTTTGTTCTTCGTCATCTTGTCATGAAACAATGTAGTTGGCTTATCGGTACCCAAACGCTCATCCTTGAATGTTTGATATGCATCCTCTCCTATACTGTATGCCCCTTGAAGGTCTTTGGCTACATCTGGTGGTGCTACAGTCGCTGTTGACAAACTGATAAGTTCACCATTATGCTCTTTGTTGAAGGGGTTCACCCAACCTGTCTCCAGCAGTTGAACGAAAGATTGGACATCGGCTTCATCTCTTCTAATCCTAGACACCTGTAGGTCTGAATGGCTGAAGTCAGTATATTGTTGGCCTACCAGGGCCCTCAGCTGCCTCAAGTACATACTGCGGTACTCTGATGTCAGGTAGAACCTGGAAACAGCTCCAACTTTGAGGCTGAAGCCTTTTGTGCCCCCTGGTGTCTGGGTGTCTTTGTTGATTGTCTCTTCAATGGTCTGGTCCACAGGAATTCGTCCAAAAGGATTCTTGCTACCGATCTGGACCGAAAAGCCACCTTGCATGAAGTATTCATGGACCTCTGGGTGTTCTATGGGCAGCCGAGACATTGTGGCATAGTAATAGGTTAGGTATCGGGCATAGTTGACCTTGTCATAGGCAAAACACCATGGTATCATCTGTCGGATTGCTCCTAGGTGAAGCATCCAGTTGCCTTCTCTTGAAGCTCGAACCAGGGCCAGCATGGTCTCGACCATGTCCAAGTATGACATCCAGAATGCTGAGAGTTGTTCATTTCTGAGGGTCTCAAGATAAACTTGAAAGAGCTTCAGGGTAAGTGTGCAAGATTCATTATCCAAGAGCTTTTCGAAGGATCCCTGCGACACACTGATGCGAAAGTTTGTGATGTTCTTCAGTGTTTCATCCAGATGGTGAAGGTCCCTTGCATGGTTTTCTTCTAGCCATGGAAGGAAGTTTTTCCATGCAAGCCTCATAAGTGCTTCATAGACCAGCTTGTGTAGTCTCACTGCTCTGTTGTACCTCCGGCCGTCCATCACTCCAGACACTGATCCTTCAGCGATTACACCGGATTCAACACACAGATCTCTAAGGCCTGCATCCTGAAATCTGTTCCCTATGATAGAGAGGAGATTACAGATTGTGTGGAAGCCTAAAATGACACCTTCATGTAAAAAATGCACTTTTTCCATTTTCTCAACCAAGTGTTTCCAACTACTGTGAAACACTGGTTGGGTCAAAGTGGTCACTATACCCCCTAAAAGATTCCTTGGGGGTGTAGTTTCCAAAATAGGGTCACTTTTTGGGGTTTCCACTGTGGGGGTACCTCAGGCAGCCTTCAAATGTGACATGGCCCCCTAGATTTCTTCCAGTGAATCCGCCACCCAAAAACCACATAGCGCTCCTTCCGTGTTGAGCTGTGCTGTGTGCCCATACTTTAGTTTACGAGTACATGTGGGGTGTTTCTATAAACTGCAGAATTAGGGTAACCAAGTTTGGGTTTGCCGTTAACCCTTGCTAGGTTGCAGGTAAAATTGGATTACAATGTAATATCTGGAAAAAAAATGAAATTTTGAAATTTCGCCTTCATTCTGCTAAAATTCCTGTGGAACACCTAAAGGGTTAACAGTTTTTAAAAATGAGTTTTGAACAGCTTGAGGGGTGTAGTTTGCAAAATGGGGTAATTTATGGGTGGTTTCTGTTATGTAAGCCCCTTAAAGTGACTTCAGAAGTGACTTGGTCCTTTGAAAAGTGGGTTTTGCTGTAAATGTGAAAAATTTCGCATAAAACTATAAGCCCTATTACGTCGTAAAACAATAAGGTTTCATTTTCAAAATGATGCCAATATGAAGTAAACATGTGGGGAGTGTAAATTAATAACTATTATGGGGGGTATCAGTATTTTTGTAAAAAGCAGAGAATTTCAAAGTTAAAAAATTGCCGATTTTTCCAAAATTTCCGAATATTTAGCATTTTTTTTATATAGAAAGGTAAAATATATTGACTCCCATTTAGCACTGACGTGAAGTACAATATGTCACGAGAAAACAATCTCAGAATGGCTTGGATAGGTGAAAGCGTTCCAAAGTTATTAGCCCATGAAGTGGCACAGGTCAGATTGGCTTAGGCACTTGGGTACAAATAGGCCTAGGGCTGAAGGGGTTAATAAGCTACGTATATGTAAGGGCTATCATATCAAAAAATAAACTACAGACATGCATCTACCTAAAAATACCAAAGAAAATTAGTCACTCCGGGTGGTACCGATATCTGGCCCGGCTCATGGACTAATTTTCATCTAGTGCTGTAGGATTTTAGATTTTGCTTTTACAGAAAGTCACATTTTCTCATGAATCCGTGTTTTTATATATTTTTTTTTTCCCCACCATTTGAATCTTCTGCTGCAGGATTTTAGATTTTACTTTTACGTTTTGTTTTTAGTTTTTTGTAGTGTGTCATATGTGGGCACACAGCTGCGTTCGGCACCCCCTGAGACCATCTACGGGTATCGAGCTTGGCAGTAGCAGGGTTAATGGGATGAGACTGAAAGCGTTGGAAAAGGTATAGATGATAGAGAAGGAACCGCAGTGAAGAGAGTGGGATTGGGCGGCAGCGGAGGGACAGATTAGGGAGAGTCTCGTTAGCCAGCTGTCAGGAGATAAATTGCATCTATCTTGTTGCGCCACTGACGTCCATTACTACTAGAGACAGATCTTCATGCGGCGTCACCCCCCCAGGGACTATCGGTGTAGGATCCTTCTGCCTTATAAGTAATGGTTTTATACCTCTTTAACCATCGCTGTGCCATGCCGGCGCTGCTGATAATATATGATGCTGAATATTTAAAGTTATTCGTACAGCTCAGTTCTCATTGAACATCGGTGTGATTTAGTTTTCATTGGGCCATGAAATAACATCTGCTAATATTGTAATGCATCACATGTCTACGTGGATAAGGAGCGCACCTGTGTACGCTTACACGGAGGCACATCCCATTACAGCATCCAAAACCGCAGCGCGTGACGGACGGCGGTGGCTGCCGCATTATATCTCCATTACATGCGGCAGATTGAGTGGTGCCATTACTGAAACAAAAGGATCAACTTTCTGTGCATTTTCCATTAACAGCTGCCAACGAGAAGTGATGCTCGTTCCTAGAGCTGCATTTACACCGTCGTCTTGCGATAATCTAGCGGCGTAAACAGGCTGCCGATCACCTGTCGAAAACGCTCGTCAGTCGAGTGAAACGTTATATTGTGCTGCACAAAAAAAGATCATTGTACTCGGCAGCATATCATCCAATGGAAACATGCTGAGAAACGATAAAATTCTGGTGTGAAAATCTTTGAAAAGTCAAAATGTTTTGATACAGTTCCAAGCTGCACTAAAATTTGTGACTTTTGGCAAAGAGTGCAGAGCTGGGGCAGGACAGGAGGCGGCATTTGCTACGCCACAGATCTTACTCCAGTCCCAGATTGGAGTAAGATTAGTGGCGAGGCTCAATGTTAGTTAAGCCCGCCATACGCATTAGATGGTCATCAGCCAAACAACAGCCATCTTGTCCGTCTCTCCCATTACACAGTATGAGCACTCCTGTGTTCTCTATGGAAGAGCCGTCGCAAGACATCTGTCGGTGGCTTATCTCCGGGAGGCAATACGATTGGCACTCTGAAATCGGACATGCCGGAATGATATTTCCCTGCCAGCAAACTGTCCGGAGTCCCCATAGTCATTAGACCGCCATCCTAACGCGTCGATATTGGTGAGTCTGGCTAATATTAATGTCATGTATGGAGGAAAGGAAGGGGGTCTTTAGTGCTTCAAAACTGATCAAATATTGTCAGGTTAAATTAGATTATGAGGACCATAATGAAGACACAACTAATAAGATACAGAAAAGTGGGACCTAAGCTGGCCATATGTATCAGATGCCGAACCAGACGATCATCTGTTGTGTATGGGGAGGGCTGTCCTAGACATGGCAGATAAGAATTGGATTTCAGTTGCCCAATATATACAACCCCTGGCATTCGTTCCTCATTTGTTTTGTTGTGCATTTCCTGTTTTGGAGACATATTGCTTGAAGTTCCGGTCTTGACGCTTTGATGTCTTCCTTGGTCTACCAGTATGTTTGCCTTTAACAACCTTCCCATGTTGTTTGTGTTTGGTCCAGATTTTAGACACAGCTGACTGTGAACAACCAACATCTTTTGCAACATTGTTTGATGATTTACCCTCTTTTAAGAGTTTGATAATCCTCTTTGTTTCAATTGACATCTCTCGTGTTGGAGCCATGATTCATGTCAGTCCACTTGGGGCAACAGCTCTCCAAGGTGTGATCACTCCTTTTCAGATGCAGACTAACGAGCAGATCTAATTTGATGCAGGTGTTATTTTTGGGTATGAAAATTTACAGGGTGATTACATAATTTTTTCCTTAGAATTGAGTGATTCCATAATTTTCCCCCTATGCTTGGTTAAAAAAAAGTAACCATTACTGATTACCACATTTTTTGTTCTTGATTTCTTTTAGTGTTTCTTAAAGCCAGAAAGTTGCCATCTGAAATGACTTTAGTTTTGTACCATGTCTGTTATCTGTTTTTTTTTTTCTACAAAATTAAACAACTGAATGAACATCCTCCAAGGCTGGTGATTCCATAATTTTTGCCAGGGGTTGTATACAGTGGGGCAAAAAAGTATTTAGTCAGTCAGCAATAGTGCAAGTTCCACCACTTAAAAAGATGAGAGGCGTCTGTAATTTACATCATAGGTAGACCTCAACTATGGGAGACAAACTGAGAAAAAAAAATCCAGAAAATCACTTTGTCTGTTTTTTTATCATTTTATTTGCATATTATGGTGGAAAATAAGTATTTGGTCCGAAACAAACAATCAAGATTTCCGGCTCTCACAGACCTGTAACTTCTTCTTTAAGAGTCTCCTCTTTCCTCCACTCATTACCTGTAGTAATGGCACCTGTTTAAACTTGTTATCAGTATAAAAAGACACCTCAAACAGTCTGACTCCAAACTCCACTATGGTGAAGACCAAAGAGCTGTCAAAGGACACCAGAAACAAAATTGTAGCCCTGCACCAGGCTGGGAAGACTGAATCTGCAATAGCCAACCAGCTTGGAATGAAGAAATCAACAGTGGGAGCAATAATTAGAAAATGGAAGACATTCAAGACCACTGATAATCTCCCTCGATCTGGGGCTCCACGCAAAATCCCACCCCGTGGGGTCAGAATGATCACAAGAACGGTGAGCAAAAATCCCAGAAACACACGCAAGGGGGACCTAGTGAATAAACTGCAGAGAGCTGGGACCAATGTAACAAGGCCTACCATAAGTAACACACTACGCCACCATGGACTCAGATCCTGCAGTGCCAGACGTGTCCCACTGCTTAAGCCAGTACATGTCCGGGCCCATCTGAAGTTTGCTAGAGAGCATTTGGATGATCCAGAGGAGTTTTGGGAGAATGTCCTATGGTCTGATGAAACCAAACTGGAACTGTTTGGTAGAAACACAACTTGTCGTGTTTGGAGGAAAAAGAATACTGAGTTGCATCCATCAAACACCATACCTACTGTAAAGCATGGTGGTGGAAACATCATGCTTTGGGGCTGTTTCTCTGCAAAGGGGCCAGGACGACTGATCCGGGTACATGAAAGAATGAATGGGGCCATGTATTGTGAGATTTTACGTGCAAACCTCCTTCCATCAGCAAGGGCATTGAAGATGAAACGTGGCTGGGTCTTTCAACATGACAATGATCCAAAGCACACCACCAGGGCAACGAAGGAGTGGCTTCGTAAGAAGCATTTCAAGGTCCTGGAGTGGCCTAGCCAGTCTCCAGATGTCAACCCTATAGAAAACCTTTGGAGGGAGTTGAAAGTCCGTGTTGCCAAGCGAAAAGCCAAAAACATCACTGCTCTAGAGGAGATCTGCATGGAGGAATGGGCCAACATACCAACAACAGTGTGTGGCAACCTTGTGAAGACTTACAGAAAACGTTTGACCTCTGTCATTGCCAACAAAGGATGTATTACAAAGTATTGAGATGAAATTTTGTTTCTGACCAAATACTTATTTTCCACCATAATATGCAAATAAAATGATAAAAAAAACAGACAAAGTGATTTTCTGGATTTTTTTTTCTCAGTTTGTCTCCCATAGTTGAGGTCTACCTATGATGTAAATTACAGACGCCTCTCATCTTTTTAAGTGGTGGAACTTGCACTATTGCTGACTGACTAAATACTTTTTTGCCCCACTGTATATTTTTTTTGTTCAAAGCTGTCTGGCAGCGGCTTAGGCCGGTTTCACACGTCAGTGGCTCCGGTACGTGTGGTGTCAGTTTTCTCACGTACCGGAGACACTGACACACGTAGACACATTAAAATCAATGTGTCTCTGCAGATGTCATTGACTTTTTGCGGACCGTGTGTCCGTGTGCAAAACACGGAGACATGTCAGTGTTCGTGGGAGCGCACGGATCACACGGACCCATTCAAGTCAATGGGTTCTTGTAAAACACGTACCGCACACGGATGCTGTCCGTGTGCAGTCTGTGTGCCGTGCAGGAGACAGCGCTACAGTAAGCGCTGTCCCCCCAATGTGGTGCTGAAGCCGCCATTCATTTCTTCTCTCCAGCAGCGTTCGCTGGAGAGAAGGAATGAAAAATCATTGTTTTTTTATTTTTTTGTGTTGAAAATAAAGATCCTTGTTACCACCCCCCTCCCACCCCCTGTGCGCCCGCCCACTGGAAATAAAATACTCACCCGGCTCACTCGATGCCTCATCTCAGCGCCGCAGCTTCTTCCTGTATGAGCGGTCACGTGGTATATAGGGGTGGAGCCGCATATTCATCACTGTAATGAGCGGTACCACGTGACCGCTCATACAGGAAGAAGCTGCGGCGCTGAGAGGAAGCATCGAGGGAGCCGGGTGAGTATTTTATTTCCAGCGGGCGGGCGCACAGGTGGTGGGAGGGGGGTGGTGACAAGGATCTTTATTTTAAACACAAAAAAAATTAAAAAAACAATGATTTTTCATTCCTTCTCTCCAGCGAACGCTGCTGGGAAGAAGGAATGAATTCCGGCTTCAGCACCAGAAGCAGGGGACAGCGCTTATCTCTAGCGCTGTCTCCTGCACGGTCCGTGTGGTACCCGGGCGGCACACGGCTGCCGCACGTGTGCCACACTGATGTGCCATGTGAGCTCACGGACATGGATAACTCCGGTACCGATTTTTCCGGTACCGGAATTATCTGGACGTGTGAGACTGGCCTTAGGCTGCTTTCACACTAGCGTCGGTACGGGCCCGTCGCAGTGTGTTGGGCCGACGTACCGACGCATGCTGTGAAAAAAATGCCCAACGTGGGCAGCGGAAGCAGTCTTACGACGCTTCCGCTGTCCCATTGCAAGGTCCGGGGAGGAGGGGGCGGAGTTTCGGCCGCGCATGAGCGGTCGAAAATGGCGGACTCGATGCACAAAAAAAGTTACATGTAACTTTTTTAGTGGCGGCGGTCCGCCAAAACACGACGCAACCGTCGCACGACGGTTGCGACGTGTGGCAATGCGTCGGTAATGTAAGTCTATGGGGAAAAAACGCATCCTGCAGATAACTTTGCAGGATGCGTTTTTTCTCCTCAACGACGCATTGCAACGTATTGCAAACGACGCTAGTGTGAAAGTAGCCTTATTCCACTCTCCCTGCTGAGTGCACATGTACGCTCGGCTGACCTGAGAGTGCACCATGTCACGTCTTTCAGCAATTTAGCAGCGTTTTTCACCCATTGAAAGCTATGGATAAGTGCAAAAAAAACGCAGATACCAGGTTTGATGCGTTCTTGGTGCCAAAACCTAATGAAGTTGAACTAGATTATTTTTGATGTACTAAGTTTTATCAGCATGCACAAGAGATAAATATACAAACAAAAATACAGTAAAAAATGCAGCAAAAACTAAACAAAACCTTCTTTTTTGTAAGCAGCTTAAACTTTGCATAAAAAACGCAGCAAATAAAAATTATTTAGAGGTTAATTATCATACGTAAACCAAAATAGCACTTTGGACACACTTTTTTCTTTGAGAGCTTGTGTCACTTCATACTATGTTGTCCCCACACATACATCTAAAAACAACTGATAAAAGGTGGATATTATGTTGTTGAATGATTTTATTCATTTTTCTTTATTTATTTATTTTTTAAGTTGAGTAAAAATATTTGCATCAAGACGAACGTCATGAAGTCTAGTGACTCGGGCTCACGTGACACCAGGAGCCTAGTAAACGCCGCAGGCTCCCAGGATGCAGGGCCAATAATGGCGGCCATAGAATTGAAGATTGACCTGGTTCTTCTGCAGTGGAGAACCGGATGTGAGTCCAGATCAGGGCAGCGCTCATCATTTTTACTCTAGTGATTTTGTTTCTGGCACTTTATAAAATAATAGCTCTTGAATGCCCCCTTTATAAATAAATGCCCCCTAAAACTCATAATGACCCAAGTGCCACTTTAAATTAATAATGTCCCTTGTGTATCCTCTTAAAATGTTATAATGTCTCTTATGTACGAACAATGCCCCTAAGTGCCCTATAAAAAGTAATAATGGTGCTTGAGTGTTTGCTAAATTGACAATCCCAAAAAGTCATGGTGGGCCAGCAAAACAAAACAAAAATACTCCCTTTACATTGAGTCCCTGACGAGCGCAACAGCCCTTCGCATTCAGACGAAGTGATGTGATGACCTGCATTCTTAAAACTAAAAAGTTTCTTGGCCCTATGACTTTTTTTTTGGACACCCCCCAACAAAATTACTTCAATATCATAGTATAAACTGTGCTAGTCAGTAGCATCTGTGACCAGCAGATGGCATCCTGAGCGGCCGATGTGCAGTATATGGTAATGTCTGTCCGCTATATATCTGTCTGTACTGCACAGAGTGCGCTTGTGAATTTATAGATATACGTGTGGATATATTTTATATGCAGTACGAGTATTTCCCAGATTACATGACAGCGTTTGAAAAAAGTTAAGGGTGAACTACCCCATGAAAGCGTTGTATTTGTTTCATCATAACGATTTCTTGTCAGGGATCTTTCATGTACTTTACACTTGTAAGCACTGCAGAACTGCTCTCCCCATAATTATATTCATAGGATTCCGGGGAGTGGCATTTCTCAAGTGGACTTGTGCATTTGACCTTTATTAGTCTATGGACATAACCTAAGGTTATGGCTGAATGTTTCCCAGTGCTGAACGCTGGACAAGATGGAGGAAAAAGTGCATTAAAGGGACAGAGTCCCATGAAAATAACTGATAATGTACATTTATACTTACTGTGTAATCTACATTCTAGCCAAAGAGCAGATCTACTAAAACTCTACCTCCGGCCAAATTAAATGTTTGGTCACAAAGTGGATCTTTACTGTAGAGCCTCATTAAAAGTTTTTCTAAAGCAGATAATTATCTATGGTCACGTTCAGACGTTCAGCATTTGGTCAATATTTTACATCAGTATTTGTAATCCAGAATCAGGAGTGGGACAATCGGAGGAAAAGTATAATAGAAACACGTCACCACTTCTGTATTTTTCAAACACTGAACTTGTGAACGTGGCCTACAGGTTCTGTTCACATGTCCACTTGTTATCTGTTTTATTGCATCCAATATTAAGGAAATAAAAAAAAAAACAGATTTGCACTTTTTTGTTTTGTACCCTTTGCAACCGATCCGTTTTTACTAGCGACATCTCTGAACACTGCTGGTGATCCAGGCATGATGTGTGCTTATAAATTTACTCTGTTAACGGATGACATAACATAACGATCCATAGCATTCAATTCTCATAGACTTTAATGTTGAAACAAAACAGATCCAGTTGCTTTTTTTTTTTGTCAATACAAAAAAGTTAAGCAGACTAGGTTTTTTTAATTAGTGATCAGTGAACGATAAGGTGTTATCTAAGCATGCTCAAGTGCTAACCGAGTGTCTTCGGCGTCCTTGAAAAATATGTTCGTGTCCGAAAAATATGTTTGTGTCCTCTCGGCTGCATGGCTCGCGGCTGTCTGTGATTCTATTATTATTATGTGGGTTCCGTTATGTATCCGTTTCCTTCTGTTTTAAAAGTTAAACCCAGACAGACCACATAATAACCAGTAATGCAACTGATCCGTTAGTTAATAATTTTGTTTGTTGCTAAAAACAGAACAATCAACGTCCCAAACGCAGGAATGAACGCAGGTTACTGTTCAGTATATCTATGTTTTTCTAAATTGTACATTTGGCTTTTTCTTTCCCCGTATGTTTCAAATGAGTGAATGCTTTGTATGAACAGGATGTATATTTCCTATCCATATTTCTTCACATTACATATAGTCGCAGAGCTTCTTCCCAGTGTGGCTTGTATCACATGAGCGTAATACAGGCACCTGTATTATGGCTGTAAATCCCAGCATAACTGCGTGTCTAGTGACTGAAACCAGCAGCATTACGGATCCATGGAGAAATTAGCCTAACAGAAATTAAAGCGCAGTTCAGACAGTAGTAAGGCCCGTTAATGGGTGTGAGATTTATCAGTATTGTTATAAAGTTCCCAAACGTTTTCAAAATTGCTTCATTTGGGCTGGGTACATGTACTGGAACATTAGTGACGTGCATTTACAGTACAGCCAGCGATTAAGCCACATCCTGCCTTTTACTGGTGGATTTCCTTAGATACTGTGCGTACTAAGGTTTTCTCCCCCATTACTGCTTCATATATATAGATTAATTGGCTTTCAATCAAGTGGGCCACTGTGCATATAAAAGACAGAGGAACTAGAATTGTAAACTTGTAGATTGGGGACCTGTGTTGCAGGACTTATCATTTTTCTACTGTATATATCGTCATGAGCAAATTCTGTTTCTAAAAAAGCAACGTATAATGACCACAGACGTTTCCTGCCCTACCTTTTAGTTTCTAAACTTCAGTACAAGAACTTGTTGCCATTCCCAGAAGAGGACCTGTCACCAGATAAAAAGTGGACAAGGTTTGTTCTGGTTTGATTCCACTTGCTCCGCTGAGTACACCTTTTTTTGTATTTTCTAAATCGACCTTACGGTTCCTGACATAGGGACACTTTTATTTAGTGCAAAATTCTTATGGTCTTTCGCAAGTCGGTGTGTCTCACAGGATCCTCCTGGGCGTGTCTTTAGGCTGTTTTGCATGTTCATCCTGTGAACAACACCTCCTTAATAAAGACCATAAAATCAGCAGTAAATAAAAAGGCCCATATCTCTGAAACTGTAGGACTTAAAGGAAAAAAAAAACAAAAGAACACTGAATACTCAGGGGAGTAGTGGAAAAAAAATAAGCCCAAAATCTGACCAATTTTGATGCAGTGACTAGACCTATTATGAGGGTTTTTTCAGGAATAGCGTTATTCGGTCTATCAGGCAGCAATTGATTAAAATACTAATAAAAAGAGCTATACTCGCCCTCCTGGTTCCAGCACTGCCTCTCCGCTGCTGCTCCAGTGATTGTTTACCAGCCGCAGCTGTCATGTCAAAAATATAGCACATGTCCCTGCTGCATCCAATCACTGAGCTCAGCTGCTCATTCCTTTAATATTAGCAGAGCTACTCAGCTCAGTGATCGGATACAGCGGTGATGTGTTTTGTAGTCGTGACGTCACTGCTGCAGCCAGAAAACATTTACTAGAGCAGCAGCGGTGGAGAGGCAGTGCTTGATCCGCGAAGTGGAGAATAACAGATTCGCTTATTATTCTAACCAGGCACTGACCAATAGGCTAAAGAATGCTATTTCTGATAAACCCCTTTAAGACTTCAAAATAGAGATATGGTCACCTTGAAAATAGTTGCATCGGCATACCTACCTGATGCTGTTTACCTGATTTACTTATATTTTAATTGATTTATCATTGAAGGAATTATCTTCTCACAGATTATGGCAGTGGCACTAGAAAGCACACACTTCACATTCTGTATACACACTACACGCCCTGCACACACACTATTCGCCCTGCACATGCATTACAGGCCCTGCACACACACTACTGTGAAGACATGGGGGGTTAGCCGGCACCCTGGTCCGCTAGCCGAAACCCGCATGGACCAGGGATCGTCCCACCGAATGCCCGCTCTCCTTTTAACGTTGTCATAACACTACTCAGACAATACAAAGTGAAAGTAAAACAGTGTGGGAATGCTTTATTGATCTACAAAACTGGCTGATAACGTGTAGAACAGTCCCAGCAAAATCCCTAATATGATGGTGCACATTACAGAGTCTCACCCTTCCGCTGACTCTCCTGGATAAGAGCAGCTGTTATTTCAGATCATCCAAGGCCGATTACCCTACCTGTGGCACGCACACAGAGAGGAGGTAACGACAAGCATAGGAATATGACAGTCCATTCAGGTACAAGGCCAGTTGACCGAAGGGTCACAACCTGGCTTCTCTGAATATCTCCATGGAGCCAGGCAACCGGCGGGTCCCAATCCTGGCTTTCCCCAAACGTATCGATAGATTTGCGATGGTCAATGGAGCAGATCTGTATTCTTCCACCTGAGCCCGAGATCCCCTAGGTTAGCATCCTGCAAAATGATAAATCTGTGTCCCTCTTGATTAAGACATGATGTCTTGGTTGCTGTCCTGTCATTGGTCCTTTGGATGTTTGGATCTCTTGGCTGGATCTCTGTCTCTCCATACAGAGGCATATAACCTCTTTTTATAATGAACAAGTGTCCAATATTCAGTATTTACAGGTGATGCTGATAAGATCAACTCGCATTTTTGACTATCTAATCTATTTGCATAGATTTTCCTCCTCTGTTTTAAATTTCAACAAACTGGATGGCCTGTACAATGTATAATTAGCATATCAGCAAACATCACTAGTCATCCAGGATAACAGCACAGTATGTTACATCAAATGTCAACTTACAAAACAATATTACAGGCTTACACAAGCAAAAGTCTGTTTTCTTGACCAACCAGAAAGAAACACATAAATTCAAAGGTCAACATATAGATAACAGTCTATTCTTTCTGGCTTGCTGAAAATAGATGTCTGGTTAATTAAGATACAATGCTATGTCTCCACAACTACACACCCTGCACTCGCACTACACACCCAGCACACTCGCTACACATCCCGCGCACACACCCTACACATCTTATCATTGAAGGGATTGTCTAGTCACAGATGATGTCAGTAGCACTAGAAAAGTTTCCTGTTGCCTGTGCCTACTTTTTCTGCTTGGTCAGGAATTAACTTTAAAGGGTCTTCTTAAAAAAAAAAAAAAAGAAAAAAGAAACTGCATTCGTCAGTAGCAGACTGGTTCTGTAGCAGTGCCACCACTATGTTCCAGTTATTGCACACTGGTGGCCTGGCCTACCAACCTGTCACCACCGTCAGACACAAGTCTAGATGATCCCATCTTCAATAAAAGGAACAGATGAAAGTTGCATTGTATTCCAGCCGAATTTGTACAATGCCTTTTTAGAATTCATTCTAGATACGGAGAGAGACAATGCCTGATTAACATTTACTTTGATGCCTAAGTGCCTGGATACTTGACAGACCTCTCAATCATAATAAATGAAGATAAAAAATTGAATATAGTCCATTTAGGCTCAGTATCTAGTCATTTGCTGTAATTTCTTCCTTCCTTCCGCTTTTTTTTTTCCCTCTTTGCTCAATGTGTATTTTTTCCCCATATATACAATTTAATCCTCTCCCGTGCAAATCAATGTTTTTTTTTTTTGCTTTCTCAAAGCTGGAAAGCTCTCAGGTCAGCTTTTAAAGACTTCTCGGTGACAAATTATTTTCTGAGCTGGGCATTCATTAGCTGAGAGCACTCTGCGCCCTGGCACACCTTCTTGTTTGTTTTAAAAGAACAAATCTCAATTTTCTGCGGGTAGAGGGCAAGTGCCGAAACTCAGTGTCTTGCCCATTACTTGCACCCCCCCTTTCCTTACCCATCTCCTCTGCTTTGTTTCCTCAAGGAAGGAAATTAATCTCGAGAGACTATAAATCACCCTGTTTATTAAAAGAATAAAGAGCTTTAACTAACAAGAGGTTTTGTCAGCGCTCCATAAATCTGCTCTCCTGCCTTTTTGGATACCCATATGTGCTTAATTCATATGTATAAGTCCGGAGCGTGAATATAATACTTGTCCATTAAATTCTTCTTGACCTGATTAAAGTCATTAGCTGTGAATAATTATCTCCTCTTCGTTTCTATGCTGAGCCAATATAATGCAAATGGCCTCATCTTTACCATGGATGAGAAGTGTTTGCTAGGCGATTGGTTTCAAAAGAGCGTTCTCTCTTAATAAATCAAACCTGGACCCGCTCTTACGGTAAAAACGAATGTGTTTTAATAGAAAACGTAGCATATGTTCTTTTCCTTGCGGAACTGCATAGCAACATAAAAGGAGATGATGAAAATGTTTTTGCCGGCTCCGTTGAAAGCACAAGCGGAATGACATCTATTCTTGACTTGTGCAAATGCCGCGCGCTTATGAAAAAGACTCAAGGTTTCTATGGAGTCTTTTCTAGATGAGCCCAAAATGAAATGATAGTTTCTCACCTTGTTAATTTGATTCATTGTAATTATGAAACATTGCACACATAGATAGCACGGCAAATTAATAGACCTCAATAAATGTAATGTTTCATCACTAAAGCTGAGCATAAAAACGTGGATAAATTAGTCTTTATAGGAACAAGGGTCATTGATGTGTTACAGAAGAAGGCATTGTAGCAGGTGAAGATAATTTTTATTTTTTATATCTAAGTCTCTAAGGTTTTTTGTTCTCTACTTTTTTCCTTCACAAAAGATGTTAGTTTGTCTTATGGTGCCGAAATAAAATGGCTATCTTTTTTGTCTTTTTTTTTTTTTTTTTTGCTTTGTCGGCATTCTAAACAGAAGCGTAGTTAGAGGAGACGAAAAATGTGAACCTGTGCAAAAAATGATGAACAATAATAATTTTCTGAGATGGTTTGGAAATGCATGATGTAGGTGTACTTTTGGAGTAAGGCTGAATTCGCAGTGCATATTGTACAGACCGGCCAAGAGTCTCCTAGCAAATTTTTCAATATTCGGTTCGGATGATGATCGCCGTATTTGCAACATTCGCCCAAGCCATTGGAGTCAGTGGGAGCACAGATGAGCGAATATGTTCGGAAACTATCGTCAAACGTAAATTCGGCACAAATATGGTACGAATATGGCAAATGCGGATTTGGCGATCATTTTCCAAACATATTTGCTCATCTCTACTCCTAACCCGAACTCAACAGTCTCATAGGCATAAGCTGTTCAGGAGACAGGGTCGTAACTAGAAAATGTGTAGGTTGAAGTATCACCCCGATTCGTGCATGCAGCAGAGGCCCCAAAAGTTCCTTTTATCTATACAAGAAAACCAATTCTAAAGACTTGTGATAATAGGGGCCTTATTGGAAATTTTGGAGCACAGGAGCTTCAAGTTACGTTGCTGTCAGTCCTTGCATCTCGGTACGAGTAGGAACCATGAATCCTTCCTTGGGCTACATTCATAAATCTGTTTCTGATTTAACATTAATCAAAAACAGTCCTTTTTTTCTCACACGTGGGCGTCATCCATTTTCTCTCCCGGTTGCATCCATTTTTTTTCTCATTCACTTTTAAAACAGCAAATAGACTTTCAGAACTTATATTTGTTCATTGACTCCTAACAATGGATCAGTTAAAGCGGATGAAACATGGTTGGAGCTTTCGTAAAAAATTCCGTCTTCCATTTTTCATCTGGTTTTAATGGATCCTCAAAGATTTTAACGGACAAATCTGATCCGCAGAAGAGATGAGAATAGGACTTGCTTTGAGTCTCATGGACCTGACCGTTTTTAAAACGGATGTTTATATGGATCAATAAAACTGGATCTGTTAAAAAAAAACGAAAAACTGACAGCACAGGGACTTGTGTAATGGATGAGTGAATGCAGAAAAAAATCCAAATACATGGACCAAAAATAGATAGGATCAGATTAAAAAAAAAAAAAAAACACTGATAAAAATTGATCCGTTTTTCTTGTGCACAAAAAGTAGATGTGCGAATACTGCCTAACAGTGTCCCTGGACTGTTAAGTGTTCACCCATACCATGAATTTTGGACTTGTTTCATCACTATAGCTCCTCTGAGTACTGAAGACAGACTGATGATTAGATGGAAACCATGGATGCACCTTCAGAAAACCTTGGAAATCAGCTGCTGGCGAAATATAGTATTAATATTTAGACATTAACATTAATGGAAAAACGCGGTCCACGAGGCTGTGAGGCAATGTTTGCAATATTTCTCAACGTCTTCTATCAGAAAAGATGTTGGGACTGCACTGTGCAACAACGGATATTCTATAAATGTGTATCCTTAATGGCCCCATACACATTAGATGAAAATGGGCCAAGGAGAATTGATCATTTGACGATGGATGAAGATACATTTCACACCACATTGGGCAATGTTGGATTTTTCTCAGCAGTTCAGATCATAGATCATTCGTTTTGCCAGTAGTTCGTTATGGATGAAATAGGATATTTCATTTGACTTTTAAATGGAACCTCTCAAACTCTATTAACCTACAGATGTAGAGTCAGTCTGCATGTAAATAGTGTGACAGTGCTGCCCAGCCACCTTAGTGAAAGATCAGCTACTGGGAGAATTAGAACTTCTTTCTTTCCTGGAGCCTCCGGTTTCCAGTTAGAGGTGTGCCCGGGAATGGCTACAGTCACCGATCAGTACACAGCGAGTGGCGATTGTCAGCACGCCCTCGGACTTTGATTGACAGCTCTCTCTGCAGCACATCTATACAGAACAAGCTGTCGGCGAAAGTGCCGGGATGTACTTACAGCTACCACTAAAAATGATGTGAGCGGTAACTGTAGCTACGCCGCCACACCTCTATGACTAGAAGGTGGCTTCTCCTGGGAGGAATAAAGTTCATCTTTTCCTGGTAGCCGTGCTTTCAGTTAAATGGCCAGACAGCAGATTCCTTTTAATATACTGCTCTGGCAAAAATTAAGAGACCACTTCAAAATGTTCAGTTTGTCTGATTTTTTTCTCTTTATAGGTATATTTTTGAGTAAAATTTGTGGAATAACCATGATTTTTAATCACAGCTCTCATGCGTCTTGGCATGCTTTCCACCAGTCTTTCACACTGCTTCTGGCACAAAAATGTAAGCAGTTCTTCTTTGATGGCTTGTGACTATCCATCATCCTCTTGCTTACATTCCAGAGGTTTTCAATGGGGTTCAGGTCTGGAGATTGGGCTGCCCATGACAGGGATTTGATGTGGTGGTCTCTTAATTTTTGCCACAGCTGTATATTGCACATAGAGATGTTCCCCAATCAGTGACCAGAAGACCACATGTGGCACTCCGGATCCCAGTTGTGGGAAACTGCTGATACTATTAGGCGGTAAGAAGGTCATAGCAATTTTTTGCACTTGGTAGAGCTGGTAGTTAATACGAGATAAGAGTCAATAGGTTCGCAATATGCAGAAAGTTTCAAGACCTCCGGTGTAGAGCCTACTTTTTTGAGGTGTTTACATGGACATCCAGGCCATCCTGCTGTCACAAGTCTTCCTCCTGCTCACAGTGTCTCTGTTGTGAAGGTAATAATGGAGGCTGGATTTGATTTCTGGCCACAGTTTTGGGTCAACTTTTACAAGGTTCGTCGTTACGGGGCCACTTCAAATATATTTTTTCGACAACTCGATGAGTGTCTAATAGAAGCAGTGTGATATTCTAGTTCTTCGTTGAATCTTCATTGACTGGTCTTTGCGAGTGTACTTTGTACTTTAACCACTCATCTGAGGGGACAATCATGTGTGATCCTCAAATTTATATTACAGAAACTGCACAATGTGTTTATTCAGGTTTCCTTTGTCTATTATCACATTTTATTTAAAGATCAGAAACCATTCGACGTGACAGATATTGTTTTACAGCCCTGTAATTTGCTTTCAAGCTTGTTCAAGCATGTCTGTCATTGTGACTTCAGCGTCTAGAATATTTTGGATCATAGCAGAAAATCCCTCTATAAGGATGTTTTAAATGTGTGTAATGAAAAAAAAAATTACTGAATTGTTTGTAGCCAGAGGCAGAACGGGAACTCCTGGGGCCCGGTGCGAAATGTGTAATGGAGTCCCCATCATGTGCCAATGGGACCCGGGAACTCTTACTCTACCGCCACCTCTTCCACCCTTATAGCCACAACCCTGTCTGCAGCTGGATAAACCACTGGCTTAGTTATTGATCCTTTTCACTTCTTCGATGTAATTGTAACCTCATTTTGTGCTTTAATGTCTGAAGCTGGCCATGCATGGCCTTATTTCAGTCCAATAATACAAGCATATATATGGTTGTAGAGGGGGACTCTCACTCTGGAAAACTGAAATTGTCAACATCTAATAGCAAATTTCCCTGGCAAAATATTGCTCTTTGCTGAGAATGAAAGAAGCCAGACCCAGTAATTTTAATATTTAAAATGATTTGTCTTTGTGAGGCAAGCCCTTTAACATAGCACAGTGTGTATACCAAATACTGAGGTTGATTTAGTATTACTATCTTGAAGGGGTCCTTCGGTGAAAATAAGTAAACCTATCCAAAAGGGTATGTGATAGCTTAAGGCAACATGATGGCTCAGTGGTTAGAAATGTTGATTGGAGCGTAGGGGACAACATATGCAAGGAGTTTGTATGTTGTTCCCATGTTTGTGTGGGTTTCACCGGATACTCTGGAGTGTAGGAGGAAACCAAAGACATACTGATAGGGAATCTAGATTGTGAGCCCCAATGGGGACAGTGATGATAATGTCTGTAAAGCGCTGTGGAATATAATGGCGCTATATAAGCAATGCATAATAAATAATAACTTGTTGATCGGTGGGGGTTCGATGGCTAAAACCCCTAGAATGGAGCATCAGTGCTCATGCTCGACCGCCGTTCCATTGATTCTCTATGGAGCTGCCATTGTTCTCTGCTATGTCTGGCAGCCCCATAGAATGGAGCAGTGGTCCGACCTGCCGCTCAGTCTTGTAACAGGGATAACAATTCCCCGTTCTTCTGATCGGTTTGGGTACTAGCGATCATACCCTCCACGCCACCACACTGATCAGCACATCTTTTGGATAAGTGATAACTTGATCTCACAGGACAAACCCATTAAATTTAGATATAACTTAGAATTAGACCAATTTGCCAAATTTATTATACTTTCTAATTCTAGACTCTTCTCTCTAACTTTATGCCACCTTACTTTAGATCAATATTTGTAGCTCCAAACTTGTGGTGTGTTTTTTTTTTTTTTCCCTGTATCGCCCTACAGATGTAATAAAGTAAAGGATTTTTATTATCGGTTGAGTTCCGTGTAACGGTTTTTGTATTTTGATTATTGATAATTTGATCACTGAGCCCCACCATGCCATTGAGAATTTGCTGCTTTGCACCCTCTGGATTCTACGTGTATTGGCCTACCCAAGTAAATAGTGATGACTATTCATCTCTTTATCTGGTTATACCCTCATAAACATTGGGAAAATAATATTTATATACACTCCTGATGAAGCTGGGTGAAACGTAGGTTATTCCTTCTGCTTTTAGCTTGGTGACTTACCTTCATCTTGCCTGTGTTTTTCGCTTTTATTCATGGGGCAGCTTGTTATCATCTGGTGGTATATCTGATAGTGTTGTTCTTATCCCTCTTTTCTAGATTATTTACGGTAATTTGGTCTATTGTTCTTTTGCTCGGAAGCGCCTTCAACAGATATATGCTCCTGTTTTAAGGTACCTTCACACGAAACGACTTTGTAACGATATCGCTAGCGATCCGTGACGTTGCAGCGTCCTGGCTAGCGATATCGTTTAGTTTGACACGCAGCAGCGATCAGGATCCTGCTGTGATGTCGCTGGTCGCTGAATAAAGTCCATAACTTTATTTGGTCGTCCGATCGCCGTGTATCGTTGTGTTTGACAGCAAAAGCAACGATACCAGCGATATTTTACACTGGTAACCAGGGTAAACATCGGGTTACTAAGCGCAGGGCCGCGCTTAGTAACCCGATGTTTACCCTGGTTACCAGTGTAAAATGTAAAAAAAACAAACAGTACATACTTACATTCGCGTCCCCCGGCGTCCGCTTCCTGCACTGACTGAGCGCCGCAAAGTGAAAGTGAAAGCACAGCACAGCGGTGACGTCACCGCTCTGCTGTTAGGGCCAGCGCTCAGTCAGTGCAGGAAGCGGACGCCGGGGGACGCATGTAAGTATGTACTGTTTGTTTATTTTACATTTTACGCTGGTAACCAGGGTAAACATCGGGTTACTAAGCGCGGCCCTGCGCTTAGCAACCCGATGTTTACCCTGGTTACCCGGGGACCTCGGCATCGTTGGTCGATGGAGAGCGGTCTGTGTGACAGCTCTCCAGCGACCAAACAGCGACGCTGCAGCGATCGGCATCGTTGTCGCTATCGCTGCAGCGTCGCTCCATGTGAAGGTACCTTTATTGGATTCCTTATATTGTTAGTGAATGTATTATTGCTTGCAGATTTTGTTTAATTGTGCTTAATAAAATTACAGTTTTAACCTAGACGGTTCACTCTAGTTGTTTTGTTTGTTTTTTTTTAGTTGGATTTATTGTCTAAACATCAACGCGCACTATTTATATTGCTTTCATGGCATTTATATGATGATATTCCCTTTTGTAACTTTTATTAGAGAAACAAACAGCTGGAAAAAGACAATCACAGAACCACTTTGCTTTCTCATACATTTACAGTCAGAGACTATTGAAAAGATGGAAAGTGGTGGATGTTGTATTCTTTTTTTTTTTTTTTATTGCCTCTGATCTGATAATGCCGCGTGTAATGCATCAAATTGATTTGATTTTGTGTTGTTACTTTCAATATTTCATTACATATCGCTGACAAGATTCATCACATCACAAACATTTTCATTAAAATATTCCAGAAGTTACATCTTTTCCTGGCTGTGCCAGGTAGTTGAAAATTAATAAAGTGCAGATATACAGCACTGCCTAAAACTTTTGCACAGTATTGTATGTAAGCAATGAAGATCTGAAGCTGTGAAAGGGCCACACCATAGTCTGAAAATTAATATTGGACATTGCATAAACATTTTTCTGGGCTGATCTAGCAGAGCTCTGAATGCTGAGCCCTGAATAACCCCACCAATAGCACTGATTGTTAGCTTTCTGTGTACACTGTAGACAGATAGCTGGCAATCAGTGCTGGGGGCACCAGACATCTAGTCCTGTAATGATAATCTGCTGATAAAACACTGATTTCTATTGAAACAGCAAAACACAGCCTAGCAAGTGACACGTCGCTGTAATCGGGGTCTCTGCCCCTACATCATGCTGCTATTGGATTACACAGCAAAAATCCTGATAATGGATTCCCTTTAAAAATTGATGCATTTAAATGTGTTGTCCACCCAAATATTAGGCAGTTTAGAGGTTTCAAACTGAAATTAATTTAACTTATAATTATATTTTATTTTATAAATTCCGCTTTGGAAACTTTCATCCCCCCCCCTCCTTTGGTCATCACGTGACCATATATGAAGGGGCTGAAGGTTTGTGTAATTTTAATAGCAAAGCCAGACCCCTTCTTTGTCTCTGAATCAACCATGATGAAGAAGGGGGCTGGCTTAGCTACTGAACTATGCCAACCCCTTCTTGCATTTCTCTGGTCAGGTGCCGACCCAGGGACAGCGGGAACTTTTTCTTCTGTCGGGACCAAAGCAATAATGGAGCTGGCAGTCAAATCAGGACATCAGTGCAACTTTGATAAATAAAATTAATTTTCAGCTTGAAAAACATCCAAACGACTTTTTGTCTGACTGGTATAATATTGCATTAAGTTCTTTATTTTGAGTAATATTTTACCATACCTGGCATATTAATAAATATGGCCGCTCCACAATTTTGCAGCAGTTACAGTAGGTAATGGGAATATCTGCATGGATGTATATGGGACGTCTGCAGCACGAGACCCAGCAACAATCAATGGCGTGAAGAAAGATGTTCCCTGTCTGACTCGTATAGAGGTTACACCTCCAGGGGAAGGCATTCACAATTAATAGATGTAGAGATTGGATGCAAAGTGACTTCTCGAGAATCTCGCAAGGGGAACAGTTCTCCACGCTCCAATGCCATGTAAAACAGCAGGGAAATCAAAGCCGGCGCAGGCGAATCACTGCATGAAATGCAACCAACAAAACCATCCATTTTACTGAGCTCCCACTGTACTAAATATAGGGTGACATTTACAAAGGTCTAAAAAATTAGGTGGGGAAAAAAATGATGCTTTTATGTCTCCCTGAGTTTTGACCATTACCTAAAGGGAAACTATCCGGAGTATTATGATATTTTTTAACCATTCATCTTCAGGTATGAAGCTTTTATAAAGTCTGAGAGATTAATGTCTTTAAGTCAAGTCAATAAACCTATACACACATTTCAACACTGCAAAATAGCACCGAAATAATGCATTTTTCTATCATTTTATGTAGGAATTGTTCGCCCCATTGAGTCCATCGGATAGGACATGTTAAAGGGATTGACCACCGCTCATATTAATCTTGAAAAGTGCATTTATTCCGTTTACTAATACGACCTTTATTCAATTATCTGCTCTATTTTCTTTATTACTGATGCCATGGCCGTCTTTCTCCAGCCTACACTCTTTTCCGCATGGTTCTCCCAAGGATAAGATGCTGATGATGGAGAGGCAGCAAACTATGTGTATTATTCAGACACGTCTGTAATAGTTGCTTCACTCCAGTAGTGTTTTTTGTTGGTTCTCATCCTCATGGCTCTACAGGTTTATTTACAAAAATTTATAAGACTGAAAATCATTTCTATTCAATTGAATGGGTTTTTTTCCTGCAAAAAGAGGGACAACAGTGGCCCCACTGCACAAATTCGTACGTGAAAAAAATAAAGAAAAGATATGTTTACATTAATTACATACATAAATTGTGAATGTAGGCTGTACCCCTACAGTATGATGCCACTATAGTGTCCCCACACACGACACTTCCATTGACTTATGCAGTATGGTGCCCCAACACAGTACGAAAGCCCCACAGTGCATTCCCCCTACAGTATGATGCCCCCTATAGTGCTACCTGGCACATGATGCCCTACATTGCCCCTATACAGTATGATTCCCCCATAGTGCTTTCTCCTTACAGTATAATGCCCTCTATAGTGCTACCTGGCACATGATGCCCTACATTGCCCCTATACAGAATGATGCCCCCATAGTGCCCACTGACGCATGATGCCCTACATTGTCCCTTTACAGTAAGATGCACTCACAGTACTTTCTCCCTACAGTATGATTCCACCATAGTGCTACCTGGCACATGATGCCCTACATTGCCCCTATACAGTATGATGCCCCCATAGTGCTTTCTCCTTACAGTATAATGCCCCTTATAGTGCTACCTGGCACATGATGCCCTAATTTGCCCCTATACAGTATGATGCCCCATTGCGCTTTCTCCTTACAGTATAATGCCCCCTATAGTGCTACCTGGCACATGATACCCTACATTGCCCCTATACAGAATGATGCCCCCATAGTGCCCGCCCACTGATGCATGATGCCCTACATTGCCCCTATACAGTGTGACTCCCTCACAGTACTTTCTCCCTACAGTATGATTCCACCATAGTGCTACCTGGCACATGATGCCCTACATTGCCCCTATACAGTATGATGCCCCCATAGTGCTTTTTCCCTACAGTATGATTCCCCCCATAGTGCTACCTGTCACATGATGCCCTACATGGCCCCTATACAGTATGATGTCCCCATAGTGCTTTCTCCCTGCATTATGATTTCCACCATAGTACTACCTGGCACATGATGCCGTACATTGCCCCTATACAGTATGATGTCCCCATAGTGCTTTC
Source organism: Ranitomeya variabilis (assembly GCF_051348905.1). Classification (NCBI taxonomy): domain Eukaryota; kingdom Metazoa; phylum Chordata; class Amphibia; order Anura; family Dendrobatidae; genus Ranitomeya; species Ranitomeya variabilis. The sequence goes on from NC_135233.1 coordinate 466,004,626, forward strand.
TCCCTGCATTATGATTCCCCCCCATAGTGCTACCTGGCACATGATGCCGTACATTGCCCCTATACAGTATGATGTCCCCATAGTGCTTTCTCCCTGCATTATGATTCCCCCCCATAGTACTACCTGGCACATGATGCCCTACATTGCCCCTATACAGTATGATGTCCCCATAGTGCTTTCTCCCTGCATTATGATTCCCCCCCCCCATAGTACTACCTGGCACATGATGCCCTACATTGCCCCTATACAGTATGATGTCCCCATAGTGCTTTCTCCCTGCATTATGATTCCCCCCATAGTGCTACCTGGCACATGATGCCCTACATTGCCCCTATACAGAATGATGCCCCCATAGTGCCCGCCCACTGATGCATGATGCCCTACATTGCCCCTATACAGTATGACGCCCTCACAGTACTTTCTCCCTACAGTATGATTCCACCATAGTGCTACCTGGCACATGATGCCCTACATTGCCCCTATACAGTATGATGCCCCCATAGTGCTTTTTCCCTACAGTATGATTCCCCCCATAGTGCTACCTGGCACATGATGCCCTACATTGCCCTTTACAGTATGATGTCCCCTCAGTGCTTTTTCCCTACAGTATGATTCCCCCCATAGTACTACCTGGCACATGATGCCGTACATTGCCCCTATACAGTATGATGTCCCCATAGTGCTTTCTCCCTACAGTATGATGCCCCCATATTGCCCCCTCATACATGATGCCCTACATTGCCCATATACATTATGATGCCCCCAAAGTGCATTTCCCCCACAGTCTGATTCAGTATAGATGCACCCAACACAGTATGATGCCCCCAACGCTGATGACATTATAGTGCCTCAAGACAGTATGATGCCCCTATAGTGCCCACATCACACATGATACTTCCAGTGAATAACACAGTATGATGTCCCCACAGCGCCCTAACACAGTATGATAGCCACACAGGACATTCAGTATGAATTCAGGGTTTCCAAGTGTAAATAAAAAATATGTTTTTTGTTTCTTGAAGAAGTGAATTACACTTTGAAAAGCGTAAAAAAATAAAAGAAAACGTAATTTTACATTATATCTGGCACTTGACGTTTCTTCATTAGCCAGCAGCACAGATATAGAACATGAACTTTCCGTTTTTTTTTAATCTCTGTAATGTTAACATGGAAACTCTATTATCCCCGGTAACTATGGCCATATTATCCCCTGTAACTATGGCCATATTATCCCCTGTAACCTATGGCCAATATGTTCATCCCAGTTACAGATTAAAACAGTTATTTAAAAAAATAAATTGAAAGATAAAATTTCTCCTTTTTGTCTTTGTGTGTTTATTTTGGTCATAGAGATGTTATCTGTAAAGGAAATGTCTGATAGAATAGAGGACTTTCTCATAGTTCTATATTCTAGATCGCAATATTGTACAGTTTTGAAAAATGTAATCTTCAGATTGACGGGTTATTACGGCAAAACCGTGTATTTCACAGGATAAATCTCCCCAGTTTTATATCCTTTAGTGATATATAACCTAGACCAGACCTTTCCTTTTATATAATCGTAAATTACCATTCCTACCCAGGGAAATTGTTTTCTTTTAGATTTTAATTTACATAAGAAACATTTGTAACATGTCAAATCTGATAAAGGATACATCAATTAAATCTGCAGGAAGCAGAAGGGCAGAGCGGATAGGAAAGGCTTACATGTGGCCTGTGCAACCCCACTTAGTCGGATGCAAGGAATTCCATATTATTTCTTCTGGTCTCGTGTGGTTTGGGACTTAAATGCCTAACATTGAATCTGCAGCTGCATCCACATAACCCAAGCCAAAAAAATAAAAATAAAAAGATAAAAAAGTAAATAAGTTAACTGGGTCTCAATTTGCAAGCTGCTTTAATTTCCCTCGGCATGCATAATTATTTATGAGCAGTGTAGATTAAATATGGCATTTCTGTTTGCTCTCAAGGGTTATAGGACACCAGTTCTAAGGAGTGAAAGTCTTGTTTGTTGCTTATTATTTTACCAGCTTGATAAATGTTTTTGACTGTTATTAGATACACTTGTGCATGTCACTCAGGCTAAAATGCGTTGCCCAAGTGATCTCTACTGGTCGCAGCATCTGTATCCAAAAAATTATATATTGAACGTTTTACTGCATGATTAAATAAATTCCATGCAAATTGATATGTGTACATGTTTAGTAAAAAAAATCTGCTGCAAAAACCAAAGTGTTGGCAGGAAAAACACTCCGTAAAATACGCAGGTGCTTGCATTCATTTTTTATACATTTTTACTCACATTTTTTTGTATTCATTTGAATGGGTGAAAAATAATGAAAGAATTTGCATGGTGCAGATTTGAAAAGAAAAAAAAGTTTTTATAGATTAAATCTGCAAGGAAATATAACAAAAATCTCCATTTGCACGATATTTCAGAAATATAATATACTTTGCTGTAACTGTAGAACACTACATTTCTTTTCCTTGAGAAAATCATGCAAGAAAGAATATGGCAATAATGCAATGTATGAACAATCCCATATACTGTATTATGCATCTCGCAGGGGCTTTGGTGCAGGTCTTCAGCAATCCAAGAGTGTTAAAGGGGATGTCTGGTCCAATTTGATATGTCTACAGTCGCTCTGTGTGACTGCAGACTTTTAAATTCCCCCAGTGCACGCAGACCTATCGATTTGGACCGGACAACCATTTAAGGATAGATATAATTTTTTATCTTTTAGTTATTTATTTATTTTTTCATTGGCTGATTTTGCAATAAATACAGAAAATGGGAGCACAATGTTTGATGAATTTGTGCTTATTTTTTGTCACTTTTAAAAAATATTTGCACTTTTTTTTTTTTTTTTTAATAAAACATTGCATGATACCCCAAATAACCCTTAAAATGTTGCATGCTAGTCTTTAACTTCGCAAAAAAAGATAGATTTGGTGCTCCACTAGGGTACTGGAGTAAAATTGTTTTTTCTTTTGTGACATTTTGAAAAGTCACAAATGATGAATTGGCCAAAAGCATCTGGCTACCCAAACCCGTAATGCCAAAAATATTCAAAAGCAATGAGAAAAGCAATCGGTGAGATTCAGAGCAGGTCCTATTCTGTTTTGATTTGCAGTCCAGACTTTCCCTTTAAAGGCTATGGGGATCTGATTAATAAAAAAAGAAAAAAAGATGAAAAACAGAAGACATACTTGGTACTTCAGTGTTTTAACCATGTTTCATCTATCTTTAACTGATTCATTGCCAAGAGACTATGGTTGAAAATGTTCAGACAGTTCACTTCCTTTAGTTCATGGGTGTGGCTTTATATAGTTTCCCCAGGCTGGTATTTCCTGCTGGTGATAGTCTCATTTTGATGTCCAGCCATACTGCTGTAGTTTAAGCTAGTCAGTGAAAGACCAGCTAGGGTTTATCTCTTTGCTTATGTTCTTTTCCCTTCTGTAGGTAATCAACACTGTGTTCTGTCCTCCGGTTCTTTAGGAGGCACGTGAAGCACTAGGCGGGCTTTCAGGTATTATAGGTCCCAGTTGCCATCTTGTGGACTGTAGTTAGGGCTATCTTGGCTCACGCAGATATCATTACGGGCTGCGGGGTCAGGATCTTTAGTCTGTACAGGAACATGCAGAGTCAGTTGCAGTTTTGCATATTGGTTGTCCTCTTAGGCTAAGTTCACATGTCCGGTAAACATCAATGTGAAATGGATCCAGCCCCAATCCGTTATATTAAGGCTATGTTCACACAGCGTTTAAGCATTCAGTGGCTTCATTGTGGCTTATGTTCAAAGCCCTCAAAACTGACTTCAGGTGTATGCACTTACTATTGACTATAATGATGCAGACGGAGTCCGTGTGCTCTGTCAGTCACCATTTTAGCCATATACGCGTAGATGAGGCAGGCAGCAAGACGTAGTTGGCTAATAGTTGAAAATGTTGACCGACAGGGCATATTGCAGTGCATCATGAGCTACTTGAATATACAGTTAGGTCCATATATATTTGGACAGAGACAACATTTTTCTAATTTTGATTATAGATATTACCACAATGAATTTTAGACAAAACAATTCAGATGCAGTTGAAGTTCAGACTTTCAGCTTTCATTTGAGGGTATCCACATTAAAATTGGATGAAGGGTTTAGGAGTTTCAGCTCCTTAACATGTGCCACCCTGTTTTTAAAGGGACCAAAAGTAATTGGACAGATTAAATAATTTTAAATAAAATGCCCATTTTTAGTACTTGGTTGAAAACCCTTTGTTGGCAATGACTGCCTGAAGTCTTGAACTCATGGACATCACCAGATGCTGTTTCCTCCTTTTTGATGCTCTGCCAGGCCTTCACTGCGGTGGTTTTCAGTTGCTGTTTGTTTGTGGGCCTTTCTGTCTGAAGTTTAGTCTTTAACAAGTGAAATGCATGCTCAATTGGGTTGAGATCAGGTAACTGTCTTGGCCATTCAAGAATATTCCACTTCTTTGCTTTAATAAACTCCAGGGTTGCTTTGGCTTTATGTTTTGGGTCATTGTCCATCTGTAGTATGAAACGACGACCAATCAGTTTGGCTGCATTTGGCTGGATCTGAGCACACAGTATGGCTCTGAATACCTCAGAATTCATTCGGGTGCTTCTGTCCTGTGTCACATCATCAATAAACACTAGTGACCCAGTGCCACTGGCAGCCATGCATGCCCAAGCCCTCACACTGCCTCCGCCGTGTTTTACAGATGATGTGGTATGCTTTGGATCATGAGCTGTACCACGCCTTCGCCATACTTTTCTCTTTCCATCATTCTGGTAGAGGTGGATCTTGGTTTCATCTGTCCAAAGAATGTTCTTCCAGAACTGTGCTGGCTTTTTTAGATGTTTTTTAGCAAAGTCCAGTCTAGCCTTTTTATTCTTGATGCTTATGAGTGGCTTGCACCGTGCAGTGAACCCTCTGTAGTTACTTTCATGCAGTCTTCTCTTTATGGTAGATTTGGATATTGATACGCCAACCTCCTGGAGAGTGTTGTTCACTTGGTTGGCTGTTGTGAAGGGGTTTCTCTTCACCATGGAGATTATTCTGCGATCATCCACCACTGTTGTCTTCCGTGGGCGCCCAGGTCTTTTTGCATTAATGAGTTCACCAGTGCTTTCTTTCTTTCTCAGGATGTACCAAACTGTAGATTTTGCCACTCCTAATATTGTAGCAATTTCTCGGATGGGTTTTTTCTGTTTTCGCAGCTTAAGGATGGCTTGTTTCATCTGCATGGAGAGCTCCTTTGACCGCATGTTTACTTCACAGCAAAACCTTCCAAATGCAAGCACCACACCTCAAATCAACTGCAGGCCTTTTATCTACTTAATTGAGAATGACATAACAAAGGGATTGCCCACACCTGTCCATGAAATAGCCTTGGAGTCAATTGTCCAATTACTTTTGGTCCCTTTAAAAAACAGGGTGGCACATGTTAAGGCGCTGAAACTCCTAAACCCTTCATCCAATTTTAATGTGGATACCCTCAAATGGAAGCTGAAAGTCTGAACTTCAACTGCATCTGAATTGTTTTGCTTAAAATTCATTGTGGTAATGTCTATAACCAAAATTAGAAAAATGTTGTCTCTGTCCAAATATATATGGACCTAACTGTATGCTCAAATGCTTTGTGTACATAGCCTAAGAGAATAAAAAAAGTTACGGAGGCACAACTTTTTTTTTGTCCAGCTTTAAAACCAGATTGCAACTGGATCCATTTTCTTCTTAACATTAAAGTCTATGGAATATGGAAAAGATTGTTCATATATTTGAAACCTGTTTTTGTTTTTTTTTGCTTACTGGATGCGTTTCAAATGTTTAAAAATCATCCTTTTCAAACTTATCCAGTAAGCAAAAAAAAAAATAAAAATTTACATAGACTGCAATGTAAAAAAAAACTAAAATCCAGTTGCAATCCTTTTTTTTTGTTTGTTTGTTTTTTTTTAAGGTTGCACAGTTGATGGAGCGGGCGAAAACACCTGGAATGACTAAACTTTGCCCATAAAGCAGAAGACAAAAAACAAACTAAACAGGCGAGCACATGTAAAAACTAAACTTCAAAAAAGGCGCAAATAGTGAATTGGTTGCAAACAAAAAGTGTGAAACACACAAAATGTACCTAAAACAGGCACAAAGTCAGTGATGATTTTGAGCTTATTTGTATATACTGGTATGTGCATGTATACCTTATCTGGTAGAAATGTTGACTTTGAGTATACTGTACTTCTGCACATCTGTATCTGTTCTTGTCCTCCATGTTCGTTGTTTACATGGTGCTTCTACAATTACGATTCTTCTGACATCTCTGTGCTATAGGGGTTTCCTGCTTTTCATCATTCTCTGAACAGTGCTATAACAAAAGAAAACAATGAAACATCCATAAAGGGGAGATTCACCAGAGTCACTCCATTAAAAATCCATCTAATGGTTGTCAGATGTAGATCACAACACTATGGATTGCCTCCAGGTCATCTGCCGATGCCTCAGCTGGGCATTAATCTGGAGCTCTGACATTCAGTAGAAACAGGTGAACATCGCTTCAGTGGGATCCCAGCTAAGAACTAATGGTGGAGATTGGAGGGTTTTTTTTTTAGCAAAATGTGGAAGAATTCCTTTAATTAATGTGCGATAGCCATGGATATTATTGTTATTATAATAATAATCTTTATTTATATAGCGCCAACATATTCCGCAGCGCTTTACAGTTTAACAGCTTCAAACACAACAGTCATAAGTAACAATGTTAACAATACAATAATTAAAGCAAAATAAGACGACCCTGCTCGTGAGAGCTTACAATCTACAATGAGGTGGGGGAGGTACAAGGTACAGGTGTGTATTTACAATGATGAATTTACAATGATGGTCCAGCCATCTTCAGGGGGTGGGGGATAGATGGAGATAGCGAATGGGCTACACACACAAACATAAAATGACTTTGATTAGTGAACGTGATAGGCCGCTCTGAACAATTGTGTTTTGAGGGAGCTCCTAAAACTATGCAAATTGTGGCTGGTCCTAATATCTTGGGGTAGAGCATTCCAGAGGATTGGTGCAGCACGGGAGAAGTCTTGGAGTCGGGAGTGGGAGGTACAGATTAGTGCAGAGGTTAGTCGAAAGTCGTTTGCAGAGCGCAGCGGTCGGTTAGGCCGATATGAGGGAGGAGATGTAAGGGGGTGCTGCACTGTGGAGAGCTTTGTGGGTGAGAACAGGTACTTTGAATTGTATCCTGTAATGAATGGGCAGCCAGTGTAATGACTGGCGAAGAGCGGACGCGTCCGAGTAACGATTAGCCAGATGGACAACCCTGGCTGCTGCATTAAGGATGGACTGGAGAGGGGAAAGTCGAGTCAGGGGGAGTCCAGTTAATAGAGCGTTGCAGTAGTCCAGGCGGGAGTGGATCAGGGCGACAGTGAGGGTTTTTGTTGTTTCTATAGTGAGAAAAGGGCGGATTCTAGAGATGTTCTTTAGGTGTAAGCGGCACTAGCGGGCAAGAGATTGTATGTGGGAGGTAAAGGAGAGATCAGAGTCAAACGTAACATGCAGACAGTGCGCATGCTGCCGGGGTGTTATTATGGTGCCACCAACAGAAAGGGAAATGTCAGATATAAGGAGGTTAGTAGATGGTGGGAGCAGAAGTTGTTCAGTTTTGGAGAGGTTGAGTTTCAGATAGAGAGCGGACATGATGTTGGAGACTGCAGACAGACAGTCAGTGGCGTTCTGTAGTACAGCGGGGGTAAGGTCAGGTAAGTTGTTATAACACAACTTATTTTTAATTTTTAAGTTTCAACTTTTTTTTTGTGTATTTACTTTTTTTATTTCCTTTACATAATATTGTGTACTCGTAAAGAATATTTATGTGTGTTCTAAATGTATATTTTTTTTTATTAAATGCAGTCATAGAGATTAACATATACCAAACTTCTACTGATGAAGTTGACTCTAATATTCTTAGCTGATGCATCAAAAGTCAGAACACTTTTTTAAGGAGATAAGTTTTACTCATGTGAATATTTAGGGATGGAAGAGAGCCTTTGCCCCAGCTAGCATTTCACCCGTTATCAGGAAGAGGTTTGTGGCAAATACCTCTGCGTCTTCATCTTGAAGCTACCAAATATCTTAGGTCATGTGGTTACTTGGCACGTAAGAATGGTTCACTCTGTGTCAGCCATGTTGCCAATCACACAGTGTTCCTTTGTGCAAAGGCTCTGCTCAACTTACTATGGTAACCCCAGCCGACTTGCTCAGTGCTGACCTTGGCATTCATCTATATAGTTTGCCATTCTGGTGTTATAACCACTGGGTGTCCTGCCGATAAAGGTTGCCATCCTAGTCATGGTCTGACTGGTGCTGCGACCAAAACACGGCATGACTGATGACTGCAGTTAAAATCTGTGGCCCTTGCCAAACCATGGGCGAGGGGGGTTTCGGTCCCGGCAATAGCAGGATTGTTTGGTTTACAAATCCCACAGTTTGGCAGTCACTGCAGCTGAAACCTTGGTCACCCCACGATTTTATGGGCACTCAAGCTTGTGCACCAGGTAAACATGACCCATGTGCCCAGTGGTGTCACCTAAACCTCGTGGGCCCCAATGCAAAATCGCCATCAGGACCCCTCTATACCACAGGTCTGTGATAGTTTGGTCTTCCGATATGAGCCAAAAGGATTTTTGTTCCCCTCTACAACCCCTGCACTCACTGTAGTTAAGCCCCTGCATTTGCCAAAGTTTGCCTGCACCTGTCCTAGATCTTTCTCATATTTTGTGGTACCAAGTTACCCGCGTCTACATGAATTGGCCAGTTTGTTACGAGCACTGGATTAAAATAAAATTAACGAACCCTATGGAATGGAAAGGAGGTGATTGATATGAATCTATCTCATTTTTTCAATATTTTTATAGAACCAAATCGCACAATTTAGCAGATCGCTGTGATTGTGCCTTCCAACATTCACATTTTTGCACAGAGCTGGAGAAGAACAGAATATAGACAGATAGAAATAGAATGTATCCAAGGAACAGAAAGCCTGCAGATTGGAAACTGCACTATGAAAAAAAAAAAAACATTTATGTGGGAAGTGGTTTAATTTTAGTTTAATTGTTTCTAATTGTACAACATTCTCGTTCTTCTTTGTGCAGTATTTCTGTACCAATTAGATATTGCATTTTCTTCCCAATCCACGCTAATGTGTTTTTTATTTATTTATTTTTCCTTCTCCTTTTGCCTTTTGCAAATGTATCATTTCCTAAGTACACACGAGTTGTCGTAATGATGCTGTATACTGTGCAGCGGGCATGTTGCTCTATGTAAGGCTGAACATGGCACTTTGTGTCATGCTGGGTTCTTGTGCTTTGGTAATGAAAGTTTAATGTTCCCGAGTATCTGTTTGCACTGGTTGTATAAAGATGTCGTGAGTCTCCCTGCATTTTAAAGCTTGGACGATACTGGGTACTGCTTTCTTCAAACACCATAGCACGGCCCCTGACTGGAAGGGCAACGTTGTGCTTCTGCTGCCATTCTCCATATACAAAGTGACTCACATGGGTGAAGGTTAATTAATTCAGACCAGACTTGTGCAAAATAAAACACCATTACCAGCTAATGCAATTAGCAGTCGGTGTCTTCAGATTTCCATCACCATCTTCCGCCTAAACTCGTCGCGCTTTGACAGGTTGGCTGCTGCCTTGAGGAATAGTCTAGTAATTTTGCAGCTCAGACGTACAAGGGTTCTGGCATTAAATATTACATTATGAAGAGCTTAGAAGCTTTGTAAAGAGAAAAGTATCGTTCTGTACTAAAGTCAAGCTCCCACCATGTGTTCTGTGCCGCAGACTGCTCTTCGTGCAACTTGTAAGGAATATTGTCAGTGGGTCTAAAGATAGCTAAGCACAGAAATAATTGTACAAATGTAACTCCAAGTGAGAAACTCCCAGCCTGTGGTACCAATACATCTGTGTCTGCTGACATCTTCTCAGTGGTTAGATTTTAAAAATATGGACAAAGAACATAAAATATGTTTTAAGTGTAATACTAATTAAAAATCTGTTTCTTACGGCTTGGAGGATCGTTGCTGAAGATGCTCATTTTCCCTAGCTATTACCTGCTTGTTCAGGCATCATCTTTTTAAAGTGCACCTGAAATGAAAGTAGTAATAATAATACTACGCTGCCATGATCAGATAACACCCGGACCAATGTTATTCTATGGGGAAGTGCTGTCCAGCGTTTTTCTCTGGTACCGATTCGACATTTGCATCGAAAATCAGGTGGCAATCACCCATTCAAGTGTATCGGTGCAAGTAAAAAATTGGACTGCACTCGAATGACATCTGAATGCAGTCCGATTTCCACTGATTCACAGAATGGTGACATTTTGTGTTCCTTTTTCTCACCACCTGTGTTATGATTCTTTCTTCCCAGAGAACTGGATCTCACTACGCTGATACTCTGATCAGAGTTCGGATTGAGTGTCAGTAACATAATCTATCCTGTTCTTTTGCATGAGAGAAGCTCTGGACGTGTAACCCTAGCCTTAAAGTGTATTGTAAATTAAGAGTAGGATGTCGTCCCTTGGTTGCTTTACCTTGGCTGGATCCAGCTTTCCTTTCTAATTTCTGCTCTCACCGAACCATCATGCTAGTGCTGCATTTTCGTTTAGGAATGACACTCTCTCATTCCATCTTTTTCCCTCTCGATTAGTAACTAGTGATGAGCGAGTATACTCGTTGCTCGGGTTTTCCCAAGCACGCTCGGGTGGTCTCAGAGTATTTGTGACTGCTCGGAGATTTAGTTTCCATTGCTGCAGCTGAATGATTTACCGCTACTAGCCAGCTTGATTACATGTGGGGATTCCCTAGCAACCAGGCAACCCACATATGTACTCAGCCTGGCTAGTAGCCGTAAATCATTCAGCTATGAAAGTTGCAAATACTTGGAGACCACCCGAGCGTGCTCAGGAAAACCTCAGCAACGAGTACATTCTCTCATCACTATTAGTAACTTAACTGACTGGTAATCTTCAACCAACTTTCTTACTGTTTAGTATCTTTACCCTTTAGAACAGCGGAGTGAATGGGCTGGCTTTGTTACTTCCTCTTCTACTTACCAACCAGTTGAGAATTTTCTCCATTTGCAATAATAATAATAATCTTTATTATTATATAGTTCTAACATATCGTGCAGCGCTTTACAGTTTGCACACATTATCATCGCTTTCCCTGATGGGGCTCACAATCTAAATTCCCTATCAGTATGTCTTTGGAATGTGGGAGGAAACCGGAGAACCCGGAGGAAACCCACGCAAACACGGTGAGAACATACAAACTGCTTGCAGATGTTGTCCAAGGTGGGATTAGAACCCAGGACTCCAGCGCTGCAAGGCTGCAGTGCTATCCACTGAGCCACCGTGCTACCCATACTACTATGCTTAGGCTCAGGCATAGTGTGTTTTTTCCGTCCCCTCTTCCTCCACCCCACCTATACCTACCTAATCTATTCTTCAGTTGCTGCAGGATTTTGACCACAGCTTAAAGAGGTTGTCCACTACTTTTACATTGACGGCCTATCTTTATGATAGGTCATCATTGTGTGATCTGCCGGTGTCAGGCACCCGGCACCCCTGCCGATCACCTGTTATCGGTGGCGGCGGCCACTGGCCGGGAGTACTTACTTAAGAGCTGGTAGTCTACTGGTAGTAGCCGCCGCAGGGTACTACACATCTGCCTCCTATACAAATCAATAGGATGCAGATGTACAGTAACAAGCCCCAACTGTTGTGAATTAGACTTTTTGGCTCCCTCTTGTGGTTACTTGTGATATGACTCTGGGATTGTCTTTCCTCAGTTTGGCACCCACCTGGGTCGTTAGTCCAGGGGTGTTGCTATATAAACTTCCTGGATCCTTAGTCCAGTGCCTGGCATCGTTGTAATCAGATCCTTTCTGTTTGCTCCTGTCTGCTGGTCCCGGTTCGTGCAAAATTAAGCTAAGTCCTGCTTCTTTGTTTTTTGGCTATTTGCTTTGCTCTTATTTTTGTCCAGCTTGTACTAAATGTGATTCCTGACTTTGCTGGAAGCTCTAGGGGGCTGGTGTTCTCCCCCCGGGCCGTTAGACGGTTCGGGGGTTCTTGAATATCCAGCGTGGATATTTTGATAGGGTTTTTGCTGACCATATAAGTCATCTTACTATATTCTGCTATTAGCTAGTGGGCCTCTCTTTGCTAAATACCTAGCTCATTCTTACGTTTGTCTTTTCCTCTTACCTCACTCACCGTTATTATTTGTTGGGGGCTTGTATCCAACTTTTGGGGTCTTTCCTCTGGAGGCAAGAAAGGTCTTTCTTTTCCCTTCTAGGGTTAGTTAGTTCTCCGGCTGGCGCGAGACGTCTAGAACCAACGTAGGCACGTTCCCCGGCTGCTGCTATTTGTGGTGCTAGGATTAGATATATGGTCAGCTCAGTTACCACTGCCCTATGAGCTGGTTTTTGATGTTTGCAGACTTAGTAATTATTTCTGAGACCCTCTGCCATTGGGGTCATAACACCCAACCACAAGTAAATGGAAAGCTCCACAATCAAGTACTCCTGGCGAGCGGCCACTGCCACCAATAACAGCTGATCGGCGGGAATGCCATATCCTGGTTGATCAGACATTGATGACCTATCTTAAGGATACGCCATTGATGTAAAAGTAAAGGACAACCTCTTTGACTCTCACCTGATCAGTCAATTGCTCCGAATCATCATTGCCTCCGTGCCTGTTTTTGTCTAGCTTTATGTATTTTGCACCTTTTTTTTTTTTTTTTTTTTTTACGCCCAATTCATTATTCTATTTGCATCTTTTTTGTAGTCTGTTTTATATGTGCTTACTATGGTTGATCGAATAGCTTCGGATAAGTGCTTATTAGTGATGAGCGAGTATACTCGTTGCTCCGGTTTTTCCCAAGCACGCTTGGGTGACTTCCGAGTATTTGTGACTGCTCGGAGATTTAGTTTTCATCGAGGCAGTTCAATGATTTAGAGCTACTAGCCAGGCTGAGTACATGTGGGGATTCCCTAGCAACCAGGCAACCCCCACATGTACTCAGGCTGGGTAGTAGCTGTAAATCATTCAATTGCCTCAATGAAAAATAAATCTCCGAGCAGTCATAAATACTCGGAGGTCACCCGAGCCTGCTTGGGAAAAACCGGAGCAACGAGTACACTCGCTCATCACTAGTGCTTATTTGAATAGCTATGGCGCTTCATTGGTAACCTGGATGCCTGGAGCGCTCCTGATAATCAGCTGTTCAGGATACCCTGTTTGTTTGGCCCTCCATACATGTGTTGTGATTGTCACACAGCCGCGACATGCTGCTGTGGCGCTGAACAGCTGATTATTGGGAACGCTCCAGGTATCCAGGTTCCCGAGGCAGCTATTCGGGAAGCGCTATAGCTATTCGGATAAGCACTTATCCGAAGCAATTCGATCAACCCTAGTGTGACCTGTTATTTTGTCTTTTTTTCCCCTCTTTGTTGGCAGAGTTTAGCAATTCCAAATGTTTTGCCTGGTTCATCCATTGTGACTTTTAACTCCACTCCAGTCCCCACCTGGTGTATTTTTGAGTATGCCAGTATTTTGCTGCAATTTTTGTGCCATTTTGCAACCTTTGCCACCCAAAGCAGCAACTAATACCAAAAGACAAAAAATGAAAGTGACTTAAAAAAAAAACAAAACACGCAAATAGTGAATCAGGAATATAAGCTCCTTTCCTGATGGTATAGGGTCTTTTCTAAGCTATCAGGGTCATCCAGCTCATCTTACCCAGGTTGCCATCCTCCTCCTACCCAGGTTGCCATCCCCCTCTTCCTACCCTGGGTGTCATTGCCCTCTTCCTACCTAGGGTGCCATCACCCTCCTTCTATCCCAGGGGGCATCTACTTCTTTCTACCCAGGGGGCATCTACCTCTTTCATCCTATGGAAGCATCTATCTCTTCCAACCCAGGAGGCATCTACCTCTTCCTACGCAGGGAGGCATCTAGCTCTTCCTACCTAGTGGGCCATCCACCTCTTCCTACCCAGGGGGCCATCCACCTCTTCCTCCTACTCAAGGGACCGACCACCTCTTCCTACCCTGGGGGCCATCCACCTCTTCCTAGCCAGGGGGCTATCCACCTCTTCCTACCCAGGGGGCCATCCACCTCTTCCTCCTACTCAAGGGACCGAACACCTGTTCCTACCCTGGGGGCCATCCACCTCTTCCAACTCAGAGGTCCATCTACGTCTTCCTACCCAGGGGTCCATCCACAGCTTCCTACCCAGGGGTTCATCCACGTCTTGCTACCCAGGGGTCCATCCACGTCTTGCTACCCAGGGGTCCATCCATGTCTTGCTACCCAGGGGTCCATCCACATCTTCCTACCCAGGGGTCCATCCACATCTTCCTACCCAGGGGTCCAAACAAGTCTTCCTACCCAGGGGTCCATACAAGTCTTACCCAGGGGTCCATACAAGTCTTCCTACCCAGGGGTCCATACAAGTCTTCCTACCCAGGGGTCCATACAAATCTTCCTACCCAGGGGTCCATCCATGTCTTCCTACCCAGGGGTCCATCCACATCTTCCTACCCAGGGGTCCAAACAAGTCTTCCTACCCAGGGGTCCATACAAGTCTTCTTACCCAGGGGTCCATACAAGCCTTCCTACCCAGGGGTCCATACAAGTCTTCCTACCCAGGGGTCCATACAAATCTTCCTACCCAGGGGTCCATACAAGTCTTCCTACCCAGGGGTCCATACAAATCTTCCTACCCAGGGGTCCATACAAGTCTTCCTACCCAGGAGTCCATACAAGTCTTCCTACCCAGGGGTTCATCCACCTCCTCCTACCCAGGAGGCCATCCACCTCTTCCTATTCCCATTTTGTATTTATGCTCTATTTCCATGACACTGCGTCGGTCACTTCTCTGCTGTGATGTCATTGCCACCTGTCGGCTACTTGTGTGTAATTAAAGAGTTATTTAAAAAATAAAATGAACAGAAGGAGCTATGGGGATGACTTTCTGCAGTCATTTATCACCCCCATTAATATAAATACTTCCACAAACTCCTACTTTAGCCCAGCATAATTTCTCCTTCTTGGCTTGCGCTATCGCTCCGTATAATCTCTCTGTGTTTGTCTTCATTTTCTAGCCTCACTAATGTAAATATTTTACTCCCGTTTTACCAGTGAAGAAGCCACAATGCTCCTGAGGTCTCTCTGTCAGCAAAAAGGATTAATTGTGGTGGCCTAATTTAGCAAAGCAGTGCAAGTGTTCACCACATTTCTTGTCTCTCATTACTCAGGATCGCTTTGTATTCGCTTGGGCCATGCTTTAAAGAATGCCCCTTTTCCCATTTCTTCTAATCACTGAACTATAAGAGTAGATTAAAAATGCAATGTAAATAAGACCATGAGGTACCAGGTGTTTAAATTAATCGTTTCCATGCTTCGTCTCTAATCCCTACTTTTTCTTTTGTGAATGTTTAAAGGGCAGCTACATCTGTTTTACATTCTTCACTTTTTTTATCTGTTCTAAAAGCAGACACAACAAGAACCCACAAAGTCCCCTTAATAATCAGGGAAGTCTCCTTGCTTCTGCTTCCATCAGTTATGCAGTGGATCCATTTTTGTTAGTGATTTCATTTAAAGGGAGCCTGTAAATTAGATTCATGCTGTCCGACCCATGGGCAACAAGAATCATAACCCAGCAGCACAATTGCAGCCAGGTATGTTTGTCCCTGAAAAGCTTTTGCTTTTTGGGAAAACATGGTCCTTGACTGTGACTATAGGGAGAGGTGAGATTGGTTTTGCCTAGCGGGCAAGCCTCTCCTCGTGTCTGTCTAGTTGATTGACAGGTCTCTTCAGCACTTGTGCAGATGACCATTGTTTCAGTCCGAGTGCAATCTTTCAAAACATTGGATCGCACACAGACCAGTGTTATTCAATTAGTCCACATGTTCAAGTGGCTGGAGGAAAAAAAATTGCAGTATGCAAGATCAAATAATCGGATGACACTCATCCATTCATGTCTATTGGTCCGTGGAAAACATAGGACCGCACTCAGAAGACACCAGAGAGTGGTCAAGTTTTCATCTACAGACTGAATGGAGGAGACGGAGAAACTTTTTATAATTCTCCATGTCCGAGAAAACCGGTTCCCATTCTGATCAAAAAGTGTGAGTAGCATAATTGGACCGGTTTTCTCCTATAACGAATATATCATCATCTGCACTTGCACTTATATGTATACATTGGGATAAAAATTTAAATCAGAGTGATTGAACAGGGAGTCCCCGGTTGGCTCTTGAAACTGTTTTCTGTGAAAAACTGCAGGAATTGATATAAAAATGTACCTATCTGCATCTGTGCAGCCCAAGTCTCATTCATGATGCCTGCAGTTTGGGCAGCCTGAATCACAGGTTCCCTTTAAAAAAAGAACTCAGACAAATTTGTCAAAATGCAAGTGTGATGGAATCCTTAAAAGTTTAAATTGAATTTAATACTGAATTAAATTAAAAAAAGAAAGCTATAAGATTGTGAAGATGCAAAATATAAAGATTTAAGAAAAGTGTTTTTTTTTTTATTTTTTTGGTCTGGCTGATTTAAAAAGTATCAAATATCCTGTTATATTCCTAAAGCAATGCAGGGTGATTAATAAAGATTAATTGGGTTTCAAAGAGGTATATTTCAAAAGGTATTACATGCACAATAGTGAATGGCACATGATGTCGAACATACACTCTCCAAGTTTAGCACATATTATGTGTCCTCCTGTTGTCACATGACACACATCTATGCGGTATCCAGTTCGACCCAAACACGCTGCAGCATGCCCCCGTCAGTGGTCATTAGAGCAGTGGTAAGTGGGTCTCGGAACCCATCCAGTGTTCCGGGCAAAGACGGCAAGTAAATAATGTCTTTGACGTACCCCTAAAGGAAGAAGTCACACACTATCAGAACGGGAGACCTGGGGGTCCCTCTGAAGAGTGCCAAGTCAACACCAGTACATCACCCAATCCCCCGGTTTGGGAGTTCCTCATTGAGATCGCGACGCACCTCTGAATGGCAGTGGGGTGGAGCTCCGCCTTGTTGGAAAATGAAGTTTCTGGAATCAGTTGTCAGTTGTGGTATGATTTCTGGCGCCGTCGCAGAATCTTCCAAAGAGTCAGCTGAGGAATGCCAGGTTCACGACTTGCGCAACGTGTTGATTTCTGTGGGTTTTGTGCAAAGGTCTTCTTGAGCCCTCTCCACTGCTTCACCTGTAACACCTTGTTCATCTGAGGCTTTTACGTTTGCAAAGGCATCCAGTGTCCTTAAATTGTCGATACCACTGCAAAATGCTCTGGTGACCAAGTGGGTCACTTTCATAAAGTCTTCGGAATGCTCGCTGCACAGTAACAATTGATTTCCACTTCTCATACTCGAAAACACAAAGCGCTTTCTCCTGCATAGTCGTCATTTTGGGATCTGATGCCTCCCTGCAACCTGGTGAGTCACAGGCGAGTCTGAAAACGCGAGCTACAAATTCTGAGATGTGACCTTTCGATACTTTATTATTACGAGCGGATGAAATTTATATCTTTGCAGAAATATGAATGCAAAACCTGATGAATTTTTATTATAATCACCTTGTATTGTAACACCAATCACATAAGAAATAGGCAAAATGCCATCACTAAGAAATAAGGAAACGGAGCACCTTAGTACTGAAGGCTTCCTTACAGAAGTCTCCAGCCTTTTCTTGAAGCCACGTGTCACCCGCAGTTTTGCGTTACTGTTTTGCAGAATTGCACTACTGTTTGTATTCCTTTTGACAGATCTTGACATTATTATTATTTATTGTTATAGCGCCATTTATTCCATGGCGCTTTACATGTGAGGAGGGGTATACATAATAAAAACAAGTACAATAATCTTAAACAATACAAGTCACAACTGGTACAGGAGGAGAGAGGAACCTGCCCGCGAAGGCTCACAAACTACAAGGGATGGGTGAGAATAATGAAAAGAGGCTGTCACACAAGAGTCTTATTAGCCAGGTAAATACATCCTACACGTAACCTACAAGTGCTGCAGTCACACTGCAACCCGATGGTCTGGATCTAATTGCATAAAAATCAAGGTGATTTGTAAATTCCATACTAATTCCCAGAGGACGGCGTTTATGTATTCAGCACGCAGACGCCGTCATATCAGGACTCAGCAATTATGCAGACATTATTTACAAGACGTTAACGCGTGGATTATTAACGCATCAAGGGCAGTAAACAGAACACAACATTTTATATACCCAGCTCGAGCCGTCTTCTGATTGTGGGTAAAGTGCAACAGCCTCGAGTAATATAAGCGTGGCACCATTTAAAACCATTACACAAGCAATTAAAATGTATCGCTTCTGGATAAAAGGAAATGAATCACTAATAAGTAAGTTGTATAAGATTGCTATAGGCGGCTATGAAGGTTGCCTGGAAACTGGGAACAAACATAACGAGCATTAGATGTGTTCGTCAATGCCCTCTTCATTATACGTTTAGACATTTCAAGAATCGAGCAATTTGTTTCAATTAGGGGGATGGTAAAAAAAAAAAGTCCTGGATTTGATTCTGAAGAAGTACATTATGTATGGTCTTCCCATGTTTCCATGAATGTATTGATGTATTGAATCACAAAGTTGACTCTATTGCATATAGATGTGACTTTTTTTTACTTCTACACCAAGATATGTGGCACAAGGTGATAAAAAAGATAAAAAGGATTTTGGGATACTCTGTCTGTGGATGTTTATGCTGGTGGTGGACCAGTGGTTGTGATGCAGATTGCAAGACATGAAGGGTTTCGTTAGCATGTCACGCTAGTGCATTCAATTTTTAATTGCAAGAAATTGGGGCCCTGAAAAAGTTAGGGAAAAAAAACCCGCCACATAGGGCAAGTCTGTCAAACAGAGGCTGAATAAATAGTCAAAGTGAATAAAATATGGTAGAAGGGCTCACTTTGGGTGGTCAGATTATGACAGATGTAAAACTTGCAGCTAATTTTTCCTAAATCCCTAGAACATCAGTCGGGATATACTGAACCAGAAAATACAAATCTGAAGGAATCAGAGGAGTTAAAAAAAAAATGGAAAACTTGATTAAAAGTTCTATGGATTCTTCAGTCAGTTGTTTTTGTAAAAGAGAATATTTATTTGATTATAAAGCTAGAATCTTGTTACAGAGTATAATAAAAAAAAGTTGCTTAAAAAGTGTCAAACGTAAAGTTCCAAAAGGGCAAGGGGTTTTGGAGGTCAGGGTCCTCTTTATCAAGCCAACAGAAGTTCACTTTTTATCAAGTTTTCCTTTTTTATTTTTTGCTGATCTAATTTGTTCAAACTTTCTTTTTCTGGTTAACAAAATCTGTGTAAAGGTAAAGGTGGACACATCTCTGTGGACCTAGGAATCCAGTAGGTCGAATTAATGATTGAAAGCCTTTCCTGTATTAATGTGCATACAGACTGTCAATCACTAATCCGGCCACCCGCTGGACTCTTAAGCCCAGAGTTTGCAATTTAAAGGGGTTATTCCCATCTTAGACATTCATGACATATCTAAAGGGCATGCCATACATTTCTGAAAGATGCAGGTCCCACGTCTGAGACACGTATCTCAAGAATGAGACCCTGTGTCACATAACCAAGAATGAAGAGGTAGTCACTGATGATGAGCGAATGTCTTCAGATAAGGCGTTATCTGAGCATGCTCGGGTGCTAACTGAGTGACTTCGGCGTGCTCGAATAATATGTTTGAGTCCCTGTGGCTGCATGTCACGCATCTGTTAGGCAATTCCTGCATGTTTTGCGGCTGTCTAACAAACAGGAAATCTCTGCATGTGTTGCTGCTGTCTAACATTTGCGGGACATGCAGCTTCGGGGACTCGAACATATTATTCGAGCACGCCGAAGAGTCTCGGTTAGCACCCGAGCATGCTCAGATAACACCTTATCCCAGCACGTTTGCTCATCACTAGTGGTCACCCATGTGTAGCTCCTGTATGTCAGTTCTGAAAATTGCCGAGAATGAGATAGAAATGGATGCCGTCAAATGTTTATGGTATATCCTGTGCATTTATGTCCAAAGTAGGGCAACCCCTTTTAAGTGAATAAAATGCAATTTATATTGAATAATGCGTTACATCATACATATATTTTTTTATCCGTCTGTTCTATATAATATATTGTTAACAAATAAGACTGCTTATTCGACATGACAGGGTTAAGACAGGCTAAAAGACACACTTTATTAAAATCCGCCCAGTACAAAGAACAGATTATTTCCCTTCAATTGAAGGTTGATATTTTTCTCGCCTTGGAGGGATATTTTGTAATGCAGCCTGGACCATTTTCTTGCATAATGACATAAAAATAATAACATTCTGATGTTTCGAACTCCATATGAATGATCTACGGTTACCGACACGAATGGCAGCTGTTATTTATGTCAATAAAAAGGCTTTGTGTTCTCTAGTGCCACTAAGTCACAAATGTTTCCTCCATTTTTCATGTAACCATGATGATGCATGCAATTCTGCAATTTCCTTTTAGATTTTATCTCTATATAGTCTACAAAAAGCCCTAATTTGTTTTTGCTTTAATTTACACTATTTTTCACGGACACAATATTTAAACAAATTATTTTGTAAATTTTATTTTTTTGCAATACAAGGTCTTGCTGTCACCAGGACCAATTCACTAAGGTACAATCCTATTCAAGGTCGGAGCGCTCCACTTCTCTTTTCATATTCTCACTCTGTTCCGTTTGTGGTTTTCTCTCTTCTCAGCAGAGGGCAGTGTTATGGCGTAAGTGTCAGAGTAGCGAGTCGGTGAGATTCTGGTTTATGTGCTGTAAAGATGCCATCTTCATGTTATGTATGGGAGCGTAATAAATTCTCATGCTACAAATATGTTATGCATCAGGGATACTTTCTCATTGCTAGAATGTTACTTAGACAGCGGGGCTCATTTGGATATATTGGTAAGTTTGATAGTAGCTACTATGAACGCTGCTTCATGCAAGAAATTCTGCAATGAGTTGATGCAGATTTAAAAGTGAGAATAAAATCAAGAAATGGAGCAATAACTTCTGGTTAACAGTATTAGAACTTTTATTAACAGGCAGTGTTAGAAACATATATAAAACTTGTTAGGGTGGTAACTGCAACACGCAGGGTTGGACTGGCCCACCAGAAATCCAGAGAATCCACCGGTGGGCCCTGGATTCTCTTCCAGGAGAGTTCATAGTGCAAACCTTGCAGTTGCTATGAGGCTCTTGAGTGGGGGAGAAAGGTGGACCCTCAGAATCAATTCCTCCACCGGGCCCAATGTTCTTCAGTCTGACACTGGCAGCACATTCTGGTTGCACATGTAGTCCAGCTCCACCAGGATGGCACGTCCATATGTGCTCTCACAAGAAGCTTTGCTGTATTTCCCAGCACAGTCTCAAGAGCATGGATCAGATACCTGGACACAGGTCGTTGCGCGATGCCAGACAGTAGAACCAAGGACAACATCTGCAAGGAGTTTGTATGTTCTCCCCGTGTTTGCGTGGGTTTCCTCCGGGTTCTCCGGTTTCCTCCCACACTCCAAAGACATACTGATAGGGAATTTAGATTATGAGCCCTGCTTGGGACAGCGATGATAATGTGTGCAAACTGTAAAGCACTGCGGAATATGTTAGCGCTATATAAAAATAAAGATTATTTATTATTATTAGCAAGGCATCATCCCTGCAGCAGGACCGATATCTGCTCCTTTGTGCAAGGAAGAACAAGAGAAGCACTGCCGGAGCCCTACAAAATGAGCTCCAGCGGCTACCGGTCTGCATGCTTCTGGCTAGAATGTCATAATTAGACTCCGACATGAAAGCCCGATGTCCTGCAGTGGGACCTGTGCTCATAGCCCACTTCCATGCTGTTTTATTGGTATTTGCTAGAGAATACCAGTTACCAGTTGGCCGGTACACTGTTGGCACTGACGTTTTCTTCACATACAGTCATGGTCGAGAAAGTGTTGGTACCCGTCCCTTGAAATTATTCCAGAAAATGAAGCATTTCTCAGAAAATTATTGCAATTATACATGGTTTGTTATACACATGTTTATTTCCTTTGTGCGTATTTGAACAACACAAAGAAAAACAGAGAAAAAAGGCAAATTGGACACAATTTCACACAAACCCCCCAAAATGGGCACTTTTCCAAAACTGTGGGTACACAACTTTGTTTCAAGCATGCGATTCTCATTCAAACTCCCCTATTGCAAACAGTAGGTGTGGGCAATATGAAAAGCACACCTGAAACCAGGGGACAAGTTGATTCAATCTTTGCATTGTGTGTCTGTGTGTGCCACACTAAGCATGGAGAACTGAAAGAGGAGAAGAAAATTGTCTGAGGACAGGAGAACCAAAATTGAAAAATCTCAACAATCTGAAGGTTACAAGTCCATCTCCAGAGATCTTGATGTTCCTTTGTCCATGGTGCGCAACATAATCAAGAAGTTTACCACCCATGGCACTGTAGCTAATCTCCCTGGACGTGGAAGGCATAGAAAAATTAATGAAAGATTGCAGCGCAGGATAGTCTGGATAGAGGTTAAGCATCCCCAATCAAGTTCCAAAGAAATTTGAGCTGTCGTGTAGGCTCAGTGTGAGCACAAACTATTCATCAGCATTTGAATGAAATTAAACTCTATGGCAGGATACCCAGATGATCCCACTGCTGACACAGATCTAAAAAATCTAGACTGCAGTATGCCAAAATCCTTCTGGGAAAGCGTCTTGCGGATAGATGAGACAAAGATGGAGCTTTTTGGTAAATCACATCATTCTACTGTTAAAAGAAAAGAGATTGAGGCCTACAAAGAAAAGAACACAGTACCTACAGTTAAATATGGTGGAGGTTCAAATATATTTTGGGTTGTTTTGCTGCCTCTTGCACTGGGTGCCTTGACTGTGTGCAAGGCATTATGAAATTTGAAGATTACCAAAGGATTTTGGGTTTCAATGTAGTGCCCAGTGTCAGAAAGTTGGCCTTCCATCCTAACTCTTGAGTTTTCCAACAGGATAATAACATTCTTCAAGAAGTATCCAGAAATGAATGGAAGCAAAGTGCTGGAGAATTCTGAAGTGACCAGTAATGAGCCCGGATCTAAATCCCATTGAACACCTGTGAAGAGATCTGAAAATTGCTGTTGGGAGAAGGCGCCTTCAAATATGAAGCAGTTTGCAAAAGAATAGTGGTTCAAAATTCCAGTTGAGAGGTGTAAGAAGCATGTGGATGGTTATAGGAAGTGATTGATTGCAGTTATTTATTCCAAAGGGTGTGCAACTAAATGTTAAGTTGAGGGTGCCAACAATTTTGTCCAGACCATTTTCTGGGGGGTTTGTGTGAAATTTTGTCCAATTTGCCTTTTTTTTCCGCTCTCCTTTTTTTGTGTTATTCCAGTACACACAAAGGAAATAAACATGTGTATAACAAAACATGTGAAGTTGCAAGCATTTTCTGGAAGCATTTCAAGGGTGCCAACCAGGGTCGGACTAGCAATTCTGGCAAATGCCAGAGAGGCCTATCTGGTCGTGGGCTGCCTTGCCTGCTATGTTGTTAACAGAATTGGTGTTCTCAAGATACCCAAACTGTTAACAGTTGTGATGAGCACAAAGTTGCTGACTCCGTCACTTACCCCGGCAGGCCACGGGTATCATTAGAAATATTGGTCTTGTAGTTAATCTTCCTTTCCTCCATCCAGGGTAATGACAGTAATATATCCCATCTGGTGCTTGGAAGTGGGGACAACATGGGCCTGTGTGATTGCAAATGCCAAGTCTGAATTTCATCCCCAGTCCATACCTGGTGCCAACACTCTCGTCCATGACTGTATTAGAGTAGGTTCATGCTGAGCACATGTTACACATGATAGTCTACAAATACTGTGGTGCATATTATGCTGCCTGCAAGATCATCCAGATGTTCTGGGGAGACATATCCTAGGAGGGTCATTCAAACCTCCAGATGATTACCTGTATGTTGTTAGTTGCCGGGATTTAATCCTCAGAAACATTGTTGGTGCTGTGGTTCCTGGGTTCCTCCTGGTGTAGGCTGTAGGAAAACGAAGGTATTAATGCCATCACCGGCCCTCAGATCTAAATCCAATTTAAAACCTCTGGGACATTATGCATCAGTGCATCTGACACTGCCAAGTATGACCATGCACTGTCCAGGAACCACTGATGATTTGGGAGAAGATCCCCCAATACACCATACATGCATATGCAGACATTGTGAAGGTGCATACCGGCCCAGGGAGGCCATATTTCTATGCTAAAATTTGCATAAATTGAATTCACCAGAGATTTTTTTTTGCTTTGAATATGGAGATGATTTGGAACCCAGCCCACAGTTGGTTGCTTATTATGGTTTCCGTTGGCCGCTAATACATCATTTTGTTCCCGTTGAATTACAAAATTTAAATCATTAAAAATTTTCAAATTGAATGTTTCATTCATCAAGATCCAATGTGTATATTGTGTATATATTAGGGATTTAATGATGTGATATTATGACAATGCATAAAATAGTCTGACTCTTATCTCTTGTGGGTACAATGGATCAGGAGTGTTAAAAACCATCGTGCCCCATTCTTCTTTTTCCTAACATTTGCTTAAGTCTGAATCTCAAAACCTGTCACCTCCAGAAGCACTATTTACATGCACATATAGTGGTAATCTGCAGGTAAATAGCATTTAAAACATGGCTGGCTTCCTTACTGGAAATGTGGCTACAAGGAGAAAATAACATTTTATTTTCCATGCAACCGCACACTTCCAGTCATCGGGGCTGTGCAGAGAGCCATTATTTTCACCACTCTGTATAGTGAGGGCGATGTATCACTCCCTTGCATTTTGATTGACAGTCTGCTCTGTAGTGTGTGTGTGTGCACGCGCAGCATATGTGAGCAGACCAGCTGTCAATCAATGTTCTGGGGAGTGATGACAGCTCGGTGACTGTACCCGCTCCCTGCACCACCCGAATGACTGGTAGTGGGCAGCTGCAGGGAGAATAAAACTTTATATTTCTCCCTGCAGAAGCCATTTGCCTGTAAATTATCACTACATCGGTAGGTAAATAGCATTTCTGGAGGAGATGGGTACTCTTTAATAAAACCCACCTTTAGGCCTTATTCACACATCAGTTTTTTTCATGTATGAGGAAAAATAGACTTGCGTCTCATTAGTGATTTTCTTCAGAATTTGGTACAAGTGTCACCAGTTTATTTGTACATTGAAAAAAAAAAATGTCTCCACCTTCTCATAAGTAACAGTTTGTGAAAATCACACTGCAGACAGATGGCATCCTAGCGCTGTCCGACATTTTTCATGGACCCATTGACTTGCCAATTTTGATCAAAATGATACATGTCTCTGTGATTTTGTATGAACCATTCGGTCCAAGGAAAAAAGCAGACATGTGAACAGACCCATAGACTATCTTAGGTACGAGTGCTATCCATGAAAAACGCATATGAGAAAAATGACTTGTGAATGAGGACTTACTGGGGTATACATTCTGGATCCATGTTCTTGCAACCATGTAATATAGACATGCCAATGGCCAAACAAACCTTATTTTGTCACTCACAGAAGAGACTGCGTTTTAACTTATTAAATAAACTTAAATAACTACATCATCCCCGACCCCCTTTATGTTGACGGCCTCCGTGATAGTGATGTGTTTGATGGTCCATTTGTGTCTTTGCAGCTTATGATCAAACTAATGTAATTTCAGAAAGGAGTAGGAGCTGAACCCCATAATGTTCCCAGGCTATGACCTTGCACAGTAATCTCTTTTCAGGAATTTATTTGTTGCAGTAAATTGGGCAAGCATTCATAAATCCTTTTCCGTTTTATCCCTGGTATATTTTGCTTAAACCCAGAGACAGATCGAGCACACGGTGATTAACCTTCAGATAAAATCTCCTGTGTTGAGATTTAAAACCTCATCCGCTCCTATTAAAATAATTATCCTTATATTGTATTAACCATAAAACCTGCCCCTTATATCGTAGGCAAAATCCTTCATGTGACAGAAGTGTATATTTACCCCAACCTGCTCCATTATGTTTCCCCAACCGCCTTCTCCATTATGGAATATTGTGTTTGGAGCTTCATGTTTCTTCTTCATGGGTTGTCACAGCATTTCACACATCATTGTCAGCAAGTAATACACTACTGTAATTATTCTCAATATTTTCCTGCCTTCCATTTGCACTGATGCTCATGACATGTACAATACTTTCTTATAAGGCACGCATTTAACTTGTGCTCCATAAGAGGTTTCCGTCAATTGTTGTTTTAAATTGCACTCGTAATTATATTTAAGCACAATCGACGTCTCGGTAGACTGGGGTGTTAAAAGCCGGAACAGCTCTGGCACATATTCCTTCATTCATTTTTTTCACCTTCTCTTGTCTTCTGGATGATTTTAAATATTGAGTTATCCTAACATACAGCAAACAAATTACCTACGGTATGCGCTCAGTTGTTTCTAGCTAAGCAGTCGTCCCGGGAGTTCTCTTCAAGATACAAGAATTTTACTTGTAGTCCCATTGGTTCTGCCTGGGAATGGTGGCCATTCTCACACTGCATTCATGGAGTCTTGGTGATATACTTGGTTAATCTGTCTTGGGGTGGTCAAGTCTTACAGTTTTTTAGAAAAATATAGGCTAACTTAATACATGGTCTGACTGCTGCTCTTCTATTGATCCCATGTTGGGGCAGATTTATCAGTGCACACACACCAGTTTTCTGGACGAATTGTGTTCTGAAACTATGTGCAGACAGGCTATTTGATCTTATCTGCGAAACAATGCCACAAAACAGCCTAAAATTGCTTAAAAGAGTCTTCCTATTCATTTTAGTCTTGGGGTATGTGTACAAGGCATATTTTTCAGGAACCACCTGAACAAGCACCTCAAAACCATGCAAGCACACCAGTTTTTGCTGTGCACGTTAAGTTATTTGTTATATTTTTTAACCGCTCCAGAGTTCGGAAAACGTGAAGCGGTTAAAACAAGTAGTATGCTCATTTTTCAAGTAGTTTCTGCTCAGAAGTGGCTCAGTAATTTAGGCTTAAACTATAGAAAGTAAACCTGGATAGCGAGTAAATACCATTTGTCCTAAAACAGTTGTTACAATATGTATATGTATGTATATGTATGTGTGTGTATATATATATATATATATATATATATATATATATATATATATATATATATATGTGTATGTATGTATGTATGTATATGTATATATTTTTTTTTTTTGTGTTGTTGGAATTATAATTTGTATTGGAATATTTTATGTTTGAGTTGTTATGTGTTAACTTTGAAAAAAAAATAAACATTTAAAGGTAAAAAAACTATAGAAAGTAGAAACCATCAGCAGAGCCACTGCTACAATGATTGCCAATCCACCAGAGAAGCTGCTTCATGAAGACCATCATTTTTCTTAAAGCAGCTATGCCTAGGAGAACCTTGGCAGGTGCGTCGGCATATTAAAGGAGTCGTGTGTACATACCCGTAATCCTCTTGGCCAGACCTGGGCAAAGTGCAGCTTATAGGCCACATACAGCCCTGCTGTTCCAGTCCAGCCCGCGGGCCGAGACAGACGAAAAGTGAAACAGGTAAAAAGTGGAACCTCACAATGCCCTCACCAGCCCACCGTCCATCCGCCGCCTGCTGTCACCGCTATCCGCATTTCAGGATGCAGACAGAGGTGAATACAATGATGGAGGAAGGGCCGCCGACTCCATCTTCCACCAATTAGCATGTGAGACGGCAGACGTGATTACATCATTTAATCGCACTGCTGAGACTCAGGAGACAGGAGCAGAGTGCCGGGGGAACAGGAGTGAGATGAGTATGTGTTTGTTCTTTTCTTTTTTTTTCCATATGTATGGAATATTTATATGTAATAAAGGAGGCTATGTGGGACTCACACTGCATACAATGGAGAAAATAAGTATTTGATACACTGCCGATTTTGCACGTTTTCCCACCAACAAAGAATGGAGATGTCTGTAATGTTTATCGTAAGTGTACGTCAACTGTGAGACAAAATCTAAAACTAAAAACAGACAATCACATTGTATGATTTTTACATACCATATATACTCGAGTATAAGCAGAGATTTTCAGCCCATTTTTTTGGGCTGAAAGTCCCGCTCTCGGCTTATACTCGAGTCATACCCAGGGGTCAGCAGGGGAGGGGGAGCGGGTGTTGCCTAATTATACTCACCTTCTCCTGGCACGGTCCCTGCAGGTCCCTGGCTTCCCCGGCGCTGCAGCTTCTTCCTGTACTGAGCGGTCTCATGGTACCACTCATTACAGTAATGAATATGCGGCTCCACCTCCAATAGGGGTGGAGCCGCATATTCATTACTGTAATGAGCGGTAACGGTGACCGCTCAATACAGGAAGAAGCTGCGGCGCTGGAGAAACAGGGACTGCGCCGCACCAGGAGCAGGTAAGTATAATGGGGGAGCACTGCGTGATATTCACCTGCTCCTCGTTCCTGGCTGCCGCTCCGTCATCAGCGTCTTCTGAAGTGACGCTCAGGTCAGAGGGCGCGGTGACGTGGTTAGTGCGTGCCCTCTGTTTGAACGTCAGTGCAGAAGACGCTGAAGATGGAGCGGCGCCGGAACTAAGTCAGGTGAATATTGAAAGTGCCGGGGGCCTGAGCGACGGAGAGGTGAGTATGTGATTTTTTTTTTATCGCCGCAACAGCAAATGGGGCAAGTGTCTGTATGGAGCATCTTATGGGGCCATAAAGTTTGTGCAGCACTATATGGGGCAAGTGTCTGTATGGGGCCATAATCAATGTTTGTGCAGCACTGTACGGGGCAAGTGTCTGTATAGAGCATCTTATGGGGCCATAACGTTTGTGCAGCACTATAATGGGGCAAGTGTCTTTATGGGGCCATAATCAACGTTTGTGCAGCACTGTATGGGGCAAGTGTCTCTATGGAGTATCTTATGGGGCCATAACGTTTGTGCAGCATTGTATAGGGCAAATATCTATATGGAGCATCTTATGGGCCATAATTAACGTTTGTGCAGCATTATATGGGGCAAATGTCTGTATGGAGTTTCTTATGAAGCCATAACGTTTGTGCAGCACTGTATGGGGCAAGTGTCTCTATGGAGTATCTTATGGGGCCATAACGTTTGTGCAGGATTATATGGGGCAAATATCTATATGGAGCATCTTATGGGCCATAATTAACGTTTGTGCAGCATTATATGGGGCAAATGTCTGTATGGAGTTTCTTATGAAGCCATAACGTTTGTGCAGCACTATATGGGGCAAATATCTTTATGGAGCATCTTATGGGGCCATAATTAACGTTTGTGGAGCATTATATGGGGCAAGTGTCTGTATGGAGCATCTTATGGGGCCATAATTAACGTTTGTGGAGCATTATATGGGGCAAGTGTCTGTATGGAGCATCTTATGGGGCCATAATCAAGGTTTGTGCAGCACTATATGGGGCAAATATCTTTATGGAGCATCTTATGGGGCCATAATCAACATTTGTGCAGCATTATATTGGGCAAATGTGTCTATGGAGCATCTTATGGGGCCATTATTAACCTTTATGGAGCATTATATGGGGCTCCTGATTCAATAAGGTTATTCAAAAACACTTAACCTACTGATGTCTCAATTAATTTTAATTTTATTGGTATCTATTTTTACTTTTGACATTTACCGGTAGCTGCTGCATTTTCCACCCTAGGCTTATACTCGAGTCATTAAGTTTTCCCAGTTTTTGTGGCAAAATTAGGGGGGTCGGCTTATACTCTGGTTGGCTTATACTCGAGTATATACTGTAATTAAATTGCATTTTATTGCATGAAATATGTATTTGATCACCTACCAACCTGCAAGAATTCTGTCTTACAGACCTGTTTTCTTTAAGAAGCCGCCTACTCTTTACTCATTAATAGAATTAATTTCATCTGTTTGAGTGTATTGACAGGCGTCTTTTAGACAGTTAACAAGTTCAAACACACTTTAACCTCTCCACCATGGCCAAGACTAAAGAGCTGTCTGAGGATGCCAGGAACAAAATTGTAGACTTGCACAAGGCTGGGATGGGTTACAGCTCAATAGACAAGCAGCTTGGCACAATTATTAAAAAATGGAAGAGACACAAGATGACTGTCAATTTTCCTCGCTCTCAGGCTCTATTCAAGATCTTGTCTTGTGGGGTAAGGATGACTCTAAGAAAGGTCTGTAATCAGCCCAGAATTATACAAGAGGACTTGGCCAATGACCTGAAGAGAGCTGGGACCACAGTCTAAAACATTACCGTTAGTAAGGCTGGGATCACATTACGTTTCCCCAGTCCGTCAGACGGACTGCGTTACACCGCGGCATAACGCGGTGTAACGCAGTTCGTTAACGCCGCCATTAAGCCCTATGTCGGACGCATCGCAAAATGGGCGTGCGCTAGTGATGTGCCGTCATTGAGTGACGGACCCTGGGATGTGGGCTGCAGCGTTTCCGGGTCCGTCACCGCTAGCGCAGATAGAGCATCTGCTAGCTCTATCTGCGCTAACGCGATCACATTTCGGCACTTGCATTAACGCAGCCTGTTTAACCCATGTGTTGTACGGGCTGCTTTAACGCATTAACTCCATCATGGAATAAAATCCTGCAGGGCATGCCAGGTCCCCCCTCCATTATTTGTAGGCGGAAAAACTTGCAAAATCAGCATTGTATCAAATACTTATTTCCCCCACTGCATATGGAGGTTATGTAGGGCTCACACTGTATACTGTATATATGGAGGCTATGGGGGGGCTCATACTGTATATAGGAGACTATGTGGGGGCTTATGCTGTAAACAGGAGTTTATGTGGGGCTCACACGGTATATAGGAGATTATGTGAGGCTCATACTGTATATAGGACAGTATGTGGGGGCTTATATAGAGAGGGGATATGTGGGGTTCATACTATATGTAAGGGGCTGTGTGTGGGCTCATATGGTATGTAGGAGGATGTCAGCATAGTTAGTTCTGCTAAATATTAAGTGATACAATTAATATATATAATAATCTGTTAATACTAGTTGGCCTGTGCGAAATGTTTGCACATTGGTTGTCGGGGGCGCAGGCAATTGCAGGAAAATCAAGCTGGTCAAATGTAAATGTATTTAATGAGATGATGAACACAGAGAGGTATGTGTCTCACTGACATATATATATATATATATATATATATATATATATATATATATATATACAGTACAGACCAAAAGTTTGGACACACCTTCTCATTTAAAGATTTTTCTGTATTTTCATGACTATGAAAATTGTACATGCTCACTGAAGGCATCAGAACTATGAATTAACACATGTGGAATTATATACTTAACAAAAAAGTGTGAAACAACTGTAATTATGTCTTATATTCTAGGTTCTTCAAAGTAGCCACCTTTTGCTTTGATGACTGCTTTGCACACTCTTGGCATTCTCTTGATGAGCTTCAAGAGGTAGTCACCGGGAATGGTCTTCCAACAATCTTGAAGGAGTTCCCAGAGATGCTTAGCACTTGTTGGCCCTTTTGCCTTCACTCTGCGGTCCAGCTTACCCCAAACCATCTCGATTGGGTTCAGGTCTGGTGACTGTGGAGGCCAGGTCATCTGACGTAGCACCCCGTCACTGACCTTCTTGTTCAAATAGCCCTTACACAGCCTGGAGGTGTGCTAGGGGTCATTGTCCTGTTGAAAAATAAATGATGGTCCAACTAAACGCAAACCGGATAGAATAGCATGCCGCTGCAAGATGCTGTGGTAGCCATGCTGGTTCAGTATGCCTTCAATTTTGAATAAATCCCCAACAGTGTCACCAGCAAAGCACCCCCACACCATCACACCTCCTCCTCCATGCTTCACGGTGGGAACCAGGCATGTAGAGTCCATCCGTTCACCTTTTCTGCGTTGCACAAAGACACGGTGGTTGGAACCAAAGATCTCAAATTTGGACTCATCAGACCAAAGCACAGATTTCCACTGGTCTAATGTCCATTCCTTGTGTTCTTTAGCCCAAACAAGTCTCTCCTGCTTGTTGCCTGTCCTTAGCAGTGGTTTCCTAGCAGCTATTTTACCATAAAGACCTGCTGCACAAAGTCTCCTCTTAACAGTTGTTGTAGAGATGTGTCTTCTGCTAGAACTGTGTGGCATTGACCTCGTCTCTAATCTGAGCTGCTGTTAACCTGCAATTTCTGAGGCTGGTGAATCGGATAAACTTATCCTCAGAAGCAGAGGTGACTCTTGGTCTTCCTTTCCTGGGGTGGTCCTCATGTGAGCCAGTTTCTTTGTAGCGCTTGATGGTCTTTGCCACTGCACTTGGGGACACTTTTTCCATGTTTTCCAATTTTTCGTACTGACTGACCTTCATTTCTTAAAGTAATGATGGCCACTCGTTTTTCTTTACTTAGCTGCATTTTTCTTGCCATAATACAAATTCTAACAGTCTATTCAGTAGGACTATCAGCTGTGTATCCATCAGACTTCTGCACAACACAACTGATGGTTCCAACCCCATTTATAAGGCAAGAAATCCCACTTATTAAACCTGACAGGGCACACCTGTGAAGTGAAAACCATTCCCGGTGACTACCTCTTGAAGCTCATCAAGAGAATGCCAAGAGTGTGCAAAGCTGTCATCAATGCAAAAGGTGGCTACTTTTAAGAACCTAGAATATAAGACATAATTTCAGTTGTTTCACACTTTTTTGTTACGTATATACTGTGTTATTTCATAGTTTTGATGCCTTCAGTGTGAATGTACAATTTTCATAGTCATGAAAATACAGAAAAATCTTTAAATGAGAAGGTGTGTCCAAACTTTTGGTCTGTACTGTATATACTGTATATATACTGTATATAGACTGTATATATGTTTTCAAGACTATTTGAGCCCATGGATCCATTATATGACCATTTTGCAAGCCGGCGAGAAAATCTCGCCATACGGATGTCACATGGATGCTTACATGCGAGTAAATAGTATCCTCGCACTGCACACGGAGGACATACGGATCAATGTTCAGGGAACATTTCTGCGATTGTCATCCGTGTAAAACAGACCGATTTTTTTTTTTATATATACGTTGTGTGTGACTCCAGCCTAAAGGAGATCCCCCAACATTAAACATAATGGTATTTTACTTACTGATCAGAAGGGTTCTGATTGTCAGGACCTTGCAGAAGAACAGGGGCAGCAGCATTTTTCCCCTCCATAGCTGCACTGCCATCTATCTGCAGTGTAGGGAAGTGCAACACAGCCCTATGTATGTGAACAGAGCAGCTCCTTGTACAGCAGTGCCACTTTGACAGTAAAAATGGTGGAGAATTGACCCCATAACTGAGCGTATTTACACCATTGTAAATTGTATAATCATTGGGAATATCCCTTTAAAAAAAAAGTAATATCTGCAGATTATTTTACCTTTTTTTTTTCCCTACGGTTGGATTTTCTTTTTTCAATTTTTGAAAGGCTGTTTCCACCAATCTCTGCCATCGGGAAACAATGTACAGTCTGAGTTATGTCAATGCTGCAGTTTTTTACTTGGAACCAGAGGAGACTCCAGGTCACCAATAAGCTGCAACCTTAGAAGGAAGAAAGACTTTTCAATGACTGTCCAATAATACATAAAATCTGATGGTTCAGAACCTGTCCGGTCCCTTTTAGGCTGCATTCATTTATATCCTCAGTTTTAAAGCTGAAGTCTTAAACAGGTAAAGTTTTACTTTTATTCTACTTCCACATATGTAGCAAATATTTTATATGTACCTGCCTGAAATCGTCTGGGCAAGGAGTTCGGCAAGCTGGAAAGCCTCCAAGTCAAATGTTAGGATTTGTTTCAGCTTTGTGGTATTGTGCTTTGGGGTAGTGTGGTGCCACCTGCAGGTCATTTTTCTTTACTGCAGTTTTATGCAAATTAATGTTTAAAATGTAATTTGTGATCACATCGTGGATGTGTGGTTTGTTTGGCTATTTTCTTGCTTAAGGGGGCAAGTTTACCTTTCAAATGGTGTATAATTTGTGTGTGTGGGTGCAGTATGAACGGAGATACCAAGTAATCACTGAAAAAGAGTGTTTTAAAATAATATAAAAGGATTGAGCACAATTAATTTTGGCCTATTGGTTTGGCCCTCCACAATAGCCATGATCTTTCATGTGGCCCCTCGCGAAAATTAATTGCCCACCCCTTCTCTTGGCTATCCATATGACGATTTTTTTATCGTGCCAGGTGTCTGACTCTGACCGATCGGACATTGATGACCTGTCCTACGGATAGGTCATCAATGAAAAAGCAGTTGACAACCTCTTTTAGTAAAAAATAATGTCCTCAGTGGTGGGCAACCCCTTTAACTGTAATCACTATTAATTTTAAAATGTGATTTTGTATTTACCTGTAATGATGTCTTGGACATTAATCCATTTATTCCCAAGCTCTTTTCATATGAAAGTTCATGTAATAGACAATGTTTCTAAAATGGATCTGTGCAACCTTTGATAATAGAGCAAAGCTTTTAAGTCATCTTCCTGTGATACTGAGATATGAAGCCTTACCATTTTACTTTTATTTTCTGAGTTTAAAAAAACCCCTGCAAACTCTTAAGAATCAAGTGTCTTTGGCATAGATCGTTCCTATATGAAAATTGATTAATTTGTATATTATTATTATAGTGTGTAATTGCTCATAATATAATTTATTAGTACAGTTACATTTAGTTATTTTGGAATTCCTACTAAGATTGAGTGAAAATAATACCAGTGCCGACCTGTCATTACATCTCGGTGTTTTATAAAGGTGGTCATATGAGGGACGACACTATTTTAACTCTTGCTACTTGGAGTATTACATATAGGAACACTGTGAGATTAGCATTTTCTTTTTCTTTCTTGCCACATGACGTAGGATAAGATGCCCAACAAAAAACTCCATTTGCAGACACATGTTTTGTGCTGTTTATCCTTCATCAGTGCAAAGCAGAAAAGCTGATTTGGCTGGGTGAGAGGCTTCTGACAGGGGTTCTAAGGTGTAAAGTTTCTCATTCTGAAGAGTGCCAATACAGCATAAGGAGACTTGTAAGTATCCAGGGATCCCACAATTCCAGAATTTTCATGGGTCCGAACTTCCCAGCTGGCCAGATTTTCTAATTTGGTGAACTGTATTCCCGTGCCTCGATACTGGACAGCGTTTCCTATTTCTGCATATGACCCGAGCGATGCACGAAGGGGTTGATTATAAACCGGCAGTGATAAAGATGGTTGCCCTTAATTATTCCACTTATCAGTTACCCAGGAAATGCCAACTATTGAGGACAAAACCAGAAGAAAAAAGTTTGGGAATGGGACTGCTACCGGAAGATCAAGGCATCTGTCCTAATTGAACTAATGAGCACGTTATATCATATCATTTACTATTTAAAGCTCATTTATGTATATTTATGTATATTTTTGGGGGCTGTAACTTTCCATATATATAATCAAATAAGAGATAAGTTCCTATATTAAAAACCTATATTAAAAAAAGTAAGAGAAAAAGAGCCGCACAGCCGCTTAAATCAAAGCGAAGGACGTGTAATCCATTAATGGTGTCTGTGATTGGAAACTCTTCATTCAATGCTGGAGATGCTCGCAAAGAAAAAAGTCTATGGCAACATGTGAACAAAAGAAAACAGATGCGGCAGCACTCACCAGCATGGTGCGATGACAATCCTTTATTTGCAGACGACTTAAAATGACATCTTCACGGCAACGGGGAATGTGCAAAGGAAGAGGTGAGCAGGGGACGACGACGGCAACCGTTTCGCGCTAAACCAGCGCTTCTACGGGTCTAGCGAGGTGGGAAGTGACGCCAGTAGAAATAGGCTGGTCCGAGAGGACCATCCCACTCCCACTGCACGCCCACCTCCCCCGGCTAGTGGTGTGTAACATGGACAACACATAAAAAAACATTAAAAACAGCATATACTGTATAAAATCAAAATCAGGAAAAGCTCTGGAGATATCGATACAGTAAATATCCAAAAAACTACAAAAAAATTAACATCATCATTTCAACATTTCATAGTCATATCACCTACGAGAAAAAAGAGACAATTACAAATATCTTTTAGTTAGAGGACAACTAATTGAACGATTAATCCTGAGGGATAAAGTTAATTAAGAATCAATAGAAAAAATCAGGATAAACCACCAACATTATTATAAAAAAACAGACATATCTGTCCTCTCATTAAAGCCAGAAGGTCCTGCGGCTCCAGTGCGCATAATCCACCGCGCTTCTTGTCTGAGAAGGAACCTGTGTAGGTCACCTCCCCGTGCGGATGGTGTTACCTTCTCTATGCCCGCAAACATGAGAACCTCTGGTTTGCCATCATGCGTGTCTCTTATATGTTTGATCAGTCTTGGTACTCCTTTTCCAGTATGGATAGATCTAAGGTGTTCTCGAAAACGTATAAATAGCTGGCGCTTTGTTTTACCCACATAAAATCTCCTGCAAGGACAGAACATGGCATAAACAACATAATCTGTCCTGCATGAAATAAATTGCTGGACAGTGTGTTTGATCGGACCAATATTAAGGGTTTGACCAGTGATGTGATTATTACAAAAATTGCAATGGCCGCAACGAAAATTTCCTTTAAAAGGCAATTGTTTCAACCAATTACCTTGTGGACCTGATGTCTGATTGTGAACCAAGATGTCTCTAATACGCGTACTTCGTTTATGAGAAATTAATGGACCACTGGACGTTCTACTCACAAGATCCTTGTCTTGTTCTAAGACATGCCAATGTCTCCTAATAGACGCTCTGATTGCCTGATCTAAAGGGCCATAACGGAAGCAGAAATTGAAGCGCGATTTTTGTGGAACGGTGTTTGCCACAGTTTTCCCCTGAAAATCATCATTAACACGGTGTAACGCAGAATTTAAGAGTGTGTCAGGGTAGCCTCTATTACGCAGCCTCTGACACAATTCTCCTGATTGCTGCTCAAACCCCCTTTGGGTATTATTAATTGTCTCTTTTTTCTCGTAGGTGATATGACTATGAAATGTTGAAATGATGATGTTAATTTTTTTGTAGTTTTTTGGATATTTACTGTATCGATATCTCCAGAGCTTTTCCTGATTTTGATTTTATACAGTATATGCTGTTTTTAATGTTTTTTTATGTGTTGTCCATGTTACACACCACTAGCCGGGGGAGGTGGGCGTGCAGTGGGAGTGGGATGGTCCTCTCGGACCAGCCTATTTCTACTGGCGTCACTTCCCACCTCGCTAGACCCGTAGAAGCGCTGGTTTAGCGCGAAACGGTTGCCGTCGTCGTCCCCTGCTCACCTCTTCCTTTGCACATTCCCCGTTGCACATTCCCCGTTGCCGTGAAGATGTCATTTTAAGTCGTCTGCAAATAAAGGATCGTCATCGCACCATGCTGGTGAGTGCTGCCGCATCTGTTTTCTTTTGTTCACATGCTATATTAAAAAAAGTGTTACTTCATTAAAACTGGATTGTGCCTTATTAGTATTAATTGATTTCTCTTAAAACCAGAGATAAGATAAAATATTGCATGTAGGATATTCTCCCACCGATCCTAAGAATGAGGTTTTGAAATGCCCCATCGTAATTAAGCATGTACATCACTTTTCCACTCATTCAATATGGGAGTATCGAAAAATGTACATCACCTTTCCACTCATTCAGTATGGGAGTATCGAAACACATGCTGTTAGACAGAAGAAGAGGACGCCTCTGCAATCATGGGGTGCCAGTAGGTTGCAATGGCGGCCAAAACTAGTTATGCCAAGCACAGAAGCCTATTAGACCTTCCTTATTGTTCTTAAGTGTTCTTATTGATCCCCTTCTATAGGCTAAAATCACCAGACTCTGTCTCTGCCCTTTTCTGACTACGACTACAACTTCTCTCCCATCTCCATAGACTTTTATAGGCAGCAGCAGATCTAATTTTATTCCTCTTTGATGACAGCTCGGTAAACAGATAGAGCACAGAAGTCAGCGTTGTGCTCTCCTTCTGTTGCAAAACTGCATCTCCCATCATGCCTCGACTGTTTAATGGGAGTTGTAGTTTTGCAATAGCTTTAATAACCACAAGTTGGGGAACACTGAGTTAAATGATGAAAAGAAGTAATTTTCTCTAATAAGATATCCTCTTTATTTTTGTTTGCACTATTAACTTATAAAAACTAATTAAATTTGTAGTTACTCTTTACAATGTTAAAAAAAAGTAAAGGCAGAATAGCTTTTTGTTCCATTTCTGTCAAAGATGTAATAAAATGGTGTTAACTTGTTACACAAAATTTAGCCCTTATACGGCTATGTGAGCACAGAATGAAAAAAGTTATGGCTTTTGGAATGTGATGATAAAAAGTTGATACAATTTGCTGAGTTCTTAGGTTCCAAACAGGCAGCCTCCTTAATGGATTAATGGTTTGCAGATTTCAAAATTTTAGGATAAAAATAATTAACTGTAATTAAAAGTGTAGAGATTTATGGTTTTCTAAAGTAATAATAGAAAAAAACAATATCCAGAGCAGGTTTCGTTTTCTAGTACTTGTCTGATTTTTGCACAGAATTTATTTTGTTGAGCAAATATTGATCCAGCACTTCCAATAAATCCGAACCATGTAGGTTTCAGACATGTTGGCAGGAGGGCATGTTGTTGTGTGAACCATGACAACTGGTTGCTGAATCACATGTGGGTTTTTTTTTGTAAGTTTGGAAATAAAGAATATTTGAATTTTATGAAAGTCCTGGGTCAGTATTTGCTGTCCAAGTATTCTTTGTAAGCCATCTGGGAATCTGGGCACTTGAGCATTAATGATTTCAGCATCGGTTGTGGTTTTCTGATTGCTTTAGGTGGCTTTGCATTTTGAGTCGACTACTTTAATGTTAAAGGGATGTTCCTTTAATGGCGTTCTGGCCTTTGATGCCTAGTACTGGGTTACATAATAAAACCATATTAAGCCCATCCTCAACTGGTCTAGGTCCAGCGCCAGCTCTCCGACACTTCTCCAGTCTCTGTTTACTGCGCCAGCGGTGATATCACAACTACAGCGCATATCACCGCTGTAGTCAATCGACTGGAGCTGAACACAGGGAAGGTGATTGCTATATGATTTTATTATTTTAAAGAGGTTGTCCAGGACTTTGATATTGATGGCCTATCCTTAGGATAGGTCATCAATGTCTGTTCGGCAAGGGGGTGCGACACCCCCGCCGATCATCTTTTCCTTGTGTTAAAAAAAAAAAGTAATTGCACCACACTCCGTATATAATTGGTGCTCAGAAAACAGGATACCAATCCCTTTAGATCAAAAGAAAAAAGATCTGACACTTTTCAAATACTTCAATAGAGTATTTATTTAGGGTAGAACAATCCAAACATAACGTTTCGGTCTTCAACTCAGACTTTCCTCAGACTAGAACAAATGTATTCATAAAAAATAAAACAAATATTAAATTCATTATCCTCATAACACCTCTCAGGAAATATAAATAAAGAAATAATGTATGAAAATCGGTATAATAAGTGGCATGACATATGTCGAAATAATGGATCAAAATTGCATTAAGTTGTTGGATACAAACAAAAGGGATTCGTAGAAACCTCAATATTCAAAAGAGTGTAGAACACAGTTGTTGATGTATTTTCATATATGTCAATATATGTTTATCTATACTAAGGGTCCTCCTTGGGGGGGGGGAGGAAATACCCAGAAATATTATGTTTACACAATGAGAGCCCAAAGAATTCTGAGTCAAATAAAAAAAATAACAGACATCCAACCATGAATATACACCATGTTCCAAATTATTATGCAAATTGGATTTAAGTGTCATAAATATTTAGTTGTTTTGTTTTTCAAATAAACTCGTGGATGGTATTGTGTCTCAGGGCTCAATGGATCACTGAAATCAATCTTAAACACATGTGATAATTAGTTTTCCAGGTGATTCTAATTGAAGGAAAACTACTTAAAAATGATGTTCCACATTATTAAGCAGGCCACAGGTTTCAAGCAATATGGGAAATAAAAAGGATCTCTCTGCTGCTGAAAAGCATTAAATAGTGCAATGCCTTGGACAAGGTATGAAAACATTAGAAATTTCACGAAAACGTAAGAGTAATCATCATACTGTGAGGAGATTTCTGACTGAAACAGCACAGACAGAGTTCATGCAGATAAAGGCATAATGAAGAAGGCTTCTGCCAGACAAATTCATTGGATTAAGAGCGCAGCTGCCAAAATACCAATACAAAGCAGCAAACATATATTTGAAGCTGCTGGTGCCTATGGAGTTCCTCAAACCTCAAGGTGTAGGATCTTTCAAAGGCTTGCTGTGGTGCATAAACCTACTATTCAGCCACCCCTAAACAGTGTTCACAAGCAGAAACGGTTGCAGTGGGCCCAGACATACATGAAGACTAATTTCCAAACAGTCTTGTTTACTGATGAGTGTCGAGCAACCCTGGATGGTCCAGATGGATGGAGTAGTGGATGGTTGGTGGATGGCCACCATGTCCCAACAAGGCTGCGACGTCAGCAAGGAGGTGAAGGAGTCATGTTTTGGTCTGGAATCATTGGGAAACAGCTGGTAGGGCCCTTTAAGGTTCCTGAAGGTGTGAAAATGACCTCTGCAAAGTATATAGAGTTTCTGACTGACAACTTTCTTCCATGGTCTAAAAAGCAGAAACGTGCCTTCAGGAGCAAAATCATCTTCATGCATGACAATGCACCATCTCATGCTGCAAAGAATACCTCTGAGTCATTGGCTGCT
This sequence comes from Ranitomeya variabilis, assembly GCF_051348905.1. Classification (NCBI taxonomy): domain Eukaryota; kingdom Metazoa; phylum Chordata; class Amphibia; order Anura; family Dendrobatidae; genus Ranitomeya; species Ranitomeya variabilis. The sequence goes on from NC_135233.1 coordinate 466,045,570, forward strand.
ATGGGCATAAAAGGAGATAAACTCATGGTGTGGCCACCATCTTCCCCTGACCTCAACCCTAGAGAGAACCTTTGGAGTATCATCAAGCAAAAGATCTATGAGGGTGGGGGGCAGTTCACATCAAAACATCAGCTCTGGGAGGCTATTCTGACTTCATGCAAATAAATACAAGCAGAAACTCTCCAAATACTCACAAGTTCATTTGATGCAAGAATTGTGAAGGTGATATTAAAGAAGGGTTCCTATGTTAACATGTAACTTGGCCAGTTAGGATGCTTTGGAGTTAAATAGCTTTTTTGTTCAGTGAATGTGACCTCCTAATGCTGCAAATTCCACAAATGAGCATTTTCAGTTTTTTAAAACATATCAAATGTTTAGAAATTCTACTGTGCCTAATAATTTGGAACAGTGCATTTTAAATTTTTATTCATTTTGGAGGTTATACTGTTATAATTGGGAGGTTTCTTCAACAAAATTCGATGTATAATCTAACGGGTGATGACTTTTATTAGATTGACTGTCATTTGCTCAGACCATTTAGAAAAATCCGAGAAAAATATAATTTGCATAATAATTTGGAACATGGTGTATAGCATGTACATCAATAAGTTAGGAGAGGTATGGAGGAGCGTAGCTTACCAGATTGTAACCCGATTAGGGCCCCAAGGAAAACAGCATGAAAAGTATGAAGGGAGCAACAACAGGAGAACAAGCGCTAACCCACTGAGAAGTGAAGGAAGTTTATATATGTGCGTGAACACTGTATGCGGTCACCCCAATTAATGCCTGACCGGAGGCATGCTGTGGTGGAACGCACGCTAACAGGCGCACCGGAAGTGCGTCATAGGGTATCGCTGGGAACGGAAGTATCGGGTGGAACGCAGCTGTGGACCGCAAACCGGAAGGGTGGTGTCACCGACGGGAGTAGAATCACTCAGTGTGTTGGCGGCTGGCACTGCTCAGTTTTGAAGCTGTGCAGTACAGTATGTGTAGTGGCCGCCTCTGGGTGCTGCCCCCTATTTAAATCAACAGGGGGTGAATGTCCAGGCCACTGCCACTATTCCGTTGACTGTGCTGTGCAGCTTTATAAATGAGACGTTACGGCCACTGCCGCTACCTTGAACAACTGGCAGGTTGGGGTGCTGAATGTCCCCCCCCTTACTGATCAGACATTGATAACCTATCCTAAGGATAGGCCGTTAATGTCAAAGTTCTGGCATTAATTTTTTGTCCATAATTTCTCTGGTATGGAGCGAACACCAATCTTGGGGTGATATATTGGCCTTGCCTGTGTATTTTTCTAATATTCGCTAGCATGAGGCTGTAAAACTTTTTTTTATTTCCTTTTATAAATGCATAGTCATTATGAATTCTCGCAGTTCCTGGGTATAATAGAACCAGTCTGTAGATGTCTGGAACATCACAAGTGACAGTAGAATTTTGCAGCGTTCGCTGTTAGCTAGCCTCAGCCGAATTTTAATGAGATGCAAGGAAATCAGCAAGACTGTCTCAATCAGTGAGGGCCAGACTAAGTCAACAGGGGCGACAGGTCTGCTTTTGGCTATTTGCTGCTATATTCCCTTGGATTTTTAATCTAGGACCCAAGTGTAGTAGCCGAGAAGTGCTGATTTGTATTTGCATCAGGGCCAGTCTCTAATCTTGTAAGCAGACAGCGGCATCATGGCTCGACTTTATAAAACCAATTTTCTTGTATTGTTTTTCCTTTAAGCTATATGATAACAATTTACCACTGTAACTGTTGGTGGAAAAGAGTCATCTACTAACATTAGCTGTTTAATAGAAGACCTCCAGTGTAGCGGACAATAACCACTGACGAATCATTGATTTTACTCCTACTATTTCTAACATGTATTATGACTTAGTCACGATATCGACAGGTTCGCCCAATTCTCCAATATATATGGAGGGCATCAGGCAACTCATTGACAGGGGAGATGTCGATCAAGCATCTTTGATTTTGGACTGCTGATCGCTTTGTTCTCCTGGAGATAAGCCACTGGTGGAGATGTCTGACAAGGGTTTTTTCTTAGAAGACACAAGAACACTCTGCGAAGCGAGCGTTCCGCTCAAGTGTATCCCATGGGAGAAACTACTGAGATGGTGGTCAGCTGAACAATCTGCTGAAGCATTGTTCACCCGACAGCCAACTAATGTGTAAGGCCTGCTTAAGTCTAAAGACCCCCAAACACATTAGCCAACAGCTATCACCCCCAAGTCTCCCACACAAAGGAGTGCTTGTCTCAGCTGAGTGATCCTGTTTTCTACATGTGAGAGCCGCTGGTGGACTCTTGTATCTCGGATAACAAAAAATTTGGACTTTGGAAATTCAGTAGGCCAAATCCTTCTATGCACCGACACCATCTGTCTGATGAGAGTCAGTAGGTGTTGTGAATTTGCTTTTTGCTCCCTCTAGTGGTTACTAGTTTTTTGACTCTGGTTTTTCTGTCATTCCTTTTATCCGCACCTGGGTCGTTAGTTAGGGGTGTTGCTATATAAGCTCCCTGGACCTTCAGTTCAATGCCTGGCAACGTAGTTATCAGAGCTAGTCTGCTGTGCTCTTGTCTACTGATCCTGGTTCCAGTTATATCAGCTAAGTCTGCCTTTTGCTTTTTGCTATTTGTTTTGGTTTTGTATTTTTGTCCAGCTTGTTCCAAATCTACATCCTGACCTTTGCTGGAAGCTCTAGGGGGCTGGTGTTCTCCCCCCGGACCGTTAGACGGTTCGGGGGTTCTTGAATTTCCAGTGTGGATTTTGATAGGGTTTTTTGTTGACCATATAAGTTACCTTTCTTTATTCTGCTATCAGTAAGCGGGCCTCTCTGTGCTAAACCTGGTTCATTTCTGTGTTTGTCATTTCCTCTTACCTCACCGTCATTATTTGTGGGGGGCTTCTATCCAGCTTTGGGGTCCCCTTCTCTGGAGGCAAGAAAGGTCTTTGTTTTCCTCTACTAGGGGTAGCTAGATTCTCCGGCTGGCGCGTGTCATCTAGAATCAACGTAGGAATGATCCCCGGCTACTTCTAGTGTTGGCGTTAGGAGTAGATATATGGTCAACCCAGTTACCACTGCCCTATGAGCTGGATTTTTGTATTCTGCAGACTTCCACGTTCCTCTGAGACCCTCGCCATTGGGGTCATAACAGTTTGCCAGGCCAGTATTAAATGCTTAATGCATTGCAGAAGAGGGATTATAAGAAAGAAGATTCTGAGTTTTTTTTTTTTTTTCTTCTTCCCCTTTACCTCAGAGTGGCTATGCTTGCTGCAGACATGAATGTCCAGACCTTGATTACAAGTGTGGACCAGCTGGCTACTCGTGTGCAGGGCATACAAGACTATGTTATCAGAAATCCTATGTCAGAACCTAAAATACCGATTCCTGAACTGTTTTCCGGAGACAGGTTTAAGTTTAGGAATTTCGTGAATAATTGTAAATTGTTTTTGTCCCTGAGACCCTGTTCATCTGGAGATTCTGCTCAGCAAGTAAAAATTGTTATTTCGTTCTTACGGGGCGACCCTCAGGATTGGGCTTTTTCGCTGGCACCAGGAGATCCGGCAGTGGCTGATCTTGATGCGTTTTTTCTGGCGCTCGGTTTACTTTATGAGGAACCCAATCTTGAGATTCAGGCAGAAAAGGCCTTGCTGGCTATGTCTCAGGGGCAGGACGAGGCTGAAGTGTATTGCCAAAAATTTCGGAAATGGTCCGTGCTGACACATTGGAACGAGTGTGCACTGGCCGCTAATTTTAGAAATGGCCTTTCTGAAGCCATTAAGAATGTTATGGTGGGTTTTCCCATTCCCACAGGTCTGAATGATACTATGGCACTGGCTATTCAAATTGACCGGCGGTTGCGGGAGCGCAAAACCGCAAATTCCCTCATGGTGTTGTCTGAACAGACACCTAATTCGGTGCAATGTGATAGAAAAACCGCAAATTCCCTCATGGTGTTGTCTGAACAGACACCTGATTTAATGCAATGTGATAGAATCCTGACTAGAAATGAGCGGAAAATTCATAGACGCCGGAATGGCTTGTGCTACTACTGTGGTGATTCTACACATGTTATCTCAGCATGCTCTAAACGTATAGCTAAGGTTGTTAGTCCTGTCACCGTTGGTAATTTGCAACCTAAATTTATTCTGTCTGTAACTTTGATTTGCTCACTGTCATCTTATCCTGTCATGGCGTTTGTAGATTCAGGTGCTGCCCTGAGTCTCATGGATCTCTCATTTGCTAAGCGCTGTGGTTTTACTCTTGAACCATTAGAAAATCCTATTCCTCTTAGGGGTATTGATGCTACACCATTGGCAGCAAATAAACCGCAGTATTGGACACAGGTTACCATGTGCATGACTCCTGAACACCGCGAGGTGATACGTTTCCTGGTTTTACATAAAATGCATGATTTGGTTGTTTTAGGGCTGCCATGGTTACAGACCCATAATCCAGTCCTGGACTGGAAGGCTATGTCAGTCTCAAGTTGGGGCTGTCGTGGTATTCATGGGGATTCCCTGCCTGTGTCTATTGCTTCTTCTACGCCTTCGGAAGTTCCGGAGTATTTGTCTGATTATCAGGATGTCTTCAGTGAGTCTGAGTCCAGTGCACTGCCTCCTCATAGGGACTGTGACTGTGCTATAGATTTGATCCCAGGCAGTAAATTTCCTAAGGGAAGACTGTTTAATCTGTCGGTACCTGAACATACCGCTATGCGTTCATATATCAAGGAGTCTCTGGAGAAAGGACATATTCGTCCGTCTTCTTCCCCTCTTGGTGCGGGATTCTTTTTTGTGGCAAAAAAGGACGGATCTTTGAGACCTTGTATTGATTATCGGCTTTTAAATAAGATCACTGTCAAATTTCAGTATCCTTTACCGCTGTTGTCTGACTTGTTTGCCCGGATTAAGGGTGCCAAGTGGTTCACCAAGATAGACCTTCGTGGTGCGTACAACCTTGTGCGCATTAAGCAAGGTGATGAATGGAAAACCGCATTCAATACGCCCGAAGGTCATTTTGAGTACTTGGTGATGCCTTTTGGGCTCTCCAATGCACCTTCAGTTTTTCAGTCCTTTATGCATGACATTTTCCGGAAGTATCTGGATAAATTTTTGATTGTTTATCTGGATGATATTTTGGTTTTTTCTGATAATTGGGATTCGCATGTGGAGCAGGTCAGGTTGGTCTTTAAAATTTTGCGTGAAAATTCTTTGTTTGTCAAGGGCTCAAAGTGTCTCTTTGGTGTACAGAAGGTTCCCTTTTTGGGGTTCATTTTTCCCCCTTCTGCTGTGGAGATGGACCCAGTCAAGGTCCGAGCTATTCTTGATTGGACTCAGCCCTCGTCAGTTAAGAGTCTTCAGAAGTTCTTGGGCTTCGCTAACTTCTACCGTCGTTTTATCGCTAATTTTTCTAGCATTGTGAAACCTTTGACGGATATGACCAAGAAGGGCTCCGATGTAGCTAACTGGGCTCCTGCTGCCGTGGAGGCTTTCCAGGAGTTGAAACGCCGGTTTACTTCGGCGCCTGTTTTGTGCCAGCCTGACGTCTCACTTCCCTTTCAGGTTGAGGTGGATGCTTCAGAGATTGGGGCAGGGGCCGTTTTGTCGCAGAGAGGCCCTGGTTGCTCTGTTATGAAACCTTGTGCCTTTTTCTCTAGGAAGTTTTCGCCTGCCGAGCGAAATTATGATGTGGGCAATCGGGAGTTGTTGGCCATGAAATGGGCATTTGAGGAGTGGCGTCATTGGCTCGAGGGTGCTAAGCATCGTGTGGTGGTCTTGACTGATCACAAAAATCTGATGTATCTCGAGTCTGCTAAACGCCTTAATCCGAGACAGGCCCGCTGGTCATTGTTTTTCTCCCGCTTTGATTTTGTTGTCTCGTATTTACCAGGTTCAAAGAATGTGAAGGCCGATGCTCTTTCTAGGAGCTTTGTGCCTGATGCTCCTGGAGTCGCTGATCCTGTTGGTATTCTTAAAGATGGAGTTATTTTGTCAGCTATTTCTCCGGATCTGCGACGTGTGTTGCAGAGATTTCAGGCTGATAGGCCTGAGTCTTGTCCACCTGACAGACTGTTTGTCCCGGATAAGTGGACCAGCAGAGTCATTTCCGAGGTTCATTCCTCGGTGTTGGCAGGTCACCCGGGCATTTTTGGCACCAGAGATCTGGTGGCCAGGTCCTTTTGGTGGCCTTCCTTGTCAAGGGATGTGCGGTCATTTGTGCAGTCCTGTGGGACTTGTGCTCGAGCTAAGCCTTGCTGTTCTCGTGCCAGCGGTTTGCTCTTGCCCTTGCCTGTCCCGAAGAGACCTTGGACACATATCTCCATGGATTTCATTTCTGATCTTCCGCTATCTCAGGGCATGTCCGTTATCTGGGTGATATGTGATCGCTTCTCCAAGATGGTCCATTTGGTTCCTTTGCCTAAGCTGCCTTCCTCTTCCGATCTGGTTCCTGTGTTTTTCCAGAACGTGGTTCGTTTGCACGGCATCCCTGAGAATATTGTGTCAGACAGAGGATCCCAGTTCGTTTCCAGGTTCTGGCGATCCTTTTGTAGTAGGATGGGCATTGATTTGTCGTTTTCGTCTGCTTTCCATCCTCAGACTAATGGACAGACGGAGCGAACCAATCAGACTTTGGAGGCTTATGTGAGGTGTTTTGTCTCTGCTGATCAGGACGATTGGGTGACATTCTTGCCGTTGGCTGAGTTTGCCCTTAATAATCGGGCTAGTTCCGCCACCTTGGTTTCGCCTTTTTTCTGCAACTCTGGTTTCCATCCTCGCTTTTCTTCGGGTCATGTGGAGCCTTCTGACTGTCCTGGGGTGGATTCTGTGGTGGATAGGTTGCAGCAGATCTGGAATCATGTGGTGGACAACTTGAAGTTGTCACAGGAGAAGGCTCAGCGCTTTGCCAACCGCCGCCGCGGTGTGGGTCCCCGACTACGCGTTGGGGATTTGGTATGGCTTTCTTCCCGCTTTGTTCCTATGAAGGTCTCCTCTCCCAAATTTAAACCTCGTTTTATTGGGCCTTACAAGATATTGGAAATCCTTAATCCTGTATCTTTTCGTCTGGATCTTCCTGTGTCGTTTGCTATTCACAATGTATTTCATAGGTCCTTGTTGCGGCGGTACATTGTGCCTGTAGTTCCTTCTGCTGAGCCTCCTGCTCCGGTGTTGGTTGAGGGCGAGTTGGAGTACGTGGTGGAGAAGATCTTGGATTCTCGCCTCTCCAGGCGGAGGCTTCAGTACCTGGTCAAGTGGAAGGGCTATGGTCAGGAGGATAATTCCTGGGTGGTCGCCTCTGATGTTCATGCGGCCGATTTAGTTCGTGCCTTTCATGCCGCTCATCCTGATCGCCCTGGTGGTCGTGGTGAGGGTTCAGTGACCCCTCACTAAGGGGGGGGTACTGTTGTGAATTTGCTTTTTGCTCCCTCTAGTGGTTACTAGTTTTTTTACTCTGGTTTTTCTGTCATTCCTTTTATCCGCACCTGGGTCGTTAGTTAGGGGTGCTGCTATATAAGCTCCCTGGACCTTCAGTTCAATGCCTGGCAACGTAGTTATCAGAGCTAGTCTGCTGTGCTCTTGTCTACTGATCCTGGTTCCAGTTATATCAGCTAAGTCTGCCTTTTGCTTTTTGCTATTTGTTTTGGTTTTGTATTTTTGTCCAGCTTGTTCCAAATCTACATCCTGACCTTTGCTGGAAGCTCTAGGGGGCTGGTGTTCTCCCCCCGGACCGTTAGACGGTTCGGGGGTTCTTGAATTTCCAGTGTGGATTTTGATAGGGTTTTTTGTTGACCATATAAGTTACCTTTCTTTATTCTGCTATCAGTAAGCGGGCCTCTCTGTGCTAAACCTGGTTCATTTCTGTGTTTGTCATTTCCTCTTACCTCACCGTCATTATTTGTGGGGGGCTTCTATCCAGCTTTGGGGTCCCCTTCTCTGGAGGCAAGAAAGGTCTTTGTTTTCCTCTACTAGGGGTAGCTAGATTCTCCGGCTGGCGCGTGTCATCTAGAATCAACGTAGGAATGATCCCCGGCTACTTCTAGTGTTGGCGTTAGGAGTAGATATATGGTCAACCCAGTTACCACTGCCCTATGAGCTGGATTTTTGTATTCTGCAGACTTCCACGTTCCTCTGAGACCCTCGCCATTGGGGTCATAACAGTAGGCCCCCATGCACATTAGATTTCCAGCCAATCTCACCAATAGCTGCGTGTTCAGCCAACTTTAAGGCTTGCAGAAGATAAAACCATGGCACTACAGTATACAGAAGAGAGTTGGGGTGAAGCAGGTGGATTCTCCATCCCGTTTATAACATACAAGACATTGCTCTGTTCACTCAGTTGAATTTGATAAGTATTACTTTATTTACAAGCCGTACATCAGATTTTGCATGAACATTTTCAGTCTTGTAAACTTCATCAAACAGTCTAATGGCCAAGTGTCCCGGGTTTACCGAGAGAGGAGCCAGAAGACGTCTTATTTCTCATACTCCTGCACTGTTTAGAAGCACTTCACCTTCATATTAAACGGTACAGGTTTCTTTTAGCAGTACATGAGTTAATCTGCTCAGTTGAGAGCTCTTGGAAGCTTTCCTGCATTAAGGTTCTCCTCTGTTCACTGTTAACCTTTCCTGTCTCCAATATAATCTGGGCCCTGGCTAGCACTCATTGCCGCCAGAGAGAGTTTATGCTGCATGGCTGCAATGATGGTTTATTGTTGTTGTTTGAGAAGGAGTTTGGTGGATTTATCTGAGACTGTAGCTAGGTTTTTGTTTTCTGTTAATTCCTTAACTTCTCCTACTTTGGTTTTATCCCATCCTCCACTCTTCGGTGTTTACCTCTGTTGTTTGTGTGCGCATGTTTGGATCATTGGTATTTTCCTTTCTCCCTGTTCGTATTACCTTGTTAGTCTGGTTGGTGTAATACAGTACACTACCACTCCCCTATTCCCTGGGTGAGGGAAGGGAACAGACTGAGTGTGGATTCAGGAGCTAAAGCAAGGTATGTGGCCCCGGTGTGTTCACCATCAGAAGTAATCCGGGGAACAGGGTGAGCTAGGGCACCCCTAGTGTTAGGGACAGGGAATGAGCCCCTGGTCCCGAGACACCTGACAACAGAATCGTGACACCAAGTTTGCAGAATGTTGATCTAGTCCGGAACAGCACAGTGTATGGAGATGTGATTAAGCACATTTGTGACTGAAGCATCATACACTGAGTTATTTCAGGCTAGACCTGCATTTGGCAAGCTTAGCCATCAGTATGTCTGATGAAGGACGCAAGACCGTTCACGCTAAATCTGGTGTACCATTTGCAAATAAAAGAATATTGATCAAGCTCAACTAGGTGTGCAGAGCTTTGCATTGTATATTATATCAGTGACTGGATGCACAGGACATCATCACTTCTGTTCTCAGCGGAGACCATTAGAGCGTCTTTGCTGTAGTTGCAGGCATTCTTTTTTTATTTTTATCGATTCCTTCCCTCTGGCTTGTTTTTAAGAAATCACGGAAAGCCCCATTGTCAACTCACAGATCCTTGTAGGGTAATTTGCAATCACAGGAGCCATACTTTTAATACTTTATGTTAATGTGCAAACGAATTGCGTGGGTGAGTGGGATCACAGGTTCGGTAGATAGGGGTCATTGATGAGCATTATAGTTTCTTGGCCTCATTTAGAAAAAGTGCAATATTGGCCACAACATGACCATATTCACTTACGACTTGAGTTATGGCCAAAGTCTCCATATCACAGCCTTAATTTGGCTAGCCTCACTATTATTTATCATGCTTGACTTGATGAACTGTTTTTTTTTTCTATATTCTTTAAAACCATACTATTCCTCCCACTTCCAAATTAGTCTGGTGTATCAGAAGTTCACGTTCGTAAATTCTAAAGTGTCACCCTAACTTTTTTAATGACTGTTTATGTCACGGGTGTGTCAGACAGTCATCCTGGATCCGGCTGTAGAAGGTCATAGCGATTAGCTCAATTTCCCTCTGGGTGGAAGTACTAGCAGTCAGCAAGTTTCTTCTTGGAGTACTTTTGGAGGATTGCTGGCGTGATATCTTGGCAGTCTTCTCAAGCTAAGTGTATCCTCTTGTTTGTCCACCCTCTTTGCCTTTAGTTGTAGTGAGGACTGACTAGCACTCACATTGTCCCCTCCCTATCCAGGGCCTATCACTAGGGTCAGGCAGGGATTTGGTTCCTGCTTGGCCATAGGTGCGGAACCTACTTAGGGACATCAGTAGAGACAGGGTGCTGTTAGATCTGCCTAGGGGTCTCCACTCCCCCCTTCCCTAGTGTTTGGGCTTCCCCTCCCTCTCCCCATTGTTGCACACCTTGCTTCTCCCTTACGCAGTGTGACAGTTTACCTTTAGTCACTTTACCCTAATTATATTTAAGTCTACCAGCCTTCACTATACCAGTTATTTTAGACTACGTGATGGGCTTCGGCTCGATTATGACCCAATAACACAGGCTTAAATGCATTTTCAAGTGACTTTTCAGAATAAACTGTTGTGTGTGCACATGAGAATCAATACCAGTTCTGGCCATTATCTGACTTGCATCCTGCACTTTTTAAACAGCTTTTCTTCAGTAGAAGCCTGAGCAGTTTCAACTTGTCTTTCTGCTTTTGTTTTCTCTTCCCCCTTCATAGCCCTCTGGAGGCAGCAGGTGTGGTTTGATCCCTCACACAGACAGATTTGTAGACAGATTTGAGCGATTGATCAGTGCAGGAGACAATAAGGGGAAAGAATCATATTTCTCTAATAAGTTATATTGCAAAGTTTCATGTCTTCATTTGTACTGTTGACTTATGGCAGAAAATAAGTGTAGTTACTGCTTAAAGAGAATCTGTCAGCAATATTTCACCCCCAAACTATTTATATGAGCACATAGCTCTTTCAAAGACAAGGCCAGCAGTACCTTTGCATGGTCGGTCCGTTTCTCTGTTAACGTAAAATCAGTGTTTGAATTTATATGTAAATGAGGCTGAAGAAATATGGTAGATCTGAAGCTTCTGTCACTCCAGCTCTGTTCCCTCTCCAGTGCCGCATCCATCTTGACCTACATCCTCTATTCTGTGTGACTTCAGGCAAAGGAGTCGTCAATCAAGCAAGTGGATGAAGCGGCTGCTCAGTGAGGAATAGAGCTGGCGTGACAAAGGATTCAGATCTACCATAGCTCTTCAGCCTCACTTGCATATCAATTCAAATGCTGATTTCTCAGTAAAGCAAAGGACTGGCCATATATACAGTAGCTAACATAGAAAAACTCAAAAAAACAACATGAAGAGCAGACTCACCACAACCTTGTCAAATGACAAATGCACTCGCAGGGTGCAGCCACAGGGTGCAGCAGGCCCCTGATAATAAATGCTAAAGCAGCACAGGTGCAAGCTACTGATGAGGGCCCCTTTATGTTATAGGCGTGATCAGTAGGTTGTCCAGAGACTGTGCATCACATTTATCTGTGTGAATAGTGTCTTATGCAGGCTGTACCTGTGTGCATTTTTGCTACTAGGCAGCCAACCCCTCTAATGTTTGGGCGAGTGGGTGGTTGCTCTCATCAGTAGCTTGCACCTGTGCTGCTTTAGCATTTATTATCGGGGGCCTGCTGCACCCTGCGAGTGCATTTGTCGTTTGACAAGGTTGTGGTCAGTCTGCTCTTCATGTTGTGTTTGACTAGCCATATATAAATAATTTGGGGGTGCTCTCAGATTCCTTTTAAGGCTAAGTTGCTTTGTCTCCTATACTATAAACACTGTTGACCTAAACTTACATACCCACTATTACACAAAGAGAACAGAAAATATGCCAGACAAAAGAAAATAGATAATGTTACAAAATTAGTTTGCTTTTAAGTAGAAAATCACAATTGTACTAAGAAAGAGATTATTGGTATATCAGGCATAGAAAAATACACTTGGGTGGGAGGATGAAGTGAAAAACGTCAAGTAGAAAAAAGAAAATAAAGTGCATGTGAGAGAAAAAGCAAGAAATTATATACAGTGGGCAAAATAAGTTTTTTATACAATGCCGATTTTGCAAGTTTTCCCACCTATAAAGAATGGAGCAGGCTGTAATTTTTATCTTAGGTACACTTCACTTGTGAGAGACAGAATCTAAAAAAATAAATAAAACAGAAAATCACATTGTATGATTTTTAAATAAATTGCATTTTATTGTATTAAATAAGTATTTGATCTCCTACCAACCAGCAAGAATTCTGGCTCTCACATGCCTATTAGATTTTCTTTAAGAAGCTTCCTACTCTGCACTTATTACTTGTATTCATTGCACCTATTTGAACTTGTTACCTGTATATAAGACACCTGTTCACACACTCAATCAATCACTCTCCAACTTCTCCACCATGGTCACGACCAAAGAGCTGTCTAATGACACCAGAGAAAACATTGTAGACCTGCATAAGGCTGAGGTGGCTTATAGGACAATAGACAAGCAGCTTGGTGAGAAGGAAACAACTGTTGGCACAATAATTAGAAAATGGAAGAAACACAAGATGACAGTAAGTCTTCCTTAGTCTGAAGCTCCATGCAAAATCTTGCCTTATGGGGTACGGATGATTCTGAGAAAGATCAGGAATCAGCTCAGAACTACACAGGAGGACCTGGTCAATGACCTGAACAGAGCTGGGACCACAATCTCAAACATTACTGTTAGTAACACACTACACCGTCATGGATTAAAACCCTGCAAGGTACACAAGGTCTCCTGTTCACGTTATCAGATGACCAGGCTAGTTTGGATGATCCAGAGGAGGTATGGGAGAAAGTCATGTGGTCAGATGATACCAACATAGAACTTTTTGGTAACCACTCCACTTGCCATGTTTGGAGGAAGAAGAAGGATGAGTACAACCCCATGAACACCATCCCAACCATAAACCATGTTGGGGGAAACATCATATTTTGTGGGTGCTGCAAAGGGGACAGGATGACTGCACCGTATTGAAGGGAGGATGGATGGGGTCATGTATCACAAGATTTTGGCCAACAACCTCCTTCCCTCAGTAAGAGCATTGAAGATGGGTCATGTCTAGTCTTCCAGCATGACAATGACCCGAAACACACAGCCCGCGCAATTAAGGAGTGTCTCTGTAAGAAGAATTTCAAGGACTTGGAGTGGCCTGAACCCGATAGAAAATCTTTGTAGGGAGCTGAAACTCAATGTTGCCAAGCAACAGACTCAAAACCTGAAAGATTTGAAGAAGATCTGTATGGAGGAGTGGGCTAAAATCCCTGCTGCAGTGTCTGCAAACTTGGTCAAGACAAAGGTTTCTTGCAGACAAAGGTTTCTGCACCAAATATTAAATTCTGTTTTTCTATCGTATTAAATACTTATTTCATGAAGTTAAGGAAAGATAGCACACAGGGCGATAAAAGTGATAATTTGGATGATAATACGTGGTAGGTGCACTCACCTTTACAGGTTGTGAAAGGTCACAACCCCTTGCAGGATATGAAAGGAAACAGTGGTCGCTGCAGACTCTCGTGGATACCAGTGTCACAAAGAAGGAAGAAGACCGGGTTTCTTGTATCCGCGCTGACCGCACAACGATGGAAATGTTCTTAAAAGCTTTATTGTGCCGACGCGTTTCGTGGCAATCTGCCACATCCTCAGGGCCAAAAGTTTTACAGTATCTGTTTACAGCAGTGGTTTTATACAAAACCTTCATGGCATCACAATTACAAACAAACAGACATCACTTCCTGTGAAAACGCCCCCTCCAATGTCAGAATGTCATAAAACAGTTACAATTACTTTATTTCAAAATCTAAACTCTGATGAAACACATTATCCACCTGAACAATCAGTTTAGAAAGATAGATAACTCAACAACTATAAAGATAACATTAATTTAACCATTAAAATAAAAATGTAGCCATAATGAGGAATCATATATCCACCCAGTATGAACACAATCAATGCACTTTTCGCTGAGGCTTCATCTGGGATCAGTACCTGCCTACTATTATTAGACTCCTAACCAGCAAAGCATTTACTGTGGTCTATTTACCCATTGTTATGTTTTGTCCTGATGAACTAATACATACTGTACCTTACTGTATCCTTTGATATAAAACGATTGATAAAACTAAGTACGTTTATGTAGCTACATGTAATCTAACATGGTCATGCAGACAGGCTTGCAGAATATACTAAGGCCACAAAAATAGAAAAGGCGTGTTTTGCATTTATGTTCTTTTTTTTTTTAATGCAATAAAACATTCATTTTTTCCACTTTTTTTTTTTAATATTGTTCATTTGTGTAGTAGCTGTGACAAAGACTGTGGCAGCACAGAACATAGTCCATGAGCCAAGAACCAAATTTGACGATATCGGTACCAAGCAGAGTGACTAATTCTCTTTGGTATTTTTAGGTAGATGCATGTCTGTAGTTTATTTTTTGATATGATAGCCCTTACATATACGTAGCTTATTAACCCCTTCAGCCCTAGGCCTATTTGTACCCAAGTGCCTAAGCCAATCTGACCTGTGCCACTTCATGGGCTAATAACTTTGGAACGCTTTCACCTATCCAAGCCATTCTGAGATTGTTTTCTCGTGACATATTGTACTTCACGTCAGTGCTAAATGGGAGTCAATATATTTTACCTTTCTATATAAAAAAATGCTAAATATTCGGAAATTTTGGAAAAATCGGCAATTTTTTAACTTTGAAATTCTCTGCTTTTTACAAAAATACTGATACCCCCCATAATAGTTATTAATTTACACTCCCCACATGTTTACTTCATATTGGCATCATTTTGAAAATGAAACCTTATTGTTTTACGACGTAATAGGGCTTATAGTTTTATGCGCAATTTTTCACATTTACAGCAAAACCCACTTTTCAAAGGACCAAGTCACTTCTGAAGTCACTTTAAGGGGCTTACATAACAGAAACCACCCATAAATTACCCCATTTTGCAAACTACACCCCTCAAGCTGTTCAAAACTCATTTTTAAAAACTGTTAACCCTTTAGGTGTTCCACAGGAATTTTAGCATGAGCCAAGAACCAAATATGACGATATCGGTACCACCCGGAGTGACTAGATGTAGTATTTGTAACAAAATTTAATCCAAGTTATGTAAATACACACTGAACATGTCATGTGCATATATATATATATATATATATATATATATATATATATATATATATATATATATATGTTACTCCATAATATCTTCAACATCGGACTCTGAATCTGACTGTTGTTCTACTGGCTCGTCTTCAGTACCCTTGTTCTGGCATGTCTGTAATCTGCACATGTCTGTGCACTTCAGGCCATTGCTGAGGCAAGTACACTGAGGAAGTTCACATGACCGCACACACTTGCAGGACAGTAGCTGTATAATAGCTTCTGGTGCTGGTGCCCCTTGCATCCACTTGACAACAAGCTTTCCGTCGTTATCTATCATCCAACCGCAGTCTGTTGGGTTTGCAACCCATGGCTGGCTCTGCAGACTTCTCCTCCAGATCGCAGCCTGGTAGTTTGCACGCAGTGCATGCATGAAAAGGCAGTCCTGGCAAGGAGGGAGTTGACTTGACTCTACCACTCCACGTCTGGCACAGAACAGCTGATAACGGAGCCTGTTTACCTCAGTTGTTTGGGTAGTTGGCAGGTACATGTGGCAGGTGATTTCCTGTAACTTCTCAAAAAGTTCGGTAGACACTTCCCATGAACGACCAACTTCCTGAAAGGCATCCTGGTATGTCTTGTTCATCTTCAACTGCTTGAGTGTCGTCATCTTCCCACGGCCAGCGAATGCACTGACGGTGTCACAGCCTGTAAATGCATGCATACCAATCAATGAATCACATACGCTGCCTCCCAATGTTCGGCTCAGAGTGGTGATATCCAGGAATCTTGTCCGGTTCTGTGTACCGCATTTCTGGAACAGGTGGGATGGGATTTTGTGGCACATGCCCAGACACAGGACCATGACATCAGTATCCTCCGAAGTGATGATGACCGACTTGTAACCAGATTCTGCTGCATGAAGAGCATGGAGAAGGAGGCGTGTGTCTGCTTCTTCTTGATTTGACTTAAGGTCAGCAGCCTCTTCCCACTGTTCTTTGGTGATCTTAAAGCAGAGCTGCTCACATGTGACATACAGCTCCTTCTCCTCAAGCTTCTCCCTGTGGTGTTTCGCCTTCCATTCTTCTACCAGAAACTTTATGAGACTTGCCTTGTTGGAGGAACTACTTAGAAGCTTTTTCCACTGCTGGATGTTGTGCCCATGTTGAATGTTCTTGAAATGGATCCCTGTGCCTTCATATCTGTTGACTCTTTCTGTATCTTTGATGGATGTCTCCTTGTAGACGTCAAAGACAATATCAATGCGCTTGCTCTTAGCACCCTCATGGATAGCGCGACTCATTGCTGTGCCTGCTAGCTGGCCAAATGTTGCATTGTTTCCCTTCAGTTTCTGAACCAGGCTCATCCCATCAATGATGGTTGCAGAGGGCTCGGGGATCACTTCTGCAGGACGAGCATTCCTCTCCAACTCCCTTGCGAGGGCAGCCTTGTTGGTCTTGCGGATAGACCCATCACCATTGGCAAGTGCCCATGGCAATGGACCCAGGGGATGAGTCAAGACATCACTCATTTGTAGCTTTCTGTTCTCAGCTACAAGTATCATCTGGCCAAATAGGTTTCTGTCAGCCTTCAAAATTACCTCCTTGCCAAGACCTTGTCTGCGTGTCTTCATTTGGATGTTAGAGAACGTTTTAAGTTTGTTCTTCGTCATCTTGTCATGAAACAATGTAGTTGGCTTATCGGTACCCAAACGCTCATCCTTGAATGTTTGATATGCATCCTCTCCTATACTGTATGCCCCTTGAAGGTCTTTGGCTACATCTGGTGGTGCTACAGTCGCTGTTGACAAACTGATAAGTTCACCATTATGCTCTTTGTTGAAGGGGTTCACCCAACCTGTCTCCAGCAGTTGAACGAAAGATTGGACATCGGCTTCATCTCTTCTAATCCTAGACACCTGTAGGTCTGAATGGCTGAAGTCAGTATATTGTTGGCCTACCAGGGCCCTCAGCTGCCTCAAGTACATACTGCGGTACTCTGATGTCAGGTAGAACCTGGAAACAGCTCCAACTTTGAGGCTGAAGCCTTTTGTGCCCCCTGGTGTCTGGGTGTCTTTGTTGATTGTCTCTTCAATGGTCTGGTCCACAGGAATTCGTCCAAAAGGATTCTTGCTACCGATCTGGACCGAAAAGCCACCTTGCATGAAGTATTCATGGACCTCTGGGTGTTCTATGGGCAGCCGAGACATTGTGGCATAGTAATAGGTTAGGTATCGGGCATAGTTGACCTTGTCATAGGCAAAACACCATGGTATCATCTGTCGGATTGCTCCTAGGTGAAGCATCCAGTTGCCTTCTCTTGAAGCTCGAACCAGGGCCAGCATGGTCTCGACCATGTCCAAGTATGACATCCAGAATGCTGTTCAGCACAGAACGTGTATGTGTCAGTGTGTGTGCGTGTGTTGGGGCACCTCAGGGTGTCTTCAAATGTGACATAGCCCCCTAGATTTCTTCCAGTAAAATTTGCACTCCAAAAGTCATTTGGCGCTCCTTCCCTTCCGAGGCCTGCCGTTCCCCAATACTGCAGTGTACGACAACATATCGGGTGTTGTTGTGTTCGGGAGAGATTGGTGAACAAATAGTGGGGTGCATTTTTTGCTGGTACACCTCTTAAAAATAAAAAAATGAGCCTAAAATGACACCTTCATGTAAAAAATGCACTTTTTCCATTTTCTCAACCAAGTGTTTCCAACTACTGTGAAACACTGGTTGGGTCAAAGTGGTCACTATACCCCCTAAAAGATTCCTTGGGGGTGTAGTTTCCAAAATAGGGTCACTTTTTGGGGTTTCCACTGTGGGGGTACCTCAGGCAGCCTTCAAATGTGACATGGCCCCCTAGATTTCTTCCAGTGAATCCGCCACCCAAAAACCACATAGCGCTCCTTCCGTGTTGAGCTGTGCTGTGTGCCCATACTTTAGTTTACGAGTACATGTGGGGTGTTTCTATAAACTGCAGAATTAGGGTAACCAAGTTTGGGTTTGCCGTTAACCCTTGCTAGGTTGCAGGTAAAATTGGATTACAATGTAATATCTGGAAAAAAAATGAAATTTTGAAATTTCGCCTTCATTCTGCTAAAATTCCTGTGGAACACCTAAAGGGTTAACAGTTTTTAAAAATGAGTTTTGAACAGCTTGAGGGGTGTAGTTTGCAAAATGGGGTAATTTATGGGTGGTTTCTGTTATGTAAGCCCCTTAAAGTGACTTCAGAAGTGACTTGGTCCTTTGAAAAGTGGGTTTTGCTGTAAATGTGAAAAATTGCGCATAAAACTATAAGCCCTATTACGTCGTAAAACAATAAGGTTTCATTTTCAAAATGATGCCAATATGAAGTAAACATGTGGGGAGTGTAAATTAATAACTATTATGGGGGGTATCAGTATTTTTGTAAAAAGCAGAGAATTTCAAAGTTAAAAAATTGCCGATTTTTCCAAAATTTCCGAATATTTAGCATTTTTTTATATAGAAAGGTAAAATATATTGACTCCCATTTAGCACTGACGTGAAGTACAATATGTCACGAGAAAACAATCTCAGAATGGCTTGGATAGGTGAAAGCGTTCCAAAGTTATTAGCCCATGAAGTGGCACAGGTCAGATTGGCTTAGGCACTTGGGTACAAATAGGCCTAGGGCTGAAGGGGTTAATAAGCTACGTATATGTAAGGGCTATCATATCAAAAAATAAACTACAGACATGCATCTACCTAAAAATACCAAAGAAAATTAGTCACTCCGGGTGGTACCGATATCTGGCCCGGCTCATGGACTAACAGCTGTCAGATCAGTATGTGATGTTACTTGTTTCCCCGTGTGAGGAACTTGGTATAATAAAGGGTTTAATTTGTTCCGACAAGGTGATAAGTGCCATTGTCATTTACTCCTTACTTGGTAGATGACGGGACATTGAGGACATGGTGCTTGGCATCCCGCTGCTGCTCAGCAAGGACATCTTACTCCACCGTGCTTCTACTGAATCATGCAAGCTTTTCTTATTCTTTCTGATTCTGCTGCTGTGACTCTTCCATAAATATCTCTTGATAATACAGCAAGAACTGAATTCCAGAGATATTAGATATTGGGCCACCTTCTCTGTAACTGGATTTTTCCTTTTCCTAGAGACCAATATGCCTGACAATTTATTCAGTTTTCAAGCTGCTCGTCCCCCAGATATATTATATGGAGAGATCACTTAAGAGTTTTCTAATCAGTGTGATTCAAGTGCTCTCATGACGACACTTTATTATTTCTTTTCTTTTTTTATTTATGTCTTGGAAAGACAGGCAGAGACGCAATGTATAAAACGCACATACATATATATATATATATATATATATATATATATATATATATATATATATATATATATTGTAAAATGGTAATGGAGCTTTACTTTGCAAAAATCTAATATTAAAGATTACTTTTTGTATTATACGTAATTAATTGAAAGAGATAAGAGTTTGACGGTTGTAGAAGTATTTTACGGTTTTATGCTGTCTCCTCTGTCCCTTTCAAAACAAAATTTAACTATGTACCAACTTCATTGTTTATTTAAAGAGGTGGTCCAGGAGTATTTCTTTACTATGGGCCTAAAAATAAACAGGCAGGTAGTAGTTGCAAATGTTCTCTGATAAAGTGTCAGCGGGGTGTGACTGCCCTCATCATACTGATTGACAGCCGGCTCCCTGCTGCCTAACTGCGGGGATCTGACTGTCAAGCAAGCATGACATCGGCAGTCACACCCCGTGAGCAGAAGAGAAGGTGCTGCTCTGTCAACGTGACGTAAGCAGAAGCCGCTGAATCGCCAGCAGTAGCTGGGCCGAGCGCATCAGTCACGCATCTAGCAACTTCCTGCTTGTTTGATCTTGGGCTCATAGAAAAAAAAAATTGTCCCGGATAACTCCTTTAAGGGGTTTTATTTGTGTATTTTTGTCATGCTTCCTCTATTTTTTCATCTGCCATGAATCTGCAGCGGTGACAACATGGTTACAGCACACACAACCGCTGCAGCTTGTCACTAGCTCAGTGATCCTGATCGCTCGAGAAACTAAGCCCTGGTGGTTATCGGCAGTTGTCATGATCGCTGTAGTTGCGCCGTCACCTCTGACTTAGAGGAAGCACAACATAAAAAATAGACTTGGAAAACCACCTTAACATCTTGGAGTAGTTGATGTCGTTTTCCACTTTCACATGCGCAGCCGTCTTTCCATTCATAGCGAGCTCTGTCCTCAAGTTGTAGATATGATTCACATGCATCAGACATTTAAGGCATATTCTGTGTCCGAAACCGGAATATCCCTTTAATCGATTGCAGTCACTAATGTGGGTTTTCCCATTAGGCTAAATTCACACCACCATATACAAAAAAAAAATCATCCAATCTTCATCCAGAAAAACTTCTCCTACTAGGGAAGGGCCAAGTGTAGAGATTCATTCACTTGGCAAGAGAAATGCCTGGAACATGGGGAGGGTCCCAGGGATCAGACCCCCACTAATCGTAATGCTATTGTATATCCTACATATTTAGATGTAATGTATTTTTTATGACATAGTACTAATTTATTTCTAAATTTTGCTCATGTCTATTAAAGAATTTAATCACACACACTGAGTGCCGACAGACCAGTCATATATTTTACCAGTAAGGGTCTGCATTACTCTGTTCCACAAGTTCTTCGTGTCCTCACTATTGCCCAGCCCCAGGCTTTGAACGCCTCCTATTGCTCCATGCAATCAATGTAATCTCTTCTGACATTTCGCCTGTCTGGCCGCCGCTCTTCATACACGTTCGGTATCCGTGACGCATTACTTCTTATCTGTAATGAGCAGCGCTCGCATTGCCTTTAATAGAATATAAACAATAAAGTCTAGGTAAATATTAATACATGAAGAATGTTATAAATTTTTCTTAATGCCGCCAGCCTTAAAAATAAAATAAATAAAGTGAAAAAAAGCTGTGCTACCTTAGCTCAGCAAAAGATTTAATGGTCAGAACTGCGAAGGTTGCGGTTTAATTTCACAGTTCACCAGTCGGGAAATTGATGCCGAAAAGATGCAGAAAAGTCAGGTTGTGAGACTCTGTTCTACCAAACAGATACAACTGAGGCCCCGCCAGAGGATTCCCCAGGGAAATGATCTATTCATTCTGTCTGTCAGATGTACCCATCTTTATCTTATATCTGTTTAACTATTCTCTGTGTCTATTACCGCTATCTGTTTAGCTTTATTCGTCATTAACTTTCATTCAATATAACGTCCTTTTTTGCCCTTCTTTCTTATTTTTCCTTCTTACATTCATTCTTTTTTATTCTTTCTCTCTTTTTTACTTTTTCTTTTCCTTCTTTTTTCTCTTTCTTTTTTTTCCTTCCTTTCATTTTTCCTTTCTTTCATTTGTTCTCGCTTCTTAGCTTCTTTTTGTCATTGACTTTCAATCTAACTTATTAGCTTATTTTCATCATTAATGTTCTATCTTTCTTTCTTCTTTCCTCACTTTCTTTCTCTTTCTTACTTCTTTCTTAGCTTAGTTTTGGTGCCATTTGCCACCAATTTTGCAATATTTCAGAGCTGCAACATTACTGGAGTAACAAAAAGCACAAGGTGTGCGATACTCAGGGACATGGCCAAGGTAAGGAAGGCTGAAAAACGACCACCATTGAACAAGAAACATAAGATAAAACATCAAGACTGGGCCAAGAAATATCTTAAGACTGACTTTTCAAAGGTTTTATGGACTGATGAAATGAGAGTGACTCTTGATGGGCCAGATGGATGGGCCAGAGGCTGGATCAGTAAAGGGCAAAGAGCTCCACTCCGAACCAGAAGCCAGCAAGGTGGAGGTGGGGTACTGGTATGGGCTGGGATCATCAAAGATGAACTTGTGGGACCTTTTCGGGTTGAGGATGGAGTGAAGCTCAACTCCCAGACTTACTGCCAGTTTCTGGAATACAACTTCTTCAAGCAGTGGTTGTTATGGACCTGGTGGTTAGGAGCACCCGGAATGACCTGATGAGTAAACTAGTAATCGGAACAAGCTCTGGGAAGTGGGAACTCTGCTGACCGCAAACCCTACTCCTATCACACACACTAGAAATAGCCGTGGAGCGTACCTAACTCTCCCTAGACGCCTCTTCACAGCCCAAGAGCTAACTACCCCTAAAGATAGAAATAGAAGCCTAACCTTGCCTCAGAGAAATTCCCCAAAGGTAAAGGCAGCCCCCCACATATATTGACTGTGAGATAAGAGGAAAGTCACAAACACAGGAATGAAACAGGTTTTAGCAAAGGAGGCCAGACTTCACTAAATAGTCAGAGGAAAGAAAAGGAAACTATGCGGTCAGCACAAAAAAATACAAAAACCACGCAGAGTATGCAAAAAGACCCCCACACCGACTCACGGTGTGGAGGCGCAACACTGCACCCCCAGAGCTTCCAGCTAGCAAGGAAATATCATGATAGCAAGCTGGACTAGTAACAACAAATGAACTAGCAGGGACTTAGCTTCTGCTGGAGTAGACAGGTCCTCAGAGAAGTCCAAGAGAGATCTGAACCAATACTGAAACATTGACAGCTGGCATGAAGTAACGATCTGAGTAGAGTTAAATAGGGAAGCAAGCATAACAATAAACGAGGGCAGCTGAGAAAGCAAACCTCAGAGACCAGCAGTTCCACTCAAAGCCACCAGAGGGAGTCCAAGAGCAGAACTAACCAAAGTACCATTCATGACCACAGGAGGGAGTCCGAGAAATGGAATTCACAACAGTGGTGCAGGAAGAAGTCGGTATCAAGAAAAACATGATTTTCATGCAGGACAATGCTCCATCACATGCCTCCAACTACTACACAGCGTGGCTGGCCAGTAAAGGTCTCAAAGAAGAAAAAATAACGACATGGCCCCCTTGTTCACCTGATCTGAACCCCATAGAGAACCTGTGGTCCCTCTAAAATGTGAGATCTACAGGGAGGGAAAACAGTACACCTCTCAGAACCGTGTCTGGGAGGCTGTGGTGGCTGCTGCACGTAATGTTGATCGTAAACTGATCAAGCAACTGATGGAATCTATGGATGGAAGGCTGCTGAGTGTCATCATAAAGAAAGGTGGCTATATTAGTCACTAATTTTGGGGGGTTTTGTTTTTGCATGTCAGAAATGTTTATTTCTAAATTTTGTGCAGTTATATTAGTTTACCTGGTGAAAATAAACAAGTGAGATGGGAATATATTCGGTTTTTATTAAGTTGCCTAATAATTCTCTACAGTAATAGTTACCTGCACAAACAGATATCATCCTAAGATAGCCAAATCTAAAAAAAAACACTCCAACTTCCAAAAATATTAAGCTTTGATATTTATGAGTCTTTTGGGTTGATTGAGAACATAATTGTTGATCAATAATAAAAATAATCCTCTAAAATACAACTTGCCTAATAATTCTGCACACAGTGTAATGTCCAGCTCAAAGGAAGGAAGGCCTCACCCTTATCTGCACTAAATGCGGAAATCTAAAACTAAGCTGAAAACAGTTAATTGGAGTACATGTTGGTGTGCATGCAAAATAAGAGCATATTCACACTAGCCTAAAACTGTCACACACTAGACTAAAACTGTCTTGGGTTTTGTCTGTTTTATGGCCAGTGTGTCATGATTCTCAATGGCGAGAGAACATAGCCCAGCATATATGAGAACTAGCTCTTGGAAGATGGAAACTATACTGACCATGAACTAAACCTGCCGCACAACTAGAAGTGGCCGGGTAGCATGCCTACGTTTTTTTATCCCTAGATGCCCAGCGCCAGCCGGAGAACTACCTAATCCTAGCAGAGGAAAAGACAGTCCTGGCTCACCTCTAGAGAAATTTTCCCAAAAGGCAGACAGAGGCCCCCACATATATTGGCGGTGATTTAAGATGAAATGACAAACGTAGTATGAAAATAGGTCTAGCAAAATCGAGGTCCGCTTACTAGATAGCATGAAGACAGAAAGGGCACTTTCATGGTCAGCAGAAAACCCTATCAAAACACCATCCAGAAATTACTTTAAGACTCTAGCATTAACTCATAACACCAGAGTGGCAATTTCCGCTCACAAGAGCTTTCCAGACACAGTAACGAAACAGCAGCTGTGAACAGGAACAAAATGCAAAAACACACAAGGACAAAAGTCCAAACTTAGCTGGGAGTTGTCTAGTAGCAGGAACAAGCACAGAAAGGCTACTGATTACATTGTTGACCGGCATGAAACTGACAGAGGAGCAAGGTTATATAGCGACTCCCACATCCTGATAGGAGCAGGTGAACAGAGGGGATGATGCACACAAGTTAAATTCCACAAGTGGCCACAGGGGGAGCCCAGAATCCAATTTCACAACAGTACCCCCCCCTCAAGGAGGGGGCACCGAACCCTCACCAGAACCACCAGGGCGATCAGGATGAGCCCTATGAAAGGCACGGACAAGATCGGAGGCATGAACATCAGAGGCAGTGACCCAAGAATTATCCTCCTGACCGTATCCCTTCCATTTGACCAGATACTGGAGTTTCCGTCTGGAAACACGAGAGTCCAAGATCTTTTCCACAATGTACTCCAACTCACCCTCAACCAACACCGGAGCAGGAGGCTCAACGGAAGGCACAGCTGGTACCTCATACCTGCGCAACAATGACCGATGAAAAACATTATGAATCGAAAAGGATGCAGGGAGGTCCAAACGGAAGGACACAGGGTTAAGAATCTCCAATATCTTGTACGGGCCGATGAACCGAGGCTTAAACTTAGGAGAAGAAACCCTCATAGGGACAAAACGAGAAGACAACCACACCAAGTCCCCAACACAAAGCCGAGGACCAACACGACGACGGCGGTTGGCAAAAAGCTGAGTCTTCTCCTGGGACAACTTCAAATTGTCCACCACCTGCCCCCAAATCTGATGCAACCTCTCCACCACAGCATCCACTCCAGGACAATCCGAAGATTCCACTTGACCGGAGGAAAATCGAGGATGAAACCCCGAATTACAGAAAAACGGGGACACCAAGGTGGCAGAGCTGGCCCGATTATTGAGGGCGAACTCCGCCAAAGGCAAAAAAGCAACCCAATCATCCTGATCCGCAGACACAAAACACCTCAAATATGTCTCCAAGGTCTGATTAGTCCGCTCGGTCTGGCCATTAGTCTGAGGATGGAAAGCAGACGAAAAAGACAAATCTATGCCCATCCTAGCACAGAATGCCCGCCAAAATCTAGACACGAATTGGGTCCCTCTGTCAGAAACGATATTCTCCGGAATACCATGCAAACGAACAACATTTTGAAAAAACAGAGGAACCAACTCGGAAGAAGAAGGCAACTTAGGCAAGGGAACCAGATGGACCATCTTAGAGAAACGGTCACACACCACCCAGATGACAGACATCTTCTGAGAAACAGGCAGATCCGAAATAAAATCCATCGAGATGTGCGTCCAAGGCCTCTTCGGGATAGGCAAGGGTAACAACAATCCACTAGCCCGAGAACAACAAGGCTTGGCCCGAGCACAAACGTCACAAGACTGCACAAAGCCTCGCACATCTCGTGACAGGGAAGGCCACCAGAAGGACCTTGCCACCAAATCCCTGGTACCAAAGATTCCAGGATGACCTGCCAACGCAGAAGAATGAACCTCAGAGATGACTCTACTGGTCCAATCATCAGGAACAAACAGTCTACCAGGTGGGCAACGATCAGGTCTATCCGCCTGAAACTCCTGCAAGGCCCGCCGCAGGTCTGGAGAAACGGCAGACAATATCACTCCATCTTTAAGGATACCTGTGGGCTCAGAATTACCAGGGGAGTCAGGCTCAAAACTCCTAGAAAGGGCATCCGCCTTAACATTCTTAGAACCCGGTAGGTAAGACACCACAAAATTAAACCGAGAGAAAAACAACGACCAGCGCGCTTGTCTAGGATTCAGGCGCCTGGCAGACTCAAGGTAAATTAAATTTTTGTGGTCAGTCAATACCACCACCTGATGTCTGGCCCCCTCAAGCCAGTGACGCCACTCCTCAAAAGCCCACTTCATGGCCAAAAGCTCCCGATTCCCAATATCATAATTCCGCTCGGCGGGCGAAAATTTACGGGAAAAAAAAGCACAAGGTCTCATCACGGAGCAGTCGGAACTTCTCTGCGACAACACCGCCCCAGCTCCGATTTCAGAAGCGTCGACCTCAACCTGAAAAGGAAGAGCAACATCAGGCTGACGCAACACTGGGGCGGAAGAAAAGCGGCGCTTGAGCTCCCGAAAGGCCTCCACAGCATCAGGGGACCAATCAGCAACATCAGCACCCTTCTTAGTCAAATCAGTCAATGGTTTTACAACATCAGAAAAACCAGCAATAAATCGACGATAAAAGTTAGCAAAGCCCAAAAATTTCTGAAGACTCTTAAGAGAAGAGGGTTGCGTCCAATCACCAATAGCCTGAACCTTGACAGGATCCATCTCGATGGAAGAGGGGGAAAAAATGTATCCCAAGAAGGAAATCTTCTGAACCCCAAAAACACACTTAGAACCCTTCACACACAAGGAATTAGACCGCAAAACCTGAAAAACCCTCCTGACCTGCTGGACATGAGAGTCCCAGTCATCCGAAAAAATCAGAATATCATCCAGATACACAATCATAAATTTATCCAAATAATCGGGGAAAATGTCATGCATAAAGGACTGGAAGACTGAAGGGGCATTTGAAAGACCAAAAGGCATCACCAAATACTCAAAATGGCCCTCGGGCGTATTAAATGCGGTTTTCCACTCATCCCCCTGCTTGATTCGCACCAAATTATACGCCCCACGGAGATCAATCTTAGAGAACCACTTGGCCCCCTTTATACGAGCAAACAAATCAGTAAGCAGTGGTAACGGATATTGATATTTAACAGTGATTTTATTCAAAAGTCGATAATCAATACACGGCCTCAAAGAGCCGTCTTTCTTAGACACAAAGAAAAAACCGGCTCCTAAGGGAGATGACGAAGGACGAATATGTCCCTTTTCCAAGGACTCCTTTATATATTCTCGCATAGCAGCGTGTTCAGGCACAGACAGATTAAATAAACGACCCTTAGGGTATTTACTACCCGGGATCAAGTCTATGGCACAATCGCACTCCCGGTGCGGAGGTAGTGAACCAACCTTGGGTTCTTCAAAAACGTCACGAAAGTCAGACAAGAATTCAGGAATCTCAGAGGGAATAGATGATGAAATGGAAACCAAAGGTACGTCCCCATGAGTTCCTTTACATCCCCAGCTTAACACAGACATAGCTCTCCAGTCGAGGACTGGGTTATGAGATTGCAGCCATGGCAATCCCAGCACCAAAACATCATGTAGATTATACAGCACCAGAAAGCGAATAACCTCCTGGTGATCCGGATTAACACGCATAGTCACTTGTGTCCAGTATTGTGGTTTATTACTAGCCAATGGGGTGGAGTCAATCCCTTTCAGAGGTATCGGAGCCTCCAATGGCTCCAAATCATACCCACAGCGTTTGGCAAAGGACCAATCCATAAGACTCAAAGCAGCGCCAGAGTCGACATAGGCGTCCGCGGTAATAGATGACAAAGAACAAATCAGGGTCACAGATAGAATAAACTTAGACTGTAAAGTGCTAATTGAAACAGACTTGTCAGGCTTCTTAGTACGCTTAAAGCATGCTGATATAACATGAGTTGAATCACCACAATAGAAGCACAACCCATTTTTTCGTCTAAAATTCTGCCGCTCGCTTCTGGACAGAATTCTATCACATTGCATATTTTCTGGCGTTTTCTCAGTAGACACCGCCAAATGGTGCACAGGTTTGCGCTCCCGCAGACGCCTATCGATCTGAATAGCCATCGTCATGGACTCATTCAGACTCGCAGGCACAGGGAACCCCACCATAACATCCTTAATGGCATCAGAGAGACCTTCTCTGAAAATCGCCGCCAGGGCGCACTCATTCCACTGAGTAAGCACAGACCATTTGCGGAATTTTTGGCAGTATATTTCAGCTTCATCTTGCCCCTGAGACAAGGACATCAAGGCCTTTTCCGCCTGAAGCTCTAAATGAGGTTCCTCATAAAGCAACCCCAAGGCCAGAAAAAACGCATCCACATTGAGCAACGCAGGATCCCCTGGTGCCAATGCAAAAGCCCAGTCTTGAGGGTCGCCCCGGAGCAAGGAAATTACAATCCTGACCTGCTGTGCAGGGTCTCCGGCAGAGCGAGACTTCAGGGACAAAAACAATTTGCAATTATTTTTAAAATTTTGAAAGTGAGATCTATTCCCCGAGAAGAATTCAGGCAAAGGAATTCTAGGCTCAGACATAGGTGCATGAACAACAAAATCTTGCAAATTTTGTACCTTTGTGGCGAGATTATTCAAACCTGTAGCTACACTCTGAAGATCCATTTGAAACAGGTGAACACAGAGCCATTCAAGGATTAGAAGGAGAGGAAGAGAGGAAGGCTGCAGTATAGGCAGACTAGCAAGTGATTCAATTAAGAGCACACTCAGAACTAGAGGGGAAAAAAAAAAAAAAAAAAATTGTAGCAGACTTCTTTTTTCTCTCCTTTCTCAGCCAGTAATTTAACCCTTTTTTGGGCCGGTCAAACTGTCATGATTCTCAATGGCGAGAGAACATAGCCCAGCATATATGAGAACTAGCTCTTGGAAGATGGAAACTATACTGACCATGAACTAAACCTGCCGCACAACTAGAAGTGGCCGGGTAGCATGCCTACGTTTTTTTATCCCTAGATGCCCAGCGCCAGCCGGAGAACTACCTAATCCTAGCAGAGGAAAAGACAGTCCTGGCTCACCTCTAGAGAAATTTTCCCAAAAGGCAGACAGAGGCCCCCACATATATTGGCGGTGATTTAAGATGAAATGACAAACGTAGTATGAAAATAGGTCTAGCAAAATCGAGGTCCGCTTACTAGATAGCATGAAGACAGAAAGGGCACTTTCATGGTCAGCAGAAAACCCTATCAAAACACCATCCAGAAATTACTTTAAGACTCTAGCATTAACTCATAACACCAGAGTGGCAATTTCCGCTCACAAGAGCTTTCCAGACACAGTAACGAAACAGCAGCTGTGAACAGGAACAAAATGCAAAAACACACAAGGACAAAAGTCCAACTTAGCTGGGAGTTGTCTAGTAGCAGGAACATGCACAGAAAGGCTACTGATTACATTGTTGACCGGCATGAAACTGACAGAGGAGCAAGGTTATATAGCGACTCCCACATCCTGATAGGAGCAGGTGAACAGAGGGGATGATGCACACAAGTTAAATTCCACAAGTGGCCACAGGGGGAGCCCAGAATCCAATTTCACAACACCAGTGTAAACCTGCTCCTATTTTGCATCCAACTTCTGCTCCACTTAATTTTTATTTTTTTCCGTTTAATTTGCCAATAGATTGGCAGCAGGTAAAATGGTCAAGTTTAATGGTTCGTTTATGCTAAATGACCACTGTTGAGTAACTTTTTTTTTGTGGATTGGCAGTAGTTTTACAAAGATCCACCACTTTTAACTATGCTCACTATCACTATGGAAAAAGATGGATAGAGGCAGGGCCGGTTCCAGGTTTTTGAGGGCCCTGGGCGAAAGAGTCTCAGTGGGCCCCCCTTTAACACATACCACGATTCATGATGCACAGATACAGCAGAGAAAAATAGGTATATTACAATGCCAGATTTCACTTCTTACATGAGTGATAGCTATTGTAAATTCTACAATAACAGATACAGCAGAGGCGCTTTATATAAGTCAACCCCTTATATGCCAATTATGCGAGAGCGATGCGCAAGCCTTGCATTGCATCAGTGTATATATACAGGATTCTTGCCCCTTGTGTCTCTATTCTTCCCCCTGTGTCTCCCATCCTGCCCCCTGCTGCTTTCAATGAAAAAAAAACAAACAACTGTCTACTTACATGGCTGCGCTCCTGCGGCGATGATCCCTCCACGCAATTCAAGTGCGCACTTGCTGGCGGATGACAATGATATCATACACTGGCGATGTGCGCACTGACGTCACCTGCCAGCCACTGATTGGCTGGCGGCTTTTAACCATTCAATGAAGAGTGTTTGCGCTTATCCTCCTATGGAATTAAAACGATTTAATGCAAATAGGGTTAAAACAGTTAAAACATATAAGACCATAAGTAGGTTACGGCAGATACCAGTCAGTAGCTTAAATAAATTAAAATGTAGGTTAGATTGGCGGTCAGGTAGCGAGATGACTAGTAGCAGGCAGTAATCGGCCACAGACCACAGTACATTAGGGTTAGTGTCCCATAGATGGTGCAATTAGCATGAGAGATCCACTTCTAAAGTGCACTGGTGCAGACTCCAAAAAATAGATAGCTGTATACAGCAAAGAAGAGGTCAGGGTTATCTCTAACCACTATTAGCAAGTCAATAAAAAGTTGGAGGAGGGGCAGTACCTTTCTGTCTTTGTGGCAAAATCCCCTCTGTGTTCTGTAAATTGTATTTCTGACAAAGTAAGAAAATGTTGCAGTCTAGATAAGACTGATGGATGGGAGCGCTGTCCCGCTGGTGAGAGCTACTCCGTGTGCCTCGCTCCAGTGGTCCGCAGTAAGCCGGTCACGGTGTGTAAGTGCAGGGTCCTGAGAGCAAGTGTAGGACCTGCGTGACCTCAGTCGGCACATGATGCCCATGTGACCACACCACAGCATGTACAGGATGCGATGAGGACGCTGGGTTCCTTCTTCAGCTTTTAACTGTAGTGTTTAACTGAATGCTGCCGCTGGGGCCCGATGAGCAGAGGGGGCCCGATGCGGGCCCCCTCTGCTCATCGGGCCCCATACGCTAGTCAGGGCAGTAATGCCCAGATGGCGGCCCTGATCCCAGACAGCGTGAGTGGGCCCCCGTCTCGCCAGGGCCCCGGCACTTGCCCGGGTACGCCGGGTGCTGACGCCGGCCCTGGATAGAGGCAATGTGTTGCTCTGGGCAAAATTATCCACAGAAACCTTGAGTCCTGGTAATCAAGTGGATGGACCTATATATTATGGCAGGTCAAGTCCATCCCTTGCCGGTAACAGTATTTCCATCTGGCAGTAACCACTTTCTGTAGAATAATGCACCCTGCCATACGGAAAAACAGGTCCAGGGACATGGCCAAGTATGTAAAGTGTTGCCTTGGCCTCCAAATTCATTTGATCTTAGTTTGCTTTAGTATTTGTGTGAGGTCAAATCCAGATCCACAATTTTCTGGACTTAAAGATGTGTGACGAGAGTCTTGGTTCCTCATACCACAGGACGCCTTCAGAAGTCTTGTGGAGTCCACGCCTCAATGTCTCGGAGCGGTCTTAGCACAAGGAGGACTTACTCCATATGTAAAATCGATATTTTTTCTTTAAGAATAAAGGGCAAAATCTGTTTAATGTCTACAAACATCTACTGTGTAATTCCACTTTATGCACATTGACATTATTTTACCTTGATCGGAGGAGGATGTTGTTGCGTTTAGTCAGTCTGTTAATCATCTCTTTTTCCACTTTTTGTATCTCGGTTCCAATTAAATGTTAACATATTTTCCATTTTTTTATGAACAATCCATGCAAAACTTTATTTACCAGATATTATTCAGCCAGAGAAACAGCATCACTCCTATCTGCTAACAAGTCACTGAGGGATTCCTCCCGGGGGTTTTTATATATCTTAACACGAGAAGTAAATTAGACAGGTTGTTTCACTTGAATGTTGTCTTTATCAAGGCATTTTCTTCCTTTAGGAAGAGTTTGGCTACGGCTCTGTACTGTTATGTTTTATTTATGTAATCAGTCTTGTTTGTGCAGGCCTATAATAGTATACCTGACATATGGATAAAATACAGTGCGCAATATATAAAGAAAAGTAATTACCGCGGATTACATTGTGTGATTGCCCATACTAACTAGCTCACTGAATTGTAACAGGAAACTCCCCGGTGCTGCTGTTCACAATGTCTTTCAGCATATTTTATGTGTATTTTACTTATAAGGCTGAAAAATGTAAATCTTTCCCTGATAATAAGCTAGACATTCTAAAGTTTGTGACAATGTTGTAACTACAATATACTGGGAATTTTGAAATTATGCAAAGTACCTAAAATGAACTCTTCTGGCAAGACTGATACTTTGGCGCAAATTTACTTATCCTGATTATGTTCTAGACAGTGTAAACTTAGAGACAAATACCGAACCAACACGGAGCAAGAAATCACCAGATAGTTTATGAGCACGGGAATAATTTAAATAAGCCTTTATTTATAAGAGTGGCAATGATTACATAGAGATTATTAAAAAAATGTACCAAAAATCTGAAAACGCACTTATTTTACTACATAGTTCATGCAGGATGATAAAAAAAAGTCTCTAAAAATTCACCAGATTTATCATTTTACACCAACTTTTAGACTATTTTCTATCTTTGTACCTGTGCATGCCGAGAGTAAATTTGTAAAATGGTTTACTGAGATGCAAATGTCTAAAACCCTTATAGTGAACCTGACAGCTTCTCGTATCCCCCTAACCACCCCCATGTCTTTATTGCACTCTTTATATCGATTCAAACAAGCCTCTTCTAGTGGCTCCTGCTTGGTAAATTTCCCTAAAATAATTTTTAGAACTTGACCAGGTATATGCTACTTAGTGGGTGACTAGTCATGGAGGTGTTGCGTCCCCCCTGGATTGTTCTTCCCACTATTCATGTTATTTGGGGGGGGGGGGGGCTAGGAATCTCTGAAACCGGAAAACCCTAAGTTTAGTGACTTTTCTAAGCTTTTATGCCAGAATTTTGCAACGTCTGGGGTCTTTTTGCTACTCTCTCCCATCTCCACCAAAATGGAGGTTCTGCCTGAAAAAGCGCTGCAAAACCTCTGCGAAAAAATGAACGTAATTCACCATCTCTGTCTGAAACGCTTCAGGAAAAAAGACACCAGCTTTTTCCTGAAACGGCTTTGTGACAGGAAACTCCCAACAGCTCCGCCACCGGACTACAGATGTCGTGTGCACCCTTAGGGTATGTCCACAAGTGTTTTAAACACCAAGTTTTTTCAATCAGAAAATGCTTAAGGAAATTCTGGCTTTTTTTTCCTAGAAGTGTCTGTTGTGTCTTTTTATTAGTAATATCCTGAGCTTTTTTTCTGATGATCTTGACCTCCAGGGTTTTTAAACGGTTTACCCATGGTTTTTGTGTAGCCTTTTTTTTTTTTACTATAGTTTTTTTTTTCTACTCCATTGATTAATGAAGAAACCACTCTTGATTTTTGAGCAAAGACGGTGCCAAAATGCTCAACCTCCGCTCCATTCATTGTCTTTGGAACTATTAGAAATGGCAGAATGCGGTATACAGCTATTCCCTGGGGTCCCATAGACAATGAATGGCAAGGACGTTGAGCATGAGCCCTATGAATGCAGAGGATGTGGAGCATGAGCACTTCATTTCCATGCAGGATGACACTCTTCGACACTGTCTCGCGATCAGGAAGTTATCCTCTATGCTGTCTTATATGTCAAATATTTGGAATAATAAGAGTATTGATGCATTACGTTAGCTCCATAGTTACATTTTAAGCGAGGTTCTTTTTCATAAATGCGCTTTTTTGTAGCATGGACTGACATTGGGGTCTGAAGAAGACTGCTACATGTTCTTGATGTTCTTTCCTAAGAAGGTGTAATTGGCATATTTATTACCGAGATCCATACAGCTCAAGCTGATTACAACGTGTCCTCTTGGTATAGAGTGGCCTAAACGAAGAGGCTATGCAAACAAGGCTTCCTGATGTTGCTGCCAGTTATGTAAATTCTGGCTTTGTAATGACTCTGTGGCTTAAACTGACAGCTCCGGGCTAATCACTTAATAGCTGCCTGAAATTCTGCAGCGCTGATCTTGGTTAACCCAACTTACAAAAGCCGCTCAATGCGTGACGGGGCTCACAGTCTTTATACTGTGCCTTCAGAAGTGGGAATGAATTTACTTCATTTACAAAGTTTTATATATTGCAGAATTTGCCATTAAAATGGTTTGTAATGGTAATGAGACATTTTTCCTAAAAATATGTTAGTAGATCGGCGCTGACATCTACAAAGCAACTAATCCACTAGGAACCGGACCATTTTGGGTTGTTAAAATTAAAACCAAAAATCATTATTTTTATGTACTGTATATGAAACATATATAAACAATTAATAAAATTATATATATATACCGGCCACTTTATTAGGTACACCTGTCCAACTTCTTGTTAACATAACACTTAATTTCTAATCAGCCAATCACATGGCGGCAACTCAGTGCATTTAGGCATGTAGACATGGTCAAGACAATCTCCTGCAGTTCAAACCGAGCATCAGTATGGGGAAGAAAGGTGATTTGAGGGCCTTTGAACGTGGCATGGTTGTTGGTGCCAGAAGGGCTGGTCTGAGTATTTCAGAAACTGCTGATCTACTGGGATTTTCATGCACAACCATCTCTAGGGTTTACAGAGAATGGTCCGAAAAAGAAAAAAAATCCAGTGAGCGGCAGTTCTGTGGGCGGAAATGCCTTGTTGATGCCAGAGGTCAGAGGAGAATGGGCAGACTGGTTCGAGCTGATAGAAAGGCAACAGTGACTCAAATCGCCACCCGTTACAACCAAGGTAGGCCTAAGAGCATCTCTGAACGCACAGTGCGTCGAACTTTGAGGCAGATGGGCTACAGCAGCAGAAGACCACACCGGGTACCACTCCTTTCAGCTAAGAACAGGAAACTGAGGCTACAATTTGTACAAGCTCATCGAAATTGGACAGTAGAAGATTAGAAAAACGTTGCTTGGTCTGATGAGTCTCGATTTCTGCTGCGACATTCGGATGGTAGGGTCAGAATTTGGCGTAAACAACATGAAAGCATGGATCCATCCTGCCTTGTATGGAGCATCTTTGGGATGTGCAGCCGACAAATCTGCGGCAACTGTGTGATGCCATCATGTCAATATGGACCAAAATCTCTGAGGAATGCTTCCAGCACCTTGTTGAATCTATGCCACGAAGAATTGAGGCAGTTCTGAAGGCAAAAGGGGGTCCAACCCGTTACTAGCATGGTGTACCTAATAAAGTGGCCGGTGAGTATATATATATATATATATATATATATATATATATATATATAATTTTAGTACATTTTTTACAACAAGGATTTTTAGTATTTGAGACATATATTTTAATGATTAACTATCACTGATTTGGCAGGTGGAGGGAAATGGGGAAAAAAACAGCCATTTTTTCTTGCCATGTCCTGCACTGCTGCACAGTATGCATACATTATCTTTATCCTATGGCTCAGTACATTCATGAAGATCTCAAATTTATATGTGTACTGTCACCATTTTGGGGTAAATTATTGATTACTCTTTATTAACTTTTCATCATGATTAGAAAAAAAGTATAATTTCCTCTTTTTTTTTCATTTTTTTGACACAATACACAATATTGTCTAAATAATGTGTGTTTTTTTTGTTTGAGGGTTGGCATAATTTGGGTTGTACCATATATTCCTTTTCTTAGCTTTTGAAAAAAACATTGTTTTTTTTTTTATTAGTGGGGGGTTGGGTCGGGGAGAGTTTTTTTCATATTATCTATATATATAAGAGGCATCGTGATTACTCGCTAATCCCGCCTCCTGCACAGTAGCTCCGCCCCCCACCACATCACCCCACATAATCCTGCCCCCCACCCCATTACCACACACAATCCTGCCCCCACCACATTACCACACACAGTCCCGCCCCCACCACATCACCACACATAATCCCGCCCCCCACCACATCACCACAGATAATCCCGCCCCCACCACATTACCACACACAATCCTGCCCCCCACCACATTACCACACATAATCCCGCCCCCCCACCCCATTACCACACAATCCTGCCCCCCCCACATTACCACACATATTCCTGCCCACCACCACATTACCACACACAATCCTGCCCCCCCACATTACCACACATAATCCCGCCCACCACCACATTACCACACACAATCCTGCCCCCACCACATTACCACACACAATCTCGCCCCACCCCACATAACCACACATAATCCCGCCCCCCACAACATAATCCCGCCCCCCACCACATTACTACACATAATCCCGCCCCCCACCACATTACCACACACAATCCCACCCCTCCACCACATTAACACACATAATCACGCCCCACCACCACATTACCACACATAATACCACTGCTCACCACATTACCACACATAATCCCGCCCCCACCACATTACCACACATAATCCCACCCCTCCACCACATTACCACACATAATCATGCCCCCCACCACATTACCACACATAATCCCACCCCTCCACCACATTACCACACGTAATCACGCCCCCAACCACATTACCACACACAATCCCGCCCCTTACCACATTACCACACATAATCCCACCCCCCACCACATTACCACACATAATCCTACCCCATCACCACACATAATCCCGCCACCCCACATTACTACACATAATCCTGCCCCCCACCACATTACCACAGATAATCCCGCCCCCACCACATTACCACACATAATCCCGCCCCCCACCACCTTACCACAGATAATCCCGCCCCCCCACCACATTACCACACATAATCCCCCCCACCCCATCACCACATATAATCCCGCCCCCCCCACCCCATCACCACATATAATCCCGCCCCCCCCACCCCATCACCACATATAATCCCGCCCCCCCACCCCATCACCACATATAATCACGCCCCCCCACCCCATCACCACACATAATCCCGCCCCCCCACCCCATCACCACACATAATCCCGCCCCCCCACCCCATCACCACACAATCCCGCCCCCCCCCACCCCATCACCACACATAATCCCGCCCCCCCACCCCATCACCACACAATCCCGCCCCCCCACCCCATCACCACATATAATCCCGCCCCCCCACCACATTACCCCACACAATCCGCCCCCACCACATTACTACAGATAATCCCGCCCCCCACTACATCACCACACACAATCCCCTGCCCCAACACATCACCACACATAATCCCCCCACCCCATCATCACACAATCCCCCCACCCCATCACCACACATAATCCCCCCACCCCATCACCACACATAATCCTGCCCCCCCACCCCATCACCACACATAATCCCGCCCCCCCACCCCATCACCACACATAATACCGCCCCCCCACCCCATCACCACACATAATACCGCCCCCCCACCCCATCACCACACATAATCCCGCCCCCACACCCCATCACCACACATAATCCCGCCCCCCCACCCCATCACCACACATAATCCCGCCCCCCCACCCCATCACCACACATAATCCCGCCCCCAACACATCACCACACTATTGTTAACTTCATTTTAAGTTAATTTACCACCTGCATAAGTGCTATTGAATGTTGTCATTATTTACTTTAGTTTAATCACCAGCAGCCTTAATTAGATAGCAATGAGCGTGCCGAGCGTTAGCTGGCTGGAAACAGCTAGTTATATTATATTGCTCTTATTTTCCAAAGCATTAGTACCTGTCAATGTAAATCGCACAATCTAGAATAGGTTTTTCTTCCTGGCAGACATTTGAGTCACCAGCTGACTTGATAACCCATCATCCCATCACACGATAAATCTCCCATGGTCTGAAAGAATGAGCCACGTTCCTCTATCAAACACCTTTACATGCAGTTGCTATATGCTGCAGCATCTAATCGGTTAAACCTCCAGGATGGGAGTTCTCGGAGCTCT
The DNA here is from genome assembly GCF_051348905.1 of Ranitomeya variabilis. Classification (NCBI taxonomy): domain Eukaryota; kingdom Metazoa; phylum Chordata; class Amphibia; order Anura; family Dendrobatidae; genus Ranitomeya; species Ranitomeya variabilis. The sequence goes on from NC_135233.1 coordinate 466,083,509, forward strand.
CCAGTTGCAGCGGCTGCACTCGTGCTACTAAGCTAATTCATTTGAATAGGAGCCGGATGTGCAGTACCAAGCCCCGGCCAATACAGGTAGACAGAGCACCTCGGTATGTGAGTGCTTTCGGCTGGTGGCCGCCGACACCATTAACAGCTGGTGACGGGTGTTGGACCCTGGCCAATCAGACATTGACGACCCATCCTAAGAATAGGTCATCAATGATAATGTGGTGGACAACATCTTTAATAGTCAATGGTAATGCAGATTTCTTCTGTTCTTTGCTGTATTTTACAAAAATCTTGAGAATAATACTTTGAGAAGGAAGCAACAGAGATCAGAAGTTGTCTCATGGTTGCAGAGATGAAGTAAAGAAATCGAGATAATATGGCCGGATGCGTTGTTTCTGTTCGCTTACCATGGAAAGTAGAATGTGTATCAATGAGGAAGGTAACAGTAATGCCCATGTTTGCGTGTGATGGACCAGACAGCCATGAAAATGTTAGATTAGACTCCCAATTACCAATTATCTGTTGCTTTCCGCACAGACATTCTCAGTTCATCAATTCTCAGCTTCCTGCTGTAAAAGTTATATTTATTTATGATTCATTTATAAGAAAGGTGTTACTTTTTGAGCAACATTTCACATAAAGAAACACTCCTTTATTTTTTGCACTTATAATGCCACCATCATTTGTTCCATTCCAGCTCAGTTGAATCCATACATCGTGGACAACTTCTCAACCAATTCCACTCTTTTTATTGGTCTGTATTTCTCCCTATGTGACGGGGTTTAGTAAAAAGTTGTTTAGAGTTAGAAAACTTGTAAACCGCTGCAACCAATCCCTTGCTTCTCTATTGGAAAAAATACAAGATGAAAAAAAGCGCACTTGTGTATGAAATTCAAACACAAGAAAAGTTTTAAAATTAACGTAATTTATTTTTTTAAGTTGCAAAAAATAACAGCAATAAATACTTTGTGTGCAAGAAGGTTAGCTCTGTTAATGTAATTTTCAACTGACCTTCCCCCATAATTACACTTCTCTCATTTGCTAGAAGCTCGTCATACTTGTAACTTTGGCGATCTTAAAGTGGCCGTCTGAAACTAACACTAATTTAATTCAAAATCTCTATTTAATGTAATAATCTAATCTCTTTTCTAAAATACTTTTTAGTTTCTTTATTATGTGCACCTTATTCTCTATATATTTTGCGCCACTTTGTTCAGTCTGTTTTTTTTTAAATTTTGTTGTCTTTTTTTTTTTGTAATTTCACCTCGACAACTTTGCTTATCCGAATGTTTTACACAGAATTACGAAATGCAACTTTTATTTAATGTCACATTCTTTTTGCTTGATCTCACTCCATTCCTCGCCTGGAGTCAGGGTGGATAAAAATCAATGTTTTTTAAAAAAAAATCAAAAGAATCCGATTTTTTTTTATTTAAATCGGATTTTTTTTATTTAAATTGGATTTTTTTCAATAAACTGCTTTTTGAGGAAAATATTTTACCATCCAAAAGTTCTTCCATCATGAGATAAAGCTGAGTTGTTTACCTCAGTAGAATAAAGGCTGTATATGTGTAACATTCACAATGCCATGCTCTTCCAGAGGTTTCTGTAGGATTAGTGGGCAGTTTCTCTCCTATATTATCACAGACGCTCGCTTTACTTACGCAGTTCTCAAAACTGAATTTGACTCCGCAGAGGTCCCAGCCTCTTCTTCACGGCAAAAATGTTACAACGTGAACAGAGTTGAGAAAAAGACCTTAATCCTATTGTTCTACAAACCTATGAATACAGAATCAACCCCTTCAGTGCCAAGTCCAAGAAGTTAGACAATATGTTTCTGATTGTTTGGAGTGGAATAGATCTGCACAACACAAGAAGAATGTGAATCTAAGTGTGAGGAGGAGGAAGGGCAAGCAGACAAGAAAATGAAAGTGAAACTTTGAGCACAATACTGCAGCATAGCCACAGACAGACAAGTCTGGATCTGTTTGTGTGTACGATCTGAGGTTTATTACATTCTTTCCTTATAATGGCAGCAGGCCGTAAAAGAGACCCAGTTTGGGAATATTTTAATGAAGCTCCTTCGCCTATCGGTAAGGCAGGCATGCGTGCAAAATGCAAACGATGCAACAAAGAGATGCAAGGCCTGGTGGCGCGAATGAGGCAACATCATGAGAAGTGCGGTGATGAAGATGACCAAAGAAACACTTCTGAACAGGCAGGATCTTCAGGTTGGTAAACATTTTTATTGAATCCTATTTCTAAAGACTGAACTGTCATGTGTGAGAACAATTATATTTCTTATTATTACTGCATGTTACTGTCATTTGGTACAGTTATGAAGAAAAACAAATATTCCTTTTGGGGCAGTGATGTGTTGTGTACAATAAGCAGAAATTGTATAAACAATAAAATAACAGCATTGACTTTTTTTGTTTAGGGGAATTCATGGATTCTGGAAACTATCCACCTCCAAGATCACCATCATCCTGTTCTACAGTTTCAGAGTTATCCATCCAGGATAGTGCTTCATTAGCAGCAGCATCATCATCAGACACCCACAGCCACATATCACCATCACCCAAAAGGAAGAAAAAACCTTTACCTCCTGGAACCACCATAGATAGGTTTGTGATAAGAACTAGCAAATTAGAAAAAGAGTTGATTGATGAAAAAATTGCCCAGTTTATTTATGCAACAAACTCTTCTTTCCGTCTGACTGAGAACCCACATTTCATTAATATGGTTCAGTCACTGAGACCAGGATACAGTCCACCCAGCAGAGCTGATGTTGCAGGGAAACTGCTGGATCAAGTGTATGACAGAGAAATGGAGCAATGTGCAACAGCTCTGGAGGGTAAAATTGTTAACCTAAGTATTGATGGGTGGAGTAATGTCCACAATGATCCTATTGTATGTGCTTGTATAACAACAGAAGAAGGTAAAGTCTTCCTTGCACAAACAACTGATACGTCAGGAAATGCACACACAGCAAAATACTTACAAGAAGTGGCAGTAAAAGCTATAACGACATGTGAACAAAAATTCAAATGTCTAGTACGCAGTTTGGTCACTGACAATGCTGTAAACGTATCCAAGATGAGAAGAGATTTAGAAGAGCAGGGAGGGAATACAAAGCTGCTAATAACATATGGTTGCAGTGCTCATTTGCTGCACATCTTAGCCAAAGACTTAAGTGTTCCAGAAATAAAAGCTAATGTTGTTGAAATTGCTAAATACTTCCGTAATAATCATTTTGCTGCTGCAGCTCTGAAAAGGATGGGTGGAACCAAGCTAACGCTCCCACAAGATGTTAGATGGAACTCTGTGGTGGACTGTTTTGAGTAGTATATCAAAAACTGGCCTATTCTGATGACACTTTGTGAAGAAAATCGAGATAAAATAGATGGCACTGTCACGGCCAAAATCCTCAACATTGGGCTTAAGAGAAATGTTGAACATATGCTGAGCTTCCTGAAACCCATCTCTCAAGCTTTAAACAAAATACAGAAAAATAGCTGTTTTATTGCGGATGCTGTTGAAATTTGGAAGGAACTGAGTGAACACTTAAAAACAGAACTACACATGGACAGAATTAAATTACAAGCAGTAAACAAACGAATGCGACAAGCACTGACTCCAGCTCATTTTTTGGCAAATATTGTCAATATCCAATATCAGGGTCAAAACCTAAGTGCTGAGGAAGAGGAGTTAGCTATGACATGGGTATCCAGCAATCATCCATCTTTAATGCCAACTATAATAAACTTCAGAGCTAAGGGGGAACCATTCAAGAAATATATGTTTGCTGAAGATATTTTAACCCCTTCACCCCCAAGGGTGGTTTGCACGTTAATGACCGGGCCAATTTTTACAATTCTGACCACTGTCCCTTTATGAGGTTATAACTCTGGAACGCTTCAACGGATCTTGGCGATTCTGACATTGTTTTCTCGTGACATATTGTACTTCATGATAGTGGTAAAATTTCTTCGATATAACTTGCGTTTATTTGTGAAAAAAACGAATATTTGGCGAAAATTTTGAAAATTTCGCAATTTTCCAACTTTTAATTTTTATGCCCTTAAATCACAGACATATGTCACGCAAAATACTTAATAAGTAACATTTCCCACATGTCTACTTTACATCAGCACAATTTTGGAACCAAATTTTTTTTTTGTGACGGAGTTATAAGGGTTAAAAGTTGACCAGCAATTTCTCATTTTTACAACACCATTTTTTTTTTAGGGACCACATCTCATTTGAAGTCATTTTGAGGGGTCTATATGATAGAAACTACCCAAGTGTGACACCATTCTAAAAACTGCACCCCTCAAGGTACTCAAAACCACTTTCAAGAAGTTTATTAACCCTTCAGGTGTTTCACAGGAATTTTTGGAATGTTTAAATAAAAATGAACATTTAACTTTTTTTCACACAAAATTTATTTCAGATCCAATTTGTTTTATTTTACCCAGGGTAACAGGAGAAAATAGACCGCAAAATTTGTTGTACAATTTGTCCTGAGTACGCTGATACCCCATATGTGGGGGTAATCCACTGTTTGGGCGCATGGCAGAGCTCGGAAGGAAAGGAGCGCCATTTGACTTTTCAATGCAAAATTGACTGGAATTGAGATGGGACGCCATGTTGCATTTGGAGAGCCCCTGATGTGCCTAAACATTGAAACCCCCACAAGTGACACCATTTTGGAAAGTAGACCCCCTAAGGAACTTATCTAGATGTGTGGTGAGCACTTTGACCCAACAAGTGCTTCACAGAAGTTTATAATGCAGAGCGGTAAAAATAAAAAATCATATTTTTTCACAAAAATGATCTTTTCGCCCCCAATTTTTTATTTTCCCAAGGGTAAGAGAAGAAATTGGACCCCAAAAATTGTTGTGCAATTTGTCCTGAGTACGCTGATACCCCATATGTGGGTGTAAACCATTGTTTGGGCGCAGGGCAGAGCTCGGAAGGGAAGGAGCGCCATTTGACTTTTCAATGCAAAATTGACTGGAATTGAGATGGGACGCCATGTTGCATTTGGAGAGCCCCTGATGTGCCTAAACATTGAAACCCCCACAAGTGACACCATTTTGGAAAGTAGACCCCCTAAGGAACTTATCTAGATGTGTGGTGAGCACTTTGACCCAACAAGTGCTTCACAGAAGTTTATAATGCAGAGCCGTAAAAATAAAAAATCATATTTTTTCACAAAAATGATCTTTTTGCCCCCAATTTTTTATTTTCCCAAGGGTAAAAGAAGAAATTTGACCCCAAAAATTGTTGTGCAATTTGTCCTGAGTACGCTGATACCCCATATGTGGGTGTAAACCATTGTTTGGGCGCAGGGCAGAGCTCGGAAGGGAAGGAGCGCCATTTGACTTTTCAATGCAAAATTGACTGGAATTGAGATGGGACGCTGTTGTGATTTGCTTTTTGCTCCCTCTAGTGGTTACTAGTTTTTTGACTCTGGTTTTTCTGTCATTCCTTTTATCCGCACCTGGGTCGTTAGTTAGGGGTGTTGCTATATAAGCTCCCTGGACCTTCAGTTCTATGCCTGGCAACGTAGTTATCAGAGCTAGTCTGCTGTGCTCTTGTCTACTGATCCTGGTTCCAGTTATATCAGCTAAGTCTGCCTTTTGCTTTTTGCTATTTGTTTTGGTTTTGTATTTTTGTCCAGCTTGTTCCAAATCTATATCCTGACCTTTGCTGAAAGCTCTAGGGGGCTGGTGTTCTCCCCCCGGACCGTTAGACGGTTCGGGGGTTCTTGAATTTCCAGTGTGGATTTTGATAGGGTTTTTGTTGACCATATAAGTTACCTTTCTTATTTCTGCTATCAGTAAGCGGGCCTCTCTGTGCTAAACCTGATTCATTTCTGTGTTTGTCATTTCCTCTTACCTCACCGTCATTATTTGTGGGGGGCTTCTATCCAGCTTTGGGGTCCCCTTCTCTGGAGGCAAGAAAGGTCTTTGTTTTCCTCTACTAGGGGTAGCTAGATTCTCCGGCTGGCGCGTGTCATCTAGAATCAACGTAGGAATGATCCCCGGCTACTTCTAGTGTTGGCGTTAGGAGTAGTTATATGGTCAACCCAGTTACCACTGCCCTATGAGCTGGATTTTTGTATTCTGCAGACTACCACGTTCCTCTGAGACCCTCGCCATTGGGGTCATAACAGGACGCCATGTTGCATTTGGAGAGCCCCTGATGTGCCTAAACATTGAAACCCCCCACAAGTGACACCATTTTGGAAAGTAGACCCCCTAAGGAACTTATCTAGATGTGTGGTGAGCACTTTGACCCAACAAGTGCTTCACAGAAGTTTATAATGCAGAGCCGTAAAAATAAATCATATTTTTTCACAAAAATGATCTTTTTGCCCCCATTTTTTTATTTCCCCAAGGGTAAGAGAAGAAATTAGACCACAAAAGTTGTTGTGCAATTTGTCCTGAGTACGACGATACCCCATATGTGGGGGTAAACCACTGTTTGGGCGCATAGCAGAGCTCGGAAGGGAAGGAGCGCTATTTTACTTTTCAATGCAAAATTGACTGGAATTAAGATGGGATGCCATGTTGCGTTTGCAGAGCCCCTGATGTGCCTAAACATTAAAAACCCCCACAAGTGACACTATTTTGGAAAGTAGACCCCCTAAGGAACTTATCTAGATGTGTTTTGAGAGCTTTGAACCCCCAAGTGTTTCACTACAGTTTATAACGCAGAGCCGTGAAAATAAAAATTCTATTTTTTTTTTTCACAAAAATGATTTTTTAGCCCCCAGTTTTGTATTTTCACAAGGGTATCAGGATAAATTGGACCTCAAAATTTGTTGTCCAATTTGTCCTGAGTATGCTGATACCCCATATGTGGGGGGGAACCACTGTTTGGGCGCATGACAGAGCTCGGAAGGGAAGGAGCGCCATTTGGAATGCAGACTTAAATGGATTGGTCTGAAGGCGTCACGTTGCATTTGCAGAGCCCCTGATGTACCCAAACAGTACAAACCCCCCACAAGTGACCCCATATTGGAAACTAGACCCCCCAAGGAACTTATCTAGATGTGTTGTGAGAACTTTGAACCCCCAAGTGTTTCACTACAGTTTATAACGCAGAGCCGTGAAAATAAAAAATCTTTTTTTTCCCACAAAACTTATTTTTTGGCCCCCAGTTTTGTATTTTCCCAAGGGTAGCAGGAGAAATTGGACCCCAAAAGATGATGTCCAATTTGTCCTGAGTACGCTGATACCCCATATGTTGGGGTAAACCCCTGTTTGGGCACACGGGAGAGCTCGGAAGGGAAGGAGCACTGTTTTCCTTTTTCAACGCAGAATTGGCTGGAATTCAGATCGGATGCCATATCCCGTTTGGAAAGCCCCTGATGTGCCTGAACAGTGGAAACCCCCCAATTATAACTGAAACCCTAATCCAAACACACCCCTTACCCTAATCCCAACAGTAACCCTAACCACTCCTCTAACCCAGACACACCCAACCCTATTCCCAACCGTAAATGTAATCCAAACCCTAACCCTATCTTTAGCTTCAACCCTAACTGTAGCCCCAACCCTAGCCCTAACCCTAGCAATAACCCTAGCCTTATCACTAGCCCTAACACTAGCCGTAACACTAGCCGTAACACTAGCCCTGACCCTAGCCCTAACCCTAGCCCTAACCCTAGCCCTAACCCTAGCCCTAACCCTAGCCCCAACCCTAGCCCCAACCCTAGCCCCAACCCTAGCCCCAACCCTAGCCCCAACCCTAGCCCTAACCCTAACCCTAGCCCTAACCCTTGTCCTAACCCTAGCCCTAACTCTAGTCCTAACTCTAGCCCTAACCCTAACCCTAATGGGAAAATGGAAATAAATACATTTTTTTATTTTTTTATTTTTCCCTAACTAAGGGGGTGATGAAGGGGGGTTTGATTTACTTTTATAGCGGGTTTTTTAGCGGATTTTTATGATTGGCAGCCGTCACACACTGAAAGACACTTTTCATTGCAAAAAATATTTTTTGCGTTACCACATTTTGAGAGCTGTAATTTTTCCATATTTGAGTCCACAGAGTCATGTGAGATCTTGTTTTTTGCGGGACACGTTGACGTTTTTATTGGTAACATTTTCGGACACGTGACATTTTTTGATCGCTTTTTATTCCGATTTTTGTGAGGCAGAGTGATCAAAAACCAGCTATTCATGAATTTCTTTTTGGGGAGGCGTTTATACCGTTCCGCGTTTGGTAAAATTGATAAAGCAGTTTTATTCGTCGGGTCAGTACGATTACAGCGATATCTCATTTATATAATGTTTTTTATGTTTTGGCGCTTTTATACGATAAAAATTATTTTATAGAAAAAATAATTATTTTGGTATCGCTTTATTCTCAGGACTATAACTTTTTTTTTTTTTTGCTGATGATGCTGTATGGTGGCTCGTTTTTTGCGGGACAAGATGATGTTTTCAGCGGTACCATGGTTATTTATATCAGTCTTTTTGATCGCGTGTTATTCCACTTTTTGTTCGGCAGTATGATAATAAAGCGTTGTTTTTTGCCTCGTTTTTTTTTTTTTTTTTCTTACGGTGTTTACTGAAGGGGTTAACTAGTGGGCCAGTTTTATAGGTCGGGTCGTTACGGACGCGGCGATACTAAATATGTGTACTTTTATTGTTTTTTTTTTATTATTTAGATAAAGAAATGTATTTATGGGAATAATATTTTTTTTTTTTCATCATTTTGGAATTTTTTTTTTTTTTTTTTTTTTTACACATTTGGAAAAATTTTTTTTAACTTTTTTACTTTGCCCCAGGGGGGGACAATACAGATCGGTGATCTGCCAGTTTGCATAGCACTCTGACAGATCACCGATCTGAGAGAAGTGCACGCTGCTTCACAGTGCCTGCTCTGAGCAGGCTTCTGTGAAGCCACCTCCCTCCCTGCAGGACCCGGATCCGTGGCCATCTTGGATCCGGGTTTGGAGCAGGCAGGGAGGGAGGTAAGACCCTCGCAGCAACGCGATCACATCGCGTTGCTGCGGGGGGCTCAGGGAAGCCCGCAGGGAGCCCCCTCCCTGCGCGATGCTTCCCTGCACCGCCGGCACATCGCGATCATGTTTGATCGCGGTGTGCCGGGGGTTAATGTGCCGTGACCGCTCCTGGCACATAGTGCCGGATGTCAGCTGCGATATGCAGCTGACACCCGGCCGCGATCGGCCGCGCTCCCCCCGTGAGCGCGGCCGATCGCGTATGACGTACTATCCCGTCGGTGGTCATACGGGCCCACCCCACCTCGACGGGATAGTACGTCAGATGTCAGGAAGGGGTTAAGGAAGGTCACACCAGTAAACTGGTGGAAGTCACTTAAGCGCTTGGATTTAGAGACTGTTCAAGTAATGATTTCACTTTTAACAGCAGTAGCTTCTCCTGCAGGCGTTGAAAGAATATTCTCTTCCTTTGGACTCATTCATTCTAAATTGAGAAATCGGTTGGGACCCAATAAAGCAGGAAAGCCTGTTTTTCTTTTCCAGATTATGAATAGGAACAAAGAAGAAGATGATGATGAAGATGACGACAAGTGAGCTACAGAGGACAGCAGGGACAGTAGTATTTAAGTTTTTCATGTGTCGGCTGGGCTGACAGTCTAAGTTTCTTAAAATATATATATATTTTGTTTAGCCAAATTAGTTAACAAACATGGATGTTTGTTTAAGCAAATAACTTATGCTGTAATGTTGTTATTGTTTCACTTGAATAAATCTATTTAAATTGTTATTAAGGTCAGGATTATTTTTCTCCTTCCTAAGTACAACAGAACAGTGGTGTCCAAATATGAATGATTAACCCATTAAACTGGGGAGAAAAAAGTAATATAAAAAGTGATTCTAAAAATCTTCATCTACTTGCATGTTAAAGTAGCAAGAACTAGTTTAGGTAGAAACTTTGATTTAAATCACTGATTTAAATCAAGCCTTACTGACTAGTGATTTAAATCGTGATTTAAATCAGTTAGATTTAAATCAAATCCACCCTGCCTGGAGTAAGTTGTTTTTTTTTTTTTTTTTATTTAGCGCATTTTAAGACAAATGGGAGATCTTTTTTTAATGGATTATTGGAAAACATCTGGAAAGCAACAACAAAACCGCTAAAGTAAAAAAATATTTTTTGTGCCAAATTCATGAACTGCGTACAGCATTTTGAAGAAATTGCAGCAAAAACGGAATCAAATACCATAAGACAAGAAAAGTGACTTCTGTAAATGACAAGTGGTGAATCGGCACCTTAAAGCCAATTTAAGCTTGGACTAAAGGGTTAACACCTTATGTCCATTTAGACTTGGCTTTAATTCACTGTGGAGCCTAGCCTAAATCTGTTGAATATGGAGTTCCATTTTAATGCATATTGATAAATCTCTAGATTCAGTGTCCTTCTTGGTGCGATCTACATTACTCCTCATTATGAATGATGATATTCTACGAGAATGATAATGTGCAAGAAGAAGGACTGTATGATGTTAAATCTGAAGTGGGGCTCATTAATATGTGCTTCAACGTGCTAAATTATCAGCATGCAAAGAAACAGGCAGAAATAGAAAAAGCTCTATTAATGAAGATCAAGTATTCTATTTTTTTGGGAGTGTTGGGGTCCTTAATCCAATCAGAATAAGTAGTGTGCTCTTCATCATCAATGACCGTTCTCATCATTGTGTTCATGTGTTTATTGCTTACCATACGTGCCTTTTTTAAAAATACTTTAGAAACCCTGATTATTAATCTTTTTTTTTTTTTTTTTTTTACTATTGTGAAGCTTATTACATTTTTATATGAAGCCAACAACCTAAAGTATTCATATTTTATTTAAAGTGTACTTGTCCTTTCACATAAATCCTGTGCTTATCTCACGTTACAAATTAAAGTTGCTTCTAGTGCAGATACCTGTTCAATCTGTCTAAGAACTATCCTTATTCTTATGCCCTGTAACTTGCCACCTACCCTTTTTGAATAGGCAGTTCATCTTCATCAGCATTCTACCAGCACTACTAGTGCTGTATCTTACTTTCTCACACTTTGAAAGTGTGAGAAAGTAAGATACAGCACTAGTAGTGCTGATAGAAGACTGATTGCAGTTTCTTTTATCCAATGGCTTGCCTGCCTTGACCTAAAAGCCCACCTCTCTATTATGATTGCAAACCATATAACAGACAGGTGAGCAGGAGCAGAGAGGCGAATACTTTCTCTTCTTCCTGTAATTTACCTCCCCGTCTCTGCCGCTACAGATTAATTACATTGGACAGTAGGTAGTACACAGCTAGTTTGGGAGTGAAGCACCTAGTGGACAGCACTTTTTAGGGTTTTTATTTAGGGAAAATATGACATCATTTTTTAGTAAAGTGATTTGCAGATTCTGTTAATCACATTATCTCTCAAATGAAATCAAGTTGTCTTAAAGCAGAGAAACCAGTTAAAGTGAATCTGTTACCAGGTTTTTGCTATGTAACCTGAGAGCAGCATTATGTATGGGAAGAGACCTTGATTCCAGTGATACGTCACAATCAGTATTTTATCAAGAGGAGATTATCATTAGAGGACTAGCTGTCTGGTGCCTCTTGATCCAACCCCGCCCACACCACTGATTGGCAGCTGTGTACACTGTGCATTGACAGAAAGCTGCTAATCAGTGGTGTGGGCGGTTTTATACAGGGCTCAGCATTCCGAGCTCTGCATCAGAGAAAACAGGGATTCTATCACAACTACTGCACCCAGTAAACTAAGCGATGCATCACTGGAATCAGAGTCTCTGTCCCTATATCATGCTGCTGTCAGATAGTAAACACCTGATGGAGGATTCCCTTGATGGAAAACATATGCATAAAGATTAACTAGTATAAACTATCTAGACTACATAGACCAGAGAAAAATGTGTACTTGTGTATATATACATGCTCCTGCAGTAGTCCGTGCATCTAGTAAACAGCAATGTGTAGGCCTGTACTCTGAGCAATATGGTCCATTGTATAAATTGGCTATTTTTTTAGTTCATGACTCCAAAGCCGTTTCGTACAAGTGTGTGACAAATTGTCCATTTTACTTACAGGAAAAAGGTTCCTCCGCATTCTATCTATTTGCCATCCGTGTGTCTCTTCTTTACTTCCATATGTCATCAGATTTTATACAATTTTATACATCAGCAGTGGAAAAAAAATTGCAAAAACAGTTTCCTATTTCAGTAATTGCAATATATCCATAAAAAATGGATTCAATACGGATAATCCAGGTTTGGATTTTTTGCGCAACCCCTAGGCTTGAATAGGCATGTCTCATCGAAAATAATGGAAGAAGCTAGAGCATGCTGACATTTTTTTTTTCATGCAGGTCTAGGTGAAAAACTCATCTAATCATCCATGTGCTATCCAATTTTACACAGACAGCGCCTCTATAATATGCTCTTCTGTGCGAGCCCAAAGGCTGGGATCAGTGATCTGAAAATCCTCTCTGCAAAATTCCTCTGTTACTTTAAGAAATATTTTTTTATTGACTGAAGCTGGCAATTTTTTTTTTCTTCCACCGCTGGATTTATAGTGAATCCTGGCATAATATTGGTCATTAGTTACTTGTGCAGTCTTAAAGCAAATCTGTCAGCAGGTTTTTACTATGTAATCTGACAGTAACATAATGTAGGGCCAGAGACCATGATTCTAGCGATGTGTCACTTATTGGGTGAAGCAGTTGTGATACAATCACAGTTTTCTCTGCTGCAGATCTAGAGGAGCTTGGAATGCTGAGCTGTGTATAACCCCGCCCACACCACTGATTGGCAGCTCCCTGTTCTAATCTTTGCTGGGGGTGTGGTTAGACCAGAAATCACGAGACACCTAGTCCTACAGTGGTAATCTCCTGCTGATAAAATACTGATATTGAAACAGTAGCACACAGCCTAGTAAGTGACACTTCACTGGAATCAGGGTATCTGTCCCTACATTATGCTACTCTCAGATTGCATAGCAAGAACTTGCTGATGGATTCCATGTAACATTTTTTGCTCTTGGACACTATAGAGCCAAAGTAAAGCGTATGTTATGTATTTCGTGTAGTTGTAGACTATTTAGTTACAGAACAATCCCATAATCCCTATATGGCCGGGATCACACATGCGCGAGATACGGCCGAGTCTAGCAGGTGAAAACCCAGCTCTGGCGCCGGCACTCCGGAGCGGAGCGTGCAGCCGCACAGCAATACATGGAGCCGCACGCTCCGCTCCGGAGTGCCGGCGCCAGAGCTGGGTTTTCACCTGCGAGACTCGGCCGTATCTCGCGTATGTGTGAACCCGGCCTATATGTATGTATAGATTCTGTGGAATTGATTACAGGAAGGAACAAAGCTTATGTAGACGTGAATCAGACCCAGAATATTTACTACTTATTATAACAAGTTTAGTTGTTGCGAAAAGCAAAGGAATCTCCGATCTACCATGATGATCTTATACCGGGGCAGGTCATATAGACAAGCCCCAGCCAACACATTGTTTCCGCATGTAGATTCAGTGGGGTGGAGGCTGCATCTGCTGTAAGCAGCCAAGTGGCAGCTTTTTATTTTTTCCCGATGACAGCTTTGATAAATTGCCAGACAGAAGGGTACATCTGTCTGCGGCATTTTCTAACCTTTTGCACGATGTTACAGATAGCCCGAGACGGCACGCAGGGAAGACAGTTCTGACAGATTTGGATGGTTGGGTGGAGAAATAATAGAAAAAAAAATCTACCTAGGATGATGCGGTGGGTTTGCATGGTTTGCTGTGCTCAGGCAATAGCAGTTCGGAGTAGGAGGTTGTATAATTACCAGAGATGACATATGGCTATAACCAACGTTACACATTAGAGGGGCTCTATGGGTTACATAGGGAGCACAGATAGCGCTCCTAATTGTTAATTTGCCCTCTGTGTAATAATAATAATAATAATCTTTATTTTTATATAGCGCTAACATATTACGCAGCGCTTTACAGTTTGCACAAATTATCATCGCTGTCCCCGGTGGAGCTCACAATCTAATTTCCCTATCAGTATGTCTTTGGAGTGTGGGAGGAAACCGGAGAACCCGGACGAAACCCACACAAACACGGGGAGAACATACAAACTCTTTGCAGATGTTGTCCTTGCCTTGGTGGGGTTTGAACCCAGGACTCCAGCGCTGCAAGGCTGCTATGCTAACCACTGCGCCACCGTGCTGCCCAGTAAGTGTGTTTCCAGCTAATTGAAGGATCTTGTAGAAATGGTGCCCTTTTAGGCCATGTGCACACGTTCAGTATTTTTCGCGTTTTTTCGCTATAAAAACGTGATAAAAACGCGAAAAAAACGCTTACATATGCCTCCTATTATTTTAAGTGTATTCCGCATTTTTTGTGCAAATGTAGCCTTTTTTTCCGCGAAAAAATCGCATCGCGGAAAAAAAAGCAACATGTTCATTAAAATGCGGAATTGCAGGGGATTCCGCACACCTAGGGGTCCATTGATCTGCTTACTTCCCGCACGGGGCTGTGCACACCATGCGGGAAGTAAGCAGATTATGTGCGGTTGGTACCCAGGGTGGAGGAGAGGAGACTCTCCTCCACGCACTGGGCACCATATAAGTGGTCAAAAAATAAGAATTAAAATAAAAAACAGTCCTATACTCACCCTCGATGTCTTCCCGCCTCCACTGCACGCTGCCGTTCGGTTCCTGTAGCTGGTGTGCGGCGAAAGACCTGCCGATGACGTCACTGTCCTGTGATTGGTCGTGAGCGGTCATGTGACCGCTCACGTGACCGTGACGTCACGGAAGGTCCTGTGCGCACAGACCAGCTATAGGAAGAGGAGCCGGACGCCGGTGAGGAGATGTCTGGGTGAGTATAAGCATTTTTTTATTTTTTTTATTATTTTTAAACATTCTATCTTTTACTATAGATGCGGCATAAGCTGCATCTATAGTAAAAAGTTGGTCACACTTGTCAAACGCTATGTTTGACAAGTGTGACCAACCTGTCAGTCAGTTTTCCAAGCGATGCTACAGATCGCTTGGAAAACTTTAGCATTCTGCAAGCTAATTACGCTTGCAGAATGCTAAAAAAACGCGAAAAAAACGGAAAAAAAAAACGCAAAAAAAAAATTGCGGATTTCTTGCAGAAAATTTCCGGTTTTCTTCAGGAAATTTCTGCAAGAAATCCTGAACGTGTGCACATACCCTTATAGCACTGTGGTCAGGGCCCGCGTTAGGGGCAGGCAGACTAGGCAGGTGCCTGGGGCCCCCTCTGCCCTAGGGGCCCCCAGCCAGGGGCGGACATCCCACCAATGCCACTGCTCTGGGGCCGAGAGGTGGAGGGTGGTCTCTGCAGACAGGCCCGGTATCATGTAGCATCAGGCCCCTGTCACTCCCTCCTGTAATCATGCTAACACCCAGTGCCAGGGAGAGAGCGGCGAGCGGAGTGCAGGAGTTCAAAAGGGGGCGCGTGTCATGCAGGGAGAGACGCTGGCCAATGAACGCTCTCCTCACCAGACTGAGGAGAGCGCTCACTGGCTGCTGTCTCTGCTCTCCTGCATGGCGTGTCCCTGGTGACTGGTGAGTACTCACATACAGTCAGGGGCCCCGCAGCACAGCACGCAGGAACAGCAGTGGAGGAAGAGCAGGACTTACAGTGTGTCTTCTGCTCCCTCCACTGTTCTGTTCCCAGCAGGCTGCAGCATCTCCATCCTCACTGTGAAGAGATGGGGGAGGAGCTCACTGCACGGGACAGCACAGCAGCACCAGGGGGCTGATATCAGTCCAGTCTGCTCTGTGCCCCATCCCCCACAGTGAGTTCTGCAGCCCTCTCCAGCTGAACTGACCTCCTCCAGGGCTCATCTGATCACCTGATAAACAAGATTAGTATGTGTGTATGTATATGCTTGTATATGTATGTATGTATGTGTGCATCTGTGTATGTACACTATGTGTGTATCTACGTGTATGCTTCTGTGTGTATCTGTGTATGCATGTACAGTATATGTGTATGTCTGTGTGTATAATGTGTGTATCTGTATGTGCGATATATTTGTATGTATATACGGTATGTATGTTTATGTGCATGTATGTACAGTACATGTGTATGTCTGTGTGTACGGTATGTGTATACTTTGTGTATATACCTGTATGTGTACCTGTATGCATGTACGGTATATCTATGTGTATGTACGGTATATGCGTGTATGTATGACGGTATGTGTATCTGTGTGTATGTACAGTATATGTATGGACAGTATGTGTGTGTACGGTATGTGTGTACAGTATGTGTGTGTATGTACGGTATATGCGTGTATGTATAGTACATGTATGTATGACTATATGTGTATCTGTGTGTATGTATGGTATATGTGAGTGTTTGCATATACAGTATATGTATGTGTATCTGTGTGTATGTATGTACGGTATATTTATGGGTGTATATGTATGTACAGGGTGTGTATGTATGTACGGTATATGTATGTGTATCTGTATGTATGTACACTGCAGTAGGTGTGTTTGCATATAAGGTATATGTATGTGTATCTATGTGTAACATATATACAGTTAGGTCCATATATATTTGGACAGAGACAACATTTTTCTAATTTTGGTTATAGACATTACCACAATGAATTTTAACCAAAACAATTCAGATGCAGTTGAAGTTCAGACTTTCAGCTTTCATTTGAGGGTATCCACATTAAAATTGGATGAAGGGTTAAGGAGTTTCAGCTACTTAACATGTGCCACCCTGTTTTTAAAGGGACCAAAAGTAATTGGACAGATTCAATAATTTTAAATGAAATGTTCATTTTTAATACTTGGTTGAAAACCCTTTGTTGGCAATGACTGCCTGAAGTCTTGAACTCATGGACATCACCAGACGCTGTGTTTCCTCCTTTTTGATGCTCTGCCAGGCCTTCACTGCAGTGGTTTTCAGTTGCTGTTTGTTTGTGGGCCTTTCTGTCTGAAGTTTAGTCTTTAACAAGTGAAATGCATGCTCAATTGGGTTGAGATCAGGTGACTGACTTGGCCATTCAAGAATATTCCACTTCTTTGCTTTAATTAACTCCTGGGTTGCTTTGGCTTTATGTTTTGGGTCATTGTCCATCTGTAGTATGAAACGACGACCAATCAGTTTGGCTGCATTTGGCTGGATCTGAGCACACAGTACGGCTCTGAATACCTCAGAATTCATTCGGCTGCTTCTGTCCTGTGTCACATCATCAATAAACACTAGTGACCCAGTGCCACTGGCAGCCATGCATGCCCAAGCCATCACACTGCCTCCACCATGTTTTACAGATGATGTGGTATGCTTTGGATCATGAGCTGTACCACGCCTTCGCCATACTTTTCTCTTGCCATCATTCTGGTAGAGGTTGATCTTTGTTTCATCTGTCCAAAGAATGTTATTCCAGAACTGTGCTGGCTTTTTTAGATGTTTTTAGCAAAGTCCAGTCTAGCCTTTTTCTTCTTGATGCTTATGAGTGGCTTGCACCATGCAGTGAACCCTCTGTATTTACTTTCATGCAGTCTTCTCTTTATGGTAGATTTGGATATTGATACGCCGACCTCCGGGAGAGTGTTGGTCACTTGGTTGGCTGTTGTGAAGGGGTTTCTCTTCACCATGGAGATTCTTCTGCGATCATCCACCACTGTTGTCTTCCATGGGCGCCCAGGTCTTTTTGCATTGTTGAGTTCACCAGTGCTTTCTTTCTTTCTCAGGATGTACCAAACTGTAGATTTTGCCACTCCTAATATTGTAGCAATTTCTCGGATGGGTTTTTTCTGTTTTCGCAGCTTAAGGATGGTTTGCTTCACCTGCATGGAGAGCTCCTTTGACCGCATGTTTACTTCACAGCAAAACCTTACAAATGCCAACACCACACCTCAAATCAGCTCCAGTCCTTTTATCTGCTTAATTGAGAATGATATAACGAAGGGATTGCCCACACCTGTCCATGAAATAGCCTTGGAGTCAATTGTCCAATTACTTTTGGTCCCTTTAAAAACAGGGTGGCACATGTTAAGGAGCTGAAACTCCTAAACCCTTCATCCAATTTTAATGTGGATACCCTCAAATGAAAGCTGAAAGTCTGAACTTCAACTGCATCTGAATTGTTTTGTTTAAAATTCATTGTGGTAATGTCTATAACCAAAATTAGAAAAATGTTGTCTCTGTCCAAATATATATGGACCTAACTGTATTTATTACAAACACACAAAATATATATATGTATCTCTATAATATAACGCTGGGAGCGTCACTCTGTCCGAAGCCTTTATAGACTAAGCAAGCGTAAGCACCGGTGCAGTCTGGACCCCACAGAGTGACGCTGCCAGGAGATCGCGGTATGCGTAAGCACGGAACGCACACCGCAATCTCCATCGGAGAAGCAGGGACGTGCCAGGAGGGTGAGTATGCTATATTCACCTGTCCCTCGTTCCACGCTGCTCCGTCCTCCACATCCTCTGCCTGTGACGTTCAGTTCAGAGGGTGCGATGACACGCTTAATGCGCGCCGCCCTCTGACTGAACAGTCACAGGCAGAGGACCCGGAAGATGGAGCGGCACGCAGCAGTGGATCAGGGCCAGATGACTATAGCAAGTGCCGGGGGCCTGAGCTAGCGGCGACTCCGGCACCTGACCCCCACAGCGCGCCGGTGTCCCCGCCTGCTCAGGTCCCCCAGCACTCGGCGCCCAGCGACGATAGGTGAGTATGTTTTTTTTTTTTAATTGCATCAGCATACAGGGAATATAATCCTATGGAGCATCTTATGGGGGCCATCAACCATAATGGAGCAGCATACAGGGCATATAATACTATGGAGCATCTTATGGGGGCCATCAACCATAATGGAGCAGCATACAGGGCATATAATCCTATGGAGCATCTTATGGGGGCCATCAACCATAATGGAGCAGCATACAGGGCATAAAATACTATGGAGCATCTTATGGGGGCCATCAACCATAATGGAGCAGCATACAGGGCATATAATCCTATGGAGCATCTTATGGGGGCCATCAACCATAATGGATCAGCATACAGGGCATATAGTACTATGGAGCATCTTATGGGGGCCATCAACCATAATGGAGCAGCATACAGGGCATATAATACTATGGAGCATCTTATGGGGGGCCATCAACCATAATGGAGCAGCATACAGGGCATATAATACTATGGAGCATCTTATGGGGGCCATCAACCATAATGGAGCAGCATATGAGGCATATACTATGGAGCATCTTATGGGGGCCAACAACCATAATGGAGCAGCATATGATGCATATACTATGGAGCATTTTATGGGGGCCAACAACCTTTATGGAGCAGCGTATGGGGCATATGGATAGGAGCAGCAAATTACAGAACGGTGGTGCAGGATGGGAGCAGCACATGACAGAATAGGGCAGCACATGACAGAATGGGGGTGCAGGATGGCAGCAGCACATGACAGAATGGGGGTGCAGGATGGAAGCAGCACATGACAGAACGGGGGTGCAGGATGGGAGCACATGACAGGATGAGGGCTCAGGAAGATAGTAGCACATAACAGGATGGGGGTGCATGATGGTAGCAGCACATGACAGGATTGGGGTGGAGTATGGGAGCACCACATGACAGGATTGGGGTACAGGATGGGACCACCACATGACAGGATTGGGGTACAGGATGGGAGCATGTGACAGGATGAGTGCTCAGGAAGACAGTAGCACATCACAAGATGGAGGCACACAAAACAGGATGGGGGCTGCACATGACAGGATGGGGGCGCAAGATGGTAGCAGCACATGACAAGATTAGGGCGCAGGATGGAAGCAACACACACCAGGATGGAGACCATATACCAATATAAATGCTCGCCACCCGGGCGTAGAACGGATTCACTAGCTAGTGTGTATATATATATATATATATATATGTATATATATATATATATATATATATATATATATATATATATATATATATATATATATATACATACATACAGTGGGGCAAAAAAGTATTTAGTCAGTCAGCAATAGTGCAAGTTCCACCACTTAAAAAGATGAGAGGCGTCTGTAATTTACATCATAGGTAGACCTCAACTATGGGAGACAAACTGAGAAAAAAAATCCAGAAAATCACATTTTCTGTTTTTTTATCATTTTATTTGCATATTATGGTGGAAAATAAGTATTTGGTCAGAAACAAAATTTCATCTCAATACTTTGTAATCTATCCTTTGTTGGCAATGACAGAGGTCAAACGTTTTCTGTAAGTCTTCACAAGGTTGCCACACACTGTTGGTATGTTGGCCCATTCCTCCATGCAGATCTCCTCTAGAGCAGTGATGTTTTTGGCTTTTCGCTTGTCAACACGGACTTTCAACTCCCTCCAAAGGTTTTCTATAGGGTTGAGATCTGGAGACTGGCTAGGCCACTCCAGGACCTTGAAATGCTTCTTACGAAGCCACTCCTTCGTTGCCCTGGCGGTGTGCTTTGGATCATTGTCATGTTGAAAGACCCAGCCACGTTTCATCTTCAATGCCCTTGCTGATGGAAGGAGGTTTGCACTCAAAATCTCACAATACATGGCCCCATTCATTCTTTCATGTACCCGGATCAGTCGTCCTGGCCCCTTTGCAGAGAAACAGCCCCAAAGCATGATGTTTCCACCACCATGCTTTACAGTAGGTATGGTGTTGGATGGATGCAACTCAGTATTCTTTTTCCTCCAAACACGACAAGTTGTGTTTCTACCAAACAGTTCCAGTTTGGTTTCATCAGACCATAGGACATTCTCCCAAAACTCCTCTGGATCATCCAAATGCTCTCTAGCAAACTTCAGACGGGCCCGGACATGTACTGGCTTAAGCAGTGGGACACGTCTGGCACTGCAGGATCTGAGTTCATGGTGGCGTAGTGTGTTACTTATGGTAGGCCTTGTTACATTGGTCCCAGCTCCCAGCTCTCTGCAGTTCATTCACTAGGTCCCCCCGCGTGGTTCTGGGATTTTTGCTCACCGTTCTTGTGATCATTCTGACCCCACGGGGTGGGATTTTGCGTGGAGCCCCAGATCGAGGGAGATTATCAGTGGTCTTGAATGTCTTCCATTTTCTAATTATTGCTCCCACTGTTGATTTCTTCACTCCAAGCTGGTTGGCTATTGCAGATTCAGTCTTCCCAGCCTGGTGCAGGGCTACAATTTTGTTTCTGGTGTCCTTTGACAGCTCTTTGGTCTTCACCATAGTGGAGTTTGGAGTCAGACTGTTTGAGGGTGTGCACAGGTGTCTTTTTATACTGATAACAAGTTTAAACAGGTGCCATTACTACAGGTAATGAGTGGAGGAAAGAGGAGACTCTTAAAGAAGAAGTTACAGGTCTGTGAGAGCCAGAAATCTTGATTGTTTTTTTCTGACCAAATACTTATTTTCCACCATAATATGCAAATAAAATGATAAAAAAAACAGAAAATGTGATTTTCTGGATTTTTTTTCTCAGTTTGTCTCCCATAGTTGAGGTCTACCTATGATGTAAATTACAGACGCCTCTCATCTTTTTAAGTGGTGGAACTTGCACTATTGCTGACTGACTAAATACTTTTTTGCCCCACTGTGTATATATATATATATATATATATATATATATATATATATATATATATATATATATATATATATATCCATCTCAGTGAAAAAATATAAATATATATATTTTTTAGAGGTGTGGGGCCCAAATAGAACTTTTGCTATGGGGGCCCTGTGATTGCTATGTACGCCCCTGCTTGCAGGGCAGTAATAATGAGGGCAATCTGACTTGTTTCTCAGAGCCCGAGGCTCCAGGGTGCCATTGCCAGATTGCCATCATCATAAGCAGTGTATCAGTCAGGAAGGGGGGCCCAGACGCATTTCTTGAACAGGGGCAATAAGCTATTAGTGTCTTCCCCTGCCCCCAGCCAGTGGCATGTCGCTAATAGCAGCACACCATGCAGCTGCTATGGGGCCCGTGAGTCAAAGGGGCTCGCCCGGTGCCAGTGAAGAAGGAGCAGTGGGTGACAGGAGGCAGGAGTCGGCTGCTGCGACTAAAGCCTGTGCCCGGTGCTAAAGAGAAATTCATAGTCACTACTACCCACACCCATAGTCGCTCCCACCACTATGCACTGAAGCCGGTGCCGAGAGATGGGAGGGACAATAGGAGTGAAGAGCAGTGAATATTCATTTCACTTTAATAGCGGTCACAGTAGCCGCAGCTGCAGGCTTCCTGCTGCTAGGCGATCACATGTGCCCGCTACTAAAGGGAATGAATATTCACTGCTCTCCACACCCATGAATACGATATATACTGTATCAGTGAGCGAGTGAGTACATGGTGGCCATAATGCTGTAGGACTGCATTATATTCTATGGGGGGCTGCATTATATTCTATGGGGGGTTGCGTTATACTATATGTCAGTATTATATTCTATATGGGGACTGCATTATACTCTGGAGGACTATGGGAGTGTATTATACTCTATGGAGGACTATGGGGAGTGTATTATACTCTATGGAGGACTATGGGGAGTGCTTTATACTCTATGGAGGATTAGAGGGAATATATTATACTATATGGAGGACTATGGGGAGTCTATTATACTATGGAGGACTATGGGGAGTCTATTATACTACAGGTCCTTCTCAAAAAATTAGCATATAGTGTTAAATTTCATTATTTACCATAATGTAATGATTACAATTAAACTTTCATATATTATAGATTCATTATCCACCAACTGAAATTTGTCAGGTCTTTTATTGTTTTAATACTGATGATTTTGGCATACAACTCCTGATAACCCAAAAAACCTGTCTCAATAAATTAGCATATCAAGAAAAGGTTCTCTAAATGACCTATTACCCTAATCTTCTGAATCAACTAATTAACTCTAAACACATGCAAAAGATACCTGAGGCTTTTAAAAACTCCCTGCCTGGTTCATTACTCAAAACCCCCATCATGGGTAAGACTAGCGACCTGACAGATGTCAAGAAGGCCATCATTGACACCCTCAAGCAAGAGGGTAAGACCCAGAAAGAAATTTCTCAACAAATAGGCTGTTCCCAGAGTGCTGTATCAAGGCACCTCAATGGTAAGTCTGTTGGAAGGAAACAATGTGGCAGAAAACACTGTACAACGAGAAGAGGTGACCGGACCCTGAGGAAGATTGTGGACTGAGTCTAGTGTGGAAACATCCAGAGCCACCGTGCACAGGCGTGTGCAGGAAATGGGCTACAGGTGCCGCATTCCCCAGGTAAAGCCACTTTTGAACCATAAACAGCGGCAGAAGTGCCTGACCTGGGCTACAGAGAAGCAGCACTGGACTGTTGCTAAGTGGTCCCAAGTACTTTTTTCTGATGAAAGCAAATTTTGCATGTCATTCGGAAATCAAGGTGCCAGAGTCTGGAGGAAGACTGGGGAGAAGGAAATGCCAAAATGCCTGAAGTCCAGTGTCAAGTACCCACAGTCAGTGATGGTGTGGGGTGCCATGTCAGCTGCTGGTGTTGGTCCACTGTGTTTCATCAAGGGCAGGGTCAATGCAGCTAGCTATCAGGAGATTTTGGAGCACTTCATGCTTCCATCGGCTGAAATGCTTTATGGAGATGAAGATTTCATTTTTCAGCACGACCTGGCACCTGCTCACAGTGCCAAAACCACTGGTAAATGGTTTACTGACCATGGTATTACTGTGCTCAATTGGCCTGCCAACTCTCCTGACCTGAACCCCATAGAGAATCTGTGGGATATTGTGAAGAGAAAGTTGAGAGACGCAAGACCCAACACTCTGGATGAGCTTAAGGCCGCTATTGAAGCATCCTGGGCCTCCATAACATCTCAGCAGTGTCACAGGCTGATTGCCTCCATGCCACGCCGCATTGAAGCAGTCATTTCTGCCAAAGGATTCCCGACCAAGTATTGAGTGCATAACTGAACATTATTATTTGATGTTTTTTTTTGTTTGGTATTAAAAAACACTTTTATTTGATTGGTCGGGTGAAATATGCTAATTTATTGAGACAGGTTTTTTGGGTTATCAGGAGTTGTATGCCAAAATCATCAGTATTAAAACAATAAAAGACCTGACAAATTTCAGTTGGTGGATAATGAATCTATAATATATGAAAGTTTAATTGTAATCATTACATTTTGGTAAATAATGAAATTTAACACTATATGCTAATTTTTTGAGAAGGACCTGTATATGGAGGACTATGGGGAGTATATTATACTATATAGAGGACTATGGGGAGTGTATTATACTATATGGAGGACTAGGTGGAGTACATTATACTATATGGAGGACTATGGGAGTGTATTATACTATATGGAGAACTAGGGGGAGTGTAAAATGCAAGATATTCATCAAGTGATTGGATTGGTTATGCCTGAAAAATAATCATTGTTCTCATCAGCACATCGCCCAGTGAAAACTGCTAAGATGATGCTGTATGTAGACAGATTGATCTAGTGATTATTCTGAGCCCATCATTATTCCTCAGCCGATGTAAAGAGGCCGGGAAACAAGTGGCAAATTACTTCAATATTGTTAATCACACTCGTTTAGTGGCCTGAAATTGGCGCATGTAACTACAACCGAAATATTTCTGTGTGATGGTGCAATTTGTTAGCATTTGGGGCCCCATTTTAAACTTTTGCCTAGGGCCCCACTTTGCCTAAAACCGGCCCTGACTGTGGTTCACTCTGCACTGGGGAGGAACCAGAGCGTAGTTTCTATTCTACCTATTCCAAGGGGCAATGTTTCTCCTTGCAGTGACTGACGTGTCAAGCCTGACATGCCAAGTTGAGGAGACTTTTAGGCTATGTGCACACGTTGTGAATTGGGGTGCAGAATTTTCCGCACAAAATCTGCATCTCCTGGCAGAAAACGCAGGTGCAGATTTGGCGTGGATTTTGTGCGTTTTTGTTGCGGAAATTGATGCGGATTTTCTGCGTTTTTTGCCCCTGCGGATATCTATAATTTTGATCCGCAGCGGTTTTCATGCGGATTTTTCCGCACCATTAGCACAGCATTTTTTTTTTCTATTGATTTACATTGTACTGTAAGGGTATGTGCACACGTTGCGGATTCTCTGCGGATCCGCAGCGTTTTTTGAGGTGCAGAAACGCTGCAGATCCGCAATTGATTTACAGTACAATGTAAATCAATGAGAAAAAAAAAAATGCTGTGCACACGCTGCGGAAAATCCGCTGCGGTAACGCTGCGGTTTAAAAGAAGTAGCAGGTCACTTCTTTTTTGTGAATCTGCAGCGTTTTTGTACCCATTCCATTATAGAAAACCGCAGGGTTAAAAAACGCAGCAAATCCGCAAGAAAACCACAGCAAAAACGCACAAAAAAATGCTGCGGAACCGCACAAAAAAACCGCAGGTGCGTTTTCTGCCAGGAGAGACAGAATCCGCACCAGAAATTCCTAAGCCTAATCCGCAACGTGTGCACATACCCTTAATCACTTTGCAGAACTGCAGCGTTTCTGCGCGGAAAAATCCGCTGCGGATCCGCAGTAATTCCGCACACAGTCTTAAGCTTTGCAATGCTGCTATGGGAAATTGAGATTTTAGTTTTGGATTTTGTTCAAAGTCATGTTACACAGCTCGTTAGTGGGTCGATAGTGACTTTTAGAATTGCTACCTCTAATAGGTGGCGCTAGAGTTCTAGTCCTCTTCCGCTCTAAAGAGATAATTTGCATAATCTACCTATTGACAGATATCCCGCAATATGGATGTCAATTTCAAATTATGCTATAAGTTAAGGAGGTTGCCATATTTTTATAAATTCTGAATCGCACAGCTTCCTGACTTCCCGCTTGCTTGGAGGGTGGTGCTCTTCTAGTTGATTGACAGTTCAGGCCAGCAGCATTATCAAGACCACATTGTGTGCTCTCTGATGCTGCAGAGTCAGCTTACCTCTGCTGTATCGGGGGCCTTGCAGGCTCTGAACCTGGCCAGTTCCTGCAGTCAAGCCTCTGCATTCCTTGCATAGTAGACAGGCCACCTTTAGACTGAAGAGGTGGTCGCTCACCTAGGCACCAAGCAGTAAACTATAACGTGAACAATGCTTCCATTATTAAGAACAGAGAATTTTTAATAACAAATAAATTGCAATTTCTTTTTCCTTCAAATAATTTTACCTATTTAGGCTGTGTGAGACAGTGAGGGGAACCATATGCGAGGGCCATTATGTGTCCCCCAGAGTGTGGTTAATAGCCTAATGAACGGCTGGAGTTTAGGAAGACTTGGGCTTTTATTTTTGGAGAGATCAGTAGGATGGTAGTGGGACGGATCTCTCCCTCCACTTCGGGTCTTACGAGTGGACCATGGCCACGGTCTTCATTTAGACCTTCAGGTAAGGTTTGGGTATGTCAGATTTGTGTTTGGATTTTCACATGTAGCAGAGCTAAAGGTGCCATAGATGTATGCCTGGCTGTGTGAAGCTAACACACACCGGAGTCAGCGACGTGGGCAACCACAACAGCACCCGAGAACCTCTTGGGGTTGCAGTTGCCAGTGGCACTGGATTTTATTTCCGTATTCCAGGCTGCTATCTGGGGGTGAGCGATTTCATGTGCGCAGTATCCCTTAACGCATTGTTTCTTTGTACCATATGTCTCAATTTTATTAGTGATGAGCGAATATACTCGTTACTAGAGATTTCCCGAGCATGCTCGGGTGACCTCCGAGTATTTTTTAGTATTCGGAGATTAAGTTTTTATTGCCGCAGCTGAATGAATTACATCTGTTAGCCAGCATAAGTACATGTGGGGGTTGCCTGGTTGCTAGGGAATCCCCACATGTAATCAAGCTGCCTAATAGCTCTAAATCATTCAGCTGAGGTGAGAAAAACTAAATCTCCGAACACTAAAAAATACTCGGAGGACCCCCGAGCGTGCTCGGGAAATCTCGAGTAACGAGTATATTCGCTCATCACTAAATTTTATCTAATAGAGGGGTAAACAAGTTGTTACTTTAAGGCTAGTAAACTTAATTATTCCATTAATATCTTGATCACGTCCATTTCTACCACCTAGAGATGTACCTGTGTTTTTCACTAGTGACTACTTCCTGTAGGAACAAAGGATAGGGCATGTCGAAATTCAACATGCCTGGTCCCATTTTCTGCTACTGGGAGAACCTGAAGACATCCCCGTACATATGAGAGGTCAATCTGTCCAGAATAAGGTGACTTCCTGCTAACAGGTAAGAGCACCTTAGGAGAGGTGTTGCCCATTTTACTTGGGACTGTCATGTGACCATTTTTACTGTCTGGATCCCACCATCTTATATACTATACAAAGCCGGGACAGCAGAATGACCGTCTTCTAGCAGATCGGTAGATCTTCTAGCAGATCGGTAAATGGGAGACGTTGACCGTTTTCCATAACATGCAGATTGTCCATCATTGTTGACTCTTCCAATCTCCAGTTCCATGCAGAAGAGCAGCTCTGAAGCACATACTGCAGTCTATGAATTTCCATAGTGATGTTTTATTTATGAATGTTTCTTGGTAAGGACAGGATACATATGTAGACACTTGTAATGGTCTAAGCCCTACAGTCTGTGATTTGTCGTTTGGGTACATTAATATAACATTAGTTCTCCGTCAGTGTAGATTGTGTGGTGAACTCCTTGATTGATCGGAGTACATCACTATCCACGACCTGTGTTTTTGCAGTTAATAATACATTTGTTTGCATTTTCCTATTCGTTCTTCTTCTGCAGAACACCCCAAATGTTTCAGATTTGTTGGTCCTAACTTATGAGATACTTGTCCAGAGCGTGTCTGCTCAACAATATGGTTCAGCATAAAAATACAGGGTTTACTAAACTAATTTTCAGCGAGGCACTGCAATCCCCAACAGGTAAATCTATTGATCTGAGCATTTCACGCAATCATAGAGATGAATGGATGAGCTGTCCCCAGCCATGCGTATAAGCACATAATATTGTGTTCTCATGCCTGCAGCTTAGTGTTTCCACAGCGGGTGGATAAAGTACGGCAGTGTACATCAGTCTATTTGGCTTTACGCTACATGCACACATCCGTTTTTGTCATCCATGTGTTGTCCGTTTTTAAAAGAAACCGCGCACGGACCAATACATTTTGCACCTGTCCACGCATTAATTTTTTTTTAAATGGCTGGGTACGTCCGGTCCATTAAACTCCGTGCTAGTCTAATTCTCATCCGTTTTGGTGAATCAGACTTAGCTACTCAAATTCTATATCTGTCCACAATCGGATGAAAAACGGAAGATATCAGTTTTCCATCTATTTTTATTGCTAAGTGTTTAAGGGGTTCTCCACTACATTAATATTGCTGGCCTATCCATAAGCCATCCTTATCCTAGATCGGTGGGGTTGCGACACCGTACACTCCCATCGATCAGCTGTTCTCGGCACATCCGTCCTTATTCTAATGGATATTAGTGGATTTGTAGTAGCCCGCTGACACCAGTTTGCAGTTGAGTGAGCTGTGCTGTTCCATTATGCAACTGAGCGTATCCAGCTGGTTCTGGGAACATCTAATCGGCGGCAGTGCCAGGCATGGCAACTCTCACCAATCTGCTATTAATGACCTATCCTAAGGATAGCAATCAATATTGAAGTACTAGACAACCCCTTTAATGGATAAAAAAAAAACTTTCACACAGGATCAAATTTTAAAAGCAGGTGAGAAAACTGGTAAATGGATGACACAAGGATGAAAAACAACCCCATGTGTGAATGCAGTCTTAAGACTTGTTCGCACATGGCATTTTTTTCGCACTTTCACAACCCATCCTCAATGCTCTTACTGAGGGAAGAAGGTCTTTGGCCAAAATCTTGCGAAACATGACCCCATCCATCCTCCCTTCAATACGATGCAGTCGACCTGTCCCCTTTGCAGAAAAACACCCCCAAATTATGATGTTTACCTCCACCATGCTTCACGGTTGTGACAGTGTTCTTGGGGTTATACTCATTCTTCTTTTTCCTCCTAACACGGCGAGTGGAGTTGATGCCAAAAAGTTCTATTTTGGTCTCATCTGACTACATGACCTTCTCCCATGCCTCCTCTGGATCATCCAGATGGTCAATGGCAAACATCAAATGGGCCTGGATATGTGCTGGGGTGAGGAGGGGGACCTGCAGGATTTTAATCCATGATGGCGTAGTGTGTTACTAATGGTAATGTTTGAGACTGTGGACCCAGCTCTCTTCAGGTCATTGACCAGGTCCTCCTGTGTAGTTCTGAGCTGATTCCTGACCTTTCTCAGAATCATCCTTACCCTTCGAGGCGAGATCTTACATGGAGCCCCAGACCGAGGAAGATTGACAGTGATCTTGTGTTTCTTCCATCTTCTAATAAGTTGTTGCCTTCTCACCAAGCTGCTTGCCTATTGTCCTGTAACTGATCCCAGCCTTGTGCAGGTCTTCAATTTTGTCCCTGGTGTCCTTAGACAGCTGTTTTGTCTTGGCCATGGTGGAGAGGTTGGAGTGTGACTGAGTGTGTGGACAGGTGTCTTATATACAGGTAATGAGTTCAAACAGGTGCAATTAATACAAGTAATAAGTGCAGAGTAGGAAGCTTATTAAAGAAAATCTAAAGGCATGTGAGAGCCAGAATTCTTGCTGGTTTGTAGGTGATAAAATACTTATTTAATACAATAAAATGCAATTTATTTAAAAATCATACAATGTGATTTTCTGTTTTATTTATTTATTTTTTTAGATTCTGTCTCTCACAGGTGAAGTGTACCTAAGATAAAAATTACAGCCTGCTCCATTCTTTATAGGTGGGAAAACTTGCAAAATCGGCATTGTATTAAAAACTTATTTTGCCCGCTGTATATAATTTCTTGCTTTTTCTCTCACATGCACTTTATTTTCTTTTTTCTACTTGACATTTTTCATACATTTTTTAATACAGGTAATGAGTACAGAGTAGGAGGCTTCTTAAAGAAAAACTAACAGGTCAGTGAGAGCCAGAATTCTTGCTTGTTTATAGATGATCAAATACTTATTGCATGCAATAAAATGCAATTTAATTCTGTAAAAATCCTACAATGTGATTTTCTGGGTTTTATTTTTAGGTTCTGTCTCTCACAGGTGAAGTGTGCCTATGATAGAAATTACAGCCCTCTCCATTCTTTGTAGGTGGGAAAACTGGCCAAATCGGCGGTGTATCAGATACTTATTTCCCCGGTACGTCTCTTTCAGTAGTTTGTTTATCCTGCTTCTTAGCCGAGTTAATCCATGCGATATAGTAGTGCTACTCCAGGTTTATAAATTACGAGAAAATTGCAGCAGCTCGGGCAATTCTGTGGTTTCTCCTTATGCAAATGAACTTCTGTTCAGCTCAGAGCAATTCATTTTCATGAAGTCTCCGGCAGCAATGTCAGAATTGGGGTTTGAACCCATTTTTCTCCAGATGCATACGTTTTTGTGAGCAATTACCCTAACAGAAAACATTGACAATTGTTATCCTTTAAAATGGCCCCGGAGAAGGACGACGCTTTCTCCTCAGTCGCGTTGCAGTTTGTTCTGTTATTTTACACACTGGATAAAATGTTATTTCAGTGAAAGTTGCCCGTTCCTAGATAAGGGCGGCCGCTCTGCTACCGAAAAGGAGAAAAAAAAACTGCCTCAATTTTATCACTCCAGTCTGTTTTTCTTATTGATGCTTTGCTTTTATACATGGGTTGTAAGGAAATATATGTTGCTTTTTAGAAGTAAGTATAGCTTACAAATATTCATTTGATGTCTCTCTTTATTCTTCTAAAAGCAGAAAATCTTCTCAAATTCAATTTTCCAAAACTGCTGTAATTTACTTCTCTTTGTAACTCACATGTCCCTTTAGATCTCATTTCCCCAATCAGGAAAAATGCATTTTTTGGCACGTTGTAGATGATAAAATGAGAACACACTGTTTTTTTTTTGTTTGTTTTTTTGGAGTGTGTTACAAGGAGTGGATGAAAAGATCTTGGGATATTTTTTATAAGATAAGTGCACCCTTCATCCACATATAGGAAGCAGCCTATTTGTGGGTTTATCCAACACTTAAGGCGCACTTAGACGTGCCGAATATTGGTGAACGAGCCTTGGTAAGAACTTCCATTCCCGATTATTGGCTAGTGCAAACAATTATCTGCATAAAAATCCTGGTTGTTGTCAGCACATCGTCCCATGTTAGACTACTTTCACACTGGCGTTAACTGCAATACGTCGCAATGCGTCATTTTGCCGAAAAAACGCATCCTGCAAAAGTGCTTGCAGGATGCGTTTTTTCTGCATTGACTAACATTAGCGACGCATTTGCGACGCATTGACACACGTCGCAACCGTCGTGCGACGGTTGCGCCGTGTTGTGGCGGACCGTCGGGAGCAAAAAACGTTACATGTAACGTTTTTTGCTCCCGACGGTCCGCTTTTTCCAACCGTGCATGCGCGGCCGGAACTCCGCCCCCACCTCCCCGCACTTCCCCGCACCTCACAATGGGGCAGCGGATGCACTGGAAAAATGCATCCGCTGCCCCCGTTGTGCGGCGGAGACAACGTTAGCGTCGGTGACCTCGGCCCGACGCACTGCGATGGGCCGGGCCCGACGCTAGTGTGAAAGTAGCCTTAACTGGATAAATGCTGTATGGGAGAGAACAATCACATAAGTATCAGTGCTCGGCGGCCTGTGTGGTGTAGGGCAGACCACCAAATGCACGCCGATCAACTGGTTTATTGTCGATTGACACCATTTAACAGGCTATGATTGGCTAGTATGAATGCTCCTTTGATTTAGAAGCTTGTGACATTTGTTCAGAAGCTAAGGCTACTTTTCCACAATGAGCTTTTGGTGAGTTTTTCCAAAAAATTGTAAGTAGGGTAACTTATTTCGGGTGCAGAAAATCTGCAACATCAAAAGCTCATCGTTGGAATGTAGCATAATTGTTTGCATTAGCAAGGACAGCTTTCATTGTTTTAATTAAATATCTTATTAAACATGAATTTAATACAAAAGAATATGCACTGTATATACTAGGCTGTGG
Organism: Ranitomeya variabilis; assembly: GCF_051348905.1. Lineage (NCBI taxonomy): Eukaryota > Metazoa > Chordata > Amphibia > Anura > Dendrobatidae > Ranitomeya > Ranitomeya variabilis. The sequence goes on from NC_135233.1 coordinate 466,115,587, forward strand.
CTCAATAGCTTTAGCTCCTGCTTGCAAATATAGAGGTTGTCGGTTCGAGTCCCGGAAAAATGACTTTTTTATAATTAGTGAAAAAAGGTTGAACTTGATGGACCTAGATCTTTTCTTCAACCTATGTAACTATGTATCCACCTACTTTGTGTTAAGCCAAAATCATGTAAATACCCAAAAATCTTTTTTGTTAAAACACAGGCAAACCATGCCACCAGTGGTGACCAAACAAAACAAACCAAAAAGTGTTCAACTCAATAAAATCTATAGAGTAATACTAGAAATCCCTAGATAGGAACCTAGATGAGCCCTACCTGTCAGCAGAGGTTGACACCCTAGGGGGGGACATATTGGCGCCCCTGCTCCACGATGACTGACCCTAGGGGCCCTGATGCACCCTGCATCCACTAGTGAGACCCTCTACCCACAGACTACAGGGCCTCTATAGCTAGACAAGTAGGTACTATCCTAAGGAAAAACTAGAACCCAAAAAAGACATAAAAACAACATGAACGCAAAAAGGGCAATAACTGGTGTATTTTTTAAATGTTGGGCAGATGGTGTATGAGGTTTCGTGAAATGCAGATGAGTATCAATGGTTTCCACGTTTTTTCTGGCTATTAGGCGTCATTACCGGGTACACATATCGATGGACTATCTGGTGTATCTGTGATACAACAAACTGCTTTGGGTATCTGACCTATGTACTAAATCTGTGTTGTGTGCTTATGGTTTCTACCCTGGTTATATCGGTTTTGATGCACTTGGCACCGGTTATTTATTTTTATATACTTACTAGCTGTACTACCCGGCTTCGCCCGGGTTAATGACTGCTGTTAGCAAAATAGAATGTGTTAACAAAAATTTATTCTGCACACAAAAACCACAAAACAAATAGATAGAAATGTAATTATTAAAAGGCAAAAACTAAGCTAATAGAAGCATTTCACAACATATATTAGCTTTGTTATACTGAGAATGTCTTTGTTGCCTATATTAACCAATCAGAGCTCAGATTAATTAACTGTAGCAAAATAGAAGCTGAGCTGTGATTGGTTGCTATTGGCAGCCTGATAAATCCCCAGCCAACAGGAAGCCCTCCCCCCTGGCAGTATATATTAGCTCACACATAAACATAATAGACAGGTCATGTGACTGACAGCTGCCGTATTTCCTATATGGTACATTTGTTGCTCTTGTAGTTTGTCTGCTTATTAATCAGATTTTTATTTTTGAAGGATAATACCAGACTTGTGTGTGTTTTAGGGCGAGTTTCATGTGTCAAGTTGTGTGTGTTGAGTTGCGTGTGGCGACATGCATGTAGCGACTTTTGTGAGATGAGTTTTGTGTGGCGACATGCGTGTAGCAACATTTTGTGTGTCGAGTTGCATGTGACAGGTTAGTGTAGCAAGTTGTGTGCAGCAAGATTTGCGCATGGCGAGTTTTGCGCGTGGCGAGTTTTATGTGTGGTGCGTTTTGAGTATGTGCAAGTTTTGTGTGAGGCAACTTTTGCATGTGGTGCAACTTTTGTACATGTGGCAATTTTTCTGTGTGTGCAAGTTTTGCATGAGGTGAGTTTTCCATGAGGTGAGTTTTGCACGTGTGGCGAGTTTTGCGTGAGCCTAGTTTTGCATATGGCGAGTTTTGCATGTAGCGAGTTTTGCGCGTTGCGAGTTTTGAGTGGTGACTTTTGTGTTTCGACTTTTATGTGGCGAGGGTGGTGTGTGTGGTGAAATGTGTGCTGAGGGTGGTATATGTGTTCAAGCACGTGGTAGTGTGTGGCGCATTTTGTGTTTGTGTTCATATCCCCGTGTGTGGTGAGTATCCCATGTCGGGGCCCCACCTTAGCAACTGTACGGTATATACTCTTTGTCGCCATCGCTCTCATTCTTTAAGTCCTCATTGTTCACATCTGGCAGCTGTCAATTTTCCTCCAACACTTTTCCCTTCACTTTTTCCCCATTATGTAGATAGGGGCAAAATTGTTTGGTGAATTGGAACGCGCGGGGTTAAAATTTCACCTCACAACATAGCCTATGACGCTCTCGGGGTCCAGACGTGTGACTGTGCAAAATTTTGTGGCTGTAGCTGCGACGGTGCATATGCCAATCCCGGACATACACACATACATACATACACACATTCAGCTTTATATATTAGATATACCTGTATGTAATCTCCTGTATATAGTATATACCTGTGTGTCATCTCACCTATATATAGTATATATCTGTGTGTCATCTCCTCCTGTATATAGTATATACCTGTATGTCATCTCCTCCTATACATAGCATATACCTGTATGTCATCTCCTCCTGTATATACTATATACCTGTAGGTAATCTGCTCCTGTATATAGTATATATCTGTGTGTCATCTCCTCCTGTATATAGTATATACCTGTATGTCATCTCCTCCTGTATGTAGTATGTACCTGTATGTCATCTCCTCCTCTATATAGTATATACCTGTGTGTCATCTCTCCTGTATATATTATATATCTGTGTGTCATCTCCTCCTGTATATAGTATATACCTGTGTGTCATCTCCCCTGTAAATAGTATATACCTGTGTGTCATCTCCTCCTGTATATAGTATATAGCTGTATGTCATCTCCTCCTGTATTAGCCCTCGTTCACACGTTATTTGGTCAGTATTTTTACCTCAGTATTTGTAAGCTAAAATGGCAGCCTGATAAATCCCCAGCCAACAGTAAGCCCACCCCCTGGCAGTATATATTAGCTCACACATACACATAATAGACTGGTCATGTGACTGACAGCTGCCGGATTCCTATATGGTACATTTGTTGCTCTTGTAGTTTGTCTGCTTATTAATCAGATTTTTATTTTTGAAGGATAATACCAGACTTGTGTGTGTTTTAGGGCGAGTTTCGTGTGTCAAGTTGTGTGTGTTGAGTTGCGTGTGGCGACATGCATGTAGGGACTTTTGTGAGATGAGTTTTGTGTGGCAACATGCGTGTAGCAACTTTTTGTGTGTCGAGTTGCATGTGACAGGTTAGTGTAGCAAGTTGTGTGCAGCAAGTTTTGCGCATGGTGAGTTTTGCGCGTGGCGAGTTTTATGTGTGGTGCCTTTTGAGTATGTGCAAGTTTTGTGTGAGGCAACTTTTGCATGTGTTGCAACTTTTGTGCATGTGGCAATTTTTCTGCGTGTGGCAATTTTTCTGCGTGTGCAAGTTTTGCACGTGTGGCGAGTTTTGCTTGTGGAGAGTTTTGCGCGTGGCGAGTTTTGAGCGGCGACTTTTGTGTTTCTACTTTTATGTGGCGAGGTTGGTGTATGTGTGGTGAAATGTGTGCTGAGGGTCGTATATGTGTTCGAGCACGTGGTAGTGTGTGGCGCATTTTGTGTGTGTGTTCATATCCCCGTGGTGGTGTGGTGAGTATCCCATGTCGGGGCCCCACCTTAGCAACTTTACGGTATATACTCTTTGGCGCCATCGCTGTCATTCTTTAAGTCCCCCTTGTTCACATCTGGCAGCTGTTAATTTTCCTCCAACACTTTTCCTTTCACTTTTTCCCCATTATGTAGATAGGGGCAAAATTGTTTGGTGAATTGGAAAGCGCGGGGTTAAAATTTCACCTCACAACATAGCCTATGACGCTCTCGGGGTCCAGACGTGTGACTGTGCAAAATTTTGTGGCTGTAGCTGCGACGGTTCAGATGCCAATCCCGGACATACATACATACATACATACACACACACATACACACATTCAGCTTTATAGATTAGATTGCCAAATCATTAGATGTGTCCTTCTGAATCTTAAATAGACCCCTGATTATAAGGGTCCGAGGCACAAAACAAAATAAGTATGGAAACTTTATTGGGTTCATTTAACCCTTGATATGGTGGGGGTATATGTTTAATACCAGCCACTTAAGTGGTTACTATTATCTGCTCATATCAACCATCTACTACACCAGTTATTGCCCTTTTTGTGTTCATGTTGTTTTTATGTCTTTTTTGGGTTCTAGTTTTTCCTTAGGATAGTACCTACTTGTCTAGCTATAGAGGCCCTGTAGTCTGTGGGTAGAGGGTCTCACTAGTGGATGCAGGGTGCATCAGGGCCCCTAGGGTCAGTCATCGTGGAGCAGGGGCGCCAATACGTCCCCCCCTAGGGTGTCAACCTCTGCTGACAGGTAGGGCTCATCTAGGTTCCTATCTAGGGATTTCTAGTATTACCCTATAGATTTTATTGGGTTGAACACTTTTTGGTTTGTTTTGTTTGGTCACCACTGGTGGCATGGTTTGCCTGTGTTTTAACAATAAAGATTTTTGGGTATTTACATGATTTTTGCTTTTGGAAACCCTGTACGGTCTATCTTAGTCTTTATACTTTGTGTTAAGTGACAAAATTTAGTTTATAAAAAAAGTAGGAGCCGCCAACAGAAAGGAACTAAGCCCCCCATTCATAAAAGCAATTTTATCAGAATTGTACTGTAAATTGCTTTGAAAATATTTGCCCAACTCCAGGTTATGCAAAAATTTTGCAACTTTTGGCATTTTCATGCCAGTTTCTTCCAGCTCCACCAAAATGATGCGCTGTGGTGCAGAAATCTTACTCCAGTCAAACAGTTTTGTAAGATTTCTAACGTAGGGCTTGGAAGCTCTCGCCACTCATCAAATGCTCTGGATTCATGATGAAGATTGTCTAAGGCTATGTGCACTCCCTGCCGCGGGAAATACGCATGCAGAATTAGCATGCATATTCCTGCTAAACACTAGCGTTTTGCAAGCGTAATTAGCTTGCAGAATGCTAGCGTTTTCCAAGCGATCTGTAGCATCGCTTGAAAAACTGATTGACAGATTGGTCAAACTTGTCAAACTTAATGTTTAACAAGTGTGACCAACTTTTTACTATTCATGCTGCCCATGCAGCATCAATAGTAAAAAGATATACTGTAATGTTAAAAATAATATAAAAAAAAAATCGTGATATTCTCACCTTCCGACGGCCCCCGCAGCTTTCCCGCTTTTCGCGATGCTTCGGACAGCTTTCGTTCCCAGTAATGCCTCGCGGCAATTACCCCAGATGACGTCATCACAGGTCATTGTCACAAGACATTACTGGGAACTGGAGCATTGCAAGGAGCAGGAAGGCTGCGGGGGACGCTGGAAGGTGAGAATATCACGATTTTTTATTTTGAATCTTTTTTTTTTTTTACAGGTATATGGTTCCCAGGGCCTGGAGGAGAGTCTCCTCTCCTCCACCCTGGGTACCAACCGCACATGATCCGCTTACTTCCCACATGGTGGGCATAGCCACATGCGGGAAGTAAGCAGATCAATGCATTCCTATGTGTGTGGAATCCCCACCATTCCGCACAAAGAATGAACATGCTGTGTTTCTTCCGGAATGCGATTCCACCGCAGAAAAAAATGCAGCATGTGCACAAAAAATGCATAATGCATTAAAAATTATGGGATGCTTATATAAGCGGTTTTTTAGCTTTTTTTTTCGGCAGCAAACGGCCGAAAAAAACGCTAAATAAACACTAAAAATCCTAAACGTGTGCAGATAGCCTTACTCCAACATGACCCCCAATCAAGATCAGCAAGAAAACCGTCTGTCTTGATGAATCTAGTCCAGAGCCTTCTAGATCAGACTACACTTGTTTTTTTGGTTTGTTGTTTGTAACCTTGAAAACACAGAAACACAAAAATGTTTTACATCAAGTGCAAGACTTGGTAAAGCGTTTGCATTTTTTTATTGTAGCGAGTCCAAGAAGCTGAGATGTGCGGATTATTAGTCGGAGATGCTGTAGCATGGTTTTCTATTGCCTTCATTGCTCCTTTAACATAACCTGCAGAAATGTATTAATTTTTAAAGGGGTTTGTCCAACCACTAATAACCTCGCCAACCACTGATCACTACTTTTTGATCTTGTGTCAACGCGCTGAAAACGGCTGGATATATTCACTCAGCCAATCACTGCAATAAATTATGCAATGCACAATTTAATAAGCTGCAGAAATTTATTCATTTTTAAAGGGATTGTTTACCCGGTCCCTACTGGTTCTGTGTCAACGCACTGAAAATGGCTGGAAATTGCCATTCAGCCCATCATGGTTGAGGTTAGGTTACCCAATGCAACAAATATGCCTCTAGGGGCTCATGCAGATGACCGTAATTTCAGTCTGAGTGTGATCCATCAAAACATCAGTCACTTGGACCAATGTTATTCAATGAGGCCGTGCACATGTCCGTTTTTTTCTTGGACTGAGTGGTCCGAGGAAAAAAAATCGCAGCATGCACAATTTGACTCAGATCGGATAGCACTCACCCGATCATGTCTATGGGTCCATGGAAAACACCTGTTGGTACTCGGATGACATCTGAGTGCAGTCAGATTTTCATGGACAGACTGAATGGAGAATCTTTTTTTTTTTTCCTTTTTTACTCTCCACAGTCAAGAAAAATGGATCCCATTCTGATCACCCTTGCATCAGAGTCTGATTAGCATAATCGGACTGGTTTTCTCAGATGGAGAATAGATGGTCATCTGCACCTGCTCTAAGTTGGAGCACTAGAATACAGTTAAGTCCATATTTATTTGGACACAGACAACATTTTTCTAATTTTGGTTATAGACATTACCACAATGAATTTTAAACAAAACAATTCAGATGCAGTTGAAGTTCAGACTTTCAGCTTTCATTTGAGGGTATCCACATTAAAATTGGATGAAGGGTTTAGGAGTTTCAGCTCCTTATCATGTGCCACCCTGTTTTTAAAGGGACCACAAGTAATTGGACAATTGACTCCAAGGCTATTTCATGTACAGGTGTGGACAATCCCTTCGTTATGTCATTCTCAATTAAGCAGATAAAAGGCCTGGAGTTGATTTGAGGTGTGGTTCTTGCATTTGGAAGGTTTTGCTGTGAAGTAAACATGCGGTCAAAGGAGCTCTCCATGCAGGTGAAACAAGCCATCCTTAATCTGCGAAAACAGAAAAAACCCATCCGAGAAATTGCTACAATATTAGGAGTGGCAAAATCTACAGTTTGGTACATCCTGAGAAAGAAAGAAAGCACTGGTGAACTCATCAATGCAAAAAGACCTGGGCGCCCACGGAAGACAACAGTGGGGGATGATCGCAGAATAATCTCCATGGTGAAGAGAAACCCCTTCACAACAGCCAACCAAGTGAACAACACTCTCCAGGAGGTCGGCGTATCAATATCCAAATCTACCATAAAGAGAAGACTGCATGACAGTAAATACAGAGGGTTCACTGCACGGTGCGAGCCACTCATAAGCATCAAGAATAAAAAGGCTAGACTGGACTTTGCTAAAATACATCTAAAAAAGCCAGCACAGTTCTGGAAGAACATTCTTTGGACAGATGAAACCAAGATCCACCTCTACCAGAATGATGGCAAGAGAAAAGTATGGCGAAGGCGTGGTACAGCTCATGATCCAAAGCATACTACATCATCTGTAAAACACTGCGGAGGCAGTGTGATGGCTTGGGGATTCATGGCTACCAGTGGCACTGGGTCACTAGTGTTTATTGATGATGTGACACAGGACAGAAGCAGCCGAATGAATTCTGAGGTATTCAGAGACATACTGTGTGCTCAGATCCAGCCAAATGCAGCCAAACTGATTGGTCGTCGTTTCATACTACAGGACAATGACCCAAAACATAAAGCTAAAGCAACCCAGGAGTTTATTAAAGCAAAGAAGTGGAATATTCTCGAATGGCCAAGTCAGTCACCTGATCTCAACCCAATAGAGCATGCATTTCACTTGTTAAAGACTAAACTTCAGACAGAAAGGCCCACAAACAAACAGCAACTGAAAACCACCGCAGTGAAGGCCTGGCAGAGCATCAAAAAGGAGGAAACAGCATCTGGTGATGTCCATGAGTTCAAGACTTCAGGCAGTCATTGCCAATAAAGAGTTTTCAACCAAGTACTAGAAATTAACATTTTATTTAAAATTATTTAATCTGTCCAATTACTTTTGGTCCCTTTAAAACAGGGTGGCACATGTTAAGGAGCTGAAACTCCTAAACCCTTCATCCAATTTTAATGTGGATACCCTCAAATGAAAGCTGAAAGTCTGAACTTCAACTGCATCTCAATTCCTTTGTTTAACCCCTTCCCGACCCATGATGCTACGTAGGCGTCATGAAAACCCGTGCCAATCCGACCCATGACGCCTATGTGGCGTCATGGAATGATCGCGTCCCTGCAGAGCGGGTGAAAGGGTTAACTCCGATTTCACCCGATCTGCAGGGAGAGGGGGAGTGGTACTTCAGCCCAGGGGGGGTGGCTTCACCCCCCCGTGGCTACGATCGCTCTGATTGGCTGTTGAAAGTGAAACTGCCAATCAGAGCGATTTGTAATATTTCACCTAAAAAACTGGTGAAATATTACAATCCAGCCATGGCCGATGCTGCAATATCATCGGCCATGGCTGGAAATACTGAAGTGACCCCCCCCCCCCCCCCCACCGATCGCCCCCCCAAGCCACCGATCTGTCCCGTAGTCCCCTCCGTCCTGTGCTCCGCTCCCCCGTCCTCCTGTCCGCTCCCCCCGTGCTCCTATGTCACCCCCCCGTGCTCCGACACCCCCCCCGTGCCCCGATCTCCCCCCGTGCCCCGATCTCCCCCCCCCCTTATACTTACCGAGGCTCCCGGTGCCTGTCCGCCTCCTCCATGGGCGCCGCCATCTTCCAAAATGGCGGGCGCATGCTCAGTGCGCCCGCCGAATCTGCCGGCTGGCAGATTCATTACAAAGTACATTTTGATCGCTGTGGTAGGTTCTATCACAGCGATCAAAATAAAAAAAATAATAAATAAACCCCCCCCCTATATCACCCCCATAGGTAGGGACTATAATAAAATAAAGAAAATATATTTTTTTTCTTTTTCCACTAGGGTCAGGGTTAGAACTAGGGTTAGAACTAGGGGTAGGGGTAGGGTTAGGGGTAGGGTTAGGGGTAGGGGTAGGGTTAGGGTTACGGGTAGGGTTAGGGTTAGGGGTAGGGTTAGGGTTATGGCATGTGCACACAGTGCGGATTTGGCTGCGGATCCGCAGCGGATTGGCCGCGGATCCGCAGCGGATTGGCCGCGGATCTGCAGCGGATTGGCCGCAGATCCGCAGCGGATTGGCCGCGGATCCGCAGCGGATTGGCCGCTGCGAATTCGTAGCAGTTTTCCATCAGGTTTACAGTACCATGTACACCTATGGAAAACCAAATCCGCTGTGCCCATGGTGCGGAAAATTCCGTGCAGAAACGCTGCGTTGTATTTTCCGCAGCATGTCAATTCTTTGTGCGGATTCCGCAGCGTTTTACACCTGTTCCTCAATAGGAATCCGCAGGTGAAATCCGCACAAAAAAACACTGGAAATCTGCTGTAAATCCGCAGGTAAAACGCAGTGCCTTTTACCTGCAGATTTTTCAAAAATCGTGCGGAAAAATCTCACACGAGTCCGCAACATGGGCACATAGCCTTAGGGTTAGGGTTGGAATTAGAGTTAGGGTTGGAATTAGGGCTAGGGTTGGAAATAGGGTTAAGATTAGGCTTGTGGTTAGGGTTACGGATAGGGTTAGGGGTGTGTTGGGGTTACAGTTGTGGTTAGGGTTGGGATTAGGGTTAGGGTTGGGATTAGGATTAGGGTTGGAATTAGGGTTACGGGTGTGTTGCGGTTAGGGTTGTGGTTAGGGGTGTGTTGGGGTTAGGGTTGTGATTAGGGTTATGGCTACAGTTGGGATTAGGATTAGGGGTGTGTTGGGGTTAGTGTTGAAGTTAGAATTGAGGGGTTTCCACTGTTTAGGCACATCAGGGGTCTCCAAACGCAACATGGCGCCACCATTGATTCCAGCCAATCTTGCGTTCAAAAAGTCAAATGGTGCTCCCTCCCTTCCAAGCCCCGACGTGCGCCCAAACAGTGGTTTACCCCCACATTTGGGGTACCAGCGTACTCAGGACAACTGGGCAACAACTGTTGGGGTCCAATTTCTCCTGTTACCCTTGCAAAAATAAAAAATTACTTGCTAAAACATAATTTTTGAGGAAAGAACAATTATTTTTTATTTTCACGGCTCTGCGTTATAAACTTCTGTGAAGCACTTGGGGGTTGAAAGTGCTCACCACACATCTAGATAAGTTCCTTCGGGGGTCTAGTTTCCAAAATGGGGTCACTTGTGGGGTGTTTCTACTGTTTAGGCACATCAGGGGCTCTGCAAATGCAACGTGATGCCCGCAGACCATTCCATCAAAGTCTGCATTTCAAATGTCACTACTTCCCTTCCGAGCCCTGACGTGTGCCCAAACAGTGGTTTACCCCCACATATGGGGTACCAGCACACTCACAACAAACTGGGCAACAAATATTGGGGCCCAATTACTCCTGTTACCCTTGTGAAAATAAAAAATTGCTTGCTAAAACATCTTTTTTGAGGAAAGAAAAATGATTTTTTATTTTCACGGCTCTGCGTTGTAAACTTCTGTGAAGCACTTGGGGGTTGAACGTGCTCATCACACATCTAGATAAGTTCCTTGGGGGGTCTAGTTTCCAAAATGGGGTCACTTGTGGGGTGTTTCTACTGTTTAGGCACATCAGGGGCTCTGCAAATGCAATGTGACGCCCGCAGACCATTCCATTAAAGTCTGCATTTCAAATGTCACTACTTCCCTTCCGAGCCCTGACGTGTGCCCAAACAGTGGTTTACCCCCACATATGGGGTATCAGCGTACTCACAACAAACTGAGCAACAAATATTGGGGTCCAATTTCTCCTGTTACTCTTGCAAAAATAAAAAATTCTGGGCTAAAAAAATATTTTTGAGGAAAGGAAACATTTATTATTTTCACGGCTCTGCGTTATAAACTTATGTGAAGCACTTGGGGGGTTCAAAGTGCTCACCACACATCTAGATAAGTTCCCTTGGGGGTCTAGTTTCCAAAATGGAGTCACTTGTGGGGAGTTCCTACTGTTTAGGCACATCAGGGGCTCTGCAAAAGCAACCTGACGCCCGCAGAGCATTCCATCAAAGTCTGCATTTCAAAACGTCACTACTTCCTTTCCGAACCCCGACGTGTGCCAAAACAGTAGTTTACCCCCACATATGGGGTATCAGCGTACTCAGGAGAAACTGGACAACAACTTTTGGGGTCCAATTTCTCCTGTTACCCTTGGGAAAATAAAAAATTGTGGGCTAAAAAATCATTTTTGAGAAAAGAAAAATTATTTTTTATTTTCATGGCTCTGCGTTATAAACTTCTGTGAAGCACTTGGGGGTTCAAAGTGCTCACCACACATCTAGGTTAGTTCCTTGGGAGGTCTAGTTTCCAAAATGGGGTCACTTGTGCGGGAGCTCCAATGTTTAGGCACACAGGGGCTCTCCAAACGCGACATGGTGTCCGCTAATGATTGGAGCTAATTTTCCATTCAAAAAGCCAAATGGCGTGCCTTCCCTTCCGAGCCCTGCCGTGCGCCCAAACAGTGGTTTACCCCCACATATGGGGTATCATCGTACTCAGGACAAACTGGACAACAACATTTGGGGTCCAATTTCTCCTATTACCCTTGGGAAAATAAAAAATTCTGGGCTAAAAATCATTTTTGAGGAAAGAAAAATTATTTTTTATTTTCACGGCTCTGCGTTATAAACTTCTGTGAAGCACCTGGGGGTTATAAGTGCTCACTATGCATCTAGATAAGTTCCTTGGGGGGTCTAGTTTCCAAAATGGGGTCACTTGTAGGGGATCTCCAATGTTTAGGCACACAGGGGCTCTCCAAACGCGACATGGTGTCCGCTAACGATTGGAGCTAATTTTCCATTCAAAAAGTCAAATGGCACGCCTCCCCGTCCGAGCCTTGCCGTGCACCCAAACAGTGGTTTACCCCCACATATGAGGTATCGGCGTACTCAGGAGAAATTGCCCAACAAATTTTAGGATCCATTTTATCCTGTTGCCCATGTGAAAATGAAAGAATTGAGGCTAAAAGAAATTTTGTGTGAAAAAAAAGTACTTTTTCATTTTTGCGGATCAATTTGTGAAGCACCTGGGGGTTTAAAGTGCTCACTATGCCTCTAGATAAGTTCCTTGGGGGGGTCTAGTTTCCAAAATGGGGTCAATTGTGGAGGACCTCCAATGTTTAGGCACACAGGGGCTTTCCAAACGCGACATGGTGTCCGCTAACGATGGAGATAATTTTTCATTCAAAAAGTCAAATGGCGCTCCTTCCCTTCCGAGCCTTACCATGTGCCCAAACAGTGGTTTACCCCCACATGTGAGGTATCGGTGTACTCAGGAGAAATTGCCCAACAAAATTTAGCATCCATTTCATCCTGTTGCCCATGTGAAAATGAAAAAATTGAGGCTAAAATAATTTTTTTGTGAAAAAAAAGTACTTTTTCATTTTTACGGATCAATTTGTGAAGCACCTGGGGGTTTAAAGTGCTCACTATGCTTCTAGATAAGTTCCTTGGGGGGTCTAGTTTCCAAAATGGGGTCACTTGTGGGGGAGCTCCAATGTTTAGGCACACGGGGGCTCTCCAAACGCGACATGGTGTCCGCTAAAGATTGGAGCCAATTTTTCATTCAAAAAGTCAAATGGCGCTCCTTCCCTTCCGAGCCCTGCCGTGCGCCCAAACAGTGGTTTACCCCCACATATGATCAGCGTACTCAGGACAAATTGGACAACAACGTCCGTGGTCCAGTTTCTCCTTTTACCCTTGGGAAAATAAAAAAATTGTTGCTAAAAGATCATTTTTGTGACTAAAAAGTTAAATGTTCATTTTTTACTTCCATGTTGCTTCTGCTGCTGGGAAACACCTGAAGGGTTAATAAACTTCTTGAATGTGGTTTTGAGCACCTTGAGGGGTACAGTTTTTAGAATGGTGTCACTTTTGTGTATTTTCAGCCATATAGAACCCTCAAAATGACTTCAAATGTGAGGTGGTCCCTAAAAAAAATGGTTTTGTACATTTTGTTGTAAAAATGAGAAATCACTGGTCAAATTTACCTTATAACTTCCTAGCAAAAAAAAAATTTGTTTCCAAAATTGTGCTGATGTAAAATAGACATGTGGGAAACGTTATTTATTAACTATTTTGTGTCACATAACTCTCTGGTTTAACAGAATAAAAATTCAAAATGTGAAAATTGAGAAATTTTCAAAATTTTCGCCAAATTTCCGTTTTTTTCACAAATAAACTCAGAAATTATCGACCTAAATTTACCACTAACATGAAGCCCAATATGTCACGAAAAAACAATCTCAGAATCGCTAGGATCCGTTGAAGCGTTCCTGAGTTATTACCTCATAAAGGGACACTGGTCAGAATTGCAAAAAACGGCCAGGTCATTAAGGCCAAAATAGGCTGGGTCATGAAGGGGTTAAAATTCATTGTGGTAATGTCTATAACCAAAATTAGAAAAATGTTGTCTCTGTCCAAATATATATGAACGTAACTGTATATCCTTTATAATTTATTTTCATGACCTTCATGCTTGTGCCTTGACAAGACCCTTCTATCTTTTTCTTTTCTTCCCTTGTTCTCAGTCACTTTTCTGTAAATTTTCTTATATTATCCCCCCCACCTCTCATTACAAACCCTCGTTCTGTCTGCCGTCTCTTGTGCTCCTTCTTTTTCTCCTGTCTTCTTTGTTTCCCGGGCATACTCTTCCCCTGGAGTTGTCCATATGCTTACCTTTTTTCTAATATTAATTATGAGGGGAGTTAATTACATCTTCCGGCTCTTTTCGTTCCTCTCCGATGCTCTTCACCCACTGATAGAAATGCAGCCACGCTCCATAAAGGATATCTGAAGTGTCACAGAGATGGATCACTTCACCCCCTACCTGCTAAAGGGGATTTATATCCAAGAAGCAAATTGGAGCGGTTCTTCATGTACAGTAATTTATTTACCAAAGTGTCCTTTCTATGTGCGACATACAGTAGATCTAATTACCGTACATCACAATGCTGTCCGGTAATATGTATAGGCAACCATTCTTGTCTGCTTTAATGGGTTAGCCACTGCAAAACTGGGAAAAAAAGTCATTTTAATAATATAGCGATGCATGCTGCAGGTTATTTGATGTACCTGAGCGCCATGGACTGTAGAAGAAAAACATAAAAAGGTCAATGGACAAGCGCTGCCGGTTACAGATTGGATGCAAGGAGGGGTCCGGCAGACAATATATCCTCCAGCCTCGCTCTCTTGAAAATGACCACATGATCCAACTGTTCCTCCGTTAGATTATTTTCTTTTTATCTTCAGATAGATATGTCTACTCCTGGAATGTTTTACTTGATTAATTAAAAAAAAAGTTTGGGACATTTTCTGCCTTTTCCTTCTTTCTTCTAGGCTATACAGATAAGGTGTTTTCTTTTTTTTTTTTTAAAGGGCCTCTCCGGCCTTATGATAAGGATAGGTCACCAATCAGATCAGTGGTGGTGGGGTGGGGGGGAAGATATAAAAAGGTGTCACAGAAATAATATTTTATGAAGTATAGAATGATATTTTTTTTCTTAGACACAAATGTCTGGGAAACTCCTCTTTACTAGAGGCAATTAACCAACACACGATGTATTGATCTACTTTGTATCCTCTCCTGTGAGTTATGTTCTCCTATCCTATAACATCCATAATGCTGATATCAGCTGCTTAAATTGTAATATATATTTTTAATGCTAATGGCAATGTTTGAGAAGTTTATAGACTGTAACACATTCAGGGAAATCATCATCATCAGAAAATTACTTATCATTTAATTTTTTTTTTTTTTTCATGTCAAATGTATTTTTTTTACTTTGACTATGTAGAAAAGTATGAAAAATTACAAGATTTCAATTTTTTTTAGATATATGGAAAATGAATCTACAGTATATGTATGTATGTATACACACATAAGAATACTATACAAGTAGTGATGAGCAAATGTGATCAGATAAGGTGTTATCTGAGCATACTCGAGTGCTAATAGAGTTTCTTCGTCGTGCTTGTGAGACTTTCTTGTGATTCTTTCTGAGCTCCTGTAGGTGAAAAAAAAATAAAATAATTAAATTGGGGTGTCTTCTGCTCTCCACAGCCAGGTGGGAGATAAATGGAGCCGTTCATTGTGCATAAACCCTGCCACTTTGTTCGAAGTCTGTGGCAATCATAAAGATAGCAAAGCATAGCATCATGTTTGGCTATCTTCATGTGTTCGGTGCCGCAGACTTAATATTGAGCAGCAGGGAGCAAGAGTGACTAGCAACTCCATCCAACTTCTGGATATCATGCAGCTAGGCGAAACCGGGGTGCAAAAGACCCTCGTTCTTATGATTGGTGAGTATGCCTATAACAGGACCCTATTTTGGTTCTCCCTCTGAGAGCACTCTAAATCTTTTTTTCTACTGGCTAACATGGTACCAAAGCCCTTTTTTTTTTCGATGCGTGCAATGAGTGACAGTTCACCCGTCCAATCTAGGCCTGGGCGTGCTGAGCTGTCAGTTTGGTGATGGACAGCTCAGCCGTCCAATCGGAGGCTTGGGCATGCTGAGCTGTCATTATTTTGAGTGACAGTCTAGCCGCTCAATCAGGGTAGGCGTGTGTGGGGTTTTCTTCATGTGTCTCCTGTTCAGAGTGATTGCCTGGCTATTTAGCTGTCTCTCTGCCTTCAATTACTGCTGTCATGATCTCAATGGCAAGAGAACATAGCATCAGCATATATAGGAACTAGCTCTTGGAAGATGGGAACTGAGCTGACCATGAACTAAACCTAACGCACAACTAGCAGTGGCCGGGTAGCATGCCTACGTTGATTCTAGATGCCCAGCACCAGCCGGAGGACTAAATAATGCTAGCAGAGGAAAATATTAGTCCTAGCTCACCTCTAGAGAAATACCCCGAAAGGAGACAGAGGCCCCCCACATGTATTGGCGGTGAATTAAGATGAAATAACAAACGTAGTATGAAAATAGGTTTAGCAAATTTGAGGTCCACTTACTACATAGCAGAAGACAGAAAGGACACTTTCATGGTCAGCTGAAAACCCTATCAAAACACCATCCAGAAATTACTTTAAAACTCTGGCATTAACTCATAACACCAGAGTGGCAATTCCTGTTCACAAGAGCTTTCCAGACACAGTAACGAAACTACAGCTGTGAACTGGAACAAAAATGCAAAAACAAACATGGACAAGAGTCCAACTTATCTAGTAGTTGTCTAGGAGCAGGAACAAGCACAGAGAGGCTTCTGATAACATTGTTGACCGGCAAGCAACTAACAGAGCAGCAAGGTTATATAGCGACTCCCACATCTTGATGGGAACAGGTGAACAGAGAAGATGAAGACACCAGTTCAATTCCACCAGTAGCCACCGGGGGAGCCCAGAATCCAAATTCACAACAGTACCCCCCCCTCAAGGAGGGGGCACCGAACCCTCACCAGAACCACCAGGGCGATCAGGATGGGCCCTATGAAAGGCACGAACCAGATCAGAGGCATGAACATCAGATGCATTCACCCAAGAATTATCCTCCTGGCCGTATCCCTTCCACTTGACCAGATACTGGAGTCTCCGTCTGGAAACACGAGAGTCTAAGATTTTCTCCACAACGTACTCCAACTCACCCTCAACCAACACCGGAGCAGGAGGCTCAACGGAAGGCACAACCGGTACCTCATACCTGCGCAATAATGACCGATGAAAAACGTTATGAATAGAAAAGGATGCAGGGAGGTCCAAACGGAAGGAAACAGGGTTAAGAATCTCCAATATCTTATACGGGCCGATGAACCGAGGCTTAAACTTAGGAGAAGAGACCCTCATAGGGACAAAACGAGAAGACAACCACACCAAATCCCCAACACAAAGCCGAGGACCAACACGACGGTGGCGGTTGGCAAAAAGCTGAGTCTTCTCCTGGGACAACCTCAAATTGTCCACCACCTGCCCCCAGATCTGATGCAATCTCTCCACCACAGCATCCACTCCAGGACAATCCGAAGATTCCACCTGACCAGAGGAAAATCGAGGATGAAACCCCGAATTACAGAAAAACGGGGACACCAAAGTGGCAGAGCTGGCCCGATTATTGAGAGCGAACTCCGCCAATGGCAAAAAAGCAACCCAATCATCCTGGTCAGCAGACACAAAACACCTCAGATATGTCTCCAGGGTCTGATTAATCCGCTCGGTCTGGCCATTCGTCTGAGGATGGAAAGCGGACGAAAAAGATAAATCTATGCCCATCCTAGCACAGAATGCCCGCCAAAATCTAGACACGAATTGGGTCCCTCTGTCAGAAACGATATTCTCAGGAATACCATGCAAACGAACAACATTTTGAAAAAACAGAGGAACCAACTCGGAAGAAGAAGGCAACTTGGGCAGAGGAACCAAATGGACCATCTTAGAGAAACGGTCACACACCACCCAGATGACAGACATCTTCTGAGAAACAGGCAGATCTGAAATAAAATCCATCGAGATGTGCGTCCAAGGCCTCTTAGGAATAGGCAAGGGCAACAATAATCCACTAGCCCGAGAACAACAAGGCTTGGCCCGAGCACAAACGTCACAAGACTGCACAAAGCCTCGCACATCTCGTGACAGGGAAGGCCACCAGAAGGACCTTGCCACCAAATCCCTGGTACCAAAAATGCCAGGATGACCTGCCAACGCAGAAGAATGAACCTCAGAGATGACTCTACTGGTCCAATCATCAGGAACAAACAGTTTATCAGGTGGGCAACGATCAGGTCTATCCGCCTGAAACTCCTGCAAGGCCCGCCGCAGGTCTGGAGAAACGGCTGACAATACCACTCCATCCTTAAGGATACCTGTGGGCTCAGAGTTACCAGGCGAGTCAGGCTCAAAACTCCTAGAAAGGGCATCCGCCTTAACATTCTTAGAACCCGGTAGGTATGACACCACAAAATTAAACCGAGAGAAAAATAATGACCAGCGCGCCTGTCTAGGATTCAGGCGCCTGGCGGTCTCAAGATAAATCAAATTTTTGTGGTCAGTCAATACCACCACCTGATGTCTGGCCCCCTCAAGCCAATGGCGCCACTCCTCAAAAGCCCACTTCATGGCCAAAAGCTCCCGATTCCCAACATCATAATTCCGCTCAGCGGGCGAAAATTTACGGGAAAAGAAGGCACAAGGCCTCATCACGGAGCAGTCAGAACTTTTCTGCGACAACACTGCCCCAGCTCCGATCTCAGAAGCGTCGACCTCAACCTGAAAAGGTAGAGCAACATCAGGCTGACGCAACACAGGGGCAGAGGAAAAACGGCGCTTAAGCTCCCGAAAGGCCTCCACAGCATCAGGGGACCAATCAGCAACATCAGCACCCTTCTTAGTCAAATCGGTCAATGGCTTAGCAATATCCGAAAAACCAGCAATAAATCGACGATAAAAGTTAGCAAAGCCCAAAAATTTCTGAAGACTCTTAAGAGAAGAGGGCTGCGTCCAATCACAAATAGCTTGAACCTTGACAGGATCCATTTCAATGGAAGAGGGGGAAAAAATATATCCCAAAAAGGAAATCCTCTGTACCCCAAAAACACACTTAGAACCCTTCACACACAAAGAATTAGACCGCAAAACCTGAAAAACCCTCCTGACTTGCTGGACATGAGAGTCCCAGTCATCCGAAAAAATCAGAATATCATCCAGATACACAATCATAAATTTATCCAAATAATCGCGAAAAATATCATGCATAAAGGACTGGAAAACTGACGGAGCATTTGAAAGACCAAAAGGCATCACTAAATACTCAAAGTGGCCCTCGGGCGTATTAAATGCGGTTTTCCACTCATCCCCCTGCCTGATTCGCACCAAATTATACGCCCCACGAAGGTCAATCTTAGAGAACCACTTGGCCCCCTTTATGCGAGCAAACAAATCAGTCAGCAACGGCAATGGGTATTGATATTTAACAGTGATTTTATTCAAAAGCCGATAATCAATACATGGTCTCAAAGAGCCGTCTTTTTTTGACACAAAGAAAAAACCGGCTCCTAAGGGAGATGACGATGGACGAATATGTCCCTTTTCCAAGGACTCCTTTATATATTCTCGCATAGCAGCATGTTCAGGCACAGACAGATTAAATAAACGACCCTTTGGGTATTTACTACCCGGGATTAAATCTATGGCACAATCGCACTCTCGGTGCGGAGGTAACGAACCAAGCTTGGATTCTTCAAAGACGTCACGATAGTCAGACAGGAACTCAGGAATTTCAGAGGGAATAGATGATGAAATGGAAACCACAGGTACATCCCCATGAGCCCCCTTACATCCCCAGCTCAACACAGACATAGCTCTCCAGTCGAGGACTGGGTTGTGAGATTGCAGCCAAGGCAATCCTAGCACCAAATCATCATGTAGATTATACAGCACCAGAAAGCGAATAATCTCCTGGTGATCCGGATTAATACGCATAGTTACTTGTGTCCAGTATTGTGGTTTATTATTAGCCAATGGGGTGGAGTCAATCCCCTTCAGAGGAATAGGAGTCTCCAAAGGCTCTAAATCATACCCACAGCGTTTGGCAAAGGACCAATCCATAAGACTCAAAGCGGCGCCAGAGTCGACATAGGCGTCCGTGGTAATAGATGACAAAGAGCAAATCAGGGTCACAGATAGAATAAACTTAGACGGTAAGGTGCAAATGGAAACCGATTTACCAAGCTTTTTAGTGCGCTTAGAGCATGCTGATATAACATGAGTAGAATCACCACAATAGAAACACAACCCATTTTTCCGTCTAAAATTCTGCCGCTCGCTTCGGGACAGAATTCTATCACACTGCATACTCTCTGGCGACTTCTCAGTGGACACCGCCAGATGGTGCACTGGTTTGCGCTCCCGCAAACGCCTATCGATCTGAATAGCCATTGTCATGGACTCATTCAGACCCGCAGGCACAGGGAACCCCACCATAACATCCTTAATGGCATCAGAGAGACCCTCTCTGAAAGTCGCCGCCAGGGCGCACTCATTCCACTGAGTAAGCACAGACCATTTACGGAATCTTTGGCAGTAAATTTCCGCTTCATCTTGCCCCTGAGATAGGGACATCAAAGTTTTTTCTGCCTGAAGCTCCAAATGAGGTTCGTCATAAAGCAACCCCAAGGCCAGAAAAAACGCATCCACATTGAGCAACGCAGGATCCCCTGGTGTCAATGAAAAAGCCCAGTCTTGAGGGTCGCCCCGGAGCAAGGAAATCACAATCCTGACCTGCTGTGCAGGGTCTCCGGCAGAGCGAGATTTCAGGGACAAAAATAATTTGCAATTATTTCGAAAATTCTGAAACCCAGATCTATTCCCCGAGAAAAATTCCGGCAAAGGAATTCTCGGCTCAGATACAGGTGCATGACAAACAAAATCTTGCAAATTTTGTACCTTCGTGGCGAGATTATTCAAACCTGCAGTTACACTCTGAAGATCCATTACAAACAGGTGGACACAGAGCCATTCAAAGATTAGAAGGAGAGGAAAAAAAAAAAAAAAAAAAAAAAAAATTTCCGCAGACTACTTATTTCTCTCCTTTCTCAGCCAAGGATTTTAACCCTTTAGTGGGCCGGTCAAACTGTCATGATCTCAATGGCAAGAGAACATAGCATCAGCATATATAGGAACTAGCTCTTGGAAGATGGGAACTGAGCTGACCATGAACTAAACCTAACGCACAACTAGCAGTGGCCGGGTAGCATGCCTACGTTGATTCTAGATGCCCAGCACCAGCCGGAGGACTAAATAATGCTAGCAGAGGAAAATATTAGTCCTAGCTCACCTCTAGAGAAATACCCCGAAAGGAGACAGAGGCCCCCCACATGTATTGGCGGTGAATTAAGATGAAATAACAAACGTAGTATGAAAATAGGTTTAGCAAATTTGAGGTCCACTTACTACATAGCAGAAGACAGAAAGGACACTTTCATGGTCAGCTGAAAACCCTATCAAAACACCATCCAGAAATTACTTTAAAACTCTGGCATTAACTCATAACACCAGAGTGGCAATTCCTGTTCACAAGAGCTTTCCAGACACAGTAACGAAACTACAGCTGTGAACTGGAACAAAAATGCAAAAACAAACATGGACAAGAGTCCAACTTATCTAGTAGTTGTCTAGGAGCAGGAACAAGCACAGAGAGGCTTCTGATAACATTGTTGACCGGCAAGCAACTAACAGAGCAGCAAGGTTATATAGCGACTCCCACATCTTGATGGGAACAGGTGAACAGAGAAGATGAAGACACCAGTTCAATTCCACCAGTAGCCACCGGGGGAGCCCAGAATCCAAATTCACAACATACTGCCAGTTGTAGCTTAGCTCAAATGGTGTGTGTTTGCTCTGTGCTCTCAGTTCTTGTATTCTGATCTTTGTTACCTGATCTTGGATTTGCCTGTGACTATTCTGTTCACCTAACCCCTTTGTCTTACTCCACTACCTTCCTGGAATTCTGACCTCGCACTGTTGACCTGACTATGCCTCTTTCTTTCACTTTAGTTTACCACGAGCTCTCTTGATATCTGACCCCGGAACCTCTTGACTATCCTGCCTCATAGTTATAAGGCACTGTGACTAGTTATAATCACAATAGTTATGAGTCTGCTGTATTTATGCAGGAAGTATTGCCGATACCTTCCCAATGCGTTTTTTTTGTCGAGAGACAACAAAACGAAGGCTGTTGGTTAACGACTGGAGGTACTTAACCCATGAATACAGAATGATCATACTCTACCTGTGCTAACGCTGTATTCTTTGGTTGCATTAACCAAACTTCACAATTTTAAAATCTATTTTGGGCTAATTTTAGAGGCTGCATTAGGCATAAATCATTGGGAGGTGACCGATCCTCATTCATTGATAGACCATTATCTATTCAGTAATGTGTTATTGCTGAACGCACCTGCGCTTTTTGACAATTGAGTGTTTCCATTGCTGCTGCTTTTAATCTCAATATTTAAAAGCCTTTTGGACTTGAACACAAAGGTTATAGAACAAGAGTTAGCGGTGAATGAAATAAACCACAATGCTTCTTTTTATGGCTCTTTGGGACTTGTTATGTACTATATAAGCGCTTTGTGGACAATATTGTATCTTTTTCAAGGCACGCTTCTATTCATAGAGGTATAATTGTTTAGTGATAACACTTATAAATTGCAAATTGGGATGCTTTACCTTGACATGAAAGAAGAAAAAGCTACTATTCCATTTGAGAGGATACATATTCGTTCATTGTATAAATTTTACAAATTACCTAAGGTCACATTCGCTGAGATGAGGGGACACGTAATCTCCGCACTGAGATCTTTCGTATAACACCATAATCTTTTCTAATACAACCAACTGTATACAATGACTGTACCTACAAACATAGAAGAGTTGCGTAAATGTATTTCCATGGCCTACTGGGAATTACTTTTAGGTTTCATTCAGACTTCCGTTTTTCACATATTTTTCAGTCCGCATTTTTCATTTATAGAACCCACATTATAGTCTATGAGGCTGTTCACATGTTGGTGACATAAATTTTCTTGATGCGAGTCACTAATCAAAATCACCCAAGTCTGTGGGTCTGGGAAAATAATGGGCAGCACACATTGCCATCCGTGTGTGGTCTGTTGTTTTTGCATATAAGAAAAACACTGATGGTAAAAAAATAAATGAAATGCCAATATGAGTGTTTTTCAGTTATGAGCTGATGGCACTGCTGGATATCTTCTGATATGGAAAGGAAATAGCAATGATGTGTATTTTATCGATTGCATTGTTTCTTTGCCCAACCAATATATTTAGGGTCCTCAACATTGCCCATTTCTTGGTGTCCTCAAGGCTGAGAAATACAGGCAGATACTTATCCCTCACGCATTACCATCTGGGAGGCGTCTAATGATCCATTGTCATTAAGGGCTCCGTCAGACCTCGGTGATCACCGGTCCAATCTCTGGTCACAATGCACAGAATGGCCATGTGTCTCCCGATTCGAAGTGTGCCAGCGTCCTATATTTCTTTGAGGCTCTCCTGCTCCGCATCGATAGACTCATGGCCAGTCCGCACATTGTGATCTGAGATCGAACTGATGGTCATGGACCGTCTGAAGGAACTGTAAGAGATTTCTTCAGCATAAAGAAGAACAAGGAATTCTGGAAGTGGGATTACAGGTAGAGACAGAAAGATTTACACAGGCCAGCATCTACAGAAGATCTGTGGTTAGTTCTCCAAGATGTTTGGATGAATTTCCTGCCAAGTTCTTTCGATAACTGTCTGAAGGTGACCTAGAAGTATTGATTCTGTTCTGAAGGGAAAGAGTGGTCACTCCAAATATTAATTTAGATGACTAAGTATTATCACTGTCTATTTTTGTTTTTGCTGTCCTCTCTGTTGGCATTATTAGTGTGTGTATGAGAGTGTATTCAAATACTTGTCATTTTCTGCCATTTCCAACATTGCTCCGTCCGCTGCCACATCACCTGACCACATTTGTGACCCGCTGGATCTCACAGCGCCCCCTGTGGTGACTGGAAGTTATTTTTTCAATGCAACTGCATTAGTCTCAGAACAAGGCTCGCTACACACACACTGATTGCTAATTGTTAATTTATGTCCCATAAATTAAAAGAAAAAATAGTTGTTGGAGTGCTCTTCTACACTTCTGTTTTTAAAGCATTCTTATCTTGTATATATTTTCCAGTTTGTGTTTATCCAAGACTTATGTAAGCTGTGCGGGGTTTATATGTATCTTATGCTAAATTGTTGTTGTATGTGCATCTAATGTGTAAGGTCTTTATTAATGGCACTTTCACTACTCCAGAATGAAAATAATTTCCAATAATCTCCTTTAATACCTCTACATTAGATTTTTTTGTGCTTACTTATGCTGTTTTCATGTTGTTACATTTAACTGAATTATAATACTTTGTAAAATCAAGCAGTACGCTTTGAGAACTCGTAGGAAGTGGTGCCTGTGGAAAAAGGAGGTAAATCTGCTAAAAGCCTCATACATAATAGAAATCGCAGAAGTCTGCACCGCCTGGGCTTATATGCACATTAGCATTGCTTGTCCATGCGCCAAAAGATGAAATCGATGCCAGGTGTAGATTTGCATTATAATTTACTTTTTCTTTTTCTGGCGTAAATTATAGTAAATCTGATGGATGGTGGTTGGCCCTGTCTTCTCTACTAAGCCCTGACCGTCATAAAAGTAAAAAAAAAAGTCTTAAGTTCTTGCGCAAAGCAGATGTGCTCCAAAACTTTGTAAATCTACTCCACCAGAAATCTGCCGTGAGGCAATAATAAATCTGCCTCTTTTTTTTTTTTTTTTTTCTTTTTTAGTTTCTCACCTTTTTCAACATCTTTTCAGATAAAGGTAACATTGTCAGTGGAAATAAACTTTTTTTTTCAACCTGAATGTGAAAAAATACTCCTCTTAAAGAGATTTTTCACTTTCAGGAAAGTGGGCAGTAAAATACCTAAAAAAACAAACACAGCAAGTATTCACCTCCTGAGAGTCCAGCGATGGCTCCCCCTGTCATTGTTTGGGTCTTAGGCTACTTTCACACTAGCGTCGGGAACAACCCGTCGCTGTGCGTCGGCCCGCCGTTCCCGACGCTAGCGTGGTCTCCGCCGCACAACGGGGGCAGCGGATGCATTTTCCCACGCATCCGCTGCCCCATTGTGAGGTGCGGGGAAGTGCGGGGAGGTGGGGGCGGAGTTCCGGCCGCGCATGCGCGGTCGGAAAAAGCGGACCGTCGGGAGCAAAAAACGTTACATGTAACGTTTTTTTCTCCCGACGGTCCGCTACCACACGCCCAAGCGTCGCAAAACGGACGCAACGTTTGGCAATGCGTCGCAAATGCGTCGCTAATGTTAGTCTATGACGAAATAACGTATCCAGCAAGAACTTTTGCTGGATGCGTATTTTCGGCAAAACGACGCATTTGCGACGTATTGCAGTTAACGCTAGTGTGAAAGTAGCCTTAGTGTTTTGGCTTCAGTCGTGCCATCATGTCAACAGCGCACATTACCCTAGTAGCCAATCACTGAGCTCAGCAGCTTGGCCATTGACCTTGGCACAGCCTCTGAGCTGAGTTATTGACTGCAGCAGTGATAGGCGCTGTCAATGTACCATCCCCACTATAGCCAAAAGACGGAGATCCAAGTAGTGGCTGGGAGCCATCACTGGACCTGGGGAGGGTGAGTTCCTGCTGTGTTTATTGTTTTAGATATTTTACATCTTAAAAAGTGGAAATCCCTTTTAAGGAAGATTTTCTATTCTCTAATCCCTCCTAAATATTTCTGTAAGTAAATTCAAATATTTACTGATCGCTATTGCTCTGGTCCTCTTCTAGCCCACAGGACCAGAAATCTAACTAGCCAGCTCACACTGAGGTTTATGTGTGGACTGGAAGTCACTTTCGCAGTGTAAGTCTACGGAGCCTTGTTCTGAGTCTCCTTGATTTACATTGAGAAAGCCGCTGCTGCCCCACACAGTAGTTGCTGTGTGAGCTGGCAAAGTTGCAGAGCGGTCATATAATCCAGAAGAGGACCAGAAGGGTTGCAGAAAACTGGGAAATACGGTGAACCATACCTATTTTAATACACTTATACCACATTAAATTCCTTAATTGAGAAGGGTTTGGGAATAAAAATGTTTCTGACACGTCATCTTTGAACCAACTGACCCACCTCCTCTAGTTTCAGACCTCTCTTTTATTATGAGCCATTCACCTGTGTCCGATGAGCATGTACAGGAGAGATATTCAACCTCTCGCTATAAAACAAGAATATTTCCATTTTCTAAAAGGAAACATAAATTTTGAAAGCTACAAGAAATTGAAACATAAAGTGGGGAATTTTTAAGGGATTTTTTTGGTGCATGCCGTATTTTGTGCAAAAATCTGTGACTTTTTTCAAGTTTACATTTGTAAGAGGGTGGTGTCTAGCTGAATAGGGGGAAGCATCCTGACTCCACAACTTTTTTTTATTTTTTATAATAGGTTCTCTAATTTAGGACAAAATATAATAAAAACAAATCTGTAACGGCCTATAGCTGGCTCATACAGGTCCTTCTCAAAAAATTAGCATATAGTGTTAAATTTCATTATTTACCATAATGTAATGATTACAATTAAACTTTCATATATTATAGATTCATTATCCACCAACTGAAATTTGTCAGGTCTTTTATTGTTTTAATACTGATGATTTTGGCATACAACTCCTGATAACCCAAAAAACCTGTCTCAATAAATTAGCATATCAAGAAAAGGTTCTCTAAATGACCTATTACCCTAATCTTCTGAATCAACTAATTAACTCTAAACACATGCAAAAGATACCTGAGGCTTTTAAAAACTCCCTGCCTGGTTCATTACTCAAAACCCCCATCATGGGTAAGACTAGCGACCTGACAGATGTCAAGAAGGCCATCATTGACACCCTCAAGCAAGAGGGTAAGACCCAGAAAGAAATTTCTCAACAAATAGGCTGTTCCCAGAGTGCTGTATCAAGGCACCTCAATGGTAAGTCTGTTGGAAGGAAACAATGTGGCAGAAAACGCTGTACAACGAGAAGAGGTGACCGGACCCTGAGGAAGATTGTGGAGAAGGACCGATTCCAGACCTTGGGGAACCTGAGGAAGCAGTGGACTGAGTCTGGTGTGGAAACATCCAGAGCCACCGTGCACAGGCGTGTGCAGGAAATGGGCTACAGGTGCCGCATTCCCCAGGTAAAGCCACTTTTGAACCATAAACAGCGGCAGAAGCGCCTGACCTGGGCTACAGAGAAGCAGCACTGGACTGTTGCTAAGTGGTCCCAAGTACTTTTTTCTGATGAAAGCAAATTTTGCATGTCATTCGGAAATCAAGGTGCCAGAGTGTGGAGGAAGACTGGGGAGAAGGAAATGCCAAAATGCCTGAAGTCCAGTGTCAAGTACCCACAGTCAGTGATGGTGTGGGGTGCCATGTCAGCTGCTGGTGTTGGTCCACTGTGTTTCATCAAGGGCAGGGTCAATGCAGCTAGCTATCAGGAGATTTTGGAGCACTTCATGCTTCCATCGGCTGAAATGCTTTATGGAGATGAAGATTTCATTTTTCAGCACGACCTGGCACCTGCTCACAGTGCCAAAACCACTGGTAAATGGTTTACTGACCATGGTATTACTGTGCTCAATTGGCCTGCCAACTCTCCTGACCTGAACCCCATAGAGAATCTGTGGGATATTGTGAAGAGAAAGTTGAGAGACGCAAGACCCAACACTCTGGATGAGCTTAAGGCCGCTATTGAAGCATCCTGGGCCTCCATAACATCTCAGCAGTGTCACAGGCTGATTGCCTCCATGCCACGCCGCATTGAAGCAGTCATTTCTGCCAAAGGATTCCCGACCAAGTATTGAGTGCATAACTGAACATTATTAATTGATGATTTTTTTTGTTTGTTATTAAAAAACACTTTTATTTGATTGGACGGGTGAAATATGCTAATTTATTGAGACAGGTTTTTTGGGTTATCAGGAGTTGTATGCCAAAATCATCAGTATTAAAACAATAAAAGACCTGACAAATTTCAGTTGGTGGATAATGAATCTATAATATATGAAAGTTTAATTGTAATCATTACATTATGGTAAATAATGAAATTTAACACTATATGCTAATTTTTTGAGAAGGACCTGTATTTGCTTTTTCATGCAAAAAATGCCTGAATTTATTAAAGGGAATCTGTAAGGAGGATCAACCTTCCTTACTCATCTATATGGGCATGGCAGTCATAGGACGATAAATAAAATGATTACTTGATATCTGCGATCCGAGGTCTAATTGCAGAGAAAATCACATTTTTTTTATATGTAAATGAGCTGTTAAAATCTATGGATCAGCCATAGATCTCTCTGAGAATCTTCTTCCAGAGCTGGCATTACCAGTGTGAGACATGTAATGACTGACAGTCTGTTCTTCTGATGCCACTGCAGAGCTGTGCATAATTACAACTAACACAGTACAGCAGTTTTGAATTTTGTCTCATTACAAAAACATCGGCATCTGTCCTACCACACTGGCTGCCTGTGAAATGGAAGCTGAAATGCTATGAGACAACTGCAAATGTGTTAGTAATGACAACAAGTTAACTTCTGCTGTACTGTGTTACTTGTAATCAGGCTCTCTTCTCACACTGTTAACACCTCTTTTCATTTATAATAAGCCCTGGAGGCAGATTCTCGGGGAGATCTATATCCGGCCCATAGATCTTAACAGCTCATTTACAGATTAAGAAAAAAAAGTGGATTTGTCTGGAATAAAACATCGCATCGCAGATATCAAGGTGTCATTTTATTCAGCTTTCTATGATACATGCCAATATAGATCATTTAGGAGGTCTGATCCTACTGACAGATTCCCTTTAAGAGATGTGCTAATACATTATGGCCATGTTACCTCAGTCCATTTTACATTATGGCTATGTAAGAAATATAACTTTTAATTACAGAACACCAAGATATGCTTCTTATTTGCATTTTATTTCATAAACTCAGTAAAAAAAAGTGCAGAAAAAAAAGACATTGAAGAGAATAAGCTAGAAAATTACCTTTCATGTGTGGACAAGTAAAAATAATTACATGTAGAAAGAAATGTATATTGGCTATAGTGCTGAATGCAGAAGGTTGGCATGTCTTAATTGCACAGTTTTGTAATGTGGATCTGGCATTGTGCCCATTATGGGAAGCACTACAAATAACGATCAATTTCAGCAAATTTCTATATTGAGAACTATGTGATCGCGTCTTTGATCTGAATTTATTCAGAGTTGTATAGTACCCCAATTTGTTATATTGGCATGGGAAGACTTTCCACTACACACGGTACCTATTATCAGCACTGAGATAATTTACATCATTTTATAGTGCTGTGTCCCCATTACAAGTATATATTCTCTTTAACATCATCATTATACATCTGCACAGCGGTGGAAGGAGACGGCATTAGGGCTATGCCTTCTTCTTTGAACATAAAATGCTGCATTAATCATAATGCTCTTGCTGGGTAAAATACTGACATATATCAGAGCATTTTTCATCTGAGTTTCTTCTCCTAGAAGGCAAAGGATCAGGCAAGTTAAGCTGATGAAAGGTTGTGATTTATCTCCCTGTTATGATTTCCCCTTTTGGATAAAGATTGCAGAGGTCAGGTATGGACTTTGCTGTCTGTGGATGCCGCACCTTACTTGGTCTTGTCTCCTGGCTTTTGCTGCTCCCTTTTTTTTTTTTTCAATGGTTGTAGTATCTTAAAGAGAAACTTCACCAGTTACCGTATCTTCGGATGTCTTGCTAAACTATTAGTCCCAGATCACCCAATAATTCCCCACCGCCACCTCTTTAACACATCACCAGGTTTTCACAATATAAGGTATGGCCATCTTCTTTACCATCTCTTTTCCTGCATTCTAGAATGTCGTATGTAAGTTCCCAATCCCATCTTTATAGCACAAAAAATAACCTTTTTTATTTTGGTCCGATCTTGTCAAATGGACGTCACTGGTCTTGATTTGGCTCCTCCTCTCTTCCTACAATCGCCGTCCTCCTTCATGTGGATGATGTGTCGTACGTCATCCATAAAGTGTCCCCATCACACTCCTTAACAGCTAATTTACATAATAATAAAAAAAGGGATTTCTCTGGAATAAGACATCGTTTCACAGATATCAATGCATGAGGTCATAGAAAGATGAATAAAATGATGCCTTGTTATCTGCGATCCAATGTCTTATTCCAGAGAAAACCCACTTTTTTTATTAATGTGTAAATGAGCTGTTAAGATCTCTGGGCTTGACATAGATCTCCCTGAGAGTCCGCCTACAGAGCTTATTTTAAATAAAAGTGACCATTGTGAGACATGTAAATCAGGAGAGCGGACTGTCAGTCATTGCATGTCTCACACTGGTAACTCTCCTTTTATTTTAAATAAGCTCTGGAGGCAGATTCTCGGGGAGATCTATGTCCGGCTCATAGATCTTAACAGCTCATTTACATATTAAGAAAAATATTGATTTCTCTGAAATAAAACATCTAATTGCAGATATCAAGGTATCATTTTATTCAGCTTCCTATGACCTACATGCTCATATAGACGGCTTGGGAGGGTTGATCTTACTGACAGATGCCCTTTAAGAATAAAAATATCACAAACAGTGAAGGAATGTGGGACACAAATGGTGCACAAAAGTGCCTTTGTACAATTAAACGGCACCACCTACATATCTGTCACTGTTTTGCTATTTAGCATATTTATGAATATCTTCATTTCTTTCCGTAAAAAATGTTTCACTTCTAAGATCACTTTGATGTGCGCCATAACTGTAGGTGCACCGCTGCGATTCTGCCCCTTGGGATTTGTATAATGAGCTACGTTTTATCGTCCCCCTCTGTTTAGCAGCCTTCCAGGTATGTGGTTGAAACATACATTAAACTAACTTCTTGCTATTTTGTTTTGTTATTCGTAAAACTAAAAATTCCACCTGAAAATTGTGCGGTAATTCGAGGTTAGTCGTACAGAGAGCGATGGAATCTTCACATTTCCCGAGACAAACGGTGTTGTATTCTACAGCGATCTGCTGCCTGTTTTATATAAATGAAATGCTACGGCTAATCATTTTCCACCAGTCCTCACTTTTGAAAATCATTAAAAGGTAGAAACTTGTTTAAGATCAGACAGTGGAAAACACGAGCCCTTGTTATCATTCTGCCGCCTGTTATGAAATGAAACAAGTCAACAGGCGAAGCTCACAGAGTAATTAATTTCCCTGTGGTGATGTTTCTCTATCTATCATAATTGATTATCAAGTTGACACAAAGTTACAAAAAATAAATAAATAAAAATAAATGTTTATTTGTGATGTTTGCATGGAAGGTGAATTCTTCATCTAGACAAGTGTCAGCCTTCTGGATGGAATTAGGAATCAGCCAGGGGTGGCCGCAAAAGGTCACATCTGACCCGTCGCTTGCATATTTACAAAATGCTGAGCGGCGCATATGTCATGGTTGGTAAATTATGTCTTTTCTGTCACATGCCATACCTATGCAGCTAGGCTAGGGAATCCGCACAATTCATCTATCAATGACTTGAGAAACACATCCCCCTTTCATATACATTTTTCAGTAAATATAAGTCCTTGAGTTCTTCTCTTCGGTCAAGTTGTTAAAACTTCAGCTGGCAGCCGACCAATACAGCTGCAATCACAGCCCCTCTTTTCACCATTGCCTGCTCCAGAAGAGCTGTATAACATGGCAGAGATAAAATCCATGCAACAAGGGGTTTGAGATCGCCACAATGGGAGCTATCGTGACGGCCGTGTTGGTTGTTCCGCTCCTTTCTCAAAAATTAGTGTAATTTTCTAGCTAGGAATAAAGATCATATTTAATCCAAAACTTATCTGTTTAGATTTCTGTGGATTGTTCAATAAAGTCATAACGGGATTTTACTGGATCGTTGGAGCTGGATATTTTTTTTATCTCTTTCCTCTAAGGCCTCGTTCACACATCAAGGTTTTTTCACGCGTCAGAAAAACTAGCCAAGTTTAATCAGTCTTTCTTGTATGTGAAAAACAAGGTTTCTCCAACTTTTACTATCTAAAAGTCCGGGGAAAATCTGACTGCACTTAGATGATGTCCGAATGCGGTCCGATTTTTTTCACGGGCCCGTAGACTTGGATTAACGATATTGATCCGACATTCTGATAAAAATCGGACATGTCTCTGCACTTTTGCACGGACTACTCAGCTTTTGAAAAATCACAGACATCTTAACGAAACCATTCACTATTACAGCTATGAGTGCTATCCGTGAAAAAACGCTAATGGCACTTGTACACAAAGAAAGGACAAATTCTCTAGCATAGCTTCATCCTTTGTAAACTTTGAGGCTTCATTAGAAAATTCATTAGAAAATTTGGCAGCAGTTTGACTAAAAAGCATTTTTGCAATAGGGTTTATTACAAATGTTGCACTTTTGTCTTCTTCATCCTCTACATATCAGCGTGCATAGCTGGCTGAAGAAAGAATCAATGAACTTCGCTTTAAAGAAGTTGTCCTCTACTTGGACAACTTTTTGCCATACCCCTTTTCTTAGCCCCCAGAAAATAATAAAGCTTATACTCCTTTCCCGCACAGGCACCATTCCCGAGGTGTCGGCACTCTGTCTCCCGTGCTGCTGTTGTGAAACGTGACGCCAGCACCCAATCAGCATTGGCGTCACTGTCCCCGCCTCCTGTCGAATTGAGCAGGAAGAGGAAGTCAGAGATCAGCTGCAGCCTGGACTTCCTCTTCATGTTCGATTTGTCCGAAGGCGGGGACGGTTATACCGGTTTTGATTGGTCACCGGTGTCACTTCTCACAACAACCACACGAGAGCCCAGGAGAGCGAGTGCCGACACTGCGGGAACTGCACCGACACAGGGGGTGAGTATAGGCTTTATTATTTTATGGGGGGGCAAACATTTTGATCAAGAAGGGGTTGTCCAAGTTTGTAGACAACCCCTTTAAAAGTTTCCAGAAATTGTTACAGCAATTTGTTTAACATTGATTTTATACTGAATGTGAAAACCTGAGATTCTGACACAACGGGGTTAGCACATGCAATCGTTTTAAATTGGATCTGTCGCGATACTCTGCTGCCCTTTTTCAAGCATGTCTTAGTATGGAGTCAGGTCTGATTCACTATTGTGCTGTTTGGCTAATAGCAGCTATCAAAGAAAAAAGCACACTCATGGGTATACTAGTTCTTTCATTTTCTGCAAAAGTCAAACTGTTTCCAAGACAAAAAAAAATCCTTAATCTGCTCCTGTATTCCATCTATCTCGGGTGTGCCTGTAATCTTAATGGCTGGAAGTAACAGGAACTTTATTACAATAAAGAAACTTCTACAATACTCTCAAATCAGGAGTACTCTACATAGCAAACAAATGATGTCTAATTATTGCGCGCCATTTGCCTTTTATTTATTTTCTTTGTTTTGCAAAAGCACTCTGTTTTTCAATAATGAAAAGTTTTTCACTTGCCTTATACTAACATACATAGAATAAATGTTTCTTTTTTTCTGCACAGAAGACATAACGGTAATTTCTTTTTTTTATTCCTTTTTTTCTGCCAGTGATTTCGCCACATTTTGCTCTGGTAGCCAGACATGTGCTAATAAAACCTAGATTGCTAAATAGTAAATTGATATTGAAAGGGTTGTTTGGTGCTTTAATATTGATGGTATGTCCTTAGGATAAGTAATGAATATCAGATCGGTGGGGGTGGGACGTTCAAACCACCCCCTGATCAGCTGTTCTTGGTGGCAGCAGTTGGGTGTAATCGGTTGCGTAGCGAAAGAGCACATCTCCGTCACCTGCATAGTGGCCATTGTGGAGTACTGCAGATCCAGCCCTACTATTTCAAATGTGTAGTACTTGGCCGCGGCCACTGTGCAGTTGACAGCGCTGTGCAGCTCCACAACTGATCCCATCCCACTGGTGTGGACAACAGCTGATCGTCGAGTGGTGCCAGTTCCTAAAACAGTGTGTAAGATACGATTAAAGGGAATTTGTCAGATCGGATAATGCTATTAACCTACTGATATGGGGTTAATGTGCAGGACAATAGTGTTATGAAGATGCCTGGCTGCTGTACTAAAAGTGTGGCATTCAGGACAAAAATAACTTTCCTCATGGGAGTCGCCAACTTTCAGTCATGCAGGTATAAAGGTTCAGCTACATTCACTACTCATAGCATTGAGAGTGGCATCTGTTAGCTCGCCCTGGTACTGACTGACTGACAGCCGGCTCTGCACTGATGCACTGCAAAGCTGGCTGTCAGTCAAAGTGCCGGGGTGTGCTTACAGCCATGACTCTCAGTGCTGTGAGCCGTGACTGTATTGACTGAAAGCCGGCGGCTGCTAGGAAGTGAACAGTTAATTTTTTCCCTGGCGCCGTACAGTACAGTGGTCATGCACCTTCATAACACTATTAACTTGCAGATTAACCCTATAAAGCGTTATCCAACCTGACATGTTCCCTTTAAAATTCTGCTCCATGAGCGGTCATTTTGTGACCACATTTACGCGACTTGTCACCTATATTTTTATCCACTTCATTGGCTAGAACATTGAGAGAAGTGGATGAGAACCGAGGCGGCATGTGACTACAGATATTCTAATAGTCATGACCGATAAGCTACTCGTAGTTTCCTTAGGCTGAAAAAAAACCTTTAATTGATCGGAGATTTTGTGTCAGAGATCGGAAATTAAATTATTCACTGGGACACTGACTAATGTGAAATATTGCGACCTATGTAGGGCACTGCAGAATAAATGGGTGACATACATAATGAAATGTATGGTTTCAATACGCGCTTAAAAATATTCTACCGCCACCGTTTTTATAGTCCAGCGTTACGTGAGATGAGAAAGTTTTGACAAAGGTAACAAGTCATTGTTGTATCCAATTTATCCGCCTTTTTCATCCCGAGTCAGTGGAGATATGTAGCAGAGACTCCACTGTCAGCTCCTTCTGTTTTACGAGGTCCAAGACGCCATATTTCACATAAAGGTTTTACACATCATTACAGCATCTCCTCACAGGAGCAGGAGGTCAGCAGACGAATTCCTCGCCAAAGGTTTGCTGTAGCCTATAAATCTCTGCCCATGTGCCCCCAAGTTTGACATTTGGTAAGGTCTCATCTCCTGTGTGCAAATGTTGAAGGCAACAAATCCTTGAATTAAAGAGACGATACTTTAATAAATACATCTCTTTGTACTGCCCATTCATCAATCCATACGAAGGCAAATATCAGCAGAGAAAAAGTTACGAGAATTTATTAACTTAATAAAACATCTATTTGAACTTAGTCATACTAAATATTGGCATGTATTGATATAATGTATGATATTTTTACTTGTGTGACAACTCGGGGGCAGATTAGCTCTTGGCATTGCCATCCTCTGGGATAGATTGTTGACCCAAGAAGAACAGTCATTCCATTCATTATCTTTATCCTACATCTACAAAACATGCAAGTTTCAGGGCAAAAATAGCAAAATACATCCTTGATCATCTGGCCAATAACTAAAAATATGCAGTGTCTCTTCACTAACGGGCTCTGAGATTGGTGTCCAGTGCCTCAATACACAAGTTCATAGTCAATACCATTCGTCATGGCGGTAACGACGCCTACAGGCTTCAGCACAGCATGCTCCTTCCCCTAGGTGACGAGAAAAAAAATGGAGAAAACTCACAAACCTTTAATTAAGATCCCTCAGCTGGACTCTAATGAGCGTAGAAGGATCTGTCCAGGATTTGAAAAACATGGCTGCTATATTCCAAAAACAGCACCACCCCTGTCCATGGCTTGTATCTGGAATTGTAGCTCAGCTTTATAGAAGTGATTTGCAATACCACATACAAGCTTTAGACTGGTGTGGCGCTGTTTTTTTTTATCTTCTAGGGGGTCTAATGAAGATGACCAATAAAGTGGAATTAAGGTGTCCGTTATAACACAGAAATTCTGGTCTGCAAATGGTCTACTTGATGGTCTGATCTTCTCAAAGGGGAAATTTTTTGGAGAACTTTTAATGTACAGGTATTTTTGACTCTTTAAATATTAAAATTTTATTAGCTATATCAAAGTGTCTGCTTGTAATCCTCCTTCAAAACATGTGTCCCATCTGATCTTTTTGTTAATTACTAAAAAATAACTTTTTTTTTTTTTAAACCACTTTTTTTGAGCGTTTGCTATAATTTGTCATTCAATCATCCCGGATAGAAGTGGGACAGTTTCTGCTTGAGTTTGATTGGGATGCTGTTAGTGGCTAACCTGGTGAGGTACATCCTTCAAGCCCAAGGTCCAGGTTGACACATGAGCCATGGGTGTTGGTGCAGCCGGCAGAGGAGACACATGGGAAACAGAAAGGAGAAGCACTGGAGTGGATAGGAGACCAGGAAGCAGGTAGCAGAGGTCCTCGTAGCTGCAGGCGGACAGGAAACCAGGAAGCCGGTAGCAGAGATATTGGAAGATGCAGGTGGACAGGAGAACAGGAAGCAGGTAGCAGTGGTCCTGGAGGTCATAGGCGGACAGCAGACCAAGAGGCCGATAGGGGTACTGGAGGCCACAAGTGGACAGGAGACCGGGGAGCAGGTAGCAGAGGTCTGTCATGATCTCAATGGCAAGAGATCATAGCATCAGCATATATAGGAACTAGCTCTTGGAAGATGGAAACTGAGCTGACCATGAACTAAACCTAACGCACAACTAGCAGTGGCCGGGTAGCATGCCTACGTTGATTCTAGATGCCCAGCACCAGCCGGAGGACTAAATAAAGCTAGCAGAGGAAAATATTAGTCCTAGCTCACCTCTAGAGAAATACCCCGAAAGGAGACAGAGGCCCCCCACATGTATTGGCGGTGAATCAAGATGAAATAACAAACGTAGTATGAAAATAGGTTTAGCAAATTTGAGGTCCACTTACTACATAGCAGAAGACAGAAAGGACACTTTCATGGTCAGCTAAAAACCCTATCAAAACACCATCCAGAAATTACTTTAAAACTCTGGCATTAACTCATAACACCAGAGTGGCAATTCCTGTTCACAAGAGCTTTCCAGACACAGTAACGAAACTACAGCTGTGAACTGGAACAAAAATGCAAAAACAAACATGGACAAGAGTCCAACTTATCTAGTAGTTGTCTAGGAGCAGGAACAAGCACAGAGAGGCTTCTGATAACATTGTTGACCGGCAAGCAACTAACAGAGCAGCAAGGTTATATAGCGACTCCCACATCTTGATGGGAACAGGTGAACAGAGAAGATGAAGACACCAGTTCAATTCCACCAGTAGCCACCGGGGGAGCCCAGAATCCAAATTCACAACAGTACCCCCCCCTCAAGGAGGGGGCACCGAACCCTCACCCGAACCACCAGGGCGATCAGGATGGGCCCTATGAAAGGCACGAACCAGATCAGAGGCATGAACATCAGATGCATTCACCCAAGAATTATCCTCCTGGCCGTATCCCTTCCACTTGACCAGATACTGGAGTCTCCGTCTGGAAACACGAGAGTCTAAGATTTTCTCCACAACGTACTCCAACTCACCCTCAACCAACACCGGAGCAGGAGGCTCAACGGAAGGCACAACCGGTACCTCATACCTGCGCAATAATGACCGATGAAAAACGTTATGAATAGAAAAGGATGCAGGGAGGTCCAAACGGAAGGAAACAGGGTTAAGAATCTCCAATATCTTATACGGGACGATGAACCGAGGCTTAAACTTAGGAGAAGAGACCCTCATAGGGACAAAACGAGAAGACAACCACACCAAGTCCCCAACATGAAGACGAGGACCAACACGACGACGGCGGTTAGCAAAAAGCTGAGTCTTCTCCTGGGACAACCTCAAATTGTCCACCACCTGCCCCCAGATCTGATGCAATCTCTCCACCACAGCATCCACTCCAGGACAATCCGAAGATTCCACATGACCAGAGGAAAATCGAGGATGAAACCCCGAATTACAGAAAAACGGGGACACCAAAGTGGCAGAGCTGGCCCGATTATTGAGAGCGAACTCCGCCAATGGCAAAAAAGCAACCCAATCATCCTGGTCAGCAGACACAAAACACCTCAGATATGTCTCCAGGGTCTGATTAATCCGCTCAGTCTGGCCATTCGTCTGAGGATGGAAAGCGGACGAAAAAGATAAATCTATGCCCATCCTAGCACAGAATGCCCGCCAAAATCTAGATACGAATTGGGTCCCTCTGTCAGAAACGATATTCTCAGGAATACCATGCAAACGAACAACATTTTGAAAAAACAGAGGAACCAACTCGGAAGAAGAAGGCAACTTGGGCAGAGGAACCAAATGGACCATCTTAGAGAAACGGTCACACACCACCCAGATGACAGACATCTTCTGAGAAACAGGCAGATCTGAAATAAAATCCATCGAGATGTGCGTCCAAGGCCTCTTAGGAATAGGCAAGGGCAACAACAATCCACTAGCCCGAGAACAACAAGGCTT
Organism: Ranitomeya variabilis; assembly: GCF_051348905.1. Taxonomy (NCBI): domain Eukaryota; kingdom Metazoa; phylum Chordata; class Amphibia; order Anura; family Dendrobatidae; genus Ranitomeya; species Ranitomeya variabilis. The sequence continues at coordinate 466,153,647 of NC_135233.1, forward strand.
GGCCCGAGCACAAACGTCACAAGACTGCACAAAGCCTCGCACATCTCGTGACAGGGAAGGCCACCAGAAGGACCTTGCCACCAAATCCCTGGTACCAAAAATGCCAGGATGACCTGCCAACGCAGAAGAATGAACCTCAGAGATGACTCTACTGGTCCAATCATCAGGAACAAACAGTTTATCAGGTGGGCAACGATCAGGTCTATCCGCCTGAAACTCCTGCAAGGCCCGCCGCAGATCTGGAGAAACGGCTGACAATACCACTCCATCCTTAAGGATACCTGTGGGCTCAGAGTTACCAGGCGAGTCAGGCTCAAAACTCCTAGAAAGGGCATCCGCCTTAACATTCTTAGAACCCGGTAGGTATGACACCACAAAATTAAACCGAGAGAAAAATAATGACCAGCGCGCCTGTCTAGGATTCAGGCGCCTGGCAGTCTCAAGATAAACCAAATTTTTGTGGACAGTCAATACCACCACCTGATGTCTGGCCCCCTCAAGCCAATGGCGCCACTCCTCAAAAGCCCACTTCATGGCCAAAAGCTCCCGATTCCCAACATCATAATTCCGCTCAGCGGGCGAAAATTTACGGGAAAAGAAGGCACAAGGCCTCATCACGGAGCAGTCAGAACTTTTCTGCGACAACACTGCCCCAGCTCCGATCTCAGAAGCGTCGACCTCAACCTGAAAAGGTAGAGCAACATCAGGCTGACGCAACACAGGGGCAGAGGAAAAACGGCGCTTAAGCTCCCGAAAGGCCTCCACAGCATCAGGGGACCAATCAGCAACATCAGCACCCTTCTTAGTCAAATCGGTCAATGGCTTAGCAATATCCGAAAAACCAGCAATAAATCGACGATAAAAGTTAGCAAAGCCCAAAAATTTCTGAAGACTCTTAAGAGAAGAGGGCTGCGTCCAATCACAAATAGCTTGAACCTTGACAGGATCCATTTCAATGGAAGAGGGGGAAAAAATATATCCCAAAAAGGAAATCCTCTGTACCCCAAAAACACACTTAGAACCCTTCACACACAAAGAATTAGACCGCAAAACCTGAAAAACCCTCCTGACTTGCTGGACATGAGAGTCCCAGTCATCCGAAAAAATCAGAATATCATCCAGATACACAATCATAAATTTATCCAAATAATCGCGAAAAATATCATGCATAAAGGACTGGAAAACTGACGGAGCATTTGAAAGACCAAAAGGCATCACTAAATACTCAAAGTGGCCCTCGGGCGTATTAAATGCGGTTTTCCACTCATCCCCCTGCCTGATTCGCACCAAATTATACGCCCCACGAAGGTCAATCTTAGAGAACCACTTGGCCCCCTTTATGCGAGCAAACAAATCAGTCAGCAACGGCAATGGGTATTGATATTTAACAGTGATTTTATTCAAAAGCCGATAATCAATACATGGTCTCAAAGAGCCGTCTTTTTTTGACACGAAGAAAAAACCGGCTCCTAAGGGAGATGACGATGGACGAATATGTCCCTTTTCCAAGGACTCCTTTATATATTCACGCATAGCAGCATGTTCAGGCACAGACAGATTAAATAAACGACCCTTTGGGTATTTACTACCCGGGATTAAATCTATGGCACAATCGCACTCTCGGTGCGGAGGTAACGAATCAAGCTTGGATTCTTCAAAGACGTCACGATAGTCAGACAGGAACTCAGGAATTTCAGAGGGAATAGATGATGAAATGGAAACCACAGGTACATCCCCATGAGCCCCCTTACATCCCCAGCTCAACACAGACATAGCTTTCCAGTCGAGGACTGGGTTGTGAGATTGCAGCCAAGGCAATCCTAGCACCAAATCATCATGTAGATTATACAGCACCAGAAAGCGAATAATCTCCTGGTGATCCGGATTAATACGCATAGTTACTTGTGTCCAGTATTGTGGTTTATTATTAGCCAATGGGGTGGAGTCAATCCCCTTCAGAGGAATAGGAGTCTCCAAAGGCTCTAAATCATACCCACAGCGTTTGGCAAAGGACCAATCCATAAGACTCAAAGCGGCGCCAGAGTCGACATAGGCGTCCGTGGTAATAGATGACAAAGAGCAAATCAGGGTCACAGATAGAATAAACTTAGACGGTAAGGTGCAAATGGAAACAGATTTACCAAGCTTTTTAGTACGCTTAGAGCATGCTGATATAACATGAGTAGAATCACCACAATAGAAACACAACCCATTTTTCCGTCTAAAATTCTGCCGCTCGCTTCGGGACAGAATTCTATCACACTGCATACTCTCTGGCGATTTCTCAGTGGACACCGCCAGATGGTGCACTGGTTTGCGCTCCCGCAAACGCCTATCGATCTGAATAGCCATTGTCATGGACTCATTCAGACCCGCAGGCACAGGGAACCCCACCATAACATCCTTAATGGCATCAGAGAGACCCTCTCTGAAAGTCGCCGCCAGGGCGCACTCATTCCACTGAGTAAGCACAGACCATTTACGGAATCTTTGGCAGTAAATTTCCGCTTCATCTTGCCCCTGAGATAGGGACATCAAAGTTTTTTCTGCCTGAAGCTCCAAATGAGGTTCGTCATAAAGCAACCCCAAGGCCAGAAAAAACGCATCCACATTGAGCAACGCAGGATCCCCTGGTGTCAATGAAAAAGCCCAGTCTTGAGGGTCGCCCCGGAGCAAGGAAATCACAATCCTGACCTGCTGTGCAGGATCTCCGGCAGAGCGAGATTTCAGGGACAAAAATAATTTGCAATTATTTCGAAAATTCTGAAACCCAGATCTATTCCCCGAGAAAAATTCCGGCAAAGGAATTCTCGGCTCAGATACAGGTGCATGACAAACAAAATCTTGCAAATTTTGTACCTTCGTGGCGAGATTATTCAAACCTGCAGTTACACTCTGAAGATCCATTGCAAACAGGTGAACACAGAGCCATTCAAAGGAGAGAAAAAAAAAAAAAAAAAAAAATTTCAGCAGACTACTTATTTCTCTCCTTTCTCAGCCAAGGATTTTAACCCTTTACTTGGCCGGTCAAACTGTCATGATCTCAATGGCAAGAGATCATAGCATCAGCATATATAGGAACTAGCTCTTGGAAGATGGAAACTGAGCTGACCATGAACTAAACCTAACGCACAACTAGCAGTGGCCGGGTAGCATGCCTACGTTGATTCTAGATGCCCAGCACCAGCCGGAGGACTAAATAAAGCTAGCAGAGGAAAATATTAGTCCTAGCTCACCTCTAGAGAAATACCCCGAAAGGAGACAGAGGCCCCCCACATGTATTGGCGGTGAATCAAGATGAAATAACAAACGTAGTATGAAAATAGGTTTAGCAAATTTGAGGTCCACTTACTACATAGCAGAAGACAGAAAGGACACTTTCATGGTCAGCTAAAAACCCTATCAAAACACCATCCAGAAATTACTTTAAAACTCTGGCATTAACTCATAACACCAGAGTGGCAATTCCTGTTCACAAGAGCTTTCCAGACACAGTAACGAAACTACAGCTGTGAACTGGAACAAAAATGCAAAAACAAACATGGACAAGAGTCCAACTTATCTAGTAGTTGTCTAGGAGCAGGAACAAGCACAGAGAGGCTTCTGATAACATTGTTGACCGGCAAGCAACTAACAGAGCAGCAAGGTTATATAGCGACTCCCACATCTTGATGGGAACAGGTGAACAGAGAAGATGAAGACACCAGTTCAATTCCACCAGTAGCCACCGGGGGAGCCCAGAATCCAAATTCACAACAGAGGTCCTGAAGGCCACATGTGTACAAGACTCGGGAACACTACAGTCTTAATTCCAGGGCACAGGTGTGTGTCTTAGTAGGCCTTATATAGGCCCAGGCAGACAATCACATGGGAGCACGCCGGTCCATGTGCAAAACCCGATGTGGCGCACAACAGAGTTCAGCGGACCTGGGTGAGAGTAGCAAAGTCCGCATCTGGGAAAGGTGCTTAATAGGTGTCCACATAATCTACTGGCTGCTGGTGACTCCTTTATCACCTGTCCTACACCCTGAATGCAATCGTCCACTAAGTTAGGCTTACTGTGGCATGTAAAAGTTTGTGCACCCCTGGTCAAAATTAATGTTATGGCGAACAGTTAAGCAAGTTAAAGATGAAATGATCTCTAAAAGGCCTAAAGTTAAAGAGGACATATTTCCTTTGTATTTTAGGCAAAATATATATATATTCATATTTTTCATTTTAAAAATTACACGAAGGTGGTTAGTACCTAGTAGCATCCCCTTTTACAAGTATCACAGCATGTAAGCGCTTTTTGTAGTCCTTTTCCGTGAGGTTCCTGGGTCGTCTTGCATCCTCTGCTATTTTGAGGTCTAGCCACAGATTTTCAGTGATGTTCAGATCATGGGACTGTGAGGGCCATTGTAAAACCTTCAGCTTGCGCCTTTTGAGGTTGTCTATTATGGATTTTGATGTGTGTTTAGGATCATTATCTATTTGTAAAAGCCATCCTCTTTTTACCTTCAACTTTTTTTTTACAGATGGTGTTATGTTTGCATTAAGAATTTGTTGAAATTTAATTGAATCGGTTCTTCCCTCTACTTGTGAATTGTTCCCTCTTCCATTGACTGCAACTCAACCCCAAAGCAAGATTGATCCACCCCCATGCTAAATGGTTGTTGAGGTGTTTTCCATAAATTCTGTGACTTTTTTTCTCTCCACACATAACTTTTGATCATTGTGGCCAAAGAGTTCTATTTTAACGTCATTGGTTCACAGGATTGTTTCCAAAATACAGAAGTTTATTCAGATGTTCTTTTGCATACTTATCACACTGAATGGTGAGGATGCAGAAGAGGTTTTCTTCTGATGACTCTTCCATTAAGGCGATATTTGTGCAGGTGTCTCTGAACAGTAGAACAGTGTACCACAACCTCAGAGTCTGATAATCTTTCTGAAGGCCTTTTGCAGTCAAGCAGGGGTTCTGATTTCCCTTTTTAGCAATCCTATGAGCAGCTCTCACTGAAATTTTGTTTGGTATTCCAGACCTTACCTTGACCCTCACTGTTTCTGTTATCTGCCATTTCTTATTTACATTTAAAACTTAAGGTACCGTCACATTAAGCGACGCTGCAGCGATATAGACAACGATGCCGATCGCTGCAGCATCGCTGTTTTGTCGTTGTGTGGTCGCTGGACAGCTGTCACACAGACAGCTCTCCAGCGACCAACGATGCCGAAGTCCCCGGGTAACCAGGGTAAACATCGGGTTACTAAGCGCAGGGCCGCGCTTAGTAACCCGATGTTTACCCTGGTTGCCAGTGTAAATGTAAAAAAAAAACCAAACACATACTCACATTCCGGTGCCTGTCACGTCCCCCGACGTCCGCTTCCCTGCACTCCTCCTGCATCCTGTGTAAGCACCGCCGGAAAGCAGAGCGGTGACATCACCGCTGTGCTCTGCTTTACGGCCGGCCGGCGCTCACACAGTGCAGGGAAGCGGACGCCGGGGGACGCGACAGACACCGGAATGTAAGTATGTACTGTTTTTTTTTTTTTTACATTTACAATGGTAACCAGGGTAAATATCGGGTTACTAAGCGCGGCCCTGCGCTTAGTAACCCGATGTTTACCCTGGTTACCAGTGAAGACATCGCTGCATCGGCGTCACACACGCCGACTCAGCGATGTCAGTGGGTGATCCAGCGATGAAATAAGGTGCTGGCCTTCTAGCTCCGACCAACGATATCACAGCAGGATCCTGATCGCTGCTGCGTGTCAAACACAACGATATCGCTATCCAGGACGCTGCAACGTCACGGATCGCTATCGTTATCGTTGTTAAGTTGTTCAGTGTGAAGGTACCTTTAGGAAAGGGCAATTTGAAAACGCATTACTATTTTCTTATGGCCTTCTCCTGTCTTGCGGGCCTCCACCATTTTCAGAGTGCTAGGCAGCTGCTTAGAAGAACCCATGGCTGCAGTTTTTTGTCACAAGGTTAAAAGAGGCTGGATTTTTATAAAGCTGGGAAATTTGCATCACCTGGCCTTTCCTAACGATGATAATGAACAAGCCATAACCCTCATAGATTAATTAAGGTCTGAAACCTATATACCATATATACTCGAGTATAAGCCGACCCGAGTATAAGCCGACCCCCCTAATTTTGCCACAAAAAACTGGGAAAACTTAATGACTCGAGTATAAGCCTAGGGTGGAAAATGCAGCCGCTACCGGTAAATTTCAAGAGTAAAAATAAGTACAAATAAAAGTAAAATTAATTGAGACATCAGTAGGTTAAGTGTTTTTGAATATCCATATTGAATCAGGAGTCCCATATAATGCTCCATAAGTTTGATGGGCCCCATTAGATGCTCCATATTAAAATATGCCCCATATAATCCTGCATAACTGTTAATAATGGCCCCATAGATGCTCCATACAGACACTTGCCACTTATAGTGCTGCACAAACATTATGGCCCCATAGATGCTCCATACAGACACTTGCCCCTTATAGTGCTGCACAAACATTATGGCCCCATAGATGCTCCATACAGGCACTTGCCCCTTATAGTGCTGCACAAACATTATGGCCCCATAGATGATACATACAGGCACTTGCCCCATATAGAGCTGCACAAACATTATGGCCCCATAGATGATACATACAGGCACTTGCCCCATATGCTGTGGCTGCGATAAAAAAAAAAAAAAAAATCACATACTCACCTGTCCGTCGCTCAGGCCCCCGGCACTTTTAATATTTACCTGCTCTTCTTTCCTGTGTGGCTCCGTCTTCAGCGTTCTCTGCACTGAGCGTCACAGCCAGAGGACGCCGAAGACGGAGCCACACCGGAACGGAGGAGAGGTGACTATCGTGCAGCGCTCCCCCTCCCCGTATACTTACCTGCTCCCGGCGTGGTCCCTGCACGTCCCTGTTCCAGCGCTGCATCTTCCTGTATTGAGCGGTCACATGGTACCGCACCTCCCCTATGGGAGGTGGAGCCGCATATTCATTACTGTAATGTGCAGTACCATGTGACCGCTCAGTACAGGAAGAAGATGCAGCGCTGGAAGCAGGGACGTGCAGGGACCACGCCGGGAGCAGGTAAGTATTATTACACAGCCCCCGCTCCCCCTCCCCTGCCGACCCCTGGGTATGACTCGAGTATAAACCGAGAGGGGGACTTTCAGCCCCAAAAAATGGGCTGAAAATCTCGGTTTATACTCGAATATATACGGTATATATTTTGTGTGTGTGTGTCTAAAATACAAAGGAAATGTGTCATCTTTAACTTTAGCCTTTTTAAAGATAATTTCATTTTCAACTTGCTTAACTGTTCACAATAACAGTAATTTTGACCAGGGGGTGCCCAAACATTTACATGCCACTGTAGTTAACTTTTGGAACTGGATGGGCTTTCCTTTGTTTTGTCCCTTACTGCGTATGGCATGGTGGTATGAATTTATAGTGAACAGATGAAGTTAAGGAATACAATATTGTATCTGCTGGTTTAATACTGGATTCCAGAGGACCTGACCCCTTTATTTGGGATTATTGGCCTGTACTCTGGTTAGGTAAAGTACTTGTTCTGTATATAATACTGTACATCAGTGTTCCCGAACTCCAGTCCTCAAGAGCCACCAACGGATCACGTTTTTAGGATTTCTTTAGTATTGCCCAGGTAATAATTCCATAATTTGTGCAAGGAAATTCCAAAAACCTGATCCGTTGGTGGCTCTTGAGGACCACAGTTGGGTAACACTGCTGTACATCATCCAGTTTTCATTCAAGTTTCAATATCACCAGCACAGAGCATTTGCAAGCTGCGTAGGACAAGGTATATATGGAAAAATTCACTTTTTATGGAATCTGATGGAACATGTTACGGTACTTTTTGTTTTTCTCGTCGGATCCGTGATTGAGAGTTTTGTAGAAACTTGTGAAAAATAGTCACTTTGACTAAACTATGAAAAAAAATTATAACAGCAGAGAGTAGCTTTACCTTCCTGGATATGAATGATAAGGATAGAGAATTGCCACTAAGCCTGGACATAGACATTGACCAAACCAGTTTTGACCAGGGTTGCAAACCTGACTTTTTAATTTTTTTCTGAACAGTTTGCCAAAAAATCATGAAAGATTGAGCAGGTAGATTTCAACATGCACAATCCTTTTGTTTTGGAAAGCTGACGCTTACTCCTTCTACCCAAGCTCGCATCAGTTTGGGGTTTTGGGAAAAATATTTGGGTGGACTCTCACTTGTCTGACATATATAATGTGTTAGAAAGAATAGACCACAAATTGAGAAAATTTATACCTAAAATGTTTGCAAAATTTTTCACTGTGAAACTTGATTAAAGAACGACAGAAAATATTATGAAAAATCTTTTGGCAAAACAGCTGTTGAGTGGTGTTATATGGTCTGTCATTGGAATCAGCAGAATTATCACTTAGGCGAGTAAAATTGATTTTATTACTGTAAATGGTAAAGAGCATTTGAGCATATAAGTGTCATTTATGACAAATTTTAGGCGTGCAGTTTTGGGTATTTCTTGCCCTGTCGTGGACGCCATTGGACAGCAGCAGCATGTTCTCTGTTTCAAAATTTGCAATGGTAGATTTATGCCAAGCCGCTAGAAGAACAAGGGTCACATCTCCTGAGATAACTGTGTGATTCAGAAGCTGATCCTTCCACAAAGAAAGGGACGTCATTAAGCGCTTGAATGAGCCAACTGCGGGATGCAGATTATTAAGGTCAGACATTCACATTGTTCACATTACTAAACCCGATCTGACTCAGAGGCAAAGGGGCACTGGCATTATACCCTAAGCTTGATGTAGAACTTGCTACTTTAGCTATATTAATTCTTCCATTGTAAACAGTTTTATCATTTCTGCCCGAATATTGTATTTTTTTTTTTTTTCTGCTTTGATTTGGGAAAAAAAATTGTTTTCTTTTTCTTGATCAATACCAGTCCTATTTTGTCTAAATTGTGCATAAAGAGATTGACCACTACTTTTTTTTTGATGACCTGTCAATATATAGCCCATCAATATCTGATTGGTGGGGGTTGGGACACCCGTCACTCCCGCTGATCAACTTTTGTCACACCCTGAAAAATCAGATATCGATGGCCCTTCCTGGGGTTAGATCATCATAAAAAAAAAAAGCAGTGGCCAACTTCCAGTTGCGAATACATGATAGGCGATGAGATGCAAACCAGGGAACAGGTTTATTATAATACTTAAATGATCACTAATGTTTCAGCAAACTTTGTAACAAGCAAATATGAGAAACTTTCTAATAAATCTTAGCAGAAAATCCTCCTCCCTACCTCCTGAAAATAATTCACTGTGTGAAACCGCTAAATTCCTTCCTGCTGGAAAAAAATCACTGAGGGATCACATTACAGCTGCCTGTTTAATCCTGTGGCAGGGGGAGAAGCAGAGTAAGTGAAAGAGAGGCAGAAATAAACTCACAGAAGGTGCTGCTGCTTTCTGGTAAGTGTTTATCTCAGTGCTTCTCAATCTGTAAGGTTCCTTCTAAGTTGAGCAGGTAGTTTTCATAGAAGTGATTTATGAATTGTACTTTTCTTCACATGGCGACAATAATCTTTGGTTTAATAGCATAATTGAATTATTGTCTACTTGTTGTTAATGTTCTAAAGAGTTCAGAAGACAAATATAATTGAGCAGCATTCTTAATTTTGGTATGGTGTTTGCCACAAATTCTGAGGCCGAGGCATCATCTTTGCCGACCTGATGTGGCAATAACATTACTTTGGTTTGAATGATATAGCCCCAGTAGGAAAAAGTTTGAGAATCCTTGTCTTATCTCACCCCAGAGTTGGCTTCCCAGCTACACTGCTCAGTACTGTAGTATAATTTCTTTCATGCTTCTGAACAGAGACAGGGGAGCAGAAATTCCTGACGTTTTGGCGTACAGTGTACGTGAGACATAATAACAGCTAGCCTCCACCCAGTAGCTCTGAGACGACTGATAATTAGAGATAAATGCTGCAGAGTGGTAAACTAGTAAAAAATGCAGAATCAAGCGTTCCCGTGTATGCTGGAGTCGGGAGAGATGGCTGTCAGCTGAATGATCGTGCGGCAGACACCTATCTAATGTGTTTGGGGGCCGTAGGGAAAAACTGATGTGACAGCTTTTTTTATCAGTCATTGATATCACAATAGAACAGATGATAAATCTAAATAGACGCACTCCTTGTAATCTGCATCTCATCATGGTATCTCACTGTTAAATGTAAAGGGTTTCTTTTTCGGAGATCTAGGCAAAGCTTTAATTTTCTCCTGTTGATGTTGTTTTCCGTAATGAGTAAATTATTTCATCTTTAATTCCAAATTATTCCATTGGGAATGCTTGATAATAAATGACGAGGAGTATAAAAACCCCATATAATATATGCTAAGCAGATCAGAATATTGTCTCGCTCGCTGCGTTATGTTCCTTACAGCTCACTCATTTAGTTTTAAATAGATTGTCTGCAGAAAAGAGATGAATGGCGGCACGTCAGGTACGGTGTGAGTGTGCAGTCTCATCTGTGTGTATGACTGCAGCCGCCTGGCACTGCTCTAAATGATACCTATGGTAATAATATACGGTACTTCAGAGTATGATCATGTTCCCAGCTCAAGGATATATCTACCCAGTGTAATAAATAATGGCCAGGCGGCAAAACTGTTGGGTTTCCCATGTTTTTGCTTTGTTTATGTACCATATTTTGCTTGTTGCAGAGGGCTTGTTTAATATACCTAATATATTTCGACATCAATAAAATACTTACATGGCCTGAAAGCTTTCACAGAGCTCTTATACCTTCCCTCCTCCTCCTCTGCCTACAGCTTCTTCCCTAGAAATATCTTCAGTACAAGAGGAACAGAAAATAAATGAAAGCCTTCTCGTGAATCAGTGTGCTTGATTAAAAGGCTTCATCAGCCAAGCCCAATCACTTTAATTTTAAGAAGCATTCCTATTAATATTTTCTCCTAATTAAATATGTGTGTTTATTTGCATGTAATGTAGAGTGAGTGTATTAATATACTTGCCCTACCGCCACTTTTTCTGGGGTCCAATGCTGTTTTGCTCCTCTTCTCAGTGATGTCACCGCTCTTCAGACTTTCCATGTCTGCATGACCCAGAAGTGGCTTCCACACTGTAAGACGATGGAGCGTCAGAACGAGGATCCATAGGCATTCACTGTAAGAGAGACTACCAGCTCACACATAGAGCACAGAGTGATCCAGAGAGTCTGAATTGTAGTGACGTCAGAGAGAAGAGGAGCAGAATGATGCTGAATCCCAGAGAACAGAGGTAGTTGAGGATGTTAGTACACTCACACTACATTACATGCATATACACACACATTCAAAAATATTAATGGGAATGCCTAACCCATCTCTTCAACCTATCACTAACTTCTGGTACCTTCCCCACTGCTTTCAAACATGCCACAATCACACCTATCCTCAAAAAGCCATCACTTGTCCCAAACGCTATGTCCAGCTATTGCCCCATATCTTTGCTCCCATTTGCATCCAAACTCCTTGAGCAGCACGTCCATGCTGAACTTTCCTCTCACTTTGCATCTAGCTCTCTCTTCGACAACCTTCAATCTGGCTTCCGTCCCCACCATTCCACGGAGACTGCCCTGACCAAAATTACTAACGACTTACTTACAGCCAAAGCTAGCAGACAATTCTCTATACTCCTCCTTCTAGACCCGTCCTCTGCCTTCGACACAGTTGACCACTGCCTCCTACTACTGATCCTCTCTTCCTTTGGGGTCAAAGACCTCACCCTATCTTGGATCTCCTCATACCTTACCAACCGCACATTTAGCGTTTCCTACTCCCAAACTACCTCTTCATCTCGCCCCCTCTCTGTTGGTGTCCCTCAAGGCTCTGTCCTTGTGCCCTTACTCTTCTCAATCTATATACTCGGCCTGGGACAACTCATAAGGTCCCATGGCTTCCAGTACCATCTATATGCTGATGACACTCAGATCTACCTCTCTGGCCCAGATGTCACCTCTCTGCTCTGCAGAATCCCAGTGTCTATCAGCCATATCCTCCTTCTTCTTTCGCTTCCTCGAGCTCAATGTGGACAAATCTAAACTAATTATTTTTCCTCCATCTCGCATATCTTCCCTACCTGATCTATCTATCAAAATAAATGAAATCACACTTTCCCCTGTCCCCAAAATCCCCTGCCTCGGAGTAACCCTGGATTCTGCCCTGTCCTTCAAACCACACATCCAATCTCTCGCCACCTCCTGTCGCCTCCAGCTCAAAAATATTTCCAGAATCCATCTTTTCCTCAACCCTCAGGCTACTTTCACATTAGCGTCGTGCACTGCACGTCGCAATGCGACGTTGCAGCGCACCGACGCATACTGTGGAAGCTCCGCACAACGGGGGCAGCGGATGCTGTTTTTCAACGCATCCGCTGCCCCATTGTGAGGTGCGGGGAGGCGGGGGCGGAGTTAAATTATACTTAAAAAATCCCGAGGCACACCACCAACCAAAATGGCACAAAATGGTGCGTCCAGGTTTGAGATGAAAGTCTGCAGTCATTCTATGTGACTGCAGGCTTTTGAATTCTCACAGCGCAAGCACTGCACACTTTCAGGATTCTCCCTTGCCGGTGGCCAGAGTGGACGGTCATGACAGCACAAGTATGTGATTTGGATACTTCTGGTCACATTCTAACTAGACGTGTCCGGCCTCAGTCAATTCATTTTCATTGAATGAGGCCACACATGTCTAGTCAGCACGTGACCGCATGTATGTAAATCACCAACATCAGAGAATTATGATAGCAGTGTGCACTGTGAGAATTCAGAAGTCTGCAGTCACATAGTATGACTGCAGACTCATCACAACCTTGGACATCCCCTTTAATGTTCCTAACAAATAAAAATGAGAATTAGTATCACAAAAAAAACACATTTACATCCAGGTACCTGATAGATGACGTTGTTTGTGGAGTCGCCTCTTTCTTTTCATCTTCACCTTGTCCAGATGCCATGATGACTCTTCTCATCCACCGGCAGAGCTCGTTTCTGCAGACTTCCATCTTCTCCTGTCTTCTGCAGCACATCCCGACATAACACCCTTAAAGATAGCAGTGTTATTATAATGCTCCGGAATAACAATATCTGCCCTAGGCTGAGCCTCTGAGTAAATAATTGCCCCTCACTTTATTCCCAGCACATAATATGACCCTCACTGTCCCTCTTATGGTACATGCCATCCACACTACCCTCTCTCTCGTTTCCATACTTCACACTGCCTTCTCATACGGTGTCCCTCATAGAGAGCCCAGTCTCTCTACTGTGCCCCTTCATTACACTCCTCCTACTTGGCATACTGTCTCCTCCTGGCTGTTACCCTCACACTACTCAGTATCTATTATGTGTCCACTCACACTTTCATCCCCCCATACTGTCTGCACACATTTCTAATAGCCTCCTCCTGTACATCCCCCCCCTGCTAACATACCCCTTTGCTCTCTCCATATTTCCTCCTCACACATTCCCCCCTCACACATTCCCCCGACTCCCCATACTGTCCTCACACATCCCATCACTGTTGCTCCCAGTACTGTCAGCACACATTTTTCCCCTCGCTACTGTGTCCACCCCCATCTCCCCACTCACCCCCACAGAATATATCCACTGCCCTTCCGATAGAATAAATCCATCCCCTTCCACAGAATAAATGCACCCTGCCCCACACATGCTAAATAAATTCCAGCCCCCCCCCCACGTACACACTGAATAAATCCCCCACACACACTGAATAAATCCCCCCACACACTGAATAAATCCCCCCACACACTGAATAAATCCCCCCACACACTTAATAAATCCCCCCACATACTCCCCATAAACCCACCCCACGCTGAATCTTCGGTGTCTTCAGCTCCACAGCACAGGAGCACTTACCACCAAGTCTCTTCTTTCTCCTGCGCGCCGGATAGTGATGTCACAGCGTGATCACATGACCTGATCACGCTGCTGGCGTCGCTCTGACCCGGCAGTCAGAGCCTCAATTGTACTCGCAGCTGGTAGATGTCTGCGAGTACAATTGATCTCCGGGAGCCGGCGCGCTGCAGCTTCTCTGTGCTGGCTGTCAGCTTGACAGTCGGCACAGAGAACAGCTGACTCCCGTTCCCCGCGGCACACCCGACCATGTGTCGCGGCACACTAGTGTGCCGCGGCACACTGGTTGAAAAACACTGGTCTATATAATACTAATGTCCATGTGAACATATATCTACCCCAAAAAGAAGGGCAAATTATAGTGCAAGTCTGATGCAAAGTTTCTTACCCATGATGAAGTAGTTATTTGCCTGGGACTCTGAATACCCCCTAACGCGCGTTTCGCGTTGCTTTCTCAAAGAGGGAATGAAGGGGTTTCACAGAACATGGCGTTTATATAGTGGTGCCCATAAATCAGCGTTTTAGATGCGCAAGCGCATTACGACCCGATCAGGAGGAAGTCACCTTCCCCCAGTATACAACAGGAGCGTACGTCAGGGGAAATCTCCCACTGACATCACAGACATGCGCTCTTTAATAAAAAAAAAAGCCCATAATCGGCATTTTAAGTGCGCAAGCGCACTCACAACCCGATCAGGAGGAAGTCCTCAGTCCCCAGCATTCACAGGGAGCGCACGTCAAGGGGAAATCCCCTGTTGACGTCACAGACATGCGCTCTCAGATCACTGAAGCCGGAGACACAAGGGCTTCCTACCAGGCGTGGAGCGCGTGCGCATGCCAGCAATGGGACTCATGATGAATAGGAGACTCACTATAATGGTAAGGGATGATATACAGCCATACAACCGCGGTAAGCGCTGATCAAAAAGCGCAAATATGGACCCAGGAACAATAGAACTAAAATGACAACAGGTCACGGTTAGATGAAATTAACAAATAACACTATAAAACCAAAAATTGACAAAAAAGAAAATAAATTACCGCCGCATCAGTACATATTATATTAATATATATGGATTTTAGACTGTGTCCCAATGGGGACAGTGATGAAAAGCACTTCGGAATATGATTTGGCTATATAAGCAAATAAATACTTGCAAGCAGCTGGAATTCTAAAGAATATTAGGGACAAATGAAAGTAATAGGAAACCAAAATCGGGACTGATGGAGAACTTGTAACATGAGTAAACACCTTCTTAAAATTACATGAACCAAAGAAATCCTGATGGCCAGGAAACATAATGTCAAGAGGTATCTGATTTAGAGCATTTTGGTCCTTCAAGATGTCAAGGTCCAGTGACCGTGTGACGTGGCAGAGGTTGGTGGTCCGGTATATGGGGGAAATCTGTAAATAATGTCTTCATTCTCCTGTTCATGTTAGACCTTGTGGCTGCCCACTGACATCTTCAGCAACATATTGCACCAAAGATGTGTTGCAAAATCTTTCCACAAATTCGCCATTGTTGTGCAGCAGATTTCTACCATCTTGACAACTTGATATGGCATCCCTGATGCAAAGTTCAGCCTTTGCAATAAACAAAGGAGCTCCTTGTTTACTCTCCCGGCCATGATGTTTTAATGAACATTCAATAAAGCAAAGTCAAGCTTCAGATCGGTGAGTGCCCTCCTTCCTTTCTTATGCAATGCACTGATTTTCATGTGACTTCTGGAGGAGCACCCGGTAGCTTGTGGTGGAATTTGGACTGCTTTTCTGTATGAAAGCACTGGATGTGCACAGAGGCTGAAGGTCTCCAAGCGGAAGGTAGTGCCGTCCCTCTTTTCTTTTTCTTTCGTCAGAGACCCAGAATATGTAGTGCAGTTATATGTATGTATAATAGGTTCCATGTGAGATGTATGTCCCTAATGCATCAGCCCACAGGCTGCGCCCCTGGGCAGAGGGGACAAGATATCCCCCTTCTGACCTCCCCCACCTTTGTAATTCCCACAGTAAATATCGGCAGGCTCCGGCCACCTGCGGCTATTGTAATGTATGTCTGGCCTGCCGCGTTTCAATGGGCCTGCCCTCTGTATCTGTGTGATATATTCTGTGTCCTGTGAGTAAAGTGTTGTCACACTGGAAATACGTGGAGAAGCAGTGATCTTTTATATGCGCCCATGTACCAAGGAATTCCAGCCAGCGTCCTTCATTCAGACTCCAGCCAATGCAGAGTGGACCTCCTGACCCACGGGGTGGTACTGAAAGAGGTACTCTAACACGGTAGACCCCGTTACAATATATATTCTTTTTTTCTTTTTTATGCAAATGTAACCTATAATAACTAAATTATCATGCAAAGAGTTAACTCTATTGGGAGTGACATAGCTCTTACTATTGACACCTTGGTAAAGTGTAAGATCGGGTGGTGGTAATTCAGATCATTGCTCTTCAGAGTTTTCTAAATTGTCTATGCTGTTACTATGTACAGCACAATGTCTCTTACATCATCATAGCAAAGCATATATGAAAGGATGTAGCATTTCACAGTCTATATCTGTTACCAAGATGTGAAAAATGAAGCCGCAAGTGTCTGCGACAAAAGCAATCACAAACACCTATGTAATCAGCTACTTCCTAGCCCCAATCTCTCTGTTTTACACCAGCTGTAAGTTATAGAATCAGAATTGTCTGCACTTCTAGGCAAACAACTCGTCTTATTCTTTTCTAGCATTAGAGAGCTTTATATCACAACATGTTTCCCTGATTTATAGCCGCACTGACTAATAGAGTAATAATAATTCATTGTGTGGGAATTTTATTTCATAGACTGTTAGAGTTGGAAGGGACCTCCTGGGTCATCGTGTCCAACCCCCCTGCTCAATGCAGGATTCACTAAACCATCTCAGACAGATGTCTATCCAGCCTCTGTTTGAAGACTTCCATTGAAGGAGAGCTCACCACCTCTTGTGGCAGCCTGTTCCACTCATTGATTACCCTCGCTGTCAATTTTTTTTTCTAATATCTAATCTGTATCTTGTCCCTTAAAGTTTTATTCAATTGCTTCCCATGTTTCCATGTGCAAATGACACTGACATCCCTTCAGATATTTGTAGACAGCTATTAAGTCTCCTCTTAGCCTTCTTTTTTTGCAAGCTAAACATTCCCAGATCCTTCAATCATTCCTCGTATGACATATTTTGCAGTCCGCTCACCATTCTGGCTGCTTTTCTCTGAACTTGCTCCAGTTTTTCAATGTCTTTTTCAAATTGTGGTGCCCAAAATTGGACACAGTATTCCATATGAGGCCTGACCAAAGAGGAGTAGAGGGGGATAATTACGTCACGTGATCTAGACTCTATGCTTCCCTTAATACATAAACAAAATAACAACAAGAAAACACATAGCTGAACAAGATTTCAATATAGAAGCCATAAAAAGCTCACCAATGATTTACAGCTATAGAAAGGTCTAATAGGACTATAGTGAAGGATAAGTCGCTTAAATGGAGGACAACAAGAGGGTGTGGGTCACAAGGACCCAGAAACAACGACCATAATATCCAAAAATAACATAATGTATGTAAGAGAGTTTATTTAAATAACTTTATTAATCCACAAGATACATGTACAAAATATAACACACATTACATATAAAAGGTACAGGTAAGTATCAGGTGCTGCAAGGTGTGCCTCAACACCGCAAGATAATAAAAACAAACTAAGGGCGCATGGAACCCAGGACGTACACACCCGCAATAATCAGAACATGTGCCACCAAAAATCTAATAAATAAATATATATTGCACATATTGAGCTGTAAAAATGCCTCCGTTTGGACCTAGAAACAGGTCCCTTCCAATGCAAGCAAGGTAATGACTTATCCAATACAGCACATACATATAGGGCACGAAAAAAATACTTACAATTTTACCTCCAAGTGGAGAGCTGGGTGGAACGTCCACAGGGTCCGTGCGTCCTCCCCGACGCACGTTTCGGTTTTACACCTTCCTCAGGGGGCATCCTTAATACATCCTAGAACTGTGTTTGCCTTTTTTACTGCTGCATCAC
This sequence comes from Ranitomeya variabilis, assembly GCF_051348905.1. NCBI lineage: Eukaryota > Metazoa > Chordata > Amphibia > Anura > Dendrobatidae > Ranitomeya > Ranitomeya variabilis. The sequence continues at coordinate 466,171,658 of NC_135233.1, forward strand.
GCTGTTGACTCATGTGCAGTCTGTTATCTATTAGTATATCCAAGTCTTTTTCATGCATGTTGTTGCTTAGTTATTTTCCTTACATTCTGTAGATATAATTTTAGTTTATCATGACCAGATGTAGAATCTTGCATGACCAGATGTAGAATCTTGCATTTCTCCCTGTTAAATACCATTCTAATAGTCGGTCGGTGCCCATTGTTCAAGCTTATCTAGATCCTTCTGAATCCTTTCTCTGTCTTTTCTAGTGTTCTCTATCCCTCCTAGCTTTGTATCATCTGCAAATCTAATTAGTTTACCTTCAGTTCCCTTATCTAGATTGCACGACACTGGGGTCAGGACAGAGCCTTGTGGTACCCCACTTCAAACACTCTTCCAATTGGATGTGCAACTATTTGTATTACCACTGTTTGAGTACGATCACTGAGCCAGTTATGAATCCACCTAACTGTAGCCTTGTCAATCCCATACTTGTTCATTTTTGCAGTAAGGATTGTTTGAGATACTTTATCAAATGCTTTGTTGAAGTTGAGATATACTATATCTACCACATGTCCCTGATCCACCCAGTCAGTGATTCCATCATAAAAGGAAATTAGATTAGTGTGGTGTGACTTATTTGCTGCAAACCCATCCTGGCAAGGTCAAAGCAAATAGATATTAACAGTGTTAATACATTAGGATTTTTCTGAGGAAAAATGGATTGTCATGACATTCACGGGTCCAGACCTTTGGGTGATTGTAAAAATTAGAAAGTCTGAAAAATGCTCAAAATTATGTAATGAAATTCAAGGGAAACTACTTTTGTAGTAAAGTCCCATTTACATTAAGTCAATCTTTTCTAAAGGCAAGTCTGCAATTATAACAATGGGTGTTTCTTCACTTATAAATTTATAAATTGATAGGTACATGCAGGCCATGGCAGCACGTTTAGGCTATGCCTGCTACTCAAGCAGCTTGGCGTTGTTACGTTCTACAACCAAGCACCGACCTGTTATTGTACCTGGATTGAAGAGTGAGGGGTATGGCTACTGTACATTATGCATACATTATAAGGTAGTAGGACTAGTGTGATGTTTCCTACTGAAGCCCGGGAAGTGGAACGAGTGGTACGGCCATTTCTTCAAAGTGTCCCAGGAGCCATGTTTCAACAATTCTAGTCCGCATGTTGCTCGAGATACTGTGAGCAGTCTGAGGGGCCTACACATGCCATTAGGGTTGGCAATGTATCCGAACTTGTCTCCCATCAAGCACATCTGGGACGTCATAGGTCAGTAATTGCAAAGGGAGCTGCCAGCAGCAGATCTTGATGATCAGCATGGCAGAACATTCCTCAGACAACCATTAATAAAGCTCAGTGAAAGCAGACAAGGCTGTATTTATGGGTATTTCTGCACATGGCGCTCATACACAATACTGAATCTGATAAAAATCTGCTGCCATGTACTAGGATGGTGATGAAACGAGGGTGGGCATTTCCGCAAGACAATGATCCCAAACACACAGCCAAGGAAACTCTCATTTTTGTTTAGAGAAAAAAAAAATAAAGCTTCTAAATAGGTCTAGCCAATCACCGGACCTGAATCCAATAGAAAATTTATGGAAGGAACTAAAGCTTAGAATTCATAGAAGGAGCCCACAGAACCTTAAGGAATTGAAGAGTGCTCGTGTGGAAGAATGGGATAAAGTCACACCTGAGCAATGCCTGCGACTAGTTTCTCTATACCCGAGTGTCATGGGAGACCTAGGTAGGAAAGAGCTAATAACCCGGGCCCCTGCGATTTCCCTCAGACTAGGGAAACCCTGACTGACCCTCTCCCAGAGTTTACACTGATGATGTGCATGTCTGGGCCTCCACTCTCGCCCTATCTCCTGTTTCAACCCTAGGCTGAAACCACCACCCCCCCACCAGTGAAGAGACCACACTCCAATACCCACAGTTAGCACAGACAAGGATAACGGAAAAATAAGCACCACGCCGCAGTCACTCAGGAATACACTTAAAAATGCAAAGGGCAAAACAAATACAAATATGGGAAGGAGAAAATAAGACAAAGAGAAATACACCACCAGCAACGATACTCCAACTACTTAGCTCACCACTCCAGACCGAGATAACCACGCACAAGACAGAAGCTATAATCGGCGACGCCCAATGTTCAGGAGAACTATTTAAAGGCAGTGGGCATGGCCATGCTTCCAATCCGAGCACCAGGTAAATTAACCCCGGACCATCTAGATAAAATCTAGCCGACGCCAATGAGCGCATAGTGGACAAAAGCGGAATTACCGCTGTCTGTCGAACGACCTGGTCTGAACAGCATCCGACATGACACCGAGGCATACTGAAGCTGTAATCACCAACAAAGGCTTTTGTTCGAAGTGTTAAATAAGTTTCAGTAACCGTTTTCAGTCATTTTTCCCTGTGTCATTTCTCATTATTACACATATCCATAAATTAAGTTATCTGTGGTTTGATTTCTTTGCTTGTGTGGATTGGATAGGTTGTTACGGACATAGTGTGAATCTCACTACATTAGCGTGTTTAGAAATATATTTACTTAGGAAATTGGTGACATGTTCAGTGCTAATTTCACCTGCTGTATTACGGTATATACCCCTTTGAAAGTTAAAACCACCTTCCCCTCTTGCACTGAAAGTGACTTTGGAGGTTTCCTGTATAGTCACTTACCCGGGTGATAGCCTTCATATATGAATCTGTAGTTCACAATACTCAGTAAATGAAATGTTGGCAGATCTGCGTCAATCAATACTGTTCTATTTCATTGATGACAGATTCCTCACTTGATGGGCGCAAATGGTGCCTGACAGACCTAATTGATTTCTAATGTGGTCTGTTGGGTCCTGTCATGGTCTTCATTTCACTGGAAAAATAGCACAAAATGCTGAACTATTTTTGACAGCAGTTTTGATGGACTCTGAGAGAGAGCCTCCAAATGAAGGCATTTGGAATGCTCTTGAGATATTAGATTGGACACAGAGACCCTCATTTATTAATCAATTTCTAGTAGTTTTTGAAGTCAAGTGATCCCCAATACACCATGTTCCAAATTATTATGCAAATGATATTTTTCTCGGATTTTCCTAAATGATCGGTGCAAATGACAGTCAGTCTAATAAAAGTCATCACCCATTAGAGTATACATCAAATTTTATTGAAGAAACCTCCTGTGGAGAAACGGGTTCAGTGGGTGCTCTCGTCCGCTGGCCCGGCTGTCTTTAGCAAGACTGCATGGACCACGGCTCATACCACTGAAAGCCCGCTCTATCTTTCCGTGGGCAATACACTACACAGACAACACAGGGTTAAGGTAAAACAGTGTGGCAATACTTTATTGAACTACAACACACAATAGCAAACAGAACAATCCCACCGTGGCTGGAATTGTTTGGTTACATGGGCGCATATAAAAGATCACTGCGTCTCCACGTATTTCCAGTATGACATGCTGTCAGAGCTCCCAGGGTCGCTACTCCATCTGTGGATGAACACACAGAGAAGAGGTAACGACAAGCACAGGGAGATGACCAAGAACTGTCCATAGAGTCCATACAAGGTCCAAAGCAAGTTGACACGAGAGCCACCACCTGGCTTATCTGACCATCTCCATAGAACCAGGCGACCAGCGGGTCCCATACCTGGCTTTCTCCAAACATATCCATGATTCAGAGATGGTCACTGGATCAGATCTGTGTCCTTCCAACCGGAGCCGAAAACCCCTGGGTTGTTTCCTATAGAATTATAGATCAGGGTCCCTCGTGATGGTGCCATGATGAACTGGCTGCAGTCCTTTCTCCTGTCTGTAGTGTGGTTTGCAGAATGTCCGGCTGGTAGCTCTGTATTACTTCAGTCTCCCAGGATGTGATCTCTGAGTGTTTTTATACCTAAGGCATGTAAGGGTACCGTCACACTCAGCAACTTTGCAAAGAGAACGACAACAATCCGTGACTAGTGTTGAGCGATACCTTCTGATATCGGAAAGTATCGGTATCGGAAAGTATCGGCCGATACCGTCAAAGTATCGGATCTAATCCGATACCGATACCCGATCCCAATGCAAGTCAATGGGACGAAAATATCGGAATTAAAATAAACCCTTTATAAACTTGTAGGTTAATTCTACATGAAGGAAAACAACTAAGAATAATGTAGGATGTATTGGGGGAGGTGGCGGAGACATTAAAGGCACAGAGGTTTAGCCCAATCAAATAGAATAGCAGGATTTTTATTTTTTTTTATGACGTTCGGCGTTAGAAAGATTTTGACTGTTATTTTTTTTAATTTTATTTTGTCAGATATTGATGTTTCACTACTTCCACGCCCTTCACCTTCTTTTTTACTTCTCCCACACTTTCTTCTTCATTATCCTCATCATCAGCTTCTTTGACATCAACTTCTTCACCTTATTCATCTTCTTCTTCATCTTCTACCTATTATTTTTTTTGTTACATTGTTCATATTCTTTTTATTTTACTATTATCTTCTTCATATTCAACTTCTTCATCATATTCTTATTTGTGACAGGCATTCCCGTAGTTGTTATCTATAAAAGTTTGAAGATTACACCTTCCGTTCTGCCTGTCACAAAACAGTTACATTTGTCCGCGTTCAGTTTGGCCTGCAGCATCAGGCTTTATCCAGGGGCACCACGAGGAGGAACGGACTCACCCCCATACACTGCTTAGTCTTCTTCTGCTTATAATTTAGATAATATCTTTTGCTCTGATATTTAGTCTTATGCTTAATGTTCTTCTGCTCTTTGTTCTGCAGCCTCTTGTTCTTCTGCTTCTTGGTCTTCCAGGTCGTCGTCGTCTCCAGGGTCGTCGTCATCGGGGTGGTCTTCAGGGTCATCGTCTCCAGGGTCGTCGTCATCACGGTGGTTGTCGTCTCCGGGGTCGTCGTCATCGGGGTGGTCTTCAGGGTCATCGTCTCCAGGGTCGTCGTCATCACGGTGGTTGTCGTCTCTGGTGTCGTCGTCATCTTAGGGGTGGTCTTCCGGGTCATCGTGTTTAGTCTCTTGAACTTGGAAATGTAGCAGAAGGTACAAGAAGGCTGAGAAAATGCCGAGAAACAGCTGATGGAACTGGAACTCGGATGGCTACCCGAAGGTCCAAGAGCCAATGGAACTACCGAGGACCAGCTGACGTTACTGGAACCCGGTTACTAAGCAGGAGGTACCCGTGCCTGAAAGCACTACCAAGGACCACCTGACGTTGGTGGAACTCGGATACCCAGAGGGAGGCACCTAAGCCAAAGTCTCTGCCCGGAACCAGCTGACGGTACTGGAACCAGGATGGGGAGCAGAAGGTACAAGAGCAAAAGACACTGCCGAGAACCAGCTGACGGTGCTGGAACCCGGATGGGTAGCCGAAGGTCCAAGAGCCAATGGAACGACCGAGGACCAGCTGACGTTACTGGAACCCGGTTACTAAGCAGGAGGTACCCGTGCCTGAAAGCACTACCAAGGACCACCTGACGTTGGTGGAACTCGGATACCCAGAGGGAGGCACCTAAGCCAAAGGCTCTGCCCGGAACCAGCTGACGGTGCTGGAACCAGGATGGGGACCTATTCAAGCTTGTCTTCCTAGAGCCCCAACTGGCGGTGTTAGAGCCCAGGGTCAGCAGGAGGAGGAGATGGAGCAGAGTGTAGGCCGAAGCCTGCACTGGCGGCAGCTTTGGGTCTGTTGTGCCTGCGTGGCTGTTGCAGGACACGTTGCCGGCTGCACAGCAGGGGAACAGCTGGCGGTGCTGAACCCCACTGACACATTGGCTGGTGTTTTTCTCTGTGCAGCTAGCAGTACCGGGCCCCAACTGGCGGTGTTGGAGCCCGGGCTCTGCAGGGGGAGCAGAGTGTAGGCCGAAGCCTAATTGAACCAATTTCAAAGGTAACCTTTAACCCCCCCTCAGGGGTTACAAAGTAGAAGAGCCACAGCTTATGCAGCAGTAGTGCTGCACAAGTCAAAGGTTGCTCTTTTAATTTTTCTCCTTGCACACGCTGAATGAAACACGTATAACATTTAGCCCTTTATACAGTCAAACTGTGTTGGAGGCGCGAGTCCCCTTCGTAATGAGACGCGGCACAGATGTCAAGAATCCCACCTTGGTGCTGGGTGCAGCCTCCTGAGCGTTGCTATTTGCTGTACAGGAGTCTGCGCTGTCGTGTTATCCCCTGGCCTAGCGCTGTTAGCGCTGCCCATCTTCTGACATCATTTAATGTCGGCCGGTGCGGTTCGCGATGACCATGAATCCCAGCCCCGCAGTGTCTTAACATTGTTAAAACACTGCGGGGCTGGGATTCATGGCCTGGCGCAGCACATATGTTCGCCTCTCACACTCGGGTCCTTACACCCGCTTCAGCGGCGTCAGCTGATCCCTTATCGCATGCCACGGCCATGAAGCCGCACAGTCTGAAGAAGGCGGAAGGAGATGAGTGACAGGCGAACTGATGCACTGCTCATGCCCATCAATCACACCCTCGCAGTCCCAATAAATAAGACACCGAGGGGCGTTGTGTGGGTCAGGGCGGCCGCAGAGGCGCAGGCAGCCAAACAATGATGCCAGAAGACGGGCAGCGCTACCAAGGGGGTTGCAGCGTGTCATTACAAAGGAAAGTCACACCACCGGGACGGTTAAATGGTCACACAGAGGACACATTTTAGACGTGTTTTCAGTTCCACATGTGCGAGGAGAATACGTTTATGAGCCACCTTGCACACATGCAGCATTACCGCTGTACAAGGTGGCTGTAAAACGTACAAACGCCTGGGGGAGGGGGGACAGGTTTCCTTCAATTTCAGTTCTTGTGTCTGCGTGGCTGTTGCAGGACACGTTGCTGGCTACACAGCAGGGGAACAGCTGGCGGTGCTGATCCCCACTGACACATTGGCTGGTGTTTGGCTCTGTGCAGCTAGCACATCTGGGCCCCAACTGGCGGTGTTAGAGCCCAGGGTCAGCAGGAGGAGGAGAGGGAGCAGAGTGTAGGCCGAAGCCTGCACTGGAGCAAGTTGAAAGGGAAACTTTAACCCCCCCCCCAGGCGTTTGTAGCTGAAAGAGCCATCGTGTACAGCACTAATGCTGGAAAAGGTAAACTTAGCTCTTTTAATTATGGTCCTTGCACATGCTGAACCTAACACTTATGAAAAGTGTCCCCTCCTACCGTGATACCGTCCGGTTGGTGGAACTTTCCTTTGTGATGTGACGCAGCACAGCCGTCATTCTTACCCCCTTGGCGCCGTGCGCCGCCTCCTCAGCGTTGTTTGAATCAGTCCCGGAGCCTGCGCTGTTAGGTTAGCCCTTGGCCATGCACACATTTTGCGCTGCCCGTCTTCTGACATCATTTGGTGTCAGGCTGGCTGCGCCTGTGCGGCCGCGCTGGCCGAGATCCCGCCTCGTACTGTCTTCTGATGTAATCCCACTGGGGGCCTGAGATCCGTGGCCATGCGCAGTGCATATCCTCGCCTCTCACTCCCCTCCCTACAGCTTCTTCAGACTGTGCGGTGTCACGGCCGTGGCATGCTATTAGGGACCAGCTGACACCGCACAGTTTGAAGAAGCCGTAGGGAGATGAGTGAGAGGTGGAGGTTCAGATATGCACTGCGCATGTCCATGGATCTCAGGCCCCCAGTGGGATTAAATCAGAAGACAGTACGAGGCGGGCTCTCGGCCAGCGCGGCCGCACAGGCGCAGCCAGCCTGACACCAAATGATGTCAGAAGACGGGCAGCGCAAAATGTGTGCATGGCCAAGGGCTAACCTAACAGCGCAGGCTCCGGGACTGATTCAAACAACGCTGAGGAGGCGGCGCACGGCGCCAAGGGGGTAAGAATGACGGCTGTGCTGCGTCATATCACAAAGGAAAGTTCCACCAACCGGACGGTATCACGGTAGGAGGGGACACTTTTCATAAGTGTTAGGTTCAGCATGTGCAAGGAGCACCACAAAAAGAGGCACTTTTTCCCTTTGCATCATTACTGCTGCACAAGGTGGCTCCTTCAGTAACAAACGCCTGGGGGGGGGGACAGGTTCCCTTAAATTTAACTTGTTGTGCCTGTGTGGCGGTCGCAGTACACGTTGCCGTATACACAGCAGGGGAACAGCTGGCGGTGCTGAACCCCACTAACACATTGGCGAGGTGTTAGGCTCTGTGCGGACAGCACTTCTGGACGGCAACTAGCGGTGTTGGAGCCCAGGGACAGGTGGAGGAGGAGGAGGTGGAGGAGGTAGGAGGAGGTAGGAGGGATTGCCACACACACAGCAGGGGAACAGCTGACGTTACTGAACCCCAATAACAGAGGAGGGACTGTTGACTGTGCGTACAGCACTACTGGACGGCAACTAGCGGTGTTGGAGCCCAGGGACAGGAGGGGGAGGTGGAGGTGGAGGAGATAGGAGGGATTGCCACACACACAGCAGGGGAACAGCTGACGTTACTGAACCCCAATAACAGAGGAGGGACTGTTGACTGTGCGTACAGCACTACTGGACGGCAACTAGCGGTGTTGGAGCCCAGGGACAGGAGGGGGAGGTGGAGGTGGAGGAGGTAGGACGGATTGCCACACACACAGCAGGGGAACATCTGACGTTACTGAACCCCAATAACAGAGGAGGGACTGTTGACTGTGCGTACAGCACTACCAGGCAACAACTAGCGGTGTTGGAGCCCAGGGACAGGAGGAGAAGCAGAGGAACACAATGTAGGCCGAAGCCTGATTGGAGAAAGTCGAAAGGGAACCTTTAACCCCCCCCCCAAGGCATTTGTAGCTGAAAGAGCCAGCTTGTGCAGCAAAAAAGATGCAAAAGGAAAAGGTGGCTCTTTTCATGATGCTCCTTGCAAACACAGAACTAAACACTTATAAAATGTGTCCCCTGATACCGTGTGACTGTCCCGGAGGTGGGACTTTCCTTCGTAATATGACGCAGCACAGCCGTCATTCTTACCTCCTTGGCGCCGTTCCCCGGCTCCTCAGCGTTGTTTGATTCCGTCCCGGAGCCTGCGCTGTTATGTTATCCCTTGGCCAGGCACACTTAGCGCTGCCCATCTTCTGACATCATTTGGTGTCAGGCTGGCTGCGCCTGTGCGGCCGCGCTGGCCGAGAGCCCGCCTCGCAGTGTCGTCTAATGTAATCCCACCGCGGGCCTGGGATCCGTGGCCATGCGCAGTGCATATCCTCGCCTCTCACTCCCCTCCCTACGGCTTCTTAAGACTGTGCGGTGTCACGGCCGTGGCATGCTATTAGGGACCAGCTGACACCGCACAGTCTGAAGAAGCCGTAGGGAGATGAGTGAGAGGTGGAGGTTCAGATATGCACTGCGCATGTCCATGGATCTCAGGCCCCCAGTGGGATTAAATCAGAAGACACTGCGAGGCGGGCTCTCGGCCAGCGCGGCCGCACAGGCGCAGCCATCCTGACACCAAATGATGTCAGAAGACGGGCAGCGCTAAGTGTGCCTGGCCAAGGGATAACATAACAGCGCAGGCTCCGGGACGGAATCAAACAACGCTGAGGAGCCGGGGCACGGCGCCAAGGGGGTAGGAATGACGGCTGTGCTGCGTCATATTACGAAGGAAAGTCCCACCTCCGGGACGGTTTTACGGTATCAGTGGACACATTTTATAAGTGTTAAGTTCTGCGTGTGCAAGGAGCTAAACAAAAATAGCTACCTTTTCCTTGTGCAGCATTACTGCTGTACAAGGTGGCTCTTTCAGTAACAAACGCCTTGGGGGGGGGACAGGTTCCCTTACATTTCAGTTGTTGTGTCAGCGTGGCGGTCGCAGGACACATTGCCGGCTACACAGCTGGGGATCAGCTGACGTTACTGAAACCCAATAACACTGGGTCGTATGTTTTGACTGTGCAGACGGCACTTCTGAGCCTCAACTGGCGGTGTTGGAGCCCAGGAATTTAAGTTCAGGTGGTAGAAAGATGAACACAACAGGAGACCTGTATACTGTAGACAGTCACCTAATTATTTAATCAGGAAGAGGAGTGGCAAATTCCTGCGAGATCCAGGCCTTGTTCATTTTCAGGAAAGTAAGCCGGTCAACGTTATCGGAGGATAGTCGCATGCGACGGTCAGTTAGTACACCACCTGCAGCACTAAAGACACGTTCCGATAATACACTGGCCGCAGGGCAAGACAGCACCTCCAATGCATACTGGCTTAGCTCTGGCCATGTATCCAGCTTTGAGACCCAAAACTTGAAAGGGGAAGAGCCATCTGGGAGTACAGCAAGAGGGCAAGACATGTAGTCTGTCACCATCTGACGGAACCGTTGCCTCCTGCTGACTGGAGCCGTCTGTGATGGTGTAGACTTTTGTGGCGGGTACAGAAAACTGTGCCACAGTTGTGCCATACTGGTCTTGCCTTGGGCAGAGGCACTGCTTCTGCTCCCTCTTTGTGCAGAGCCTCCACCACTGCCTGGACGCACTGAGCTGCTTTGGAATGCACTAGCAGCACTTCTCTCAGTTGGAATGGAGAAGATGATGGAATTCACCAGTGTGTCTTGGTACTCCCGCATTTTTCGCTCCCGGTTCAACGGTGTGATGAGGCTTTCTACGTTGTCCCGGTAGCGAGGATCGAGGAGGGTGAACACCCAATAATCAGACATGTTGAGAATGTGGGCGATGCGGCGGTCGTTTCTCAGGCACTGCAGCATGTAATCTACCATGTGCTGCAGACTGCCAACTGCCCAAGAAACGCTGTCCCCTGCTGGAGGCGTGATCTCTGCCTGCTCGTCATCACCCCACCCTCGCTGTACACACTGAGTACTGGACAATTGTGTAACTCCCTCCTCTGGACGGATGTCTTCCTCCTCCATTGACTCCTCCTCATCCTCCTCACAAACTGTCCCCTGCCTACGCGTTTGTGAGGAACCACGTGGCGCTGACTGTCCAGAAGATGATGGAAATGCTGAATCCTCATCCTCCACCTCTTCCACAACATCATCCCTTAGCGCTTGCAGTGATTTTTCAAGCAGGCAGATAAGGGGGACAGTCATGCTGACTAGTGCATCATCTGCACTCGCCATCCGCGTGGAATAATCAAAGGGACGCAAAACCTGGCAGACGTCATTCATAGTGGCCCACTCTGTGGTTGTGAAGTCTGTACGGCGCTGACTGGACTTCTTTGCGCCTGAAGCAGCTGGTACTCCATTACAGCTTGCTGCTGCTCACACAACCGCTCTAACATATGTAACGTGGAATTCCACCTGGTAGGTAGGTCACATATGATGCGATGTTCCGGCAGGCGGTGTCGGCGCTGCAGAGCCGCAATGCGCGCTTTTGCCGTGCTGGAACGCCGCAAGTGAGCACACTCTAGGCGGACCTTGTGCAGCAGTGCATCAAGATCCGGATAGTCCCTCAGAAAACTCTGCACGACCAAATTGAGCACATGTGCCAGACATGGGATGTGAGTGAGGTTGCCGAGGCCCAGAGCTGCCACCAGATTTCGGCCATTATCACACACTACCATGCCTGGCTGGAGATTCGCTGGCACAAACCACACATCGCTCTCCTGCTTGATGGCATTCCAGAGCTCCTGCGCTGTGTGGCTTCGATTCCCCAAATAAATTAATTTCAAGACGGCCTGTTGACGTTTGGCCACGGCTGTGCTCATGTCGGTCGTAACAGGTACACGTTCATCACGGGTCCATGTGGAGGTGGACTGTGACGGCTCCTGCAGCGATGATTCTGAGGAACTGGTGTAGGAGGAGGAGTCAATGCGTACAGAATGGATTCCTGCAATCCTTGGAGTGGGCAGGACACGTCCTGCGCCACTCGCACGGTCTGTACCCGGCTCAACGACATTAACCCAATGGGCAGTGAGGGAAAGGTATCGCCCCTGTCCATGTTGACTGGTCCACGCATCGGTGGTGAGGTGGACCTTGCTACTGACGGCGTTCAGTAGCGCGTGTTTTATATGTCCCTCCACATGCTTGTGCAGGGCAGGGACGGCTTGCCTGCTGAAGTAAAAGCGGCTGGGCACATTGTACTGTGGGACTGCCAATGACATCAAGTCACGGAAGCTGTCAGTCTCCACCAGCCTGAATGACAGCATTTCCAGTGACAGAAGTTTGGCAATGCCTGCAGTCAGAGCCTGTGCTCGTGGGTGGTTTGACGAGAAAGGCCGCCTTTTCTCCCATGCCTGTACTACCGATGGCTGTAGACTGGGCTGGGAGTGTGTGGATGACTGGGAAAGTGGTGCTGCGGGTGGAATTACAGCGGGTCTCTGGACAACAGGGCCAGAGGTTCTTCCACGGCGATCCTGGGAGGAAGCCGAACCAGCTGCGTGTGAGCTGGAGGGAGAGGCAACACGAGCTGAAGAGGTGGTAGCTGCCGCTGTTGGTTGGCCTAGCTCTTCAGTGTGTTTTTCTAACTCCGCCGGTTGCCTGGTGCGTACATGTTTCCACATGTTGGAGGTATTGAGGTTGCTGACATTTCGACCTCTTTTTACTTTGTGATGACACACCTTGCATTTGAGATAGCAAATGTCATCTGCAACTGTGTCAAAAAAGGACCAGGCACTGCAAGTCTTGGGAGCGCCCTTTTTGGCTTTTGGAAGAGACATGCTCCTAACGGGTGCCAAAGCGGAGGCTGCAGGATCCGCAGTCTTCCCCCTCCCTCTCCCTCTTTGGGCCGTATGGGGAATCTCTTCCTCAGAGCTGCTCCCACCACCTTCCTGTCCCTCACGCCAAGATGGGTCAAGGACCTCATCATCTACACTACCCTCTGCCCCCAACTGCTCCTCCTGGGTAGTCTCAGCAGCAGAGCACGCACCAGTAAGTGGCACCTGAGTGTCATCATCAGCTGATGCGGCCTGCGATGTGGTGAACGGAGCCACTGGCCCACCCGCCTCTTCAGAGGAAGAGAGAAAAAGCTGTTGGGCATCACTGCACCCTGCCTCTTCTTCCATTTCTCCAATGCTGCTTGGCTGGCCCCCTGTTTCCAAGCCAAGAGATTCAGAGAACAGAAGTAGAGACGGCTCCTGTCCTGGGCTCTCTGTCTGCCTGGGCAATTTGGCAGGTGGTGAAGAGACAGATGGCTGCTCTCCAGTGCTCTGTGTCTGAGAGGATGTGGCACTAATTGAAGTTGATGCATTAGCTGCCATCCATCCGACAACGGCTTCAATTTGTTCTTCACGCAGCAGCGGTGTACGGCGCTCTGCGACAAAGCTGCGCATGAATGACTGTTCCCTTGTGAAAGTGGGTGCTGATGAGTCACCGGTGCCCGCAGCAGGCACAGAATCCCCACGTCCCCTCCCTGCTCCGCGCCCATGCCCACGCCCACGTGCCTTACTCACTGCCTTCTTCATCTTGGTTGACTGATAAAGATAAGCAGAAAAGTACTAACGGATTTGTGTGCTTATTCCTGAACAACTCCTCCTAACAGGTATAAGAAACACTAATTTTCTAAAGTGTGGACTAGACTTTAATATGAGCTAATGTGGCCTACACAAATGTAAAGTGGTGTCACTGGTGTGTTTGGTGAACTTTATTATTTATTTATTTTTTGGGGGCTGAACTGACAACAGATAGACCTGCAGTCACACGGAGACCGTGCAGACAGACGTAAACGGCGCTGCAAGGCCCCAAAACCCTCCTCTACGTTATCCTATGTAGTGTTTTTCCACAAGTTAGCTGGAGACGGGTGGAAAGACACTAATAGGAATTTTTGAAAAAATGTGCAGCAGCCTGCACTACTTAAAACAAAATGAAAATTGATTTGGCGGTATGACGCAGTGAAGAACCCTGAGCTGGAGACAACCAGGCTATGGCTGCTCACAGACTACAGGGCGAGCTGCAGTCACACGGAGACCGTGCAGACAGCCGTAAACGGCGCTGCAAGGCCCAAAAACCCTCCTCTACGTTATCCTATGTAGTGTTTTTCCACAAATTAGCTGGAGACGGGTGGAAAGACACTAATAGAATTTTTTTGAAAAAATTAGCAGCAGACTACACTACTTGGAAAAAAAAAAAAAAAAGAACAGTATGAGGCAATGAACCACCCTCCCTGAACTGAATACAACCAGCTATGGATGGCCTATGTGGTGGCTGCACTCAGACTGGAGAGTGGGCTGCACTCACACACACACACACACACACACAGACCTTCCAGATCGCTGTGAAAACAGCGCTACAAGGCAAAAGCAAGGTGAATAGTAGGTAAACACAGCGGTTGCTAAATTAGCCTTTGGAAAGCACAAAGAAGCAAATCGCTATCTCTAAACTGGCCCTCAGTCAGCAAACAGCGTCCTGTCACTAACTGAATTCACAGCAGAGTGATCGCAAAATGGCGCCAGCGACTTTTAAACTGCATCATGACATCATTTCAGCAGCCAATCACAGCCATGCCAGTAGTTTCATGCCCTCCATGCTGAACAGGATGTGCCCACACTTGGAATCACTCTCATTGGCTGAATTTGTGCATTTTGAATCTGGGAACTTCCGATTCCGGTATCCGATACGCGGCAAGTATCGGAATACCGGTATCGGAATTCCGATACCGCAAGTATCGGCCGATACCCGATACTTGCGGTATCGGAATGCTCAACACTATCCGTGACGTTGCAGCGTCCTGGATAGCGATCTCGTTGTGTTTGACACGCAGCAGCGATCTGGATCCTGCTGTGCCATCGCTGGTCGGAGCTAGAAGTCCAGAACTTTATTTCGTCGCCAGGTCGGCGTGTATCGTCATGTTTGACATCAAAAGCAACGACGTCAGCAACGAGCATAGGGGGCGTCGCAGCGTCTCCTTCTAGCCAGTCGGTACACTCCGGCTGTTTGACATGGAGCTAACAACCAGCGAGAACGAGAAGTGAGTCGCCGTTACGTCACTGGATCGCTCCTGCATCGTTCTGGAGTTGCTGTGTTTGACGTCTCTACAGCGACCTAAACAGCGACGCTCCAGCGATCTAGTTTAGGTCGGCTCGTTGTCTATATCGCCGCAGCGTCGCTGAGTGTGACGGTACCTTAAGCTATTTTTAGAATTACCCAGGGTCTTTCAGTCCAACATCAAGATAAGGTAAACAATGGTGATAGGATTAAGTAGCACTATTCGCATATAAGCACACATCAATAAACAAAGCTTACCACACTCAATGTACAGTCACTATTACAGACTTAGGGTACCTTCACACTGGTCGATTCTGCTACGATTACGACGCATTTGCGTCATATTCGACATCGCAGTACGAGCTCGTAGCCAGCGGTCACACTCTACGATGTTAACGCTTTTTCTGACGTAGTTGCGATGTGAACGTCACGCGTCGCAATCGTACGCTACCCTTCACACCGCCATAGTCCTACGACTCCGAGCGTGACGTATTACCAGCATGGGCGTGCTAAAACGTCACGCCCAATCAGGAGACAGGTATGCGGAAGCCCAACCCACGTAGTCGCATTACGAGCTCGTATGACCGCCGTCACATACTACGATTTCGACCGCCACAGCGGGACATTTACGACGAAAGAAAGTTCTGCTCTTTCTTTCACATCGTACGATGCTGGGCTGCGTCGCAAATCGTAACGCCATGTCACACTTTGCAACCTCGGAACGAGGACGGATAAACGTCACAAATCGAACGCTCGTTCAGACTTTGATTGCACAGTGTGAAGGGGCCCTTACACAGTATGTTAGATAGTATATCAGTTGGCAAGTCTGTCTTCTTGACCCACCAGACATAAACACTTAAATTCACAAGCCAATATACAGATAAAAAGCCAGTTCTTTTGGTTTTTGCAAAAACATGGTTGTCTGGGAAATTAAGATACAATCTGGTTTCTTCACACCTCCCAATGACAACAGTATAATCTCCAAAATGAATAAAAACTCAAAATGCACTGTTCCAAATTATTAGGTGCAATAGAATTTCTTAACATTTGATATGTTTTAAAGAACTGAAAATGCTCATTTGTGGAATTTGCAGCATTAGGAGGTCACATTCACTGAACAAAAAAGCTATTTAACTCCAAAGCATCCTAACAGGCCAAGTTACATGTTAACATAGGAACCCTTCTTTGATATCACCTTCACAATTCTTGCATCCATTGAACTTGTGAGTTTTTGGAGCGTTTCTCCTTGTATTTATTTGCATGAAGTCAGAATAGCCTCCCAGAGCTGATGTTTTGATGTGAACTGCATCCCACCCTCATAGATCTTTAGCTTGATGATACTCCAAAGGTTCTCTATAGGGTTGAGGTCAGGGGAAGATGGTGGCCACACCATGAGTTTATCTCCTTTTATGCCCATAGCAGCCAATGACTCAGTGGTATTCTTTGCAGCATGAGATGGTGCATTGTCATGCATGAAGATGATATTGCTCCTGAAGGCACGTTTCTACTTTTTATACCATGGAAGAAAATTGTCAGTCAGAAACTCTATATACTTTGCAGACGTCATTTTCACACCTTCAGGAATCTTAATGGGCCCTACCAGCTATTTCCCCATGATTCCGGCCCAAAACATGACTCCTCCACCTCCTTGCTGACGTCTCAGCCTTGTTGGGACATGGTGGCCATCCACCAACCATCCACTACTCCATCCATCTGGACCATCCAGGGTTGCTCGACACTCATCAGTAAACAAGACTGTTTGGAAATTAGTCTTCATGTATCTCTGGACCCACTGCAACCGTTTCTTCTTGTGAACACTGTTTAGGGGTGGCCGAGTAGTAAGTTTATGCACCACAGCAAGCCTTTGAGGGATCCTACACCTTGAGGTTCGAGGGACTCTAGAGGGACCAGCAACTTCAAATAACTGTTTGCTGCTTTGTAATGGTATTTTGGCAGCTGCTCTCTTAATCCAATGAATTTGTCTGGCAGAAACCTTCCTCATTATGCCTTTATCTGCATGAACTCTGTCTGTGCTCAGAATCAGCCAGAAATCTCTTCACAGTATGATGATCACTCTTAAGTTTTCATGAAATATCTAATGTTTTCATCCCTTTTCCAAGGCATCGCAGTGTTAAACGCTTTTCAGAAGCAGAGAGATTCTTTTTATTTCCCATATTGTTTGAAACCCGTGGCTTGCTTAATTAATGTTGAACATCATTTTTAAGTAGTTTTCCTTTAATTAGAATCACCTGTAAAACTAATTATCACATGTGTTTGATTGATTTCAGTAATCCATTGAGCACTGAGACACAATACCATCCACAAGTTTATTTGAAAAACAAAACAATTAAATCTTTATGACACTTAAATCCAATTTGCATAATAATTTGGAACACAGTGTAGTCTTAATCTGGGCAAAAAAAAAAAATTTTGTTCTTTGCTCTATGCTCTTCAAAAGTTGAAAAATTGGGCATGGTGTACCAGAAGACCAACATTGTTTGACAAATTTATTAAGCCTAATGTCAGAAAACTGTGAACATTTTGGCACAAATCAAATGCTAATATCAAGTGTAGATTGCAATTTTTTATTTTTTTTAAATTTCAATCTTTTGTGTTTTTTTGTTTGTTTGTTTTTTAAATTTTAGTCTCATGTATGAACTGCCAATCTTGGTAAATGTGTCCTAATATTTTCAAGGTCAAAATCTTGTTCCTGCAAAGGAGGTGGTGAAACTCAATATATAGTAAAACCTAAATTATTATTAGTATTATTTATTATTCGCTTTACATGTGAGGAGGGGTATACATAATAAAAACAAGTACAATAATCTTAAACAATACATGTCACAACTGGTACAGGAGGAGAGAGGACCCTGCCCGCGAGGGCTCACAATCTACAAGGGATGGGTGAGAATACAGTAGGCGAGGGTAGTGCTGGTTGTGCAGTGGTTTGGTGGATCGGTGGTTACTGCAGGTTGTAGGCTTGTCGGAAGAGGTAGATCTTCAGGCTCTTTTTGAAGGTTTCGATGGTAGGCGAGAGTCTGATATGTTGTGGTAGAGAGTTCCAGAGTAGAGGGGATGCGCGAGAGAAATCTTGTATGCGATTGTGGGAAGAGGAGATAAGAGGGGAAGTAGAGAGGGAGATCTTGAGGATCGGAGGTTGCGTACAGGTAAGTACCGGGAGACGAGGTCACAGATGTATGGAGGAGACAGGTTGTGGATGGCTTTGTATGTCACAGGGTTACTTACTGGAGTCTCTGGGCAATGGGGAGCCAGGGAAGGGAGTGACATGGGGGAGAAGTCGGGGAATAGCGGGGGGACAGGTGGATTAGTCGTGCAGCAGAGATTAGAATAGATTGGAGGGTGTGAGAGTTTTCGAGGGGAGGCCACAGAGCAGGAGTTTGCAGTAGTCAAGGCGAGAGACGATGAGGGCATGGACTTTTGCAGCCCTTTACATGAAATAAAATGATAGACATGTGATAATAATGTATATACTATTTTTCCAGTGCTTTCATTAGGAAATTAGACATATTTAACATAGTTTATTATATTGGCTGATACATTTTACATTCACATTTCTATAGGTGTTATTAGCTAAAAATGTTATTGAAAAATATCTCAACTAAAAAGTCAATGGTAGTAGGATGTCACTGTATAGTCATCTTGGTGTGTGGTATGAAATGTCTTTGTTTTTGCTTCAACTGTATGGCAAAAATGGTATCTATCCCAGACATATTCCTCCAACAGAAGGCTGCGATGTACTGCTCCATATAGTCACCTGCAGAAGATTTACACATTCTATACAGAAAAAGAAGCAAGCAATTCCAAAGCTGGAGGCACAGGGTCCGATGGATGTATTTGATCTATACACAAGCTGATTTCCCAGTCATTAGAGATTAACTAATCCAGGGGTGGGCAATTAATTTTCTAGAGGGGCCACATGAGACCGTGACTGTTGTGGACGGCTGAGCCAATATGCTGAAATAACTTCTGCTCATTATTAATGACATAGTAATTACAATTAATGTGTGCGGACTCATACGGTATATAGAGGGGTGCCAGCATGCTTAATTTTGCTCAATATTCAGTGATATAATTTTTATTCTTTATTAATGGGTCCGCACACTCCCCTATATAAAGTAGGAGTCCATACAGAACTCCTACATACAGTATAATCCCACACACGACCCCCTACATACAGTATGATCCCATACATATCTCCTCTGTTTAGAGTATCATACCACACATAGCCTCCCTATATACAGCATGATCCCACACATAGCCTCTCTATATACAGGGTGATCCCACACACAGCCTCATTATATACAGCGTGATCCCACACATGGCTTCCCTACATACATTATGATCCAACACATCGCCCCCTACATACAGTATGATCCAACACACAGCCCCCCTACATACAGCATGATCCCACTTATAGCTTCCCTATATACGGCATGTTCCCAAACATAGCCTCTATATTCAGTTTGAGCCCTTACATGGCCCCCTATATACAGGCACATATCCCATAGGCATATATATATATATATCTCCTCACTCCCTTTGCTCTGCTCCTGTCTCCTGTGCGCTGACTCTCCACACAACAGAAACGATGTAGTAACATCATTGTGTCCGCTGTCTCAATGTACACACTGGTGGAAGAAGAAGCTTGCTGCTCCATCCTCCACCAATGTATTCACCGCTATAGTGGTTATACCGGTACACAGATGGCCGAGGGCATTGTTTGGCCACTGTTTTTAGTTGTTCAGCTGCCATGGTCCACGTGCAGGATGTGGACCAGCCTCACTTTTCCCTGGTTTGAGCCAATCTTTCTATATGATCATGGTCCAATATGTCCGTAGTCTGTGGCCACCAAATGGGAGGCCAGCAAACTTCTTTCTAGTTGCCTGCCTCTTCAGTATACCCGGGGTGTTGTCAAGCATGCATTACACCACAAAGATGACATTGTGCCTACAGATCAGAAGATCATAGCATCCTAGAGTCATAGAATGTTAGAGTTGGAAGGGACCTCCAGGGTCATCGTGTCCAACCCCCTGCTCAATGCTGGATTCACAGTCTAACCAGTCTCCAGTGTCAACGAAACCAGGGATTATCAGCCAGTCTCCCAGGCCGGTACTTACCCGGCCTCAAGCTTTTATATATGTTGGAGATTCCGTCAGAGAAGAGTTGGTTCACAGAGCTCCCATCTAGTAGCCACGGACTACTGACGTGACCTCTTGTAAGTCAATTCCGCCATCTCTACCAGATTGTAAAGAACATAAATATCCCATCAGATGTATTTGGGGGCCTTCCGACTTTCCCTCGATATCATCAGAGAGAAGGATCAGGCATCTAGAATTGCAATATCAGACATTGTGAAGATCTTTGTGTCGATGCTGAGGACAGAGCAAATATGCCGTGATCTCATTTGTGGATGATTTGCTTGACATATATTTGGTCGTGGTTTTACTGTCTGCTAGTTACAAAAAAATTAAAAGCTGATTCCAGCCTGCAGCTGAGAGAAAGACAAGTGTTGGCTGGGATGATGCGGCTTTTCATGTGCACCTTCAAGCACTCGATATTATAAATGTAAAACGGAATCCTTGACAATGTGCAGCTCCATGAAAACCTGCGGGGATTCTTGCGGACTTCACTGCCCCTGAACAATGCATCCTTTTAAAGGTCTGTCCCTTAGGATTTATGCGGCCTTTTGTCCCTGAGTCTCTCTGTCTTCATCTTTATACATAAAGTGAACATCTGATGTCAGAGCCACTGACCTGGAACTAAACCCTGATGCATCTTATTAAAAGCGGCTTTCCTTTTTTCTTTAATGTATCAGAATTCTGTAAGTCGTAGGACAAAGACCCGAAATGCTGTATTTGCACCTGTACCCTGGACAGATGGTACCGTATGCTCGGCTTTACACTTACTTCATTGGATCTAAGGGCGCAGTAACGTTTCTTTTTGTGTAAATGCACAAACGCAAAATGTATACGCCATTAAGCTAATAAATTTAGGGTTTACATCTCCAGTCTTAATGCCTAGCACAGAAGTTATAATGTTTCCGTGATGTCTTTCCATGGAGAAAATTAATTTACGGTTTTGTATCTCTAACTGATAGATAATGGCTAACTGCCCATCGGGAATAAGAAACAGAACATCTGCAAGAAGGTTGGTGAATGTTGGGATCAGTTTACAATCTAGCATTAAATGGAGTCTGTTCGTACAATATGACTGTTAACACCAAGCATAATTGCATGGCGTACCCTCAGCGGGGCCAAACAGTTGAGTACACCTTCCCACCTATTTGTTTTCCACCTATTTCTTCTGTATCCTGTAAAGTAGGAGCTGTCAATCAAGTAAGAGGAGGGCCGAGAAAGATGGAAAACAAGTGAGAAGGTGCACTGCACGGCTCAGCCGTGCCTAGGATGCACCAAGAGCTTGTGCTTGGTTTGGACAGTTATTTTGTGCTGACATACTCCCTTAAAGAAACAGAGATCCCTTATTTATTTTCATTAGTCTTGATTAGAGCCCTCATACACATTAGATAGCTATTGGACGAACAATGGTTCAACCAATCATTGGGCTGGCAGCTATTTCACCCAACTCCCCGAGTGCGCCGATTGCGACTGTGTTCTTTAAGGCTGCTGGCAGCAGCTTCTCCCTAGAGTACAAAAGAAGTAATCATCTATTGGGGACCCCCATACACATTAGACTGTTGGATGAACCAATCGATATAGGCGGGTTTAGCTGACCATTAGTCTACTGTGTATGGCAATCTTAAGAATCACCTAATTGAAAGTTGTGCATCATGGACTTGTACATGTGGTTTTATATCTTTAAATGAGGGGTCACCTACACAATAAGTAATTGCATATTTTTTCTCAGTTACCATTGCATTGCTTCCTATGCCAACTTTACCGTCTCCTTAAAGGTAAACTTTACCTCTTATAACCTCCATTGAGGGGCTCTTATTTTACACAGATGAGGGGCAAGAACCAAAGAGAAGCTGTTCGACAAGGATTTTTCAAGGGTCAATATTGACTTATAGGATTGTTCCTTCACAGAGATCCTGTTCTCATCCTCTGTGCAGATAGTGTTATGCTCACCTAGTGAGGTGAGCCTCCGGTCCGGATGGGCACATGGACCCTGGCCGTTGGTATAGCAGGCAGGTAGGCACGTATAAAGCAAAGGACTTGGAACACTGGAGATCGCAGGAGGACAGGCGCAGAAAGTATACGGGAAAGCTGGACACCACCAAGGTAGCAGGTATGCAGGGTAACAAGGGAAGTGCAGACCAGGACCGGATAGAAGAGCACAGCAAACACGACTCAGGACTAGGAGTCTTAATAGCAAGACACAGATGTCTTAGGCTGGTTTCACACTTGCGTTTTTATCTGCATGCGTTTTTTAAAAAAACGCATGTGTGAAGAAACGCATGTAAACGCGGTAACCCTACCCCTAACCCTACCCCTAACCCTAACCTGAAATACGTGGCACTGAAATACGTGGCACTGAAATACGTGGCACTGAAATACGTTTATATACGTATATAAGTGCCACGATATTTCAGTGGCCACGTATATAAGTGCCACGTATTTAAGTGCCACGTAGTTCACGTAAATGCCACGATATTTCAGTGCCACATATTTCAGTGTCACGCATTTAAGTGCCACGTATTTACGTGCCACGATATTTCAGTGCCACGTATAACCACGTAGTTATAGTATTTATAGTACGTGGCACTGAAATATGTGGCACTGAAATATCGTGGCACTGAAATATCGTGACACTGAAATACGTGGCACTGAAATACGTGGCACTATGACTGTCAGAAAATGTTCATTAAACAGTTAGGGGTGAGGTTAGGGGTAGGGTTAGGGTTTGGATCCCTTTATCACCTTGATGGTGGTGGGTGACTTTTCAGTGTGTTTTCTGTTTTTTTTTCTATGAAAACGCATGCGTTTTTAACGCAAACAAACGCATGTGCTTAAAAACGCATGCGTTTACATAGACATCAATGCATTTTTTTGCCGCGAAAAAAACGCATGCGTTTTTTCGCGGCAAAAAAACGCAGCTATAAATTACTACAGGTTGCATTTCTGCAAATGAACGCACGCGTCAAAAAACGCATGCGTTGCCGAAAACGCGTAAAAACGCATGCGTTTTTAATGTTAAGTATAGGAAAAACGCATAGTTTTTTTGCGTTTTTTAGCGCTAAAACGCAGCTTACAAAAACGCAAGTGTGAAACCACCCTTAGTGAGCCTTAAATAGGCCTTAAATAGGCCTAGGCAGATGATATCATGTCACTTGTAAAACTCGACGTGGAGACCAGCATAGGGCACCCACCATAGGAGAAGGTGGTGAAGCCCTGCCGAGTCAAGGCAGGTGTGTAACAGACAGTATTTGCATATGATGCACTAATGGCATTGTTGTGGTCCACAAGAGATGTTAGATTGGAGGTGTACTCCTGCTTTGCTCTCAGCCATATAGTAGGAAACTTCTGCCTCAAAGTCGTAAAGTTTGAGAACTTAGGCTTTAAATCACAGATGTTGTGAACCTGCTGGCATTCCGGTTTGTATCAGAGCTCCTTGTGACCTTGGGCATTTGTATTAGTTAGACGCCAAAGGTTTGTCAGTGAAGACACATGGAGAAGGATGCTGTGGATGAAAAATTGACCATCCTGCCTGAAATTGCCCCATTTAGAAAATAAATGCCATTATTTACCCTCTCTAGGACATTCATCTTAGGATCCTTCATCTAATGAATACACGCTATTGGGCGGAATGGGACCGAAGAGAAATATATAGCCTGTGTTAATCTTTTGCTTTGAATTTAGATATGTTAATCTTGTCAAATCAATTAGGTCTTCTGGCAATAAGAGTGCAATTCATTTCCTTACTACAGAAAGCAGTGTACTAATTTGCGAAAGATCTCTGTCTGCCGTCTCCCACCAGTCATTACTATCACCGTTAAAACAATGTACAGTACATAACGATCAATAATATTGATACCAACCAGACGGTCCAACATGTTGCATCTGGAGCCGCCAAGACAGGCAATAAAGTCTGACGCTCACACTCGCTCAAAAATTATTCCAGTGGATATGTAGGGCATGTGAGTGTATGAAGCCGGCTTTATTTTACCGGTATTGATGTACTGACGCATCCGTGCTGAGCAACAGATGGCCGTGTTTTAAATAGTATTCTTGTAAAGTAGCATCTGATTCTTCCATCAGTCAAATTGTTCTTGTCTTATTAACCTGCAAATCTTCAGGGCAGCCAAAATATGAACCCATTATTAAGCCACAAAGAACCACAAAATCTGTACTAAAAATAATAATAAAAAAATTATATATATATATATATATATATATATATATATATATATATATCATACAGTGTATGTGTGTATGTATGTGTATATAATATACATACACATAAATATGAAGATATGTTTTCTATTAATACAACTAGAGCAATAATGTATAAATATTATTTTGACTGATTAAATATTGAACATGTCTTTTTATGAAAAAAATAAAGATTTTGTTATTTTGTTATTTTCCATCGCTCAGTTCTAGAATTTACACTGTATGGACAAGTTATGAATTATATATGCTACCAGCACTGACTGATGTATCCAACCTTCCTCGGGAATGATTATTATCCAATAATCTAATTTCGGGGAGGAACACATATAGACCTCTGCAGACCAAAGTCTCTTTTCCTGGCCACTGCTGCAGAGTGGGATGACTGTGCAGACATCCAAAATGTATCATTTGTTGAAGCATCAACATTTCCCTTCACTGGAACTAAAGGGGTCGAGGCCGATGACTTTTGAAAAAAGAAGCCGCATAGCATTTTTCCTCCTCCACAATACTCTAATTTGGTATGCTCGGCATTGTCCAAACTCAAACTCATCTATCAGATGTCAGATAGAGAAATGTGATTAATCATTCTACATAACACCTTTCCACTGCTCCAGTGCCAGTGGTGGCAACTTTACACCACTCCATCCGATCGACATTGTGCTTGGTGATGTAAGGCTGCATGCAGCTGCTCGGCCATGAAACTCCCGACGGGTACAGTTTTTGTGCTGATGTTAGTACCAGAGTTTTGAATTCTGCAATTATGGAGTCAGCAGAGCGTGGTGACTCTTCTGCCCTCTGCTCCTCAGCACTTGGTGATCCCACTCTGTAACGTTACGGGGTCTCCACTTCATGACTGATTTGCTGCGGTTCCATCTACTTCTCAATAATATCTCTCACAGGTGATGAGGGAATATATAGGAAAGAAGATATTTCACAAATGGACTTGTTACCCCGATGGCTGCTATTAGAGGACCGCTCTGGTATCTGGGAGCTCTGCACCACCGGCCGTTCTGTCACAAATGTCCATAAAGGCAGACTGCTGAATATAACTTTCACGCTGCAGCCTTTTTGAGCTGCATGAATGGGCCTGATGCACTTAATATTTGTTGGGCCCGCGCAATCTATTAGATGCACCTAACTTACACAATTTATTCTATTGCCTATTTAGCCCACAAATTAGAATATTTTGAAACATCCTTTTCTTAGGCAGCACACAAGGAAATGTGTGCTTACATGTACAGGAGAAATAAATTATGCTTTTCTATCGGCTAATCTGCTATTTCAATTGACCTGTTCAGCAGTGTAATTTAATAAAAAGTAGCAGCGATTACCAGCACTTGCCAATAATTTCCATTACTGAGTATTGTAGGCAAAACACATTTTCAAGGGGAAATATAGCATCACAAGATTTGGAAAGTGTGTGCTTTTAGGCTTTTTTAAGCATATTGTTTTAGTGCATGGGTCGGAATCTGTTTTTTTTTTTTTCGCCAAGAGCCATTTGGATATTTATACCATGCTGAGGGGGCCGCACAAATTGTGCACTAACTCCATCCATAAAATATAGCCTCCCTAAGCACTGCGGTCCACGGGAATCTACCCGAGGACCAGATAAAAGGTCATTGAGGGCTGTAAATGGCCCGCCAGCCTGAGGTTCCTACCCGTTTTAGTTGCTTAACTGAAAAATGCCTACTACCCTTGAAGGAAATTTGTGTTTTTTGTGTTTCTTACATCTTTACCCTAATTACCGTAACTTGTTCCCCATCGATCACTTAAAAATCCACTCTGTAGCACTTATTGCACTTTGTTCAGCCAGCAAGAACACTGAGCTCCTGCTCAAGTGCCCACGCAGAGGGGAGTACGGGCTCAATAAGAACTCTGTCTATGAGCACATACATCCCTCTGTGTGTATGCTCATGCTGGAGCGTGCTGCGCAGATGACTTCAGGGTGTTTTTTTCTGTGATTGTTGAGAATATCAGTATCCACACCCCACCAATCTACAGTTAGATTGTAAAGATTTTTTTTTTATTTTTTTTAAGAAAACAAAGTATTTTTAAGGATGAGCTTATAAAGCCACTATATAAGGACCACTACCAACCAAGGTATATGATTATAATTTGACCAAAAGAAATATAGCTCTTTGCACACTACACTTTCTTCCTAAAATCTGACAATAAAATGACTACATTTTGTCTATATCCATATCCAATCATCCAGTAGTAGAGATAAGCAAAACAATTAACAGATCCCTGGTCCAGTAGCCACATCGATATTCCGTGGCTGCCGAATGCATCTTCAGCACCTCTTCTGATTAGTAAGACCTGCAGTGTTATAACATCACGGCATGTAGAGAAGACTGAGGAAACAAAGCACTGTAGGGCATTATCTTATGACCAGAGACAATAAGGTAAAAAGAGGTGCTCACCTGGTTTGGTTGTGTAATACACAATAATTGCTAGAGCTCAAAATTGTCCACTGCCGCAGTCCTATGGGTAAAAAAAAATGGTAAAAGTGCCAAGTAAGGTAAAATGGGTCTTCTGTACTGCTGACCAAAATCCAAAGGAAGATTCTAGGAGTCTGGATTGGTAGCAATGTGCTTTATTATCAAAGCATTTCGAAGTCATCCAGCTTCTTCATCAGGTTTGTTCCTGATGAAGAAGTCTTATGATTTTGAAATGCATTGATAATAAATCACATTGCTAACAATCCGGTCTCCTGGAATCCTCCTTTGGATTTTGATCCGCAGTACAGAAGACCCATTTTATCCTGCTTGGCAAATAACATCACAGCATGACGCAGGCCTACTAATCAGAAGAGGCGTAGAGGATGTCGACAGGTAGTAGGAAGTACACAGTTCTCCAGTCCGGCTGTAATTTATTTCCAACATGGACCAGCGTTCTGCAAATTGTTTGGCTCATCTTTGCCAATTGGACTATCATAACTAAAATTGCTTAGTTGGTTGGCCTGAAACCAGAACATCATGTGTTCATCATATGTGTATTGCCATCATACAAAATAAAATATCGCTAGGGTATGCCATCACTTATTGATTGTGGGGAGCCTGCCATATGGGGTCACGACCAAAGCTGAAGGGCCAAATTCCATTACTGGTTCTCTCTGCACAGCTGTGCTACTGCCGCCCACCCACAGTGCAGGAAACTGGAGCACAGCCCTAATGGCGCCAGCTGCAAAACTCTTAACAGACCGTTTTATTGGAAAATCCCAAAGGGCCTGGAGCACTGCAACCTCTTCATTCTCAGTATCATTGGTGGTCTCAGAGGTCAGATCCTCCTAATCATAAAGCAGTGGCAAATTCTATGAATATACTATCACTGCAAGATGCGACTAATCCTTTAACTTAACTGTGCAAAGTAATTCTTTAGTTTCTTTGATCCAAGCATGTCATACATACAGCTTGTTCTCTATTCGGTAACCCTGTCTGATCCCAATATTTCAGCCCCTTTTCCTGTATAGAAGGATATTACGGTATATTACCCACGCTTTTCAGGTCTAGATTCATCAAGCATTGAAAGCAGTGCTCCTCTGCGGATTAAACTTCTCCTCAGTCTCGGCCGTTAGCCGACCAGTTGTTGAGAATCTTCTTTCATTACAGAATAAAGACTTTTGTTTGTGGCATATTCTGAGCAACTCTTGTTACTTCTAACTGAAAGGCTATTATCTTTGGACAAGTCTCCAGTAAATGGAATGAAAAAAAAAAGAAAAGGTGTACCATAGAAGTTTCATTAAATGAACCAATTACCAACCAAACAAGTTAGGGATCAGGAACAAAAGAACCTGCAAAGGGTCAAGTTCTATAATGGATGTATGTTTCATGCCAAACCTACAGAAAGGGCCAGAAGTGCAGTGTAAGTGCCTGCAAAATATTAATTGCAAATTCATTGCTAAAACAAACGCAGTTGATTAAACCAACTTAACTGGGCACAGTATTTCCACTGGATTTTAGAACCAGGAAGAACAAGCATTGTTAATCACATTTATCCATTAGAACACATAAAACGGACAGTCTGACAAACTCCACAGAAACATGAAAAAAATGATGAATGTTGCTCCCAAACCTGTATATAGTGACTCACTACAGTAACTATGAGGTTGTGTATATTGCTGGTATCCGGCATGTAGTTTACCTTAATATTTGCAGCACGGCCATTTTATTATTTAGGGTTTGTTTCGCTGTTTACTATGGAGGATCATGGAGGGATCCAAAAATTCCTGTAGTGTGTGTTAGGAGTCGAGTTCCCACCGCTGCACAGGGGGAATCTCGAACCATGTCTGCTGCGGTCTCCCATTCTGCATCGGCCGCAGTGGAGCCTGCTCAGCGGAGACGTCGGTCCCAGCGTCTCACTGAATCTGACACTGTGCAAAGGGTTACTGCTGCCTCTCCAGGCTCTGCTATTGTACCCTGCCCTGGTCTGGGACTAAGTCCTGCTTTTCACACACTGAGCATGCCCAGGATAAGATCTCTCAGTGGAGATCAGGGGTCACATGCTCAGGTACTGCAGGAAGGTCCTGTTCCTGATCAAGTTCTGTGGCAGCCTTCTATTGGTCCTTCTAGGAAGGTCCTGAAGTTGCTGCAGCTATAAAAGGTTCTCATGACCGAACGGGCATGCGCTAGTATCAAATATGTACGAGCTCAGCGCCAGTGTGGTCGTGTGTGTGGTCAGGGACCCGGCTGAAATAAGCCCCTAGAATGCTGGCACCTCCGGCGAGGAGTTTCGTATGAGTGGATTCAGGGCTGGCTAATAGCCATTAGTATTCCGGCTCCACCGGAGAGGAGCTGCGTGTTTGGTTTGGACTGCATGACCACTGTCGGCTCACCTCGGGGTTATCCTTGACGCTGATCTCTCCTTCAAACCACATATCCAAGCCCTTTCCACTTCCTGCCGACTTCAACTCAAAAATATTGCACGAATCCGTTCATTCCTCAACCAAGAATCTGCAAAAACCCTAGTCCATGCCCTCATCATCTCTCGCCTTGACTACTGCAACCTCCTGCTCTGTGGCCGCCCCTCAAACACTCTCGCACCCCTCCAATCTATTCTAAACTCTGCTGCCCGACTAATCCACCTGTCCCCCCGCTATTCTCCGGCCTCTCCCCTCTGTCAATCCCTTCACTGGCTCCCCATTGCCCAGAGACTCCAGTACAAAACCCTAACCATGACGTACAAAGCCATCCACAACCTGTCTCCTCCTTACATCTGTGACCTCATCTCCCGGTACTTTCCTACACGCAACCTCCGATCCTCACAAGATCTCCTTCTCTACTCCCCTCTTATCTCCTCTTCCCACAATCGTATACAAGATTTCTCTCGCGTATCACCCCTACTCTGGAACCCTCTACCACAACACATCAGACTCTCGCTCACCATCGAAACCTTCAAAAAGAATCTGAAGACCCACCTCTTCCGACAAGCCTACAACCTGCAGTAACCACCGATCAACCAACCGCTGCACGATCAGCTCTATCCTCACCTACTGTATTCTCACCCATCCCTTGTAGATTGTGAGCCTTCGCGGGCAGGGTCCTCTCTCCTACTGTACCAGTTATGACTTGTATTGTTCAAGATTATTGTACTTGTTTTTATTATGTATACCCCTCCTCACTTGTAAAGCGCCATGGAATAAATGGCGCTATAACAATAAATAATAATAATAATAACTCAGTAGCTGTGTCCCCTGTGTGCTTAACAGGGCACTGCGTTCTCTTTACTACGGGCTCTGTAAAGTAACAGAGTCCGTTTATACTAATTTACTTCACCGCCTTACTTAGCAGCAGGTTCTTTCCTGCACGGTGGATCCCAGGTTGCGAACGCACCTATCTCATCTAATAAATATATTCGGTGCGTTCCGCCAACCCTAACAGTGTGTAAAACTAACGCCTGTGCAATTTTAGTTGGGGGGTCAATTGTCAGACCCCACTGATCTGATACTAAGGAGACTCCTAAGTTTCCTGAAGGCTGAGATGTCAGGGTGCTTTACTGGATTTTGTTTCCCACACTGGACTATTTGGCCACGTGTCTGTAGAAGTGACATGGAGGGAACAGGGTGCTCACTGCTAGATTTCTCTTTGAAATAGAATAGCTCTCGAAAATGTCAAATAAAATTTATTTTTAATCTATTTGCCCTGCAGAGTTTATTTTATTTTTTTATTAAGGGAAAGATATTCACCAATGATCTCATTTTTTTTTCCTCTCCGTGTCGCACATAGAGTCTAAGGTAGCTAAATCAGTCTTAAAACAGCACCCGTCACCATTTTTTTGCTCATATCTAATTTACGTTGCTCCCTTGAGCATTTGGTGTTTTGTTTGTTTTTAATTCTATATATACACCCCAAGAGAATCCTGTGAGCAATGCCCCCTTGGTGAAGACCATAAAATTAGCATATTAAGCACAGTAAGGCCATGTGCACACGTCAGGATTTCTTGCAGAAATTTCCTGAAGAAAACCGGACATTTTCTGCAAGAAATCCGCATTTTTTTTTTTGCGTTTTTTTCCCGTTATTTTCGCGTTTTTTTTAGCATTTTGCAAGCGTAATTAGCTTGCAGAATGCTAAAGTTTTCCAAGCGATCTGTAGCATCGCTTGGAAAACTGATTGACAGGTTGGTCACACTTGTCAAACATAGTGTTTGACAAGTGTGACCAACTTTTTACTATAGATGCTGCCTATGCAGCATCAATAGTAAAAGATAGAATGTTTAAAAATAATTAAAAAAATGGTTATACTCACCTGCAGGCGTCCGTTCCTATAGATGCTGTGTGTGTTCAGGACCTTCGATGACGTCGCGGCTTGTGATTGGTCGCTGAGCGGTCACATGAGCTGTCACGCGACCAATCACAAGGCCGCGACGTCATCGCAGGTCCTGAACACAGACCATCTAAAGGAACGGAAGCGGCAGCATGCCTCCGGGGCCATCGAAGGTGAGTATATCACTATTTTTTATTTTAATTCTTTTTTTTTACCAATTATATGGTGCCCAGTCCGTGGAGGAGAGTCTCCTCTCCTCCACCCTGGGTACCAACCGCACATAATCTGCTTACTTCACGCATGGTGTGCACAGCCCCGTGCGAGAAGTAAGCAGATCAATGCACTCCTAGGTGTGCGGAATCCCTGCAATTCCGCATTTTTAATGAACATGTTGCTTTTTTTTCCGCGATGCGATTTTTTCGCGGAAAAAAATGCAACATTTGCACAAGAAATGCGGAATACACTGTAAATAATAGGAGGCATATGTAAGCGTTTTATTCGCGTTTTTATCACGTTTTTATAGCGAAAAAACGCGAAAAAAACGCGAAAAGTACTGAACGTGTGCACATGGCCTAAATAAAAAGGTGTGTATTTCTGGAACTGTTGGGCAGGTTAACACCCCCCCCCCCCTCAAATTTATATATAATCATATACTGTATATATATATATACTAAGAGGAGAAGCAGGAATAAAATAAGAGCACAAACTGGTCCTATTTAAAGCAGCACCCCATAATAACTTGGACTATGTGCCCACGATGAGTTTTTTAGGCTGTGCATTATAGAAAAAATCCAAGTAACCTATTTTACTAAATGGTGCAAAAAAATCTTCAAAATCAAAAACTCGCCAAAAGCTCATAATGGGGACCTAGCCAGAGGGTATCTTCCTGATCACAAAAATAGGGGTCCCATGCCTTCTTTTGAAAGGAGCAGTGGTTGAAGTCCATTCAATGTCTACTGGACTCACTGTTATGCATTGCTCCCTTCAGCCCTTTTTTGCGTATGATGGTGTGCTATTGGAAGTATTGATTTAGGACCAGTCAGATATAAATGGTCAGGTCTTAAATGTGCTTTAAAGGGAACCTGTCATAAACTTTAACCCCCCAATTATTATATGACAGTGATTACCTCTAAAAGACAAGCAAATCGATACCTTTATGACTCAAAAATGATGCTCCTGTAGTGAGAAATCACGGTTTAAAGTTGTGTGGGGAAGTGCACTGGGACATGGCGATGCACTTCCAGCTTCTCAGTCTTAGGGAAGAGTCAAATGAGCATATGACTTCGACGAGGATGCTCGGACTGGACGTCGGCTCTCTTGACCCAAGTGTGGCAACTGCATAGAAATACATGCTGTCATGCTTGGGTAGGGAGAGCCGAAGGCCAGTCCAAGGACTGTGTTGTGATCCTTGTCTGAGTTATACGGCCATCAAACTATTGCGTTATGCTGTATTTCCTATTTAGCAGCACCCTGCCATGACTGATTGACGTGCCAGTGTCTGGGTGCCAGACCAACCGACCTGTCAATCAGCCAGGAGAGGGTGATGCTAGGTAGGAAATACAGCATATGGGCTCTTGCAGATAACCATACTTTCAGTCCTAGTGCAATCTGTCAAAACATCTGATCCCAGTCAGACAACAATGTTATTCAATGAGGCAGTAGATATGTCCAATTTATTCCCCGGAGTCGGTCCGAGAAATAAATTGCTGCATGCATGATTTGCCTCTGATAATTAGATGAGAATCACCCATTTATATCTACAAGTGTGTGAGAAGAATTGGATGCCACAGTATAGCATACGATTTTTACAGATACATTACAGTTCTGTAGCATAGGAAACTGCAAATGGTCTAGTAAATGATTTATAGCTGCTGCTGTAAAAAAAAAAAAAAAAACATTGTACACGGATGTCAAGTGAGGAAAAAAATCCTTCCAGATTTCTGGATGAAAATCGGAACAATTTTTTATACTGTCAGATGATCTATGGCTGAGAAGCTAGAAGTGCTTCCCAATGCACTTCCAGACACAACTTAAAAATCAGATTTTTCGCTGCTGGAGCATCGCTTTGAGGTCATAAAGGGATCGCCTGGCTAAGATATTAAAGGGCTACACAATGATATTAATGGTTTGGGGTGGTGGCAAGTTTCTGACAGGTTCCCTTTTAAATATCTAAAAAGCATAGTGTATAAACTATACCTCACACATGGTTCCCTTTATTTGTTATCATTGTTTTCAACTTTTTCACTAACAACTGGTGTTTTCTCCTCATGTTTCAAACATGCCTCAATTGCACCCATCTTCAAAACGCCCTCTCTTGACCCATCCTCTGTATCTAGCTATCGCCCCATATCACTTCTCCCTATGCCTCAAAACTACTGGAACAACACATCCATCTTGAACTGTCGTCCCACCTCTCTTCCTGCTCCCTCTTTGACCGGTTACAATCTGGCTTCCGGCCGTATCACTCCACTGAAACTGCCCTAACTAAGGTCACCAATGACCTACTAACCGCCAAAGCCCAGCAACACTACTCTGTCCCCCTCCTGGAACTGTCCTCTGCCATTGACACAGTGGATCATTCCCTATTACTACAGACCCTCTCATCTCTTGGCATCACAGACTTGGCCCTATCCTGGATCTCGTCATACCTAACAGACCGGACATTCAGTGTCTCACAGACCGGACATTCAGTGTCTCACACACCACCTCCTCACCTCGCCCCCTGTCGGTGTCCCCCAAGGTTCAGTCCTAGGGCCCCTGCTCTTCTCTATTTGCACTTTTTGGCCTGGGACAGCTCATAGAGTCTCACGGCTTGCAGTTTCACCTCTATGTTGATGACACACATACCTCTCTGGACCCAATGTCACAATGTCTGTCCGCTATTTCATCCTTCTCTGCTAGACTTCTAAAACTTAATATGGACAAAATAGAATACATCATCTTTCCCCCATCTCACTCGACTCCCCCCAACGGACCTATCCATTAAAGTAAATGGCTGCTCACTCTCTCACTCCCACATGTTCTCTGCCACGGTGTAATCCTTGACTCTGATCTCTCCTTCAAACCACATATCCAAGCCCTTTCCACTTCCTACTGACTTCAACTCAAAAATATTTCACAGATCTGTACATTCCTCAACCAAGAATCTGCAAAACCCTAGTCTGAACTCATCATCTCCCGCCTAGACTACTACAACCTCCTGCTCCGTGGCCTCCCCTCTAACACTCTCACACCCATTCAATCTATTCTAAACTCTGCTGCCCGACTAACACACCTGTCCCCCCCCTATTCCCCAGCCTCTCCTCTCTGTCAATTCCTTCACTGGCTCCCCATTGCCCAGAGACTCCAGTTCAATACCATAACCATGGCATACAAAGCCATCCAAAACCTGTGTCCTCCATACATCTGTGACCTAGTCTCCCTGTACTTGCCTGCACGCAACCTCCGATCCTCACAAGATCTCCTTCTCTATACCCCTTATCTCCTCTTTCCACAATCGCATACAAGATTTCTCCCGCTCATCCCCCTACTCTGGAACTCTCTACCGCAACGTATCAGACCTTCTGTGGAAACCTTCAAAAGGAACCTGAAGACCCACCTCTTCCAACAAGCCTACAACCTGCAGTAACCACCGATTCACCAAACCACTGCACTTCCAGTTCTACCCTCACCTACTGTATCCTCACCCATCCCTTGTAGATTGTGAGCCCTCGCGGGCAGGGTCCTCTCTGCTCTTGTACTAGTCATGACTTTTATTGTTTAAGATTGTTGTACTTGTTTTTTTTTATTATGTTACACCCCTTTTCACATGTAAAGCGCCATGGAATAAATGGCACTATAATAATAATAATAATAATAATAATTGTTACTGCAAACTTCCTAGACTTTTCCACACCAGATTTGCAAATGAAGCTCAAACTTTACAGAAGTTTGTAAGTGCTTCTTCTTCTTAAAATTCCAAACGAAATCTGTACCTCTCAAGCCTGGCATTAAACCAGCCAAGTACTACTACAAGAAATCTTTCATAATAAGTATCTCAAAGAGAAAATGCATCATGCCTGCCTGAAATATAATTACCCTGCTTTTGGATCAGGAAGGGTCAGAGAACGAGCAGTGGTTATAATAATAGATTTCTGTATTTCTTTAACCTCGGTGTATGTGTGTTTTCAGCTTGGGGTCATTGCGTTCTCTTCCAATTCGCTCAAATGTAAATGAAACTTGCTGCACATGCTGTTTCAGTGCAAGTACCCCGGGGATATGCTAAGCAGAGCGGCTGCCGTGCAGGACGCCCAGCCAGTAATTACACCTCTCTTCTGCTGCAAGTAAACAGGGACGTGATGGATAGCAAATATTACAAAGTGCTTGCCCAAGGTTTAATGTATAGGAAACACCACTGGTGCTGCTGAAATGTTCCTGATCACATTCAGGAGATGAAAGCACGGTTACGTGGCACTGCACAACCATTGCACTGCAGAGTTATTTTTCTACTTGTCTTGTTGCCTTTATGTGTCCAAATTCTAAATTAATTTCTGGTTTCCTTTTCATTATATAAAAGTCTGTTACAGTCCATCGCAGAAGTCCTTTATTAAAAAATGGAATATAGCACCCTATATGAGCGGACCCCTAGAAGTTCGGGTTCGGCCGCACTTTAGTCCGAAGTTCGGATTGGGTACCTGACCTTGACCCCGAACCCCATATAAGTCATTGGGGCACCAAACTTTTGTGCTGTAAAATGGTCGCAGTAGGGGCTAGTGGGGACTGGAAAAGGAAGCAAAATGGGGTAAGAGCAGGTCAGTTGTCCTGCAAACAAATGTGAATAGGGCTATGGCTTAAGATAATATATAATAATAAAAAAAATAAATCTTGAAACAGGAGGAGGAGGTTCAAGTGGAAGAATAGAGCAGTACCTTGCGTGTGTAGTTTGCTGTACTTGTTAATAAATAAATGGAAAAAAAACAATGTGAGGTCCCCTCTATTTTTTAATAACCAGCCAAGGGAAAGCAGACAGGTTTATACGAAGATGGAGGTAAGGACATGATATAGTAAACTTTATTTATATACCCCCTTAGTGACCAATTCAAATGTTTCAGGTAATTTTGGTATGTTAATACATCTTAGTAATTCTGAGATTTGTTTTTTTCACGTGACACATTATACTTTGTTAGTGGTAAATTTAGATTGAGATTTTTTATAAATAGGTGCAACACATACGGTATATCAAGAATTTGACAATTTTTTAAAAAATTGCAATTTACATACTTTGAGTCTTTATACCTTTAATTCATATTAGTCATACCACACAAAATAGTTAATAAATAACAATTACTTTGTCTACCTTACACAATTTGCAAAATGGTGGTGTTGAAAGGTTTTAAATTTTAGCATCAACTTTGTTTGTTTTTTTTCAAGGAAATTTACAGATAAAAAATATTTTTTTAGGACCTATCCAGTTTTGAAGTGACTTTGGCGTGTACTAAATATTGGAAAAAGTGGAAAAGATGCTACCGTTTTAAAAGTGGCACCCCTCAACATATACAAAACTGCTGTCAGGTGCTTTTCATGAATTAAATAACATTTATAATTTCTGTGATTCGCTCAATACAAGTGTATTGAGTGAGGCCGGATACAGTCAAGTTGGATTGTGGACAGGAGTATGCATATCACATATTTGCGGTCACGTGTCCACGGCTTTCAGTGCTAGCACCAGAAAATCCTCACAGCACACAGTGCACGTGATGCAAGGATTCACAAATCTGCAGTCACATAGAGTGACTGCAGACTTGTATCTAAGGCCGGACAACCCTTTTAACACAAAGTGGAATGACAGGAATGAAAAAAAAATTTTTTACCGCTAAAATGTAGCTAACATCTAAACAGTCCACTATAATTGTCAAACACTAGGGCCATTACTTGGCCTTGGATTTTCATAGCAACCGTCAGGACCACACAATCCTAATCTCAGGGTCTCTTGAGTTAATGAGTGAATCCCCACACTATGGACAGTATCATCTAAGGGATTAAACGGTTTTGGTCGGTTCTGACAGCTGCTGCATGTTGACTCTTTGGGGGATGCTTTTCACTTATTTCTCAGGTCAGTAAAATGATGTACTGTTGGTCACTATTGCGTTAGGGTTAGGGATGAGCGAACTCAAATGCTAAAGTGGAGCCAATCAACAATTAATGACTTGGCTGTGATTGTCCGGCACACCTCATGACCAACCCTGACAGAATAAAATAAATATTTTAAAAAAATGATGTGGAGCCCTCCCTTTTTTTTAATAACCAGCTAAGGGAAAACAGACAGCTGTGAGCTGGTCTTATTATGCTGGGAATGGGACAATATCCATGGACCTTCCCAGCCTATTAAAGGGAACCTGTCACCTGAATTTGGCGGGACCAGTTTTGGGTCATATGGGCGGGGTTTTCGGGTGTTTGATTCACCCTTTCCTTACCCGCTGGCTGCATGCTGGCCGCAATATTGGATTGAAGTTCATTCTCTGTCTTCCGGAGTACATGCCTGCACAAGGCAATCTTGCCTTACGCAGGCGTGTACTATGGAGGACAGAGAATGAACTTCAATCCAATATTGCAGCCAGCATGCAGCCAGCATGCAGCCAGCGGGTAAGGAAAGGGTGAATCAAACACCCAAAAACCCCGCCCATATGACCCAAAACTGGTCCCGCCAAATTCAGGTGACAGGTTCCCTTTAACATTAGCCACCAACTGTCTCCTTTTCCTTTGCTGGTTATTAAAATTGTGGGACCCCTAAAAAATGAGGGAAATTCAGTAGAGAATTGTGCAATTACTGTATGCTGTTGCAGTTAAATGGTTAATGGTGATAGCACACACTCCATCTTTCTGAAAACTTTGCCATGATGTTCAAATTTGGCACGATTTTGAAATCAAACCATACTGTAGAGTTGTGGGCATACAGTTGAAATGAGAAGTTTCCATACACTATATAAAAAGACACATCTGCATGTTTTTCTCAATAACGAACAAGAAATCAGAATTAACCTTTCCTGTTTTACCATTACCATAGTTATGAATATTTGCCAAATGCCTGAATAATGAGAGAGAGGGAATGTTGTAAGGCATTTTTATTACTTACTGCAAAGTCAAAAGTTTATATACATTTCATTAGTATTTGGTAACATTGCCCTTAAAGTGTATGATTTGGGTCAAACGATTGGGATTTCCTTCCACAAGCTTCTCACAATTGTTGGTCAGAATTTGGGCCTATCCCTCCTGACAAAACTGGTATAATTGATCCAGGTTTGTAGGTCGTCTTGCTCGCACCGGCCTTTTCAGCTTTACCCATACATTTTCAATTGGATTGAGATCAGGGCTTTGTGATGGTCACTCCAAAACATTGACGTTGTTATCCTTAGGCCACTTTGTTACCATTTTGGCTGTATGCTTTGGGTCATTGTCCATTTGGAAGACCCATTTCCTCCCAAGCTTTATCTTCCTGGCTGATGTGTTGAGATGTTGCTTCAGTGTTGCCACATAATCTTCTTTTCTCATGATGCCATCTATTTTGTGCAGTGCACCAGTCCCTCCTACAGCAAAACAACACAACATGATGCTGCCTCCCCCATGTTTCACAATTGGGATGGTGTTCTTAGGCTTCCGAGCTTCTCCCATTTTCCTCCAAGCGTAACGATGGTCACTATGCCCAAAAAGTTCAATTTTAGTTTAGTCAGACCACAGGACATGTCTCCAAAAAGGTCATTGTTCCTGGGTGCATTTGCAAACATTAATCTGGCTTTTTTGTGTTTCTCTTGGAGTAATGGCTTCTTCCTGACAGAGTGGCCTTTCAGCCCATGTTGATACAGCACTCGTTTCACTGTGGATATTGACACAATCTTACCAGCTTCCGCCATCATCTTCACAAGGTCTTTTACTTTTGTCCTTGGGTTGATAAACATATGTCGGACCAAAGCGCATTAATTTCTAGGACACAGAACCCATCTCCTTCCTGTGTGGTATGATGGCTGGACATTTGAACCTTGTTTCTATTTGCATATAATTGTTTGTACAGATTAACGAGGCCACCTTCAGGTATCTTGAAATTGTACCCAAGGATGAGCCAGACTTGTGCAAGTCCACAATTCTCTTCCTGATATATGTTGGCTGATTTCTTTAGACTTTCCCATGATGCTACATAAAGAAGCAGTGTGTTTCAGGTGTGCATTAAAATACATCCAGAGGTGTGACTCTAATGAACTCAGATGTTGCCAAAAAAATCAGAAGCTTCTAAACACATGACATCATTATAGGGGCAGTCCAGAATTGTTTTTAATATTAGTTTATGAAAACTTTTGACTTTGCAGTAAGTAATAAAAACGCCTTAAACCATACTCTCACTCTCATTGATCTGGCATTTGGCAAATATTAATAATTATGGTAATCCTAATTGACCTTAAAATGGGAAAGGTTTATTCTGATTTCATGCCAGATATTGAGAAACGTGCATGTCTCTTTAAATAGTGTATGTAAACTTCTGGTTTCAACTGAATGCAGTAAGTGATAGTGTATATGATCACCCTTAAAGCTGTTGTCCAGGCTCAACAAAAAAGTGACTGCAGACTTCTGAATCATTGTAGCGTGCATTGCACACACTGTCAGGTTTCCCCGGTATTGGTGCGAGTGGGTGGTCAGTTGACATTTTAAGCAAGCTTGAAAATCATTTCACCCAAATAATAAGACTTTTTTTTCTTTTCATCCAGTAATTGACAGCAATAGTAATTAAATTAAACAAGTGCTTCTAGGAACGCTCTTTAATGGAAGCCAGCTAGTATAAATTCTTCTAAAATACTTCTAAAAGGGGTTGTCCAGCCTTAGGGTACAAGTGTGCAGTCACTCTATGTGACTGCAGACTTGTCAATCCTCACATCATGCGCACTGCTCGCTGTGCCGATTCTCCAGTGCAGGCATTTGGATGGGGCGACCACAAGTATGCAATTTGTATATTTTTGGCCACATTCTGACAAAACGTGTCCAGCCTCACTCAGTGCACTTGCATTGAGCGAAGCTGTCCACGTCTAGTTGGCACGTGACCGCACGTATGCAAATTGAATACTTACAGTCACACATGCGTCACTCCCAGCGTGCAATGTGAGGATTCATAGTGACTGCAGACTTGTAGCCTAAGGCCAGACAACCTCTTTAGCTTTGCTGTTTTACTAGCTTCCATTAATTTTAATAAAAGGTGACTTTTGAGAAATCAGACAATCCCGTTTGTTGATTTCATTGTGTGTCTAATATCTTCAACCATCATGGATATATCTTAAATTTTATTAATGGTAAGAAACCATTTACAGGGCATCTGTCGCTAGGTTTGTGGATATTTTGCAGGTGTTTAGTTTTCCAAACATGTCGATGTCAAAACCGAACATATAAGTTTTATGTCAAAAAAGACATATAAGTTACAAATTTAAAAAATGAGGTCAAAGAAAATGCTCCTTGTACAAGTTGCTCTGTCCTCGGCTCCGTGTGTATAGTGCGCATGCGCCGGCTGACAGAAGACTAATGCATAAATCATTTTACTGACTAATACCATATTGACCGGTTTTTGACATGCACATGTGTGGAATACTAAATCCTCGCAGCGTTATGACATTTTCATGGTTTAATGGTCCCAGAACCTACAGACAAGTTTCCTTTCAGGGTTCCCAGGGCAAGTATGTATAAAATATGCATGTTTCTTGGCTGGAGTGCAGTTGTATCACACTCAGATTTTAGGAATCACAAGTTACATGACTGATGTGGGATCCTCTAACAGTGTTCTCATACTAAACTGTTTTACAGTCAAGTACATTTCATGCCTTCCTGTTTAGGTAAGCGAAGTGGAAAGAAGTAACCGCTATACGAGAGATAAGAAATAATTTCCAGAGTGCAATGACTAGTGACATTGCGAGTGGCTCGCTACAGGCCTGGAGCCAGTGCTCCGTGCATTTATTTTTAGAAGTGCATGCAATATTTATGTGTTTGAGGCAAGCATGGAAGGAAGACCTAGTTAAAAATTAAAAAAATTTTTGTGGGTCTATAAGACTGTAAACAAGAACCAAAGTAATGACCTGAACAGCTTTACCTTAAAGGGTTACTGTAATGTAGAGTGCATCGAATGCTCTCCCTTCCCCGACAAGCCAGATAGTCACTTATCTTCTCTCTAAAGTGTTCTACATCTGACTCCGATGACTTATCACTTTGTAGGCTAATCAGATTTAACACAGTACGATTGCTTTTCTATGATTTATACGTGAAAGTAAATCTAGGTTTTCCCATGTTTCTAAGTGGCTTCCTTCACGCTGGACGCTAATGTGAACCGAAAATGGGATACTGCATAGCTGTGAACCAACACATGGATTTCTTCATGGCAAAGTGACTGATCTAACTATTCAAGCATTAAGTATTTATGGATCTTCTTTTCCTTTTATCTGTTTCTTTTTTCTTTTTCGTTTTAATTCTAACTTACCAATTATTAGGAGTAGGTTATTAAGACCTAAGATAGTGCATTTGTTAATCGAGGCAATATTCTTTCAATGTGTAGGGCAGGATCAAATTTTAATAAAGACCCACAATGTACCTGTGGAATGGCCCACTATGATCTTAGACTTTTATAAGTTGTGTGTTAGAAATGATCATGTGATCTCATATATTAACCTAAGAAGCCATGGCCTTAAAGGTAGAATGTCAGCCCAAACTGAGAGTATAAATTAAGCACATAGCCTAGTAGCGAAGAAAATCCTCCCTAGAAATCAGAACTTTAGGGTTATAGTTGCTGACTTCATTATGCAGAAATTTAAGTTTAATTGCTTAATAAGCTAATTAGAGTGCTCGGTGCACTCTTGGTGTGGCCAGGAGACTCGATGCTCAGTGCACCTGTGGTGTGGCCTTGAGATTCGGTGCTCGGTGCACTCATGGTGTGGCCAAGAGACTCGGTGCTCTGTGCAACCGTGGTGTGGCCAAGAGATTCGGTGCTCAGTGCACCCGTGGTGTGGCCAAGAGACTCGGTGCACCCATGGTGTGGCCAAGAGACTTGGTGCTCGGTTCTGCCCACAACATTTGAATGTCTCCACCTCCCTCGTGATTGACAGCATTGCCTTTATCTCAAGACAAATCTCGCTCCAAGCAATCACCAGTGAGTTAGGCAGCGCCATGCAAAACAGGGAACTGAGCCTCTTGGCCACACTAGGGGGTTCACCAAACAACCAATTAGCATGTTTGATTATTTTCAGTTTCTGCACAATGGAGGCAGTGATTAGAACACTCACAGTACAATTTCTGTA
This sequence comes from Ranitomeya variabilis, assembly GCF_051348905.1. NCBI lineage: Eukaryota > Metazoa > Chordata > Amphibia > Anura > Dendrobatidae > Ranitomeya > Ranitomeya variabilis. Next base: position 466,213,935 of record NC_135233.1, read on the forward strand.
GTGATTACATCCAATGTTAGGGTACTGTCACACAGTGGCACTTTGATCGGTACGATCCGTGACGTTCCAGCGATATCCATACGATATCGCTGTGTCTGACACGCTACTGCGATCAGGGACCCCGCTGAGAATCGTACGTCGTAGCAGATCGTTTGAAACTTTATTTCGTAGCTGGATCTCCCGCTGTCATCGCTGGATCGTTGTGCGTGACAGCGATCCAGCGATGCGTTCGCTTGTAACCAGGGTAAACATCGGGTTACTAAGCGCAGGGCCGCGCTTAGTAACCCAATGTTTACCCTGGTTACCAGCGTAAAAGTAAAAAAAACAAACCGTACATACTCACATTCCGGTGTCCTTCAGGTCCCTTGCCGTCTGCTTCCCGCTCTGACTGACTCCCGGCCGGAAAGTAAGAGCAGATCACAGCGGTGACGTCACCGCTGTGATCTGCTTTCACTTTACGGCGGCACTCAGTCAGAGCGGGAAGCTGACGGCAAGGGACCTGAAGGACACCGGAATGTGAGTATGTACGTTTTTTTTTTTTTACTTTTACGCTGGTAACCAGGGTAAACATCGGGTTACTAAGCGCGGCCCTGCGCTTAGTAACCCGATGTTTACCCTGGTTACCCGGGACCTCGGCATCGTTGGTCGCTGGAGAGCGGTCTGTGTGACAGCTCTCCAGCGACCACACAACGACTTTCCAACGATCACGGCCAGGTCGTATCGCTGGTCATGATCGTTGGAAAGTTGCAGAGTGTGACAGTTGACAGTACCCTTAGGCTATGTATTTAGTTTATACTGTCAGGTTGGTCTGACATACTCCCTTTAATTCATAGGGTATTTATGTGTCACTTGTGTAAGCTGGGAAGAAAGAGTTTGCTTTTTGTACATTCTGCAGAATCCCTTCTATAGTTATAATTATATTAATTTTAATATCAAGGTCTAGAATCTGCAATAGTTCAAGGTTCTGTGTGATGTGCAACTTTCTTATAAACTCTATATACAAATAATAATAAATAATAATCTTTATTTTTATATAGCGCTAACATATCCCGCAGCGCTTTACAGTTTGCACACATTATCATCGCTGTCCCCAATGGGGCTCACAATCTAGATTCCCTATCAGTATGTCTTTGGAATGTGGGAGGAAACCAGAGAACCCGGAGGAAACCCACGCAAACATGGGGAGAACATACAAACTCCTTGCAGATGTTGTCCAAGGTGGGATTAGAACCCAGGACTACAGCGCTGCAAGGCTGCAGTGCTAACCACTGAGCCACTGTGCTGCCCAAATGCGCTGTTCTCAAGAACCGTGGAAGAGATATAGGAAGCAGACTACATCCTTAGATATCTAATGGCATATACACATCTTTTCGTTTGTGGTTCTACCATACCTCCCAAGCAGTATGCTCGCTGTCTTGGAGTTAAATTTGATTTATCTTTCCTTCACTTCCTATATCTGATCCCTCACTTGCTCTTGCTATCTGCACCTTAAAAAACATCTCTTGAATTCAACGTTATCTTACCTTTGACTCTGTAAAAACTGTTACTGTTGCTCTTATTCATTCTTATATGATCTACTGCAACTCTCTATTAATCGGTTTCCCTCGTTATAAATACTTCCCCCACCAAGACATCCTCCATGCAGCAGCAAAGATCATATTTCTGTCCATCCGCTACATCGGTGCCTCCACCCTGTGCCAGTCGTTGTACTGGTTGCCCACCCATTACAGAATACAATATAAACTCCACAGTTCTGCACTGCCCTACATCTCCTCCATCACCTCTGTCCTGTCTTCCACGCTATTTGTGCTCTTCGTTCGGCTAATGACCTAAGACTAACAGCTTCAATAATCCAAACCTCCCATCTCCAAGATTTTTCTCATGCTGCACCAGTTCTCTGGAATGCACTGCCCTGGACAATTCAAATAATTCTCAGTGTCCATAGTTTAAAGCTTGCCCTAAAAACACATTTATTTAGACTGGCCAATCACCTCACCTTACTAATCTAGATATTCCCTTATTGCCCTTTCTAAATTTTCCTCATAATCTGGTCACTCGCATCATCTGTTTACACATCCTGCATGCACTTTCACAGTGGCTGGTGTCCGGTTCATGCAGCGTTATGTGAATACCCTATTTATCATATTGATGGCTGGATCATACAATATAAGCGCATTTACCTTTTATGCTTCTCCTATTTCTTCATAGACTGTAAACTTGCGAGCAGGACCCTCGCTCCTCTTGGTAGTGTTGAATTATTTGTTACTCTGTAATATCTGATATTGTCTGTACATGTCCCTTCTGAGTTGTAAAAAGTTGCGAAATATGGTGGCGCTAAAAAAATATAATTATTATCCAATTTTTGGCTAGTACATAAGGCTCCCATGTCAATGACACAGCTGCAAAGCTAAAGGTGCATTTAGAGGAGCAAAAGTGGTTGTAATTGGATAGTTTATGCTGCCCAAAAAATCAGGAACACATCTTTTCTGTAAATGTAGATGTGCTGCCGATGATATTGTATGGAGAGATACTTCTGTCCCCATCATTGCTCATTGATCTGTGAAGCAGATGGTACAGAAGCGCAGATGGACTTGTACGTAGTCAATTGGAGCTCGTTAAGGTGCATTGAAGGGCCAGAATAGGCCAGAATTGTCATTTCTAGATGCACTTTAAATTACAGCCTTCCTCCCTATATAGTGAACTGAAAAAAATAACTTTTCTTATCCATATATTTAAAGTTCATGTGGTCCTATAGGTCACTCCTAATAAAAATACTTCTACTTATGCTGAAATTACTTTTAGGTTGAGAAGACCAGATTTTATGGAGACAATGGCGATTTCTACTTGTATTTCATGCAGTCTACTGTTTATTACATAATTAAAATGTCCTCCCAAGATCTCACTAAATTAGTCTCATTCTTCTCAGTATATGTGTGGTAGTTATGTAACCATCTTCTTTTCTTCATTAATGGCTTAGTATTCTGTACTTTATATACATCTTGCTCATACTATAATGGAAATGGACTCTCCGTGCGCTGATTTCCTGGGCAGCCTGTGCTGAGCTTATGTTTTTATACAGCAACCAATCAGAGGTGGCAAAACACCAGGAAGGAGGGAAAAAGGAGCAGCCTGAACCAATGATGATACAGTGGGCGTGTCTCAGACTACCAGAGACTACCTGTAGGCATTGTAGATAAACTGTAGTCACAGGTCACAGCTCTGTCCTATCAGACCAGAGCCAAAAAGCAGTAAAGCGCGAGATCTTCACCCTCTTTATAATGACTCGCATACTATTTTCGAGATAGTGACTGGTCAGCTGCTTTAGATTAAGAGTTACGCAAGCAAACACTGACTGACAAGCAAAGACACAATATAGTTTACCAATTTCAAATTCACGTACGAGTTTGGAGATAAAGTTTGTAGTCTTATTAATTATTCAGTTTTATCTTTGTTTGGCTGGAGATGAAGCTCAACAGCCTCAGGGGACATTTCTGTGATACAAGAGTTGTGCTGCTTCACACCCAGAACTTGCTTGAATTTGTTGCTCTTTATCTTTTTATTTTATGTGTACCGTATTTATTCTCTAAAACTTTTGTGGTTTATTTGATATGCATATTACGTGGACTTTTTATAGGTATTTGGCCTACCTATATTTGTAATGTGGGATTTTTATCTGATGTGTATTGTTGAGAGCATCATTATAGATTCTGTTTATGGCGTTGTGATTTTGGATTCTGTACAGTATGACTTGAGGTATTTGTATTGTAGGTAGAATATAAAATGTCAAATTAAATATTTTTACTGCTATATATATTTCCTTTCTCTTTCTGTTCCTACTTTGAATCAGTGGATATGCAGACTGTCCATTGCTGTTTTTTTTATAGGATACAGAGACTTGCAACCCTGGAAAGGATAAGGAGGGGGTCCCAACAGGCACTACAGAAATGAGAAAACCGAAGCAAAATATGTGCTAGGACTGAAATCGTTACAATAATTTGTTTTATTGCATATTAAGCATTAAAATTACATGTATAAATTTCCAACAGAACAGACAAAAGTAAGGACAAATTTTTGGGTGAGTAAACGACGGAACCCCAATAGTAAAAAGACAACAAATGTAAAAAGATCAAAAAGTAAACTTGTGCAGGTACATAATAATCAATAAAAAGAAATATTCACATATGTACACTGTGTTCCAAATTATTATGCACAAAGAGTTTAGGAGTGATAAGGTTAGAATTTTTGTTTGTTTGTCATTTAAGCTCATTGATGGTGATGTGTGTCAGGGCTCTTTATATCACTGAAAGCAATTGCAGATACCTGTGCAAATTAGTTTGGCAGTTGTGTCCAAATAAAGGCAAGACTACTTAAGAAGGCTGTTCCACATTATTAAGCAGCCTACATTTTTTGCCAAAATGGGAAAGAAAAAGGATGTGTCGGCTGCTGAGAAGCAACAAATTGTGGAGTATTTAGGTCAAGGCATGACTACAATCAACATTGCCAAGACACTTCATCGTGATCATCACACAATCAAGAAGTATGTAGCTGATTCCCAGCACACACGTGTGCGTGCTGATATGGAAAAATTGAGGACTCTTTCCAACAGGCAATTGCGTAAGGTTAAAAGAGCAGCTGCAAAAATGCCTTGTCATAGCAGCAGACAAGTTTTTGAAGCTGCTGGTGCCTCCATCGTCCCCAGAACAACAAGATGCAGGGTCCTTCAGAGGTTTGCAGCTGTGCGTAAGCCATCCTGTTGACCACCTCTATCCACTGCACACAAGCAGAAACGGCCCCAGTGGGCCAAACGATACATGAAGACTGACTTCCAAACTGTTTTGTTCACCGATGAGTGCCGTTCAACGCTCGATGGTCCAGATGGATGGAGTGGAGGATGGCTGGTTGATGGACACCCCATGAAAACATGGTGAAGGCGCCAACAAGGAGGAGGTGGAGTAATGCTTTAGGCTGGAATCATGGGGAGAGAGATTGTCGGCCCCTTTATGATCCCTGAAGGGGTAAAGATGAACTCCATAATCTATGTGGAGTTTCTAAAACAACACTTCCTGCCATGGTTCAAGAGGAAGAACCGTGCTTTCCGCAGCAAGATCATTTTCATGATAATGCACCGTCTCATGCTGCAAAAAACACATCTGCATCTCTGGCTGCTATGGGCATAAAAGAGGACAAACTTATGGTGTGCCACCATCTTCCCCTGACCTCAACCCCATTGAGAACCTCTGGAGCATCATCAAAAGGAGTGCCTATGATGGCGGGAGGCAGTTCACATCTAAGCAACAGCTCTGGGAGGGTATTCTGTCCACATGCAAAACTATTTAAGCAGAAACCATCCAAAAACTGACAAATTCAATGGACGAGAGAGTTCAGAAGCTTCTTTCGAACAAGGGGTCCTATGTGCAAATGTAACATCACCTAGAATAAAGTTTTCACTTGAAAACTGTTTGATTTCATTTTGTAATAAGCTGATAATGCTTATAACTTCACAATTGACCATTTTTTTTGTTCAAAATAAAAAAAAAAGGTTGAAAACTCTGCTGTGCATAATAATTTGGAACATGCATTTTGAGTGTTTATTTTTTTTTTAAAAGATACTGTTTTCATAGGCAGTTAGTTCCAAAACATTGCAATTATACTAGAATAGTAGATGACTGGAAAATAACAATGACTGCAATTCAGATAGGCAATTTAGAGAAAATATGAGGAAATATTATTTGCATAATAATTTGGAACACAGTGGGTAACCATACATTATTAAGATTGGAGTACTTATTAGAGTAAATTCCAAACACAGTCCAATGAGGAAGATAAAGAAAATATATAAAGTAGTAAGAGGCTCATGCACCAAACACCCGACGCGCGTTTCACAGATGCTTCATTAGGGGTCATTTGCTAAGTGATTGGCGCCTTTTTTGCTAATGGGGTTCCATCATTGGCTCACCTACCAATTTATCCCTCTATCTGATTTGTTGGAAATAAAACAAATTATTTTAAGCTAATTTTTGTTATGATTTCAGTATTGGCACATATTTTGCTTCAGGAAAAGGGACAAAAGCAACTTCTTTGCATGGTAAATCTCCTAAATTTTCGCTGTAGTTTCTATAGCAGGGGGGGTTCAGCAGGGGCGGCTCATTATATTAGCAGGGGCCGTTACATTCTCTTGTGATGAGTAGAAAAAAACTTCTCTCTCCCTAAGGTCAAAGCTTCTCATTTTATGGACTATAAATACAGTATAAAAGCAAAAGAGGGGAGAAGCCAGCGCTGCTTATGGTCAGAACGCAGTACATAAAGTGCACATATTAATTTTTAACTGTATTTCAAAATGAGACATTTAGCAAACAATTGATCAATTCTTTGAGCCACCCCGCCACGTCACGGCATTCTCATAATGGGGCAGTCCTACTCTACGTTTTTTATATTCGCTGTGCCATAGAGGCCTCCTAAATGTATTAAAAGCAAGACTACATTAAATGCAAGCTGTACCTGAAGCATTTCTGAATCACTCCCATGGCACCAGAAAGGGCAAGCGCAAATAAAGGTTGACCATGTCCAGCCATAGACATTTCAGGTTTAACCTCCACACTGCCCAACCAGCACCACAGATAAAGGGTGAGACAGGCTGAGACACAGGTGCACAATTAAACAGAGCCTAGGGCAGGGCAGGGCTGCTGTGTGTGTGTACAGCAGCCTATCAAACACAGTGAACACAGAAAGAATGGCGTACATAACCCAGCGCGCACGGCAACAGTAGCAGTTTTTGCTATTCTACATTTTTACAGTTCTCTCCTTCTCCCACGACCACTTACAAGATTTCTTTTTCATATTCTGGAACTGCAAACCCAACTTTTCAGAAAAACCTACAAAAACTCTGTTGTCACGGCACCACTTAGGCTAGGTTCACATTGCGTTAGGGCAATCCGTTGAGCGCTAGCGGATTGCGCTAACGCAATGTTTTTGTAGGGGCCGCGTTTAGGGGTCGCGCTAACGTCCCCGCTCTCGCAGATCCCCGATCTGCGAGAGCGGGGAACGGACCTCGGGCGCGCCGCGGACGCCGCAAGCAGCGTCCGAGGCGCGCTACAAAAGAACGGCACATCGCTAGCGCAAGCCGAAAAAGGCACGTGCTAGCGATGCGCTGCAGGCGAAATTTACACTGCTGTCAATGGGTGCGCTAACGGACCCGTTGCACGGCGTTAATTGCGACATTTTCGCCGTGCAACGCTGTCCGTTAGCGATCACCCAATAACGCAATGTGAACCTAGCCTAAATGAGCAGCTTCCATCCTCGCATACTTTTCTTTCCCGATATTCCTCTCTCCCTTGTGCACCAGTCCGTCACTCACTTAGTTGGGTTTGTTGTACTTGTTTCCTACCTTATCTTGTACACTTTTGTTAGCGATTGTAATAGATATGCTCTATACTGTAAACCCTGATTACAACTTTTTCACATGTACTGCACCTTGGATAATAAATAATCTCTGCACCGCTCTGTTACATTTTATTGTAATAATATCCTGATGACTGCATGTTTCTGCTGCAGAGGCAGATGAGCATGCCTGAGAAGTAATACCAGATCCTCTCTTTTGTAGTCTCCATTTAAAGACCGGTAGCCTGGAGCAAGGCCCTGTTTCTCCTGCGGGAGAGAGGTCTTGACTCGTGCCTCTTGATGGAGCCACCTTTCAATCAGTACACTGATTATGGCTTGTATTCTGTCTTCTTCAGTTCTGCTCTTACCACATCTTCAGTTGAATTTGTGCTCTGTCTGCAACAAGTAATTACATGATACAAGTCTTTTAGTCTCAGGTCTGTTATGGAAGAACGAGGATCTCATAAATGATTGCCTTATGTTTGCTATAGTTAAAATCTAGTTAACTTTTATGTTGCTACAAGGAGACTTTTAGACTTGAGGAAATGTAGAAATACCCAGAAAATCTACTTGCTTGCTTCTAGAAGATACATTTGAAGCTCTAGAAATACCCAGAAAATCTACTTGCTTGCTTCTAGAAGATACATTTTAAGGTCTAGAAATACCCAGAAAATCTACTTGCTTGCTTCTAGAAGATACATTTGAAGCTCTTTTTATTTTTTTGACATCATGAAGTTCAGTCATGTTAGAGTGTTCACAAATTATATTGTACAGATCAGGGCTGGAATCAATGTGTGTGGAGGAGAGGCAGCTTCATAGAGTGCTGCGATCTGCTTCTGTCCTGCTGGAAGCATCGGGATGCACTCTCAATAGACTGAAGCTCAGAGCTGAGCAGCGCTTACAAGCTCTATAGAAAAGAGTCTTTTAAGCTCTCAGCTACTTACCTCAGAGAACAAACAATGCTGATAGAGTAAGAGGTAAATTACAAAATTGCCTGTTTTTGAAAGCATCTTTTCACTCATGAGAGAATATGAGACAAACCCTTTAATGAGGGGTCATCTAGCGTCCTCTGGTCTTGAGAAGCTAAAAAGTAATGAATTCCCTAAAGAGTTATTTTGGTCTGCTTCGTACTTTTGTAGTTTGGGGTTAAAAAGGCTGAAGATCCATCTGTGTTTGCAGAATGGCTACAATCCGCTACTTTTGATTAGTAGTACCTGTTACCGTAAATCAAAATATGAGAGGTTATTACTTTATTTTTGTTGTTCTGGCTTTTCAAGACAGAACGTTGCTCACTTAACCTTTTAACCGGTGTCGGACCATTGTCCATTGTCCAACTACATGGAAATATTACATTACCCTCTTCAAAGGGGCCCACCAGGAGATTTATCTGTTCTCCCGTGGGCCAGTCCGAGCCTTTATAATAATGTAAGCAGGCTCTCAACGTCCACCTCTTTCTGCCATCTTACATAATATTCAAAGTAGACACCGCCATCTCTAATTGTGACTTTTACAGCTCTCAGGGGCTCATTACTTAATTTGGAGAAATATTCTTCTGGTAGGATTTTGGTCATGTAGTAGATAAAAGTGCACCAAAAAAAAGATTACCTGTATGTCTGTTGCATGTATCTTGAAGCTTCCCTGATCAGTCTTCCCTAACTATTACATTTATTTTTTTTGTTTTTTTATCTGTTTCTTAGACTTCTAGGTTGAAACTTTTTATGTTCTAATTTTGAAAATATGTATTTTTCAAAGAAAAAGCGAAATAAAGTCATTACTGGCATGCTTTTTTCCCATGTTGTTCTAACACTCGCATGAACAACCAGTTGAATTTCATTAACTCAGTAGAACATTAATAGCCAATATGCAATAAAGAAAAGAGAGTCACTAGTGGTTAATTGGATATTCGAGCAGAGAACACTGCGTAAAAGCTTGAGTGTTTTTTTTTATGTGTCTCAAGGTTTTTGCTGACTTTGACAAATGTTTGTGTTGTATCTGCAAGGTTCATTAATAATGTTAGTGAGTCCTCTGCTCGTGTTTTATTCAACGCATCGTCTGTCTGGTTACTACCAAAAGGAATATGTTATGTAATCTGTCTACTCTTTGGAATTAAAAAAAAAAAAAAACACAACCGCAGTTTAGCAAAAAGGAATCTGAAGTTGGGTCAACTTGGAAGAAGTAACCGATTTACCTATTATTTTTTTCAGCAGTATCACTTATATCATAAACCATTTTATTACATGTATATTTCCTGTCGCTTCTATTAGGTCAACATATTCCAGAGAGTATTTCACAAATTTTATTCACTTGCATCAGTACGTGTCCCCTTGTGACACTTAGGGCTCATTCAGATGTCCGAATTTCACGTACAAGTGCTATCCATGTTTCACATGTAATAGCCTATGGGGTAATTCACATGTCTGTGATTTTTCGTGGACCCGTCTGCAGAAACATATCTGTTTTTGATCAAAATTGGCAATGCAAGTCAATGGGTCCTTGAAAACATGGGACTGTGATTTTTACAGACTGTCAGAAATGAAAAGGTGGAGATCTTTTTTAAAATTTCTCCAGTTATGAGAAAAACGGATGACACTCTAATTAAACTCTGATCACAATAATCATTCTTGTACCGAATAGTGATGAGCGAATATACTCGTTACTCGAGATTTCCCAAGCACGCTCGCATATCCTCCAAGTATTTTTTAGTGCTCGGAGATTTAGTTTTTATTGCTGCAGATGAATGATTTACATCTGTTAGCCAGCATAAGTACATGTGGGGGTTGCCTGGTTGCTAGGGAATTCCCACATGTACTTATGCTGGCTAACAGATGTAAATCATTCAGCTGCGGCGAAGAAAAGTAAATCTCCGAGCACGAAAAAATACTCGGAGGACATCCGAGCGTGCTCGGGAAATCTCGAGTAACGAGTATATTCGCTCATCACTAGTACCGAAAAAAACTGTCATCTGAATGACGCTTTAAGCTTTGTCGCTCTCCTGAGCTGCAGGTCTTTTACATAATTTTTGTTCCAAAACTTCCCAATAGTGTCCCCTGGGCCTGGCCCTATTGTTGGACTACTGGGATTGCACCCAACCAACCAGTCTGAAAATACTTTGTCATGTCCACGCAGTAAAAAAACTGTTCTATTTCCAATACTCTCCTTACACTTACCAAGAGCATGACAGCCACTAAATCACTGAGTCTAAAGCAAGGTATCATCCTCATACCGAAATGTGTGGCAGCCATCAATTGAAATTGATCATGACTCCGTCACTTTCTGAAGCACAAGGGAGAAGGTATTTGGATTTTTTCCCTCTCTTTAATTATCCTAACTTCCCCTTTCAAACACCATCTTTAAACCCAACCACCACCTCTATTCCATAAGTTTAGGTTATACTGAAATGTGTTCGGAAAATGTGCTATTTGGGAAAAACAGACTGGTTTAAAAATGTATGTTAATAAAAACATGCAGTAGTATAAGAGTTGCATAAGATTACAGTGCCTTGCGAAAATATTCGGCCCCCTGAAATTTTTCAACCTTTTCCCACATATCATGCTTCAAACATAAAGATACCAAATGTAAATTTTTGGTGAAGAATCAACAACAAGTGGAACACAATTGTGAAGCTGAACGAAATTTATTGGTTATTTTAAATTTTTGTGGAAATTCAAAAACTGAAAAGTGGGGCGTGCAATATTATTTGGCCCCCTTTAACTTAATACTTTGTTGCGCCACCTTCTGCTGCGATTACAGCTGCCAGTCGCTTGGGGTATGTCTCTATCAGTTTTGTACATCGAGAGACTGAAATTCTTGCCCATTCTTCCTTGGCAAACAGCTCAAGCTCAGTGAAGTTTGATGGAGATCGTTTGTGAACTGCAGTTTTCAGCTCTTTGCACAGATTCTCGATTGGATTGAGGTCTGTACTTTGCCTTGGCCATTCTAACACCTGGATACGTTTATTTGTGAACCATTCCATTGTAGATTTTGCTTTATGTTTGAGATCATTGTCTTGTTGGAAGACAAATCTCTGTCCCAGTCTCAGGTCTTTTGCAGAGTCCAACTCCAATTTTAACCATCTTCCCTGTCCCTGCTGAAGAAAAGCAGACCCACACCATGATGCTGCCACCACCATATTTAACAGTGGGGATGGTGTGTTCAGGGTGATAAGCTGTGTTGCCTTTACACCAAACATATCGTTTGGCATTGTTGCCAAAAAGTTCGATTTTGGTTTCATCTGACCAGAGCACCTAATTCCACATGTTTGGTGTGTCTCCCAGGTGGCTTGTTGCAAACTTTAAATGACACTTTTCATGGATATCTTTGAGAAATGGCTTTCTTCTTGCCACTCTTCTATAAAGGCCAGATTTGTGCAGTGTACGACTGATTGTTGTCCTATGGACAGACTGTCCCACCTCAGCTGTAGATCTCTGCAGTTCATCCAGAGTGATCATGGGCCTCTTGGCTGCATCTCTGATCAGTCTTCTCCTTGTTTGAGATGAAAGTTTAGAGGGACGGCCGTGTCTTGGTAAATTTGCAGTGGTATGATGCTCCTTCCATTTCATTATGATCGCTTGCACAGTGCTCCTTGGGATGTGTAAAGTTTTGGAAATCATTTTGTATCCAAATCCAGCTTTAAACTTCTCCACAACAGTATCATGAACCTGCCTGTTGTGTTCCTTGGTATTCATGATGCTCTCTGTGCTTCAAACAGAACCGTGAGACTATCACAGAGCAGGTGCATTTATACGGAGACTTGATTACACACAGGTGGATTATATTTATCATCATTAGGCATTTAGGACATTGGATCATTCAGAGATCCACAATGAACTTCTGGAGTGAGTTTGCTGCACTGAAAGTAAAGGGGCCGAATAATATTGCATACCCCACTTTTCAGTTTTTGAATTTCCACAAAAATTTTAAATGACCAATAAATTTCGATCAACTTCACAATTGTGTTACACTTGCTGTTGATTTTTCACCAAAAATTTGCATTTGGCATTTTTATGTTTGAAGCATGATATGTGGGAAAAGATTGAAAAGTTCCAGTGGGCCGAATACTTTGGCAAGGCACTGTATATTCACACAAGTGTTTGGAGTTACAATTTTCTGTTCCTAAAAGGCCATGTTTCTCTAAATCCGTGCCATCTATATCAGTTTTTTGTGCTTCAATTGAGCAAAATTAGTTAGCGGCCAAGTTAGTAGTCCATGACTGCTGGGCCAGAACTTTGCAAATCTACCACCTGCAACATTCCCAGATTGCCTGCACTTCCAATAATTAGTAAACCCAGTACAACTTCATAGCTGTGGCGTGACACACGCATGATGTTGCGCCAAGTCTACTACTTAGGGCTCATACTCACTTGCGCGAGACTCTGATGAGTCTCGCACAGCAATACCCGGCACTGCACCTGGCACAGAGGAGCGGAGCGTGCAGCTGCATGTATTCCTATGCGGCCGCACACTCCGATCTGAGTGCCGGCAGCAGTGCCGGGTATTGCCGTGCGAGATTCATCTGAGTTTCCCGCAAGTGAGTATGAGCCCTTAGAAAGAGGTTCCTGGGGATGTTAGGAAGTCGAAGTAGGTTTTTAGGCTATGGTCAAGCGACCATTGGCTGGACAGTTGTACCTGGTTCTTGCAAATTTTTTTAATCAACTTTGATACCAACTTTTTTTCAGCAGAGTCTAATGCAAAAGTTGATGTGTCAGATTGAAAGATTAAAAGATCCCGCACTTTTTCTGATCCAGCACTTTGAAGGCTCCGGTGTGACAATTGATGCACCAATGTGAACAAAATATGGGATTTGCTCTAGTATCAGTTTACCTCCGATGTTTCGGTGCCCTACTGTGGGGGAATAAAAGATGAGTCCTAATGAAATAACACATGACATTGACTATAACAGGCTCCGCTTGGGTGTTCATCATTTTAACAGAAAAAATAGTGCAGCAAAATGCGCAGAACTTACAAGGAAGACTTATAACCGAAACTAGCCTTAGTTTTGTAGGGCTATCAAAAATAAAATATCTTCAGAAGAGCTTTTGCAGAAGTCAGTGGATAAAACTTACACCGAAAATACAACAAATCTAAATGGGAGCAAAGTATCAGACCATTTATTCTCAAAGCAATCTCATTACATACGTCACATCTAATCACAGTAGTCTTCAATCTGCACAAAAAATTAATGCAGCTTGAAAACCACAACAAAATGCAAGGGGGGAACTTTTTAATAAGATCAGTTAACTGCAACAGGAAATTAGGGAACATAATTGAGAAAAAAAATATACACTGCTCAAAAAAATAAAGGGAACACTAAAATCACACATCCTAGATATCACTGAATTAAATATTCGAGTTGCAAATCTTTATTCATTACATAGTGGAATATGTTGCAAAGAATAAAACATAAAAATTATCAATGTAAATCAAAATTAATATCCCATGGAGGTCTGGACTTGGAATGATGCTCAAAATCAAAGTGGAAAATCAAATTACAGGCTGATCCAACTTCAGTGGAAATGCCTCAAGACAAGGAAATGATGCTCAGTAGTATGTGTGGCCACCAAGTGCTTGTATGACCTCCCTACAATGCCTGGGCATGCTCCTGATTAGGCGGTGGATGGTCTCCTGAGGGATCTCCTCCCATACCTTGACAGAAGCATCCGCCAACTCCTTTACAATCTGTGGTGCAACATGACGGTGGATGGTGCGAGACATGATGTCCCAGATGTGTTCAATTGGATTCAGGTCTGGAGAACGGGCAGGCCAGTCCATAGCTTCAATGCCTTCATCTTGCAGGGACTGCTGACACTCCAGCCACATGAGGTCTGGCATTGTCCTGCAATAGGAGGAACCCAGGGCCAACCGCACCAGCATATGGTCTCACAAGGGGTCTGAGGATCTCATCTCGGTACCTAATGGCAATCAGGCTACCTCTGGCGAGCACATGGAGGGCTGTGTGGCCCTCCAAAGAAATGCCACCCCACACCATTACTGACCCACTGCCAAACCGGTCATGCTGAAGGATGTTGCAGGCAGATCGCTCTCCACGGGGTCTCCAGACTCTGTCACGTCTGTCACATGTGCTCAGTGTGAACCTGCTTTCATCTGTAAAGAGCACAGGGCGCCAGTAGCGAATTTGCCAATCCTGGTGTTCTGTGGCAAATGCCAAGCATCCTGCAAGGTGTTGGACTGTGAGCACAACCCCCATCTGTGGACGTCGGGCACTCAGACCATCCTCATGGAGTCAGTTTCTAACCGTTTGTGCAGACACATGCACATTTGCGGCCTGTTGGAGGTCATTTTGCAGGGCTCTGGCAGTGCTCCTCCTGTTCCTCCTTACACAAAGGCTGAGGTAGCAGTCCTGCTGTTGGGTTGTTGCCCTCCTACAGCCCCCTCCACATCTCCTGGTGTACTAGCCTCTCCACTCCCCTCCACTACCACTCCTGGTAGTGCCTCCAGCCTCTGGACAATACGCTGACAGACACAGCAAACCTTGCCACAGCTCGCATTGATGTGCCATCCTGGATGAGCTGCACTACCTGAGCCACTTGTGTGGGTTGTAGAGTCCATCTCATGCTACCACGAGTGTGAAAGCACAACCAACATTCAAAAACGAAATGACCAAAACATCAGCCAGAAAGCATTGGCACTGAGATGTGGTCTGTGGTCCCCACTTGCAAAACCACTCCTTTATTGAGGACGTCTTGATAATTGCCAATAATTTCCACCTGTTGTCTATTCCATTTGCACAACAGCATGTGAAATTGATTGTCAATCAGTGTTGCTTGCTAAGTGGACAGTTTGATTTCACAGAAGTTTGATTTACTTGGAGTTATATTCTGTTGTTTAAGTGCTCCCTTTATTTTTTTTGAGCAGTGTATATATACTATATATATATATATATATATATATATATATATATATATATATGAATCTAGGCCATGTGAAAACACAGACAAATATTCAATATGAATTATACTTCTCAAAAATATTTTTTTCACAAATTTAATTTTTTTTTTTTCTCATAAAACTCACAGTAATAGATGAAATGAAGATTCTTAGCGCATAAATTGGCCAATTCATGTGTGCCCATCAACCACGGCAAGGTGATCTCCCTCTGATGGGTCCTACTCTACCATACATGCCACTTTTGGGCCACCAGCCTACAACTATGGACAAAACATGTCACTCTGGGCTAAACCTACAATTTATTCATATTGAATATTTGTCTGTATTTTCACATGGCCTAGATTCATGTACATGTGCTGCTGTTCTTTTTTATCTATATGATGCAGTTTGCAGCTTTGCACGTGTTCACATTAGGAGGAGTGCTGGTTGGTTTTTTTTCTCTATTTAGTTATTGGATGTTGACTGCATCCAGACTGATCTTGCACTCCTCCCATTGACCTTGCAGGTGGCGGTAATCAACTCTACCTGCCCATAAATTGTAGGTTTAGCCCAGAGTGACATGTTTTGTCCATAGTTGTAGGCTGGTGGCCCAAAAGTGGCATGTATGGTAGAGTACTACAAAACCTAGAAAAAAACAAGGATCCCTAAAATATAACTTTTAATAGAAAACAGTTTAAAAGGTATCTTTCCATAAACAATAAATGATAAAAAAAAACAACAAGTTATGTACCTGTTAGGTCCTAGGGAGTTGCTGCACTTCGCCCTACCTAGCAGTGGGGGTTGACACCCTAATTTACTGCGGTAGGCACCCCCACTCAGCGTCGACTTACCCTCAAAAAATCCCTAGAATTCCCTAATTACAGGAACCCTAAAAAAGTCCTAAAGTATCCCTATAGGAAAAATACTACCTGGCAGTGGGGGTAGGCACCCTAATTTGAAGCGGTAGGTGCCCCCACTCAGCGTTGACTGACCCTTGGATCCCTTAAACGTCCCTACAATGGGGATAGAAAAATAAAGAAATGTCCCAATACACCCTAACACCAAAAATACAATACCATAAACAGGAAAGAACATCTAATGATAATAATAGCCCAAATATTGTATAGATAAATAAATAATGATATAACCAATAGAATACCGGGCAACCGTAAACAGAACAGAATATGCCCTGCAGAAAATATATTAGAGACAGGTGAACAGGGTGTAATAAAGTCAATATTGTCCAAAAAGAACCATATATAGTTTCAAGGGTACAGAGATTAGTAAATAAAGAATACCACAATGCTATAATCTTTAAGCAAAATGTGAATGGTCACCTATACAATGTGAATGGTCACTTATAGTCACAGCAAATGGACCATATAGGTAGCCAAATTTATGGTATAAGGATACAGTCATCCAACCTCAAAATAATAAAGTACTACCAGCCATATATGTCATATGCCAGTCAGAGTATTACCTCTTAAAGCCCAAGAAAACAAAGTTACATGGATTCAAAAGAGCGCTTTAAAGAAAAAATGTATATACACAATGTCCATAACCATAGACAGTTGTCCTGGGTATATACATGGATCAATAAATAATACCATTGCAATTAAGGTGCATAATGCAATTAAATACATCCCCCAAACCTGTAAGCATGGGGCTTTCAGAATAGCAATGCTTTTTGTATAGGGACATAGTAATTCCCATCATCCCACAGATAATAACGTCCTCCCAGTATTGATACTCATCTGAGAGTTGTGATATTGTATCCAAGTAACCCGAAGACACCGTTAGATTAATCCAGATGATACATAGAGCGCTAGTCAGCAGTCTCCCCAATCAATGCCCGACGCCTTTCCCCCCCATGGATATAACGGGGGTTCATCAGGGGTTCAGTAGCCACACATAATAGGAGCTGTGGTACACTCACCGAATGTCTCCATATAAAGCCACCAATGCATGTGGAAGACCCGGAAGAGTGTGGAGCACGCCGAGTCAGACCGGCCCCCCGGAAATGACATAGTAAAAGACCGGGATAAGCGCCGTCTGTCAAAGTGGAGCGCATAATGCGTTCCAGGCTAACACATAATGGCGGACGGCGCATGCCCAGATCAAATAAGCGCAGTAAATTAGTATGCCAGTACCAGTAAATCGAACAATGTGTGCAAGGTCAAAATGTACCCGCACACAAAGCGCATGCGCCCTGTAGCTCACACTTGAATCAACAAGTGAGTGAAATACCAAACGGAATAGCCAGCACAAATAATGGTAACCAAAAATAATAAATGAATAGAAAACGAGGACATCACCCACCAAAGTCACAAATCAGATAAGTAACCACAGCAAAAGGACAACACCAAACAAAAAGAGAACCATAACAATATTAAATCACAAAAATGTGATTAAAGATATATACTGTATAAATATACATGGCAAAACTAGAATTATGTAAAACAGGACCGGACAGGTGGCTAAATAAAACTTGCAAAGGTCAATTGTTCGTTGAGACCCAAAGGGCTCATGGATCTCAGTATATAGATCCACCTTGTTTCACGTTGTACTATTTTTTTTTGTCCCAATCGCCTAATCTCACCGAGGGGGGGATAACCTCAATAACCCTAAAAAGTAAAGAAGCAGAATCTCCTCCATGTTCATTATTAATGTATCGCGCAATAGGTGTATCCCTGCAGTGCCTGATATCACCAAGGTGTTCGCTAATGCGAACCCGAAGTTCCCGTTTGGTCTTACCCATGTAGTCCTTGGGACAGGAACACGTGCAGAGATACACAACACCTACAGTTCTGCAATTAGCAAACTGCCTCATGGAGAAGGTCCTGTTGGTAGCCGAACTTCTAAAGGTACTGGAAAACACATACATGCTTGCAAAAAGAACAATGTCCGCACCTGAATGTGCCCGTGGATCTATTATCTAGCCAAGTTCCCTGTTTTGGTAGAGTATGACCCATCCGAAGGAGATCACCTTGCCGTGGTTGATGGGCACACATGAATTGGCCAATTTATGCGCTAAGAATCTTCATTTCATCTATTACTGTAAGTTTTATGAAAAAAAAAATTTTCTCGAAACATTTTGTGAAAAAAATATTTTTGAGAAGTATAATTCATATTGAATATTTGTGTTTTCACATGGCCTAGATTCATGTACATGTGCTGCTGTTCTTTTTTTATCTATATGATGCAGTTGGTAGCTTGCACGTGTTCACATTAGGAGTGCTGGTTGTTTTCTCTCTCTCTCTCTCTCGAGGAGAAAGCGAGGCTCACAAGCAGCGAAACCCGCGTCGGGGTGCATTCTGGAGTGTCCCCGCATCAGGTGAGACATGCTTCCCCCATATCCCTATCACAGGAGTTTTTGGATTCAGCACTTTCATGGTCTGAAAGCCTATTGGCACTACTGACTACATCGAACGCTGATAACCTTCCAGTGATAGGTATCTATACACCTAACGCCATACATGAGGCAGTATATGCAGAGGGAAATTTTTCCCTTCTGGAGGAGCACATGGGGTTTAAAGCGTGCCTGCACCATATTTATATTATAACTTTGGATATATACAACTAATGGTTTATGCGGGGGATTACATTAGTCCTGGTGTCTTTTCTTGCACTCTTGTGTTGTATGCACTGTCATTACCATGTCATGTGCTTGTATCTTTTTTTAATAATGTTTTTATTGTGTGTTTTTTGCTATAAATAAAAATTTACTAATTTTATAATGAAACAAAGCTTCCTTTGGTTCTCTTGATATGATATGGCACGGTTAAGGAAGACAATATTAGTATTTTGTGACAAATGGGTGTCGCAATAATGATTCTGGAAATTGTGTTAATTATATATGGAACCATGTAGAAGATTGCAAATCGAGAGCTTACCGATGTCACATGCTGATCTATAATACGTAGGTCACATCCAGCTAATAAATATTATCCATTGCCATGAATATTTTGATCATCATAGATATGATCTATCACTTTGCACTTAAATGCGCAATTAATGTGTAGGAGGAGGTGAATGACGAAGAGCAAAATAGGTACAGCGAGTCATAGGAATCCATTAACTCGGTCTTTGTTTTGCTATATAGCATTTCTGCCTGTTAATTTCATTCTATTATATTAAGTTAAATGTCATCACTTTCTTCATGCCATAACTAAATCATTTCCTGCATTAAATGCGGCTATTATTAGATTTTCATTACTAAACCATTGTCATTTGATAAAAGATTGACCCTTTAATCTTCCAAACATTATTCTTCCCTTGAATCTCTTTGACTTTATATAAATACAATTATTGAAGTAATGTAGCTAGGTCATAGGCAATGTGTGGTTTGTTAAAATACTTATTACAGCATGAAGAGGGATATGGAAACAAATAATCATACCTCCTTGTATTAAAATGTGGTCATTTCAGAGGAGGACGGCACGGCTATAAACCGTGAGATCAGAGATGGACCCTGTATATAGACCTCTGTAATTTTCTCGGAAGTGAAAAAAACTTATTTACCTTAATCAGTGCGCTGGATCATCTCCCATCAGTTTTTGGTTAGTGGGGTCCATTTTTAACATCAGAAATTTTCTCCTAAAAAAAAAAGTTGCAAAGCGCCTCCTACTCATTGCAATCTTAAGATCAGCTTAGTTTTCACTGACCCATATTGTATATGTGATTTTCATTTGTGAATTGCATCAAAAAGGAAATGTATTGTGTTTTTTTGCCGAATATTTGTATGAAGTGTGAACAGCCCCGAAAACTCCAAACGCATACGATAAAAATGGATGTCTGGATTAGACTATTATTTGGGCTCGATGTTTAGGTGGAGGTCTAAAAAGATACTAAATAAAGTTGATTTTTTTGTTTGTTTGTTTTAGTTCTTTCTTCATTCCCGTTTTTCACTCACTGGAAAAATTTTGATTCCTTTGCTCTTGTGCATCCTGCTTAATAGTCCACTTCAAGGGGTCAGCGCGCTACGATATCAACAGGTCGTTCTCATAGCGTTGGACTGCAAAAGGAATCTCCAGGGCTTCGAACCATTAACAAGATTACTCCTGCTTTTTTGCAGTGATACATTCAAATCCCCTTGTGATTTCATGCTCTGCTATATCCGCTAATGGTATTACATGTGTACACACCAAATAGTGTAAAACTAACCCCACTCTGCACAATGGTGTTAAAAGCATAGGATCGGTTATGTCTGTGCAACTGATGCCAGCAATACTTAGCAGCCTATGACAACATATCAGCACCTTATCCAATCAGCACTTGGCGGTAGTTGTCTTTGATGATCTTTCAAGAAAAGGAAAAAAATTGCTTTTTTTTAGCTGTTTTTTTTTGTCTTGTCTTTTTTTTTAAAAACTGTTCAATTTAGTGTGCAATTAAAAAATATACATAATATTTGTTGAATATTAATTCAGATGCAAAGATGATTTTTTTTTTGTTCTTTTGCTTCTGTGTTTGAGTAAAATGTTGCACTAACCATTCCACCTTCCCCAGGTCCCCCAAACCACCGCTATGTATTTATTGATTCGTTAATACCCTTTTTAACCAGTCCCTTTTCGTGGGTTACTGATTTCAGCATATGGCTAAAATTAATTATGTAACTGCAGAATTATGGAATGCTAATTAGTGAATGACTCGTTGTGGGGAGCATTGTGTTCCCCAGAATAACAGTCCCATTAATTGTTATATGTAGAGAAATGATGCAACAATGAAAAACTTTGCATTTATTAATAAACTTAATCAGATCTTAACTGTACCACTGTGAGAGAACAGTAGACTTACGTGTTGCGGCGTAAGTGCCTCGGCTTCATCAGTGCACTGCACGTATCCAAGGAGGTAGTGGTGACACAGACCTAAGCCTGCCGTTACCGCCAGCTCTGTACTTCTCCTGGCTGGCCATGTCCTACACCATTGCTACCTTCATGGTGCATTCTCCTTGCCACTTCCTTTCTATGTGTTTTGGGCCATGTTGGAATTGAGTTTTCCTGGCACAGACTTGAATTTTCTATTTCCACCCACATAAAATGTCTCAAATATTTTATTAATTACTCGTATAAACTACCATATACACAATATTATTAACCCTGTCATGGTTCCCAATGGCAAGGGAACGTAAAAAACACATAAGTAACGAACGAGCTCTCGGGTGATGGAAACTCGAGTTGACCGTGAGCTAAATCTACCACACAACTAACAGTAGCCAGGGAGCATACCTACGGCTTCCTATATGCCACGCGCCAGCCGGAGGACTAACTACGCCTGGAAGAGGAAGAAACAGACCTGGCTTACCTCTAGGGAAATACCCCAAAAGATGATAGCAGCCCCCCACATGTAATAACGGTGAATTAAGAGGAAAAGACATACACAGTATGAAAGTAGATTTAGCAAAGAGAGGTCCACTTACTAGATAGCAGAAGGATACAAAAGAGGACTTCACGGTCAACTGAAAACCCTTTCAAAAACCATCCTGAAATTACTTTAAGACTCCTGTGTCAACTCATGACACAGGAGTGGCAATTTCAGCCCGCAAGAGCTTCCAGCTACAGAGAATTACAAAAACTGCAAACTGGACAAAAGGTACAAAACAAAAGGACAAAGTCCACTTAGCTGATCAGCAGACTAGTAGCAGGAACATGCAACCGAAGGCTCTGGTTACAATGATGACCGGCAAGGAAATGACTGGAGAGCAAGGCTAAATAGGAAACTCCCAAACACTGATGGAAGCAGGTGAACAGAAGAAGCAAACAAGTCACCAGTACCACCAGCAACCACCAGGGGAGCCCAA
Organism: Ranitomeya variabilis; assembly: GCF_051348905.1. Classification (NCBI taxonomy): domain Eukaryota; kingdom Metazoa; phylum Chordata; class Amphibia; order Anura; family Dendrobatidae; genus Ranitomeya; species Ranitomeya variabilis. The sequence goes on from NC_135233.1 coordinate 466,235,992, forward strand.
AAAGCGGATACACAACAGTACCCTCCCCTTAAGGAGGGGGCACCGAACCCTCACAAGAACCGCCAGGGCGATCTGGATGAGCCCTATGAAAGGCACGAACCAAATCCGAGGCATGAACATCAGAGGCAGTTACCCAAGAATTATCTTCCTGACCATAGCCTTTCCATTTAACCAGATATTGAAGTCTCCGTCTGGAAATACGGGAGTCCAAGATCTTCTCCACGACGTACTCCAATTCACCCTCCACCAGCACAGGAGCAGGAGGTTCAGTAGAAGGAACCACCGGTACCTCATATCTCCGCAACAACGACCGATGGAACACATTATGGATAGCGAAAGATGCCGGGAGGTCCAAACGAAAGGAAACAGGGTTAAGAATCTCCAAAATCCTATAAGGACCGATGAACCGAGGCTTAAATTTGGGAGAAGAAACCCTCATAGGGACAAAACGGGAAGACAACCACACCAAGTCCCCAACGCGAAGGTGGGGACCAACACGACGACGACGGTTAGCAAACTGCTGAGTCCTCTCCTGGGACAATTCCAAATTATCCACCACTTGTCCCCAAATCCGATGCAACCGATCCACCACCGCATCCACTCCAGGACAATCCGAAGATTCAACCTGACCAGATGAAAAACGCGGATGAAACCCTGAATTGCAAAAGAAAGGAGAAACCAAAGTGGCAGAACTAGCCCGATTATTAAGAGCAAACTCCGCCAATGGCAGAAAGGCAACCCAATCATCCTGATCCGCAGACACAAAACACCTCAAATAAGTCTCCAAAGTTTGATTAGTTCGCTCCGTCTGGCCATTGGTCTGAGGATGGAATGCAGACGAAAAGGACAATTCAATGCCCAACCTGGCACAGACTGCCCGCCAAAATCTAGACACGAACTGGGTACCCCTGTCAGAAACGATGTTTTCCGGAATACCATGCAAGCGAACCACATTTTGAAAAAACAGAGGGACCAACTCAGATGAGGAAGGCAACTTAGGCAATGGCACCAAATGAACCATTTTAGAAAAACGGTCACACACCACCCAGATGACAGACATCTTCTGAGAAACAGGGAGATCCGAGATAAAGTCCATAGAGATGTGCGTCCAAGGCCTCTTCGGAATAGGCAAGGGCAACAACAACCCACTAGCCCTAGAACAACAAGGCTTGGCCCGAGCACACACATCGCAAGACTGCACAAAAACATGCACATCTCGAGACAGGGAAGGCCACCAGAAGGATCTAGCCACCAAATCTCTGGTGCCAAAAATTCCCGGATGACCTGCCAGAGTAGAAGAATGAACTTCCGAGATGACTCTAGTGGTCCACTCGTCAGGAACAAACAGTCTACCAGACGGACAACGATCAGGTCTATCCGCCTGAAATTCTTGCAAAGCACGTCGCAAATCTGGAGAGACAGCAGACAAAACCACTCCATCCTTAAGGACACCAGCAGGTTCAGAATTCCCAGGAGAGTCAGGCTCAAAACTCCTAGAAAGAGCATCTGCTTTCACATTCCTAGAACCCGGTAAGTACGAGACCACAAAATTAAACCGGGAAAAGAACAACGACCAACGTGCCTGTCTAGGATTCAGGCGCCTGGCAGACTCCAAATAAATTAAATTCTTGTGATCAGTCAAAACTACCACCTGATGTCTGGCACCCTCAAGCCAATGACGTCACTCCTCAAATGCCCACTTCATGGCCAAAAGCTCCCGATTACCAACATCATAGTTTCGCTCGGCGGCCGAAAATTTTCGCGAAAAGAACGCACAAGGTCTCATCACTGAGCAGTCGGAACTTTTCTGCGACAAAACCGCCCCCGCTCCGATCTCGGAAGCATCGACCTCAACCTGAAAGGGAAGAGAAACATCAGGCTGGCGCAACACAGGGGCAGACAAAAAGCGGCGCTTAAGCTCCCGAAAGGCCTCCACGGCAGCAGGGGACCAATTGGCAACATCAGCACCCTTTTTAGTCAAATCCGTCAGAGGTTTGGCAACGCCAGAAAAACCAGCTATAAATCGACGATAAAAATTAGCAAAGCCCAAGAATTTCTGGAGACTCTTCAGAGAAGTAGGCTGCGTCCAGTCGTAAATAGCCCGAACCTTGACAGGGTCCATCTCAATAGAAGAAGGGGAAAAAATATACCCCAAAAATGAAATTTTTTGAACCCCAAAAACACACTTTGAACCCTTTACACACAAAGAATTCTCCCGCAAAACCTGAAAAACCCTCCTGACCTGCTGAACATGAGACTCCCAGTCATCAGAAAAAATCAAAATATCATCCAAGTACACAATCATAAATTTATCCAAATATTCCCGGAAAATATCATGCATTAAGGACTGAAAGACAGAAGGTGCATTAGAAAGGCCGAAAGGCATTACCAAATACTCAAAATGGCCCTCAGGCGTATTAAATGCGGTCTTCCACTCATCCCCCTGCTTAATTCGCACCAAATTATACGCCCCACGAAGATCAATCTTAGAGAACCACTTAGCCCCCCTTATGCGAGCAAACAAATCAGTCAGCAAAGGCAACGGATACTGATATTTGACTGTAATTTTATTCAGGAGACGATAATCAATACAAGGCCTCAGAGAGCCATCCTTTTTAGAGACAAAGAAAAAACCGGTTCCTAAAGGTGATGAAGAAGGACGAATATGTCCCTTTTCCAGGGACTCCTTAATATACTCGCGCATAGCAGCATGTTCAGGTACAGATAGGTTAAACAAACGACCCTTTGGAAATTTACTGCCAGGAATCAGATCTATGGCGCAATCACAATCCCTGTGAGGAGGGAGTGAACCAATCTTAGGCTCTTCAAAAATATCACGATAATCAGACAAAAATGCCGGAATCTCAGATGGAATAGATGACGAAATGGACACCATAGGAGTGTCCCCATGAGCCCCCCGACATCCCCAGCTTAACACAGACATAGCCTTCCAGTCAAGGACTGGGTTATGAGACTGTAACCATGGTAATCCAAGCACCAAAACATCATGTAAATTGTACAACACAAGGAAGCGAATCACCTCCTGATGGTCTGGAGTCATACGCATAGTCACTTGCGTCCAGAACTGTGGTTTATTACAAGCCAAAGGTGTAGAATCAATACCCTTCAGAGGTATAGGGACTTCCAGAGGCTCTAAATCAAACCCACAGCGCCTGGCAAAGGACCAGTCCATAAGACTCAGAGCGGCGCCCGAGTCCACATAGGCATCCACGGTAATAACTGATAATGAACAAATCAAGGTTACAGACAAAATAAATTTGGACTGTAAAGTGCCAATTGAAATGGACTTGTCAACCTTCCTAGTACACTTAGAGCATGCCGATATAACATGAGCAGAATCACCACAATAGAAGCATAACCCATATTTACGCCTATAATTCTGCCGCTCGCTTCTGGACATAACTCTGTCACATTGCATTTTCTCTGGCGTCTCTTCAGAAGATACCGCCAAATGGTGCACGGGTTTGCGCTCCCGCAAACGCCGATCAATCTGAATTGCCATTGTCATGGACTCATTCAGACCTGTAGGCGCAGGGAACCCGACCATAACATCTTTAACGGCATCAGAAAGGCCCTCTCTGAAATTTGCCGCTAAGGCGCACTCATTCCACTGAGTAAGCACAGACCACCTACGAAATTTTTGGCAGTATATCTCCGCTTCATCTTGCCCTTGAGATAGGGCTATCAAAGCTTTTTCAGCTTGAATCTCCAAATTAGGTTCCTCATAAAGCAACCCTAAAGCCAGGAAAAACGCATCCACATTGAGCAACGCAGGATCCCCTGGTGCCAATGAAAATGCCCAATTTTGAGGGTCACCTCGCAGCAAAGAGATTACAATCTTAACCTGCTGGACAGGATCTCCTGAGGAGTGAGGTCTGAGAGAAAGGAATAATTTACAATTATATTTGAAATTCAAAAACCGAGATCTATCTCCGGAAAACACCTCTGGTGTAGGGATTTTAGGTTCAGAAATAGGAGCATGTATAACAAAATCTTGTAAATTTTGAACCTTCGTAGCAAGATTATTTAAACCTGCAGCCAAACTCTGGACATCCATGTTAAACAGCTAAGGTCAGAGCCATTCAAGGGTTAAGAGGAGGTAAGAAGCAGCTAGACAGCAATTAAGGGCTAGGCAGCAAAACTCTGAGGGAAAGAAAAAAAAAAATATCCCTAAACACTTCTTTTTCTCCTGCTTCAGCCCAAACAATTAACACTTTGTTGGCCGGTCATACTGTCATGGTTCCCAATGGCAAGGGAACGTAAAAAACACATAAGTAACGAACGAGCTCTCGGGTGATGGAAACTCGAGTTGACCGTGAGCTAAATCTACCACACGCTTCCTATATGCCACGCGCCAGCCGGAGGACTAACTACGCCTGGAAGAGGAAGAAACAGACCTGGCTTACCTCTAGGGAAATACCCCAAAAGATGATAGCAGCCCCCCACATGTAATAACGGTGAATTAAGAGGAAAAGACATACACAGTATGAAAGTAGATTTAGCAAAGAGAGGTCCACTTACTAGATAGCAGAAGGATACAAAAGAGGACTTCACGGTCAACTGAAAACCCTTTCAAAAACCATCCTGAAATTACTTTAAGACTCCTGTGTCAACTCATGACACAGGAGTGGCAATTTCAGCCCGCAAGAGCTTCCAGCTACAGAGAATTACAAAAACTGCAAACTGGACAAAAGGTACAAAACAAAAGGACAAAGTCCACTTAGCTGATCAGCAGACTAGTAGCAGGAACATGCAACCGAAGGCTCTGGTTACAATGATGACCGGCAAGGAAATGACTGGAGAGCAAGGCTAAATAGGAAACTCCCAAACACTGATGGAAGCAGGTGAACAGAAGAAGCAAAGTGCAAACAAGTCACCAGTACCACCAGCAACCACCAGGGGAGCCCAAAAAGCGGATACACAACATAACCCCTTCCCGACCTTTGACGCATACGCTGTGTCATGAAAGTCGGTGCCAATCCGACCTGTGACGCACCGTATGCGTCATGGAGGGATCGCGTCCCTGCAGATCGGGTGAAAGGGTTAACTCCAATTTCACCCGATCTGCAGGGACAGGGGGAGTTGTACTTTAGCCCAGGTGGGGTGGCTTTGCCCCCACGTGGCTACGATCGCTCTGATTGGCTGTTAAAAGTGCAATCAGAGCAATTTGCAATATTTCACCTATGAAAATGGTGAAATATTGCAATCCAGCCATGGCCAATGCTGCAATATCATCGGCCATGGCTGGAAATCCTGATCTGCCCCTCCCACTGCCACCGATCTGCTCCCCGGTCCTCCGTTCAGTCCGGTACTTTCCTGCGTCCGCCTGTCCGCTCCCCCGTCCTAGTGTCCGCTCCCCCCTGTGCTCCGATCCACCCCCCTGTGCTTCGATTCACCCCCCCCCCACCCCTTCATACTTACCGATCCCCCCGGAGTCGGTCCGTCTTCTCCCTGGGCACCGCCATCTTCCAAAATGGCGGGCGCATGCGCAGTGCGCCCGCCGAATCTGCCGGCCGGCAGATTCGTTCAATGTACATTTTGATCACTGTGATATAACCCATCACAGTGATCAAAATAAAAAAAATAGTAAATGAACCCCCCCCCCCTTTATCACCCCCATAGGTAAGGACAATAATAAAATAAAGAAAATATTTTTATTTTTTTTTCCACTAGGGTTAGGGGTAGGGTTAGGGGTAGACTTAGGGGTAGACTTAGGGGTAGACTTAGGGGTAGGGGTAGGGTTAGGGGTAGGGTTAGGGCTAGGGTAAGGCTATGTGCTCACGTATTCTGGTACTCTGCGGATTTTTCCGCAGCGGATTTGATAAATCCGCAGTGCAAAACCGCTGCGGATTTACCGCGGATTTACCACGGTTTTTCTGCGGTTTTTCTGCAGATTTCACTGCGGTTTTACAACTGCGTTTTCTATTGGAACAGTTGTAAAACCGCTGCGGAATCTGCAGAAAGAAGTGACATGCTGCAGAATGTAAACCGCTGCGTTTCCACGCAGTTTTTTCCGCAGCATGTGCACAGCGTTTTTTGTTTCCCATAGCTTTACATTCAGCTGTAAACTCATGGGAAACTGCTGCGGACCCGCAGCTGCGGAAACGCTGCTGCGGATCCGCAGCGTTTTCCGCAGCGTTTTCCGCAGCGTGTGCACATACCCTTAGAATTAGGCTATGTGCACATGGTGCGGATTTGGCTGCGGATCCGCAGCGGATTGGCCACTGCAGATTCGTAGCAGTGTTCCATCAGGTTTACAGTACCATGTAAACCTATGGAAAACCAAATCCGCTGTGCCCATGGTGTGGAAAATACCACGCAGAAATGCTGCGTTGTATTTTCCGCAGCATGTCAATTCTTTGTGTGGATTCCGCAGTGTTTTACACCTGTTCCTCAATAGCAATCCGCAGGTGTAATCCGCACAAAAAACACTGGAAATCTGCGGTAAATCTGCATGTAAAACGCAGTGCCTTTTACCTGCGGATTTTTCAAAAATAGTGCGAAAAAAATCTCACACGAATCCGCAACGTGGGCACATAGCCTTAGGGTTAGGGTTGGAATTAGAGTTAGGGTTGGAATTAGGGCCGGGGTTGGAAATAGGGTTAAGATTAGGCTTGTGGTTAGGGTTATGGTTAGGGTTGGGGGTGTGTTGGGGTTAGGGTTGTGGTTAGGGTTAGGATTAGCGTTAGGGTTGGGATTAGGGTTAGGGGTGTGTTGGGGTTAGGGTTGGGGTTAGGGGTGTGTTGGGGTTAGGGTTGTGATTAGGGTTATGGCTAGAGTTGGCCTTAGGGTTAGGGGTGTGTTGGGGTTAGAATTGAGGGGTTTCCACTGTTTAGGCACATCAGGGGTCTCCAAACGCAACATGGCGCCACCATTGATTCCTGCCAATCTTGCGTTCAAAAAGTCAAATGGTGCTCCCTCCCTTCCGGGCCCTGACGTGCGCCCAAACAGTGGTTTACCCCCACATATGGGGTACCAGCATACTCAGGACAAACTGGGCAACAACTATTGGGGTCCAATTTCTCCTGTTACCCTTGTGAAAATAAAAAATTGCGGGCTAAAAAATCATTTTTGAGGAAAGAAAAATGATTTTTTATTTTCACAGCTCTGCGTTGTAAACTTCTGTGAAGCACTTGGGGGTTCAAAGTGCTCACCACATATCTAGATAAGTTCCATGGGGGGGTCTAGTTTCCAAAATGGGGTCACTTGTGGGGGGTTTCTACTGTTTAGGCACATCAGGGGCTCTGCAAACGTAACATGATGCCCGCAGGCCATTCCATCAAAGTCTGCATTCCAAAGCGTCACTACTTCCCTTCCGAGCCCCGGCATGTGCCCAAACAGTGGTTTTCCCCCACATATGGGGTATCAGCGTACTCAGGAGAAACAGCACAACAACTTTTGGGGTCCAATTTCTCCTGTTACCCTTGGGAAAATAAAAAATTGTGGGCTAAAAATCATTTTTGAGAAAAGAAAAATAATTTTTTATTTTCATGGCTCTGCGTTATAAACTTCTGCGAAGCACTTGGGGGTTCAAAGTGCTCACCACATATCTAGATAAGTTCCTTGGGGGGTCTAGTTTCCAAAATGGGGTCACTTGTGGGGGGTTTCTACTGTTTAGGCACATCAGGGGCTCTGCAAACGTAACATGATGCCCGCAGGCCATTCCATCAAAGTCTGCAATACAAAGCGTCACTACTTCCCTTCCGAGCCCCGGCATGTTCCCAAACAGTGGTTTTCCCCCACATATGGGGTATTAGCGTACTCAGGAGAAACTGGACAACAACTTTTAGGGTCAAATTTCTCCTGTTACGCTTGGGAAAATAAAAAATTGAGGGCTAAAAAATCATTTTTGAGAAAAGAAAAATTGTTTTTTATTTTCATGGCTCTGCGTTATAAATTTCTGTGAAGCACTTGGGGGTTCAAAGTGCTCACCACACGTCTAGATTAGTTCCTTGGGAGGTCTAGTTTCCAAAATGGGGTCACTTGTCGGGGAGCTCCAATGTTTAGGCACACAGGGGCTCTCCAAACGCGACATGGTGTCCGCTAATGATTGGAGCTAATTTTCCATTCAAAAAGCCAAATGGCGTGCCTTCCCTTCCGAGCCCTGCCGTGCGCCCAAACAGTGGTTTACCCCCACATATGGGGTATCATCGTACTCAGGACAAACTGGACAACAACATTTGGGGTCCAATTTCTCCTGTTACCCTTGGGAAAATAAAAAATTCCGGGCTAAAAATCATTTTTGAGGAAAGAAAAATTATTTTTTATTTTCACGGCTCTGCGGTATAAACTTCGGTAAAGCACCTGGGGGTTTAAAGTGCTCACTATGCATCTAGATAAGTTCCTTGGGGGGTCTAGTTTCTAAAATGGGGTCACTTGTAGGGGAGCTCCAATATTTAGGCACACAGGGGCTCTCCAAACGCGACATGGTATCCGCTAATGATTGGAGCTAATTTTCCATTCAAAAAGTCAAATGGCGCGCCTTCCCTTCCGAGCCTTGCCGTGCACCCATACAATGGTTTACCCCCACATATGAGGTATCGGCGTACTCAGGAGAAATTGCCCAACAAATTTTAGGATCCATTTTCTCCTGTTGCCTATGTGAAAATGAAAAAATTGAGGCTAAAAAAAATTTTGTGTGAAAAAAAAGTACTGTTTCATTTTTATGGATCAATTTGTGAAGCACCTGAGGGTTTAAAGTGCTCACTATGCTTCTAGATAAGTTCCTTGGGGGGTCTAGTTTCCAAAATGGGCTCACTTGTGGGGGAGCTCCAATGTTTAGGCACACAGGGGCTTTCCAAACGTGACATGGTGTCCGCTAACGATGGAGATAATTTTTCATTCAAAAATTCAAATGGCGCTCCTTCCCTTCCGAGCCTTACCATGTGCCCAAACAGTGGTTTACCCCCACATGTGAGGTATAGGTGTACTCAGGAGAAATTGCCCAACAAATTTTAGGATCCATTTTATCCTGTTGCCCATGTGAAAATGAAAAAATTGAGGCTAAAATAATTTTTTTGTGAAAAAAAAGTACTTTTTCATTTTTACAGATCAATTTGTAAAGCACCTGGGGGTTTAAAGTGCTCACTATGCCTCTAGATAAGTTCCTTGTGGGGTCTAGTTTCCAAAATGGGGTCACTTGTGGGGGAGCTCCAATGTTTAGGCACACGGGGGCTCTCCAAACGCAACATGGTGTCCGCTAAAGATTGGAGCCAATTTTTCCTTCAAAAAGTCAAATGGCGCTCCTTCCCTTCCGAGCCCTGCCGTGAGCCCAAACAGTGGTTTACCCCCACATATGAGGTATCAGCGTACTCAGGACAAATTGGACAACAACCTTCGTGGTCCAGTTTCTCCTTTTACCCTTGGGAAAATAAAAAAAATTGTTTCTAAAAGATCATTTTTGTGACTAAAAATTTAAATGTTCATTTTTTCCTTCCATGTTGCTTCTGCTGCTGTGAAGCACCTGAAGGGTTAATAAACTTCTTGAATGTGGTTTTGAGCACCTTGAGGGGTGCAGTTTTTAGAATGGTGTCACTGTTGGGTATTTTCAGCCATATAGAACCCTCAAACTGACTTCAAATGTGAGGTGGTCCCTAAAAAAATGGTTTTGTAAATTTTGTTGTAAAAATGAGAAATCACTGGTCAAATTTTAACCCTTATAACTTCCTAGCAAAAAAAAAATTTGTTTCCAAAATTGTGCTGATGTAAAGTAGACATGTGGGAAATGTTATTTATTAACTATTTTGTGTCACATAACTCTCTGGTTTAACAGAATAAAAATTCAAAATGTGAAAATTGCAAAATTTTCAAAGTTTTCGCCAAATTTCCGTTTTTTTCACAAATAAACTCAGAAATTATCGACCTAAATTTACCACTACCATGAAGCCCAATATGTCACGAAAAAACAGTCTCAGAACCGCTAGGATCCGTTGAAGCGTTCCTGAGTTATTACCTCATAAAGGGACACTGGTCAGAATTGCAAAAAACGGCCAGGTCATTAAGGTCAAAATAGGCTGGGTCATGAAGGGGTTAAAAAAGTTTTTTTTATGGACAAAAATTATCACAGTGAAAGACACAAACAGAAAAGATCCGACACTATTACATATGTATGAGCACCGGGAGTTCAGAGACCGTAGAAATCCCCATAATGCAATAATAGTATATAGATGTATTAATATTGCAGCACTGTCACAGTACTAGAAAGTTGACATAACAATGTGGGTGTAACTAGGGTAGGTTGAGACTTATTGCCATCATAGCTGTAACCCCATAAACACACAAAACATGAACAGTTCAAATCTAGTACATAGAAAAAAGTCTCACCCAAATAGGTCCTTATAAATGGTCAGACAACGCAACCCCAACGCGCGTTTCGCGTGGGCTTCCTCAAGGGGCTTTCCATGGCCAAGTGCGATCGGATTTAACCCCTTTCTGACCTCAGACGGGATAGTACATCCGAGGTCAGAACCCCGCTTTGATGCAGGGCTTCGGCGGTGAGCCCGCATCAAAGCCGGGACATGTCAGCTGTTTTGAACAGCTGACATGTGCCCGCAATAGCGGCGGGTGAAATCGCGATTCACCCGCCGCTATTAACTAGTTAAATGCCGCTGTCAAGCGCAGACAGCGGCATTTAACTGGCGCTTCCGGCCGGGTGGACGGAAATGAGCGCATCGCCGACCCCCGTCACATGATCGGGGGTCAGCGATGCTTCTGCAGTGTAACCATAGAGGTCCTTGAGACCTCTATGGTTACTGATCCCCGGTAGCTATGAGCGCCACCCTGTGGTCGGCGCTCACAGCACACTTGCATTTCTGCTGCATAGCGATCTGATGATCGCTGCTATGTAGCAGAGCCGATCAAGTTGTGCCAGCTTCTAACCTCCCATGGAGGCTATTGAAGCATGGCAAAAGTAAAAAAAAAAAAAAGTAAAAAAAATGTGAAAAAAATATAAAATATATAAAAGTTTAACCCCTTCACCCCCGGAGCTTTTTCCATTTTTTCGTTTTCGTTTTTCGCTCCCCTCCTTCCCAGAGCCATAACTTTTTTATTTTTCCGTCAATATGGCCATGTGAGGGCTTATTTTTTGCAGAACGAGATGTACTTTTGAATGACACCATTGGTTTTACCATGCCGTGTAACGGAAAACGGGAAAAAAATTCCAAGTGTGATGAAATTGCAAAAAAAGTGCAATCTCACACTTGTTTTTTGTTTGGCTTTTTTGCTAGGTTCACTGAATGCTAAAACTGACCTGCCATTATGATTCTCCAGGTCATTTCGAGTTCATAGACACCTAACATGTCTAGGTTATTTTTTATCTAAGTGGTGAAAAAAATTTCCAAAATTTGCTATAAAAAAAAAAAAAAAAAAAAAAAATTGCGCGATTTTCCGATACCCGTAGCGTCTCCAATGTTCGTGATCTGGGGTCAGGTGAGAGCTTATTTTTTGCGTGCCAAGCTGGCATTTTTAATGATACCATTTTGGTGTAGATACGTTCTTTTGATCGCCCATTATTGCATTTTAATGCAATGTCGCGACGACCAAAAAAACGTAATTTTGGCGTTTTGATTTTTTTTCTCGCTACGCCATTTAGCGGTCAGGTTAATCCTTTGTTTTTATTGATAGATCGGGCGATTCTGAAAGCGGCGATACCAAATATGTGTATGTTTGATTTTTTTTTAATTGTTTTATTTTGATTGGGGCGAAAGGGGGGTGATTTGAACTTTTATATATATATTTTTTTTTTTTATATTTTTAAACACTTTTTTAAAAAAATGTTGGCATGCTTCAATAGCCTCCATAGGAGGCTAGAAGCATGCACAACTTGATCGGCTCTGCTACATAGAGGTGAAGTACAGATCACCTCTACAGTATGTAGCAGAAATCCAGGTGTACTTTGAGCGCCGACCACAGGGTGGCGCTCAAAGCAATCGGCCATCAACAACCATAGAGGTCTCAAGGAGACCTCTGGTTGTTATGGCAATGCACCGCTGACCCCCGATCATGTGACGGGGGTCAGCGGTGCGAGCACCTCCGGCCGCGCGGCCGGGAGCGCTAGCTAAGTGCTTGACGGCGGCATTTAACTAGTTAATGGGCGTGGGCGGATCGCGATTCCGCTCGCGCTCATTGCGCGCACATGTCAGCTGTACAAAACAGCTGACATGTCGCGGCTTTGAGGTGGGTTCACCGCCGGAGCCCACCTCAAAGCAGGGGATCTGCCAGCTGACGTACTATTCCGTCAGCTGGCAGAAAGGGGTTAAATCACCCCCCTTTCACCCCATTCAAAATAAATCAATAAAAAAAAATCAAACCCACACATATTTGGTATCGCCGCGTTCAGAATCGCCCGATCTATCAATAAAAAAAAGGATTAACCTGATCGCTAAACGGCGTAGCGAGAAAAAAATTCGAAACCCCAGAATTACGTTTTTTTGGTCGCCGCGACATTGCATTAAAATGCAATAACAGGCGATCAAAAGAACGTATCTGCACCAAAATGGCATAATTAAAAACGCCAGCTCGGCATGCAAAAAATAAGCCCTCACCTGACCCCAGATCATGAAAAATGGAGACGCTACGGGTATCGAAATATGGCGCAATTGTTTTTTTTTATTTTTTTTTTAAGCAAAGTTTGGAATTTTTTTTCACCACTTAGATAAAAAATAACCTAGACATGTTAGGTGTCTATGAACTCGTAATGACCTGGAGAATCATAATGGCAGGTCAGTTTTAGCATTTAGTGAACCCAGCAAAAAAGCCAAGCAAAAAACAAGTGTGGGATTGCACTTTTTTTGCAATTTCACTGCACTTGGAATTTTTTTCCAGATTTCTAGTACACGACATGGTAAAACCAATGATGTCGTTCAAAAGTACAACTCGTCCCGCAAAAAATAAGCCCTCACATGGCCATATTAGCGGAAAAATAAAAAAGTTATGGCTCTGGGAAGGAGGGGAGCGAAAAACGAACACGGAAAAATGGAAAATCCCAAGGTCATTAAGGGGTTAAGGATGCAAATTGTGCATGCTACAATTTTTTTACTCGGCTTGGACCGAGCGAAAAATCTTACATGTGCACAGCCCCATAGAATAACATTGGTCCGAGTGCGATCCCTTGTTTTGTCGGATCGCACTCAGACGGAAAATGTGGTCGTCTGTATGAGCACTGTTCAACTATAAGTTCACACAGACCATCTGATGGAAACAGATCGATCATTCTCCCCATACAGCATCATGATATTGGCAGTGATATTCTGCTGATAACATTTATGCCACCATAAACGATCCTATTGAAGATTTTTTTTTATACAGTTCATTATTGTAACACTTTCTTTAGCTTTTACACATAGTAAAAAAAAAAAGCCTACAAAGAAATAACGAAAAAGGTTATTTCACACTCCTGTAGTCTAGTGAGAACCGCATAAAGAACTACTACTACTAAGCAAGACCTAAAATATTGAGCTAAAACTAAAGTGGGCCCCGTGGTATCATTGATGCAATGAAAACATGACTTTATTAGCTACGAACTTTAAAATAAATTTTTATACGAGTCCACATTGCAGTTTAATGTGTATCCTTAGTCGGAAAAATATATGTAATATAAAATATTTATTTCCTCGTGGACATCAGATGGTAGTACGGTAATTAGAGGACCCGTTAGGCGGAAAACCCTGGTAAACCTGGGATGAATTTAGCATTCATTTTAGATCTATGGCTGTTACTGCTTTGATAGGATGATAACTGCATGATCATTATCATCGTGATCTTTTATCCAAAGGTAACGAACTAGAGAACTGCCAATTACAACTAGGCATAGCTGGGAATTTACTGGGGACGTTCGCCATGTACGGGGCAGGGGAATGGACTTCATTGAATCTGTGTTCTGTTCACAGTACACGTTTGTAATGCAGTTCAGGTTCATATCTTTATTTTTCTCTATTAACCAATTGTGCAGAAATGTTATCTTTGCATATTTCTTGCACAATAGAAACATTTATGTACTTACAATTCGCACTGTTCATAGCAAAAGCTACTCAGTCACCTGAAAGCTGCAGCCAATCACAGGCTGGAGCAGTCCGGACCGGCAGCTAGTTGAATAGTGACGTCTCCACTTTCGGACCATGTGTAGACCACGGAGCAGCCTGCACTGGATCCAGGTGGGTGACCGTAAATGAGTGTACACTGTATATTGACAGAAAGGTGCTAATCAGTGGTGTGGTTGGACCAGGAGGCAAGAGACACCTAGTCCTGTAGGGATAATCTCCTGCTGATAAAACACTGATTTCATTGCAGCAACAGCACACAGCCCAGTAAGTGCCACATCACCAGAATCATCATCATGCTGCTCTCGAATTACATGGCAAATACCACTGACAGATTCACTTTAGGATGTCTGTCCTAATAGTTTTTTCTATACAGTGAAAATGTCAATGGATTGTTTATAAGTGGTGTGAACACAGCTAATTCACATGCCTTTTTTAAACATATGGATGTAATCGAGGGAACTTCTCCACTGAGGACCCCTCTTCACTATCTAGAGCAGAGCGACTGGAAACTGTGACGTTCCCTCTGGAGGACCCTGTTTGTCCGTGCGTTAGGCCGATGGCCCATTAAATTAAAAAGTGTGTCGCTTCATTTCACCTACATTGTCCCTGTAGGGGGGAAAGAGGACTTGCCAAACGCATCCCCCATCACTGAGAGATGATCAGCCTCCGTGTCAGGTGACCTGTAATACCCACATAATGTTTGTGCAGATATATAAATATTTATAACTGTATGTATTCTATTTAATTTTTCACCATAAAGTTCTCAAATACTATTAAGATGTATCTGAATTTTCTTCCAATGGAACCACATGGTGTATTTGTATGTATTTGTATAGTCTCTGTGCAGCAGATTAATATCCGGGGCAGACATGCCTTTATTGAAATCTGTGCTGCTGCATAGGAGCCCACGAGGTGAGGCGGACACTTCCACCTTCACAGCAGCATATAAAGAGGCACATTACGATGAACTATTGCCCACATACTGTTTTTGCACATGTGGGCAATAGTTCCTCTTCAGTCTCTGTCCTTCTTTAGATTATCTGCAAAGGTCAGCACAGTGGCTCAGTGGTTAGCACTGTACGGTGGCTCAGTAGTTAGCACTGTTACTTTGCAGCGCTGGGGTCCTGAGTTCAAATCCCGCCAAGGACAAAATCTGCAAGGAGTTTGTATGTTCTCCCCGTGTTTGCGTGGGTTTCCTCCGGGTTCTCTGGTTTCCTTCCACACTCCAAAAACATACTGATAGGGAATGTAGATTGTGAGCCCCGATGGGGTCAGTGATGGTGTCTTTAAAGTATTGCGGAAATAATGGAGCTATATAAGTGAGTAAAATACATAAATGAGCATGAGACATGTTATGCTCACGTGTCATTTTCTAATACCCTGATATCTCTGTGACAACGTTTAGTGATTTAATCTTAAAGGGAATCTGTCACCCCATTTTTGGCCTATAAGCTGCGGCCACCGCTATTAGGAGCATTCTGTAATGCTGTAGATAAGCCCCTGATGTAACCTGAAAGATAAGAAAAACAAGTTAGATTATACTTACCCAGGGGTAGTCCCGGTGCGGTCCGGTCCAATGGGCGTAGCAGGTCCGGGTCCAGCACTTCCCATCTTCATGCGATGATGTCCTCTTCCTTGCTTCCTGATGCTCAGAGTCCCGGCGCCTGCGCACTGCAGTACTTTACGCTGCCCTCAAGAGGGCAGATAAAGTACGCCTGTGCAGGAGCTGCATCAGGAAGCAAGGAAGAGGACATCATCGCATGAAGATGGGAGGCGCCGGACCTGGACCTGTGACGCCCATCAGACTGGACCGCACCGGGACCACCCCTGGGTAAGTATAATCTAACTTGTTTTTCTTATCTTTCAGGTTACATTGGGGGGCTTATGCACAGCATTCCAGAATGCTTTAGATAAGCCCCTGATGGCGGTGGCTTCCGCTTATAGGCCAAAAATGGGGTGACAGATTCCCTTTAAAACTCCTTTCACACTTTTGTATTATGCACTGTGTCTTGCATCAGTATCTGTAACGAGGCATTCACACATTCATGTGTCACGGTCCCAGTGCAGACCGTGATTCCCAGACCAAACACAGCTCTCACGACCCAATATTAACAGCCTCATTGGCATTTAGGAAGCTATCAAGTTCGGGTCAGGAGACCCTTGGCTGGTCCGTGTACTACATGGATGTGTGAATGCATTGTTATACTGTATTCACATTGAATTTAAGGGGTTGTCCACTGCAAGGACAACCCCTTCTCATTCCCCATGTTTGGCCTCGATAAACTAAAAGCACTTATACTCGCCTCCTGTGCTGGTTCCATTCCAGTGGCACTCGCGTTCCCAGGGCTCACTTGAGGTTGTTATGACACATGAGCCCTGCTCCTAATCTCAGCTGGTGTCACTGTCTCCTTTTTCGGACAAATACGTAATCAAGTGGAAGTGGGAGCTGTGGCTGGGTGCTCGATTTTCTTTGAATATTAGTATGTCCAAGACAGCCTCACGTGAGCCATAGACACCGTTGGAACTGTGCCGGTACGGGAGATGAGTATAAGTGTTTTTATCAGGGCCAAACATGGGGAATTGTTACATGTATGGCCGCCCGGTCCCTCGCTACTCACCCCGTCCGTCCTGCATCCCGGCGTTAAACTGGGCAGGGGCTGCGCCGTGTCTCTCCGATGCTTCCTGTCTTGCGGTCGGCTGTGGGATGTTGCTGCTCGCGCATGCTCTCTGGACGGCTTAGGGCACGGCTGCACACATCGCCAGCATTTTATTGAGCTGCGGTGTCCTGACCCGGAAGCACCGCCTGGCCAATGGTGGTATTGTACCTGGTATATCAGACTGCTTCCTCTTTGAGGAGGCGCCTGATTATTGCTTTTAGTTCTTTGTTAGTAACTCAGGCTCCCAGTGTGCGTTCCTGTGCGTTTGCCCACTCCCTGTTTTACTCTGCTTTGCCCTTGTTCTCCCTACAGAGCCCCTCTCCGCCTAAAGTTCCTGGTGGTCTTCAAATCCTGCTCCATCTCGTCTTTTCTCTGGTCCCCGGATCCAGTCCCTCCTCTTCTGCTCCTCGTCAACAGCTTTAGGAATTCCTTCTGCCCCCAGTCTGGACCCCTTGTTCTTCTGCTCTCTTAGCCTCCTCTACGACCAACGTGATGTTTTCCTTTCGGTCTCTTGTTCCCCACGAGCTGCCCTTTCGGTACCGGCTGTTGTGGTATTTGAGTCCCCTGGGCATGCCCATAACGGTCCCTGTATAGGGGTTGGTCTCACTTGACATGACATTTATTGTCAAACTACTGTGTTTTCTCTTTTTAAATCATAATGGCAACCCAAAACATTCAAATGACCCTAATCAAAAGTCCACATACCCCATTTCTTAACACCGTGTATTGCCCCCTCTAACATCAATGCCAGCTTGAAGTATTTTGTGGTAGTTGAGGAAAAGGTTCTTTATTTTCTCAGATGGTAAATCTGCCCACTCTTCTTGGCAAAAAACCTCCAGTTCCTGTAAATTCCAGGGCTGTCTAGCATGAACTGCGCTCTTGAGATCTCCACAGAGTGGCTCAATGATATTGACGTCTGGAGACCGAGATGACCACTGCAGAACCTTCACTTTGTTCTGCTGTAGCCAATGACAGGTCGACTTGGCCTTGTGTTTTGGATCATTGTCATGTTGGAACATCCAAGTACATCCCATGCGCAGCTTGGGCTGATGATTGAAAATTTGCCTCATTATTTGCTGATAATGTGCTGCGTTCATCTTTCCTTCAACTTTGACCAAGTTTCCTGTGCCTTTTTAGCTCACGCATCTCCAAAACATCAGCGATCCACCTCCATGATTTACAGTAGGAATGGTGTTCCTTTCATAATAGGCCTTGTTGACCTCTCTCCAAATGTAACGTTTATGGTTGTGGCCAAAATATTTCATTTTGGTCTCATCACTCAAAATTACCTTGTTCCAGAAGTTTTGAGACTTGTCTCTGTGCTGTTTTGCCTATTGTAGGCAAGATACTTTGTTGCATTTGTGCAGTAATGGCTTTCTTCTGGCGACTCAACCATGCAGCCCATTTTGCTTCAAGTGCCTCCTTATTATGTATCTTGAAACAGCCACAACGCTAGTTTTTAGAGAGCCCAATATTTCAGCTTATGTTATTTGTGGGTTTTTATTTGCATCCCGAAACAATTTTCCTGGCCAGTTGTGGATGACATTTTTGTTGGTCTACCTGACCGTGGTTTTGTTTTTACAGAGCCCCTGATTTTCCATTTGTTAATCACAGTTTGAACTCTGCTGACTGGCATTATCAATTCCTTGGATATCTTTGTGTATCCATTTCCTATTTTATACAGTTCAACTACCTTTTCCCATAGATCCATTGACAATTCTTTTGCTTTCCCCATGACTCACAATCCAGAAACGTCAGTGGCTGGATGAAAGATGCAAGAGTCTGTCTGGATAACAGAAACTCACTCTGCTTGTAATCAGTGTGTGCACATAAAAGCTAACAGGTCACAGGTGAGGATATTACCTTTAGTAGCCATTCAAACCCATTTGTGTCAACTTCTGTGCATGTTATCAGGCCACAATCACCAGGGTATGTGAAACTGTTAATCAGGGTCATTTGGATGTTTTGGGTTGTCATTATGATTTAAAAAGAGAAAACACAGTAGTTTGACAATAAATGGCTTCACCCAACCACTAATCATGAGTGGAGAAAAAGTTTTGGTGTTATCATTCATATTCCCTGAAAAAAAAAAAGGCAAAGAAAGCAAAATTTGTTAGCTTTTGTTTCAATAAATGGTTTGAGATGAGGAAATCACCATTGTATGATTCTACTTAAATGCCCTACTTTCATGATAAAATATCACTGTACCTTGAACTTTTTAAGTTTTCCATAAATTTGGCCTGAAAGTCAAATATCCCCAACTTTTTGTGAGTAGTGTGTATTTATTTATGCATGTATGTGTGTGTGTGTATTTATGATGTATATGCTGCACTTAGCTTGAAGAATAAAGGTGTTTTTTCTTTTATAATGTATATATTCCCTCTTTTAAACCGTAAATAATCTGCTCTTACAAACACCCTGTAAAAAGCGAACACACACATTGCCTTAATGCAGAACTAGCACACAGTGTACCGAGAATTCCTCCGACTTTTAATTTATACCAACTAACCTTCCCTCCGTCAGGCCTTACAAATGCTTATCCGATAAATCCTCAGGAGTCTTATTGATTCACAATGAAAATTAAGCAATTTTCTCTGCAGATAGATGGCAACATGTTTATGCATAGCACAGTTAGCTGCTAAGATGCCCTGGCCTGGATATTAATTACCATCAGTCACTTTTTCCTCTTTCTGCCTTTTATTTTCAAGGTTAGAGGTCAATATTACATTTTTTTTCCACAAATTTATTTTGTGGAATGCAGATATTCCGAGACGTGCAAGAATCCGCGACTTTGTACTGCCTACGCAGAAGAAACCAGACCGCCGCCATCTATCATACGACTACGTCTACATCACAGAATAGGGTACAGAGCACAGAGAGGGGGCTGTATGCACCAAAAGGAAGATTTAAATATTTCATTTTAAAATACAGGAAAGCTGCGTCAGGATGTGAAATACCGTCCAGACGCGGCGGAGCGATGAAATCAAATGCAAACACAATTAAACATATAAATAAATTGAATTGATTATGTTTAATTCACAGCTTAAAGAACAAATACATTCAGTAGCGCTCTCTAACTCTTACATAGTGTGACCCATTTTTTTCTGGAGTGTCTAACCATATTAAAGCAATTTAATATAATAAAAGATGCGAACATCCCAAGAGGACCATGTGCTTTTTTCAAAGTGCTTTTTTAGTCTTGAATGCAGTCTGAAACCCACACTTCAGCTGTCCTATAAGACTCTGTATAAAGCAGAATAATGTATAATTTGTATATGTTCTAGCAATGATTCCCATGATACACGGCCATGGCTTTAGGAAAAATTCTCAGCATAAATTTTCTTATGTGGGGAAAGCATACATAAGTTCTTGGAGCCAAAAATGTTCTATATGTTTGGCCAAGAGTAAGGACGTGCTGTATGAAAAGTGGGGATACATTGATGGACTAGTATAGTGCAATGTTTTTTTTCTAGTACATTCTTTAGTTTATTAAAAAACAATAAAATCTATTTTTATTTAAAAAAAAGAAGCCATTTTGCAGTTTTCACACTGACCTCTGTTTCTTTTTAATTCTGATCAAGGCTTCATATTATCAGAGGTAGGATTACAATGACAAATTACACAGCTGATAACACAGGGACCGCCAATCACAATAGCTGATGACACAGTGTACCTCCTTTTACAGTAACGCTTGCACATACTCAGTAGATCCTTCAATAGAACAGATATTGTTGGCATCTGGCTATTGTGACTATGCACATGTGTTATTTCCTGAAACAATAGCAAGTATGAGTGTAAAAAAAAGTCCCAGTGGCCTGTGTGAAAATTGCAAGAGTTCTGTTTTTTTGTTTTTTTTATTAGGTTTTAATAGATGCCAATTTTTTTGGGGGGGTTAAATATATTTTTATTAAAGAGAAGAGAATTTTACAAGAAAAACAGTAGTTGAAAACTACGTCAATGATCAAAGTACTTTTTCTTATAATATACAATTCGAGAAGAGTAACACAAAAAAACACTCATTCACAAACCTTGCATAAATCTTACAAAAAAGAGAGAAAAAAAAAAAAATTAGAGGGAGTAAACCCTCAAGAATGACTACGGTATCTTTAACATATAAGCAATGACTCCTTGCCCCCGCAACAGGCGAGGACTTTCATTACCGTAAATAAAGTAAAGCATACCTAAAATCAGTTCGCCCATGTCCCCTAAAGCGAGACATGCACGCAGATGGTATCATTATAAAAGTAACTGGTAAATCATGGTACAGACCTATCACACCGAGCTGGTGGAAGGTGAACAGCTCACCCAGGGGGGAGATAGAAAGAAGAAAAAATAGAGGGGGGAGCCCAATTAGGTGGGGCTCAAGA
The DNA here is from genome assembly GCF_051348905.1 of Ranitomeya variabilis. Lineage (NCBI taxonomy): Eukaryota > Metazoa > Chordata > Amphibia > Anura > Dendrobatidae > Ranitomeya > Ranitomeya variabilis. Next base: position 466,257,076 of record NC_135233.1, read on the forward strand.
AAAGATATTTAAAATGAGAACATGAAAAGAAAGGAAGAGTAGCTTAGTAATCGACTGTAGAATAGACAGGTGTATTCAGGTAAACAGGTCAGGGAAACGAGCAGAATCTTTAAACAGAATCCATTCAGTCCAGGTACCTAAGAAGGAGACCCTTGTCTGTGAAAGGTCTGCTTCAATTTCCTCCATCCTAAAGATGGTTTCAAATTCTGAAAACCACTCCACAACATCGGGGGGAACCGGGTCTCGCCATCGGCGGGGGATGACCGTTCTAGCAGCTGCTAGGCAAAATTTAAGGATGTCCTTTTTTTGGGATCTCACCGAACCGGGAATCATGGAGAGCAATGCCATCTCCGGAGTACCGGTGATGTGCTTGCCTGTGATCAAACCATAATTTTGGAACACTTGGTCCCAGAATGTTCTAATCAAGGGGCAGTCCCACCAGATATGCAAAAGGGAGCCAATGCCATTTCCACACCTCCAGCAGCAGTTTGAAATTGAGGGAGAAAATTTGTGTAACCTGTCAGGTGTGAGGTACCACCTATATTGCAGTTTATACCCCTTCTCCGAGGCCTCACTGGAACTCGGGAGTTTATGGTTCATCAGGAAGCAACGCTCCCAATCCTCATCCGACAGAGTCCGCCCTAAATCCTTCTCCCAAGCAGACTGGAAATAGAGCCTTGCGTCAGAGTCAGGTGTTGAAAAAATTGAGTAGAGGGAAGAGATTCCCCTGCTCGGGGCGTCACCACCGGCAAACAACAGTTCCAAGGGAGAGAGTCTACAGTTCGAACCCCTAGGCAAATTCAAAGAGGCCAGGAAAGACCGGACCTGCAAGTACTCCCACCATAGAAGTTTAGTGGAGAGAGATTGGGTTTGGAGGGAACAGAGGGTGGGAATCTCGCCACGCTGTAAGATATCACCAACCCGTATGTCATCCTCGTATTTCCATCCCATGAAGGCTTTCCTGTGAATGCCCGGAGGAAATGCCGGGTTGCAAAAAATAGGTGTAAGAAGGCTGGCCCCAGAAGGAGCGGACCCCTTCACCCCACTGCAGTGCCATGCCCTCATAGCCTCTGAGGTTAAGAAGGAAAATCTCCCCCGTTGAAGAGCATATTGCTTTGGGATCCACTGAAGATACTGAAGAGGCAAATCGGACCATTCTTGTTCCAACTCTACCCATTTTTTAAATTTAATTTTATATTTCCAGTCCAAGAGGCGAACTAATATGGCCGCCCTGCAATAGTTTCGGAGGTTGGGTAGACCAACCCCACCAAACTGGCGTGGCCTAGATAAAACCTTGTAACTCACCCTCGGTGTTTTCCCCTTCCAGATAAAACGGGAAATCAAGGACTGTATTTTAATAAAAAACGATTTATGTGGCCAAATGGGAATTGCCTGAAAGATATAAAGAAATCTCGGCAGGATATCCATCTTTACCACCTGAATCCTACCGAGCCACAACAGCTTCAATGGGCCGTAAGACTCCAGAAGGGATCCCACCTTGTTCAAAATGACCTGATGGTTCAAAGAAAATAATTGAAGAGGATCCGAGGTGAGGTTCACCCCGAGATATGAAATCTGATCCCGTTGCCATCTGAAGGGGAAGGCCTGCTTCAAGGAAGCCACCACGGAAGAAGATAGAGAAATGTTTAGGACCTCAGTTTTGGAGTAATTAATCTTGAAGTTACTTAAATCCCCGAAGGATTCGAACTCCTTCATAAGCACTGGAAAAGAGACGACTGGGTTAGAGACAAAGAGGAGGATGTCGTCGGCAAATAGGGCCATTTTATGGTTAGAGTTTCCAACCTGAATCCCTGAGATACTGTCATTAACTCGGATAGCCTTAGCCAAATGCTCAATAACTAAAACATATAATAGGGGCGACAACGGGCAGCCTTGTCTAGTACCGTTCTGGATATAAAAACGATCGGACAAAGATCCATTAACTCTAACACGAGCTGAGGGTTTTGAATATAATGACATAATTTTCCCCAGGAAATTGGATTGTAAGCCAATATGGGTCAGGGTCTCCCGTAGAAAATCCCAATGGACTCTATCAAAGGCCTTTTCCGCGTCAATCGACAGAAGACAAAGAGGGGACTTTTGCATCTTGGTCCTCTCAATAAGGAGAAGAGACCTGATAATGCTGTCCCGCGCCTCCCGGCCCTTGACAAAGCCCACCTGATCAATGTCGATAATAGATGGGAGAAGTCCCGACAATCTGTCAGCCAATATCTTAGCAAATAATTTTACATCGACGTTGATCAGGGAGATTGGCCTATAACTCCCGGCCAGTAGGGGATCTTTATTAGGCTTTAGCAAAACAGAAATATGAGCCTCTAGAGACTGGGGGGTAAAACTATTCTCCTCAGAAATCGCATTAAAGGTGAGGACCATTTGGGGAAGCAAGTCAGATAGAAGGGATTTATAGAATAAGGGAGTGAACCCATCCGGCCCAGGACATTTAGAGGTGGACGTGGATTTAACAGCTTCTGACAGCTCCTCAGGGGTTACGTCCTTTTCCAGGACAGCCAAATCCGCCTCAAGGAGGGACGGGACCTTGATCCTATTCATATAAGATTTAATTTTATTTTTCAACGTGGTGGGATCCAAATCAGCGAACCTGCCCCTAATGTTGTATAGAGATTTATAGAACTTTTGAAAGACCTCTAGGATCTCTTCATTACTATGGACCAGTTGGCCCTTATCATTTTTGAGTGATGAGATAAGGGTGGGACCCGATCTGGGATGAAGCAGTCGTGCTAGAGGGCGCCCGCAAACATTAGCTCTTTTGTAGAAAAACCCTTTAGTTCTTTCCTTGTCACCCATAAACCGTCTATCCAGCAGGCCTTTAAGTTCAAGCCTTTTTGTAGTGAGCTCGACCAAAGTCTCAGAGGACCTCGAATTCTTATGCCTGCTTTCCAGGGTCTGAATTTGTGACAACAAAGCGTCTATTTCCTCAGTCTGAAGTTTTTTGATTCTAGCCCCATGTTTGATTAGGGTGCCTCTCATGACGCACTTCAGTGCTTCCCATTTAATTGCCTGAGGTGTGGGATCTGTCGCATGAGTATGGGCAAACACTGCAATGTCAGATTTCAAATCACTCAAACAGGTTGCGTCTCGTAAAAGGTTGCCATTCAATTTCCATGAGAATTTTTTCATAGCCAGCCCAGGTATCTCCAAGGATAAAAAAATAGGGCAATGATCCGACTGAACCATATTACCAATCCTGGCATCAGGCCTCCAAGATAAGACCCCCCTGCTGACCAGAAAAAGGTCAATTCTGCTGTAGGAGTTATGTGGAGTAGAATAGAAAGTATAATCCTTACCTCTAGGATTGAGGATTCTCCAGACATCTATCAGATGTAGTTTAAGTAAGAATTTTTGTAGGGCTCTCACCTTTTTCGATGGGACCGCCCCCCGACCAGAGGAGGTATCTAGTTTGGGATCAAAGACAAAGTTAAAATCTCCACCTATCACAACCTGGCCCTCCGCAAATGAAGACAGTTTCAACAATAGAGACCTGCAGACCTTAGGCTGTTCCCGGTTCGGGAGATACCAGTTAACAAGGGTCAGGATCCGTTCAGCAACTTTAACTTTCATAAAAATATAGCGTCCCCCTTCATCTATGACCGTGTCTATCAATATGATATTTAAATTCTTACAAAAGGCTATTGAGACACCTTTTGTCCTCGATTCGGGGTTGGAACTATGGGACCATCTATCATAAAGTCTACCCCCGATAACTGGTATCCTGTCAGTTCTAAAATGAGTTTCTTGAAGAAAGAGTATCTGAACCCCTAGCTTGTGCATATCTGAAAGTACGTGGCTTCGTTTTTGGGGAGTATTGAAACCCCGTACATTTAGGGACCCAAATTTTAAGGAACAGATTTTTCAATAGAACGTCGAGTACCCAACCGTTAGGCCCCAAAAAGGGGTTATCCTGACACCTGAGAGAATAGAGCAGAAAACAAGACGCAGCAAATTAGAAAAAAAAAGAAGAGAAAAAGAGTAGGCAAATATAGAAGAAAAAAGGAATGTAGCAGTAAATTGTACCCCTGGGGGAGCTGAAAATTGAAAACTCTTACTGAAGATATGGGGTATAGTCGTTTTACGAATACCACGGTTTGGACCAACCGTATAACCCCGTAACGAGTCGTGTCCTTTCCACTGAAGAAAGGAAGAAATTCAAAACAATATATAACAAAATAAGTCGTATACCGACGGATTCGATAAACAATATATCTGTATAACACACTATGTTCCCCGGCGAACTACCCTGAGACAAAGAAAATACACAAAATTACCCAGTACAACCAACCGAACCACCAGAGGGGGAGGGAAAGGGAGAAGAAAAAAAGGGGGGGGAGGGGTAATCAAAGGAGAGGAGAGGGAGGGGGAAGAATAGAAGGGGAAAGGAAGAGAATGGAATAGTGGAGAGGGAAGGGAAAATGACCAAGGGAAAAGAGCAAAGCATATATCATCAACACGGCCATTACTGCCTGAAGCTAGACCAAAGACCTAAAGGTCTACAACCGACTGAACCAAAAATACTGGACGCTTGCATATCAGCCGTCTTCAGATACATCATTACAGTTCTGTCCTCTACCACGAGATCTAGTGCGGCCTCTTCCACGGTTGCGACGCGCCCTCTTTCGGCGCTGTGGCATAGGGCCCATATCCTGACCAACGGGATAAGGCCAGTCAGGGAATTGTAAGCCCAGATCCTCGAGGTTCAGAAGGGAGAGAAATGAACGATGCTCCCTGGGGTGAGATAAGGACACCATCTGGGTTCCCCGCCGAACCTGAAGGCGGAACGGATATCCCCAAGAATAGGGGATCTGGCTCTGGCGAAGGAGGTTAAGTAGAGGTCGCAGAGCTCTCCTCTTTTGGAGGGTTCTCCGTGACAGATCCGAGAGGAACTGTAATTGGTAATCTTGGAATCGGATCTCCTGGGTCTTTCTGGAACAGTTGAGGATTTCTTCCTTCACTTGGTACCTATGAAAACGACAAATCACGTCTCTAGGCAGACCTCCATCCTCGGGGAGAGGGCCCAGCGACCTATGAGCTCTGTCAAATTCAATACCCACCTCCGGGGCAGTGTTCCTAACGGAATTGAACAAAGCTTGAAGAGTCGCAGTTAGGTCACTGGCTTGGACTGATTCCGGTAGACCCCTCACTCTTAGATTTTGCCTTCTCTCCCGATTCTCCAAGTCCTCCATATGGTCTAGAAAGCTCTCAAAGGTGGACGTCTGGGCTGACAGTTTATCCTCAAGGGCTAGAATCTTGCTGGAGAGATTTTCCACAGTAGTGTCAGTAAGTGTGACTCTGCCCGCTAGAGCTGAGACATCCCCTCTCAGGGCCATTGTTTCAGCTTTAAAGGAGTTCTCCACCCTGGAGATAAAGCCCTCAAGTTCCTCTTTAGTTGGGACGTTGCTAATACGGGCCTTAAAAGCTTCCCACATGTCTGGGTCAGGGCTATCTTGTGGCCGCATATTTGGTAAAATAGGGGAACCACTGGGGCCTCCAGTGATGGTCGGCTCCACTCGTCTCTCACCCCCTGTGGCTTCTGTGGGGTGGTTTAGTAGAGGGGGGAGATAACCTGCTCCACAGCCCGGTTTCTGAATAGAGAGTTGTTGAAGCACCCCCTCTGCAGGTGTAAGTGGCTGAGGAGACAGGCTAGGAGGCAGCTGAGTCTCCTGCAGCACAGGCCACTCAGTTTGGGAGGGGTAGAGCTCTGCTCTCTGTGTCCAGGACCTCACCACTTCTCCCTCTGTTTGTACAGTCTCATGATCCGAGCCCCCACCATCCTCCCTCTCCCCTGCGGTACCTTCATCTGAGACCCCCTGCAGGGGGGCCTCCAGGGGCCTAGATGCCAATTTTTAAATAAAAATTATTTTAGCACAAAAGCCTGAATTAAACAATCGGTCTAATGATAGCCTCTTTTTAATTCTCTTAAATGGTTCCATATGCTTTAGACACCATCTAATAACCAAAGCAGAGACATCTGCATCTTTATATAGAAGGTGTTAAAATCCAGGCAAAGCTAAAGATGTCATTTATGGAGCTTTCCAGGAGTTTAATAAAATTAGCCTAAAATGTAGGAAATATGATTAAATTAAAAGAAACATTGTTCACTTGTTAAATCACCAGTGCTGATGTTCCTGTGTTCCACACTGATCTTAGTTAACTTGTCTTGTAGCAATGATATCACGTACGTCCACATGACTGCTGCAGCCATTCCTATAGGACGCTGCGGTCTCATGCTTCACTGTGATTGGCTGCTAAGGTCACATGGATGGCAAGGGATTGCGCAGGTTAGTATTGAATTTTTTATATATATATATTTTAACACCTTTTCTACTGTTAGGCTATGTTCACACGTTCAGGATTTCCATCCTTTTTTTTTCCTGACTGAATCTGCAGGTCTCTGCAGAAAACGCAGGTGCGTTTTTTGGTGCGTTTTTGGTGCGTTTTTGGTGCGTTTTTTGGTGCGTTTTTTAGTGCGGTTTTTTGTGCGTTTTGTATGCAGTTTTCTCTGCAAATTGTCTGTGTTTGACACAAATAAAGCTTTAACTGCAGTGGGGGAAAAAAAAAAAAGAAATGATGTCATTTCCTTGGCCAACCCTTTTCTTCTTCCATCCTCCATTTTGGGACTAAACACCAAAATGAGTGGACGTGTTTTGAATGACAGCGCTCCGCGTTTTGCGCCGCATGCGTCACTGCAGCGCACGCATCCGGGCGCAGAGGACGCAGCAAGTTGCATTTTTGCTGCGTCCAAAATCAATCAAAAAAAGGACGCATGCGGCGCAAAACGCAGCGTTGTGCATGCGTTTTGCTGCGTTTTACTTTGCGTTGTGTGTTGCGGCGCCGACGCTGCGGCGCACAACGCAAATGTGAACATAGCCTAAGTGCCACGTATTTCAGTGCCACGTATTTAAGTGCCACGTATTTAAGTGCCACGTGCCACGTATTTCAGTGCCACGTATTTAAGTGCCACGTATCACGTATTTAAGTGCCACGTGCCACGTATTTTAGTGCCACGTGCCACGTATTTAAGTGCCACGTGCCACGTATCTAAGTGCCACGTGCCACGTATTTCAGTGCCACGTGCCACGTATTTCAGTGCCACGTGCCACGTATTTAAGTGCCACGTGCCACATATTTCAGTGCCACGTGCCACGTATTTCAGTGCCACGTGCCACGTATTTAAGTGCCACGTGCCACGTATCTAAGTGCCACGTGCCACGTATTTAAGTGCCACGTGCCACATATTTAAGTGCCACGTGCCACGTATTTCAGTGCCACGTGCCACGTATTTCAGTGCCACGTGCCACGTATTTAAGTGCCACGTGCCACATATTTCAGTGCCACGTGCCACGTATTTCAGTGCCACGTGCCACGTATTTAAGTGCCACGTGCCACGTATCACGTATTTCAGTGCCACGTATTTAAGTGCCACGTGCCACGTATTTAAGTGACACGTATCATGTATTTAAGTGACACGTATCACGTATAAGTGACACGTATTTAAGTGACACGTATCACGTATAAGTGACACGTGTCACGTATTTAAGTGCCACGTATTTAAGTGCCACGTATCCCACGAAGATTTTCCATGGAGAACAGACACATCCAGAGATATGTCTGCTCTCCACGGATGCAGCAACACACTGACAGGAGCCATAGTTCCTGTCGGTGTGTCACTGCGCATGCGCGAGCGAGTTTACCGGCGGTCATTGACCCCGGCACTCTCGCTTAACGGCAGTGCTGCGTGGGAAAGTTCAACGCAGCTGTACTGCTGTTAACCGAGACGCCGGAGTCATTGAACTCCGGAACAGTACGCGACACACTGCTAGGAGCTTCGCTCCTGGCAGTGTATCGCCGGAGAGCAGCCGATCGGCGTGGGACACTCGTTTTATGGATTCTGCGGACAGGGAGTATGGATTTGGTTTATTATTTTGCGATTTTTTCCTGGAGGATCGAGGGCTTCGCCTACAAGTGTGCTGTTGGTGAGTATATACTCTGTGTTATATGTTGTATGTACTGTGTGTCATGTATGTGTATTGTGTGTAGGTGTTTGGTGTAACTTTACCATTGTGCTAAGTCGCCGGACACAGGGACAACTCTCCTATCCTAATACCGGATGGGAGTAGTAGTCCCATACGGCGACTTAGCACAATGGTGGCACTAGCGTCGCATGGGGACACACACATACACACACACACACAGACACACACACACACATACACACACACACAGACACACATACCAAATCAATCAAACGGCCGACACGATCCCCATGCGCCGGTATGCCTCCATGTCTCTCCGCCCACGCACTTCCGGCCCCGCACTTCCGCCGGCTTCCCCGCACTTCCGGCTGCAGCGGTTCTGCACAACAAACCGCAGTAAAACCCGCAGATATATTTTTGATCTGCGGGTTTTACTGCGATTTTGACCTCACAATGGAGGTCTATGGGTGCAGAACCGCTGCGGTTCAGGAAGAAGAATTGACATGCTCCTTCTTTTTTCCGGGAGCTATTCAGCACGGCTTTTTTTTTAAATTTCCGGACCATGTGCACAGTGTGTCCTGTTTTCCATAGGGTACAGTGTACTGTACCCTGCATGGAAAACAGCTGCGGAACCGCAGCGGCAAAACCGCCGCGGTTCCGCGGTAAAAAACGCACTGTGTGAACATGGCCTTAGGCCAGTTTTTGCTGTACTTTAGATCCCTTTTTGATAATGCCCTTGACTTTACTCTCACAATGAGTAGTGAGTTGTTCCCATTTAAAGGCTTTCTTTAATTGGGTAAAATGTACAGTTAAGAACTATTCTTGTTTCCCAACGATTTGCTTTTTTTCTCCATAAAAGCTTGTATTAATAAAAGCTTTGCCAATTGCATTACCCATACTATAGTATGTAACTAACCACATCATTGATTATGGTTTCATAGGCCAATAGCCAATAAGTAAAGCATAATTAAATTTATACATTGCCTGTTTCTAAAGTGCCCAATATATAGTCTAGGCCTGATGTGCACCGTCGTTTATCTTCAATGTCTGAACTCCTTTTGTATATACTGGGGAGAGAATATCCTCCGGCTATAGAAAACCAATATCGGGCAAAGACAACAAAGTCTTATAGGAGAAATCAGGATTTGCCTGCTACTGTTTGTGTGAATACATTTTCCATCATGTGGCTGTGGGGAAGATGTATCGAAGAATTGTCTCAAGAATTAGAACTATTATATGATTTTGGGCTGCCAGTTACGCAGATGAATAAATTAGCGTTTTTTTTTATATTATGAATATGTATATTATAATCAGGGTGTGTAGATTGTGGTTCTTCACGCCCATTGGAAGAAGTGATTTTGAGGCCAGCCGTACAGGACATGTGAACATTAATTCATTGTGTTATCAAAAAGATCTGATAAGTTATTTGGGAATCCAGCTATATGAAAAAGCTCCTAATGATAAGTTATTGGTTTAAAAAACCGCTTCAAATGGGTTGTCTTCTGCTGTATCTGTAGAGGTCATTATTGTATTAGTGCCTGTGCTCTCCACAGGATCCTCTGGCTTCTGGAGCACCAGCCAACCATGTGTATTTCATAAAGTACTGATGTCATATAGAATCACCTCCAGAATCTAATACTAAGACAAAAATATACATTAACTGACGCGTTTACATCAAAATGCGAAATGCATCGGTGACGTACTTTTTTTAATCTCCTAAGTATTATTATTATTCATGATTATAGCGCCATTTATTCCATGGCGCTTTACATGTGAGGAGTATGTATTTAGACATATAATAAAGACTTTCAAGATTTTATGACAGCCCGTAGCTAGATTTTTTCTTTTTGTATCTTTTTTTATTGTTTAGTTTTGGATATGTTTTAGATATGTTTTTCCTTGCGGATGTTGTACTTTGAGATTTGCCTCTGTCTTTCTTGATTATATAAAACTCCGCAGATGATGTATGTGAATGTATGGAGCTGTAGAAACAAAGCCTATGTATTGGAACTGCTGCCATCTATGAGTTTCCTGTTTAGATTGACTATTTGTCTTGGCAGATGTGTTCTCAGGAGTGATAGATGGAAGCGGACTGTGAGTGCTTCCCTGTGATCTCTGATTTGATCACCGAAGGTTATGTTCAATACCTGCCATCCTAGAAGCTTCTCTGAATATTGATGTATAATGCAACAAATACAGACATATAAATATATATATGAAATGTGGAGTCTTTTATCTTAGTTACTTATTTATTCAAAGTTTTTTTTATTCCGTCCTATTGTTGTTCCATGGATTTTTTCATTTGGTATTACTGAAATATCTAATCTGCTCTCACAAAACCTTATTTTTATATTTGTCGTTCTCAAGTGCAGATGTTTGTAGAACAAAGATTTATGAAGACTAGAGGAAATAGATTCGGCAAAGCTGGCCATAGATGGTCAGATGCTTTGCCAAGACTGATGGAATTGTCTGTCCATTGACGGCATTCTTGCTACGCTGGTGGCACTACTGGCACATTTGCATTTGATCTTTTTCCTTTACTTTGAATGAAGATGCAAATTCTCTTTGTTGTAAAATGTGTTTTGATTGATATTAAGAATGTCTGATGATTGGAAGTACTCAGCGGGAACTCACCATGACTCATCTGCTAAAAAAGGCACTGTTCATTTCATGTTAGAGGTAAACGTCTGGGAGGAGGCTCCTGACGTAAACTGGGTATCTGACAATAGTCTGTGATGTATCCCACTATAAAGCATGCTGTTATGATAGTGTAGTAACTCACTTGGGAAAATAGGCAACACTAAAAACTGCAACTGACCCTGCCAGTTCCTGTACAGACTAGAGATCCTGACCCCACAGCACTAGTGGTTCCTGCGTGAGCCAAGATAGCCCTAACCACAGACTAGACGACGGCAACTCAGACCAATGCTGCCTGAAAGGCTGTCGAGCGCTTCACGTTCCTTCTAAAAAAACGGAGGATAGAGCAGAGTGAACATTATCTGCAAAACGGAAAGTGTGCTGAAATAGAAAGAGATCCCAGAGTGAGTAAAACAAATCGCGAAATACAAAATAAAGGATTAAGTACGCACTGTTAAAAACTATGCCGCCTGCTTCTTAACAAGAAACACAAGATAGGTGCAGGGTAAAGAACATAAACAGCTAAGAGATAAACGCTAACTAGTCTTTAAGGGTATGTTTCCGTGGTCAGGAACTGTCAGCGCTTTGGACGCAGCACGTGTCCACTCCATCCAAAGCGCTGCCGGCTTTTGAACGCAGGTGATTCTGCATGTGTTCACTGAACTGTGCGGAATTACCGCTCCCACTACATTGGATGGGAAATTTATCTTGCGGAAACTGAGCGTCTCCCCCAAGATAAATTGACATGCTACAGTGTTATGATCCCAAGTGGCGGAGGATCACAAATAGATCAGCAAGTGATTAAACTAAGGACGAGCTCTAGGGAGATGGTAACTGGACTGATCGCAAATCTGAACCTATCCAAAACAACTAGAGGTAGCCGGTGAACGTGCCTAAAAAATTCTTAGACGTCTCGAGCCAGCCTGAGGAACTAGCTACCCCTAAAGAGAAAGAAAGACCTCACTTGCCTCCAGAGAAATAATCCCCAAAGATATAGAAGCCCCCAACAAATATTAACAGTGAAGTAAGAAGAAGGCACATACATAGGGATGAAATCAGATCCAGCAAAAGAGGCCCACTAGTGCTAGAAAGCAGAAAATAGAGCAGGGGTCTATGCGATCAATAAAAAACCCTTACAAAATATCCATCCTGAGATTTCAAGAACCCACACACCAACTAACGGTGTGTGGGGAGAAACTCAGCCCACTAGAGCAACCAGCAAGCGAGGGAATTACATTTTAGCAAGCTGGAACAGAAAACATGATAAACACTGCTGATCAAAAAATGAGCAAACAAAACTTAGCTTATCCTGGATGGACTGGGAGCAAGGTAGTCAGAAGGAATCTGAGTAGCACTGATTACATCGACAGCCGGCCACAAGTGGAAGTAAAACAGAGCTATATAGGAACCTCCCAGAGGATAACGAACCAGCTGATAGCCAGAGACCAGCAGGATAACAAACAAAGCCACCAGGGGGAGCCCAAAGCAAAAGTCACACCATACCACCAGTGACCACAAGAGGGAGCCCGAAAACAGAGTTCACAACAGTACCCCCCCTTAAGGAGGGGTCACCGAACTTTCATGAAAACCCCCAGGGCGATCAGGATGAGCCACATGGAAGTCACGAACCAAATCGGCCGCATGAACATCAGAGGCGACAACCCAAGAATTATCCTCCTGACCATAGCCCTTCCACTTGACCAAATACTGGAGCCTCCGTCTAGAAACACGAGAATCCAAGATCTTCTCCACCACGTATTCCAATTCTCCCTCAACCAGCACCGGGGCAGGAGGCTCAACCGGAGGAACCACAGGTACCACATACCTCCGCAACAACGAGCGATGGAACACATTATGAATAGCAAATGATGCCGGGAGGTCCAGACGGAATGACACAGGGCCAAGGACTTCCAGAATCTTATAAGGACCGATAAACCGAGGCTTGAACTTAGGAGAGGAGACCTTCATAGGAACGAAGCGAGAAGACAACCACACCAAGTCCCCAACGCGAAGTCGGGGACCCACACAGCGACGGCGGTTGGCAAAGAGCTGAGCCTTCTCTTGTGACAACTTCAAATTGTCCACCACATGATTCCAAATCTGATGCAACCTATCCACCACAACATCCACTCCAGGACAGTCAGAAGGCTCCACCTGACCCGAGGAAAAACGAGGATGAAACCCCGAATTACAAAAAAAAGGAGAAACCAAAGTAGCAGAACTAGCCCGATTATTAAGGGCAAACTCGGCCAACGGTAAAAAAGTAACCCAGTCGTCCTGGTCAGCAGAAACAAAACATCTTAAATAAGTCTCCAAGGTCTGATTAGTTCGCTCGGTTTGACCATTCGTCTGAGGATGGAAGGCCGATGAAAAAGACAATTCAATGCCCAACTTAGCACAAAAGGTCCGCCAAAATCTAGACACAAACTGGGATCCTCTGTCAGAAACAATGTTCTCAGGAATCCCGTGCAAACGAACCACATTTTGAAAAAACAGTGGAACCAACTCGGAGGAGGAAGGCAACTTAGGCAAGGGCACCAAATGGACCATCTTAGAAAAACGATCACACACCACCCAGATGACAGACATTCTCTGAGAGACAGGGAGATCTGAAATAAAATCCATGGAAATGTGCGTCCAAGGCCTCTTCGGGACAGGCAAAGGTAACAGCAAACCACTGGCACGAGAACAGCAAGGCTTCGCCCGAGCACAAATTCCACAAGACTGCACAAAGGAACGCACATCCCGTGATAAGGAAGGCCACCAAAAAGACCTGGCCACCAAGTCTCTGGTACCAAATATTCCAGGATGGCCCGCCAACACCGAAGAATGAACCTCGGAGATGACTCTGTTGGTCCATCTATCCGGGACAAACAGTCTCTCCGGTGGACAGCGGTCAGGTCTATCCGCCTGAAACTCTTGCAGCACACGTCGCAAATCTGGGGAGATGGCAGACAAAATCACCCCTTCTCTAAGGATACCAGCCGGCTCTGAATCTCCAGGAGAGTCAGGCACAAAACTCCTAGAAAGAGCATCAGCTTTCACATTCTTCGAACCCGGCAGGTACGAGACCATGAAATCAAAACGAGAGAAAAACAACGACCAACGAGCCTGTCTGGGATTCAGCCGCTTGGCCGACTCGAGATAAATCAAATTCTTGTGGTCAGTCAAGACCACCACACGATGTTTAGCTCCCTCGAGCCAATGTCGCCACTCCTCAAATGCCCACTTCATAGCCAACAGCTCCCGATTACCGACATCATAATTCCGCTCGGCAGGCGAAAACTTTCTTGAAAAGAAAGCACATGGCTTCATCACAGAGCCATCGGGGCTTCTCTGCGACAAAACAGACCCCGCTCCAATCTCGGAAGCATCAACCTCCACCTGGAAGGGAAGTGAGACATCTGGCTGACATAAGACCGGAGCCGAAGAAAACCGACGCTTCAGCTGCCGAAAGGCCTCCACAGCCGCAGAAGACCAATTAGTCACATCAGAACCCTTCTTGGTCACATCCGTCAAAGGCTTAACAACGCCAGAAAAATTAGCTATGAAGCGACGGTAAAAATTAGCAAAACCCAAGAACTTCTGAAGACTCTTAACAGATGTAGGCTGCGTCCAGTCATGAATAGCCTGAACCTTGACTGGGTCCATCTCAATAGTAGAAGGAGAAAAAATGAAACCCAAAAAAGAAATCTTCTGGACTCCAAAAAGACATTTTGAGCCCTTCACAAATAAAGCATTGTCACGTAGGACCTGAAAGACCATCCTGACCTGCTTAACATGAGACTCCCAATCATCCGAAAAAAACAGAATATCATCCAGATACACAATCATAAACTTATCCAGATATTCACGGAAGATGTCATGCATAAAGGACTGAAAGACTGAAGGAGCATTAGAAAGTCCAAAAGGCATCACCAAGTACTCAAAATGGCCTTCAGGCGTATTAAATGCAGTTTTCCATTCATCACCCTGTTTTATACGCACAAGGTTATACGCACCACGAAGATCTATCTTGGTGAACCAACTAGACCCCCTAATGCGAGCAAACAAATCAGTTAACAATGGCAAAGGATACTGAAATTTGACCGTGATTTTATTCAAAAGGCGATAATCAATACAGGGTCTCAGGGAACCATCCTTTTTAGCCACAAAAAAGAATCCTGCACCAAGAGGGGATGAGGACGGGCGAATATGTCCCTTCTCTAAAGACTCCTTTATATAACTCCGCATGGCAGCATGCTCCGGCACAGATAAATTGAAAAGTCGTCCCTTAGGAAACTTACTACCAGGAATCAAATTTATAGCACAATCACAGTCCCTATGAGGAGGTAGAAAATTGAGTTTGGGCTCCTCAAATACATCCTGGTAGTCTGACAAAAACGTAGGGACTTCAGAAGGAGTGGACGAAGCAATTGACACCACAGGAGCGTCACCATGAATTCCCTGACAACCCCAACTTGACACCGACATAGCTTTCCAATCCAGGACTGGATTATGAGTCTGCAACCATGGTAGACCCAACACGACGACATCATGCAAATTATGCAGTACAAGAAAGCGAATCACCTCCCGATGAACAGGAGTCATGCACATGGTCACTTGTGTCCAGTACTGAGGTCTATTCATAGCCAATGGTGTAGAATCAATTCCAGTTAGTGGAATAGGGAATTTTAAAGGCTCCAAATCAAAACCACAGCGCCTGGCAAATGACCAATCCATCAGACTCAGGGCAGCACCTGAATCTACAAAAGCATTAACCGGGTAAGATGACAGGGAACAAATCAGGGTAACAGACAAAATGAACTTAGGCTGTAAAGTACCAATGGTGACAGATTTATCAACCTTTTTTTTGCGCTTAGAGCATGCTGAGATAACATGAGCTGAGTCACCACAGTAAAAGCACAACCCATTTTGCCGTCTATAATTTTGCCGTTCACTTCTGGTCAGAATTCTGTCACATTGCATAGATTCAGGTGTCTGTTCAGAAGACACCGCCAAATGGTGCACAGGTTTGCGCTCCCGCAAACGCCGATCAATCTGAATGGCCAGAGTCATTGACTCATTCAGACCTGCAGGCGTAGGGAACCCCACCATGACATTCTTAATGGCCTCAGTAAGACCTTCTCTGAAATTTGCAGCCAGGGCACACTCATTCCACTGAGTAAGCACCGACCATTTCCGAAATTTCTGGCAGTACACCTCTGCTTCATCTTGCCCCTGCGAGAGGGCCAATAACGTTTTTTCAGCCTGGTTCTCAAGATTAGGTTCCTCATAGAGCAATCCAAGGGCTAGAAAAAACGCATCTACACTAAGCAATGCAGGATCCCCTGGCGCCAATGCGAAGGCCCAATCTTGGGGGTCACCACGCAAAAAGGAAATGATAATCTTAACTTGCTGAACGGCATCACCAGAGGAACGAGGTTTCAAAGAAAGAAACAACTTACAATTGTTCCTAAAATTCAGGAACCTAGATCTATCTCCAGAAAACAACTCCGGAATAGGTATTCTAGGCTCTGACATAGGACTGTGAACAACAAAATCCTGAATACTTTGAACCCTAGCAGCAAGATGATCCAGACTGGAAGCCAAGCTCTGGACATCCATGTCAGCAGCTGAACTCAGAGCCACACCAAGATTAAGAGGAGGAGAGAAGCAGCCACAGCAGCTAGACACACGGCAATGAAAAAAAAAAAAAAATCTCAAGGCTTCTTTTCTCCTGCTTCTGCCATGCAATTAACACTTTACTGGCCGGCTGTACTGTTATGATCCCAAGTGGCGGAGGATCACAAATAGATCAGCAAGTGATTAAACTAAGGACGAGCTCTAGGGAGATGGTAACTGGACTGATCGCAAATCTGAACCTATCCAAAACAACTAGAGGTAGCCGGTGAACGTGCCTAAAAAATTCTTAGATGTCTCGAGCCAGCCTGAGGAACTAGCTACCCCTAAAGAGAAAGAAAGACCTCTCTTGCCTCCAGAGAAATAATCCCCAAAGATATAGAAGCCCCCAACAAATATTAACGGTGAAGTAAGAAGAAGGCACATACATAGGGATGAAATCAGATCCAGCAAAAGAGGCCCACTAATACTAGAAAGCAGAAAATAGAGCAGGGGTCTATGCGATCAATAAAAAACCCTTACAAAATATCCATCCTGAGATTTCAAGAACCCACACACCAACTAACGGTGTGTGGGGAGAAACTCAGCCCACTAGAGCAGCCAGCAAGCGAGGGAATTACATTTTAGCAAGCTGGAACAGAAAACATGATAAACACTGCTGATCAAAAAATGAGCAAACAAAACTTAGCTTATCCTGGATGGACTGGGAGCAAGGTAGTCAGAAGGAATCTGAGTAGCACTGATTACATCGACAGCCGGCCACAAGTGGAAGTAAAACAGAGCTATATAGGAACCTCCCAGAGGATAACGAACCAGCTGATAGCCAGAGACCAGCAGGATAACAAACAAAGCCACCAGGGGGAGCCCAAAGCAAAAGTCACACCATACCACCAGTGACCACAAGAGGGAGCCCGAAAACAGAGTTCACAACACCAGTCTCGAAAGATGCGCCGCATGTCCGTCTCCGTAGGGAAGCCGGAGGCGTCTGTGCACGCATAGTGGAGATGGGATTTCTTCAAATCCCATCCACTATGCTGTAACATCTGGCCGCTGCTTTTACTGACCGTGGAAACATACCCTAACTGGATTCAACTTCATCAGTATAGCTGGACAGCCAAATGAGACTATCACCAGCAGGGGGAAGTATATAAAGCCGCATCCAAAAGGTGATACGGCAGACAAATAAGTAAATGAAAACACCTGTCACCCTAAAAAGACTGCAGCAAGGATAACATAAACTAAATACCTGGAGAAATGATGGATCTGCTGTGGCTTGGCGGACAGAGAAGCCGACCACAAAGCACAGCCTCAGGGGTTCAAACCCAGATGCATGACACATACAATGGGTTTCGTCAACCATACAGATCCCTCTCTGTAGGAACACTGCCCTACTTCACTTTAAAACGCTTTTGCATTGCCATTGTTCTTTTGGGTTGTTGGTCATTGTATTCAGAGTTCTACTGGAAGTTGTTGAGGCAGTTTTCAAAGTCAGCGCTTGTTTTATCACGCTAGAGTGGGAAGCTGCACTTTGGGTTTTCTTGGGTTCTGTAATGGATATGCTAGGAGTTTTCAAGGTAATGGGTTTCTGGTATGGTTGTTTTTGGTATTGAGAGCAGACTCCAGGCTCTGCTGCTTGCTCTTGGCCACATTAGTACTCAAAGTGAACATATTGACTGTATCGTAGAGAAAAAAGACTAAATGTTGAGGACCCAGGTTCAGTGCCCACATCAGTAGTCTGTTGCTGCCGGATGGGAGTCTGGTACACTGGCTAAAACCTGCTGGCATCCCCGGTTCATCTTCTGATTAGTATACCCATCTTGACATCATATGTGTATCACGATGATAAAAGCCAGAAGAGGTGTCCCAGAGTCTGGCAGGTGAAAGCTAGTTCACAGGGCATTCTTCTGGCGGCCATGTACTACTGACATGGCTGCTGGTCCAGGGTCCTGATAATCGACTCACTCATCTCTATTGTATTGTCTTTTGAATAAGGGGCAGGTATGGTGTGTTCAGAGAGACATTGAACAAGGTAATCGCTGGTTCTACATCATTATTGACGTTCTGTGGCTAATTCGCCACTGCCATTCTTTCTACTCCATGTCACCCATTGGGTATTATGGCTTCTCATAACTTATTTGTTTTGCAGTTACTCTGATATACTCGAGTGAGATTCAGGCCAAAAGGACCATCTTCTGATCTCCATCTAGCGATTGAGCATTTTAATGTGTGCATTGGGAGCTTTACTCACTTAAACCCTGTTCACATTTTTTTCCCTGAATTTAAGTTAGGAAATAGCGAATCCAATGATATTACCAATATTTCCTAATGCTTTTGTAACGCCAACATATTCTGCATCACTGTCCATGCATTGTAATGATGGCGCACACAGTCTACATTCCAGCACAATGCAAGTTCTCAAATAAAGAAATGCTCCAAAAATCTTATTTTATGGGGAACGGGAAAGGTTTTACTAAAACAGACAAAACATTAAAGTCTTCATCCTACTGGAAAATGTTTCTTCACCCTAGTGCGGCTTGCCATGAAACAAGCTGACAATACAGGGAACAGTTGTCCCATATTGTGCTCTGTAGGCAGCGTACCTGATAGAAGCACATTCTCTCTGATTTTCTGCCAAACTGGCTGGGGATGAGTGTCTACACTTACAGTGACTACAATGTTCACTAGCTGACAGCATTAGAGTGTGAACAGGAGAGGAAGTAAATGATAGATGATATGTGTCCAATCTGAGGGTCTTAAAGTCAAAAAATCTCAAAAGCCCCCTCCCCAATCGCAAGATTTGGAACACTTGTGCTGCAGTTTGAATGGACGCAGTGCAGTTGGGCATGCTCAGCGTCTCTTCAGTCAAAGACTGATGGAGATAGCAAATTACTTTGGGGCTTTGGCGCTCCATTCACATGGTCAGCGGTAGGACCCCCCAGCAATTAGGAACTTGTCACTATTTTTGTGGATAGGCGATAATTTGTAATTCTTGGAAAACCTCTTTAAAGTTATAATCCTCAAATCAAAACCTGTAACAGGGCTGTCTATCTAACCAATATAACATGACCATTCATGATTCTGGTATCTTCTTATGTGCTAGAGGAGTCTCTCAGTCATAAAAGGCCAGAGAAGATGGAGCTAAAAAGTATGCTATGCTGGAGAAAAGAACAGTTTGATTCTGACAAAACGGTGAGAAAATATGTTCCTGGGAACATTTGTGGAACTGGGAGGGGATAGGAGAGAGAATAATATGCGGGGAATGGTCAATATTATCCTTTGTGAATACAAGGTTTGATTTGCCAATGACCACTCGTGCTTTCTAATGCTAAAGTGTGGTCCCTTCCATTTAAGACACCCAGGGATTGTCATGGCTTCTGCTGGTAGATTCCTTTTAGAACATCAATAAATGTGATGGCATCATCGGAGTAGTGACATCATAGTGGAGATTATGTGAATCGTGACGAACAATATCACATAAGTGCCAACAATACAATTTTTTTCTGAGATTCGCATCTTTGTTGGCCACCGTTGTAGTTGAACCTGGAAGCAGGTGTGACCCATGATGGACATATAGTGTTGACGTCCGTAGTGGTTGAACCTGGAAGCAGGTGTGACCCATGATGGACATATAGTGTTGACAACCATGGTGGTTGAACCTGGAAGCAGATGTGACCCATGATGGACATATAGTGTTGACAACCATGGTGGTTGAACCTGGAAGCAGATGTGACCCATGATGGACATATAGTGTTGACATCCGTGGTGGTTGAACTTGGAAGCAGGTGTGACCCATGATGGACATATAGTGTTGACAACCATGGTGGTTGAACCTGGAAGCAGGTGTGACCCATGATGGACATATAGTGTTGACAACCATGGTGGCTGCACCCGGAAGCTGGTATGACCTATGATGGACATATAGTGTTGACAAGCGTGGTGGCTGTACCTGGAAGCAGGTGTGACCCATGATGGAGACATAGTGTGACCATTAATGATTAATTACTTGTAAAATTAACTTGACCTTAACCCGGCACCAGACTGAATCACGGTTTTAGTATTACCTTATGAGCACGTGACTCCATCTGCTCTCTATCAGTCTATCTCCGCTGACGTCACGTCTACACGGCAGGTGGTTTAGTGCCTCCTCAAAACTGTAGATGGGATTTTTCTTATTGGGGTACATTAGGATCAGCGTAACATGCATGCATTGCCGTAACTCAATGTTGCTGGACCCATGCATATGTGGATGGTAGAAGAACGCTATAGACACAACCTGCCATTGCTTCCCTAGGGTGTGAACAAGCGTCACATGGCAGGGATTTATATAAAGGAAATTATTGAATTAAAAAAACTATAATTACGTGAGGGCTTTTTTGCTTTTATTTTTAGTACACAATGTGTTTAGTTTTTTTTTTAGCGGAGGAGGGGGCTTATATATGAACCAGACGCAGCATTTCATTGCTAAAAAGTGAGCCACCATACAGCACACGAGGAGTTGCTCAGAGTTTGACAACCTACATGATCGGTGACTAGGAAAAAGTATGATTTTTCTTTATAAACTCTGCATGTTCTATTCAGATGAAAAGGTCTTGTCATCAATAAGTACAGGCAGTGAAACATTCAGTTAAGTGGGTTTATTTTTAACACCCTCTTTTTATGTCTTTGTAGAACACTGATCATAGGCGCAATAGAAGAAAAACATGGGAATTAAGGTCATGTTGAGCTTGAGTGGCTGCCAGAAACGGGATTAACTGAAAAATAAACCAGTCCTATCTAACAGTTGCCAGCCATGGGTGTTTGATAGCCCATACACCTGAGATTCTCAGGGTCAACCATCAAGAACTATGTTGGATCTTAGAGGTTGGATGTTTGCTGGATACCTAAAGCGACTTCTATATGATTGTTGTGTTTAATTGCTACAAATATTTAGCTCTTGTTAATGTTGAAAGTTAACTGCAGGGTAATAATGGGGTTATATGAGGAGTAACAATGCTCAGATTGATTTAAAGGGAATCTGTCAGCAGATTTTGCTGTGTAATCTGTGAACATAATGATGTATGAGGCTCTGATTTCAGAGATGAGTCACTTACTAGGCTGTGTTTTGTTGTATTAATAAAATCAGTGTTTAATCATCAGGAGATTCTCTCTACCGGACTAGATGTCTCATGCTTCCTAGTCCAACCGCACACCCATCATTAATTAGTAGCTTTCTGCCTATGCACAGTGTACACTATGCCTATTCACTACTAAAGGGAGCTGGACCCAGAACCAGTCTAATCAGAAATATGAGGACATGGCTAGTCTGATATATTCAGCACTCGTCTTGGCCTTACTCATTTCACGGATCTCCTGCAATTCCCATTCCTAAGCTGACTGTCCAATAGCGGTCTCTAGAAGCGAAGTAAAGACTACCAGGCCCCCAGCAGCATCAGAATGGGAATGGTAGAGGATTGGTGAGATTAGTATTGCTTTTTTTTACATTTTAAACCAATCTGAGCATTTTGTAAAAAAAAAAAAATTAGATCCAAGACACCCATACAACATCTTATGAAAAATGCGACCTCGAGCAATGTAATTACCCTTTCGCTGCAGCTACTACTTAGTGATCCAGGCTAATGGCTGTGATAGGATTTATATTCTTCAAAAATACATACATTTATGACTGCCTGACTTTGTGATGTTAAACATGAAGAGGAAGCTGTTACAGTTTAATTGTCATTATAAAGGAAGCATTATATTTAACAGATGAAATTGCTGGCTTAAAAATGAAGCGTTTAAGGCTATTATCTTATCTCCTGACGGACAAGCGACGCATCTCTCATCCAGATTACAAGCCATGCTTCAGCTACCCCATTACATTTTTAGCGGTCTCTGTGCTGACCACAGAAATTAAAAATGCCGTGTTCCAATATGGTGATGACGGCGAGATGGCACACCACTAGAGGCCTAACTGTGCGGATTATTTATGACCCAGAGATGTCAGGAAGCATAGAGCTTGTGAGATTTGTATGTGACGCATTTAATATGTACGGGATGTCACAGTTTAACAAATTACTTTCATGATTGAGTGGTAATTGTACCAGGGCTAGGGACGTCAACTTCTGCTGGAGGTCCATCCTTGCCAAGTTGTGTCAAAGGGACCCTTGCCCCATAGCCCATCCTAAAGTGTCATTACGTGGTTTGGAGCAGGCTCTCTGAGCCACAGCTTTCCCTTCTTTGTATTACATGTGGTGTTGTACTGAAACTTAGTTCAGAATTACTCCAAGTCATCAGGACTTACTGTGTCTGATACACCACTACTCTTTACTGATCCTGCCAAAAGTCCACCGCAACTGTGTAGCGTGCACATTGCGGCACAACCTGCACAACATTTACAGTCCCTGAGCCATGTGACATGCAGTTTCTAATTCAAGTCCATTTTTGAAGAGGAATGACAACTTTTTAAAAGAAAGCGCTAATACCCACAGGTGCAAAATCGGCACCCGTGAGCAGTGGTGGCCTATGATGTTTCCCCTTTTCACTTCCATTGAGGGCCAAGGTATCATCGGAGCAACAAGATCCAACACAACACCATTACCTTTCACAGATTCCAACTACCTCTCATGCACATTGCTTCACACACTGCGCAACCAGTAATGCATTTTCCAAGTCACTAAGTGGTACACACAGTTTTAGTCCTCCTGTTTTTTGAAGGGGAGTGTTATCGGTTAGAGAAAACCATTTTGCAGAAACAATATACCACTTCTTTATGGTTGCAAAGTAACTTGCAGTGGCCTTAAACTGTCCCTGGAGCTGGTACCCTAACTATCCCTGTCCCGGAGGTACTCTTGAAGGTAAAGAGGCCCAAGTCTCCGACCTTACTATGCTCCTGTTAAACCGTCATCTATCTCCTCCCCCAACCCATGAGGCCTGGGAAAGAAATGTAATGTAAACAAGACACAAAGACAAAAACAGGGATAGCAGAAAACCTTATCATACAAAAGCTCTGACCAACAATAAGGAGGAGGATAGGGGCAGCATACCACAGGACACCTGTAGAACAACTCTACTCCAGCCACTTAGCTTTAGCACACAGCATAGGAAGATGAAAAATACACCGGCAGGTAAAGACGGTCTGACCAGTTTATATAGGAAGAGGTAACGTCCAGATCAGAAGCAGCTGAAATGGAGCTGCATGTTTCTGACAAGCATAGAAAGGAATATTAACCTCTTTAGCACCAGAAGAAACTAGATTCATTTAATATGGGGCACAAATCACACTATCTCTAAAGAAGACCCTCTAACTCAAGGTCTTCCAGGGGGACATGAGGCAGGAGGCTCTCTACTTGGATTACTTACACTTGTCACTAAATTGTTCCATGAACTTGTAGGTAAGACAAGTTTATGTGCTACACCGCACTCTTTATGTTTAGAGCATTGGGCCCCTTTGCAGGCTAAGTCAGCCAGTCTTTCTCACCGGTCATGTCAAATTCCAGGTGCAGTTACATTGCAGTTGCTTTCGAAGTCTCTGATTTAACATGTCCATCCTTCTTGCAAGTCTCATGTCGGTTGGGTGCATCCTTCTGCTGAAGCATTAAGGCAGAAGCTTCCTTTATTACTACTCACTTGCTACTTCTTCTTTCTCCCCCTGTAATTCCATTCTTCTGGCCACACTATAGTTCACCACACTAGCACCATAACATCAGCTTCTACATCAAAGCTTTGCATTGGACCAAACTTGGTGCTGATCTTCTCCTTCTGCGACTGGCTGGTCTAAGTACAAAATAACAAAAAAAAAAACAGGATATGGCATAGCTGCTGATTGCAGTAGGTCACCGGACAATACTTTAATATAACAATGAGGAATATTGTACAGGAGCATTGTAACAGTACAGTAACATAAATGATAAATAGTAACTTAACAATATACAGACTGCAATTCCTGGACTGGATGCGGGTCTCCCGACCTGAACTTACAATTTCATATGTGTCTGTTAGACTGTAAGTTTTTGGTCGGGAGATCCACAGTCAGTCCAGACTTTGAGGTCTGTATACGGAGCATGAAATACGCTTATGTGTACCAGGCCTTTCTGTAAGGGGAGGACAAGCATGCTTTCCCCTTCAAAGGAATCAGTCAGCAGGATTAACCCTCGTAAGCATCTATATGGGCATGTAGATCAAAGGAAGCCAAATATAATGATACCTTGATATCTTTGATCCAATGTCTTAGGCTAGTTTCACATTTGCGTCTAAATCTGCAGCGTTTAAAACGCATCCACAAGTGGTGGAAAAAACGCATGTAAACGCGTACAAACGCAGCGTTTTTTTGACGCATGCGTTGACGCATGCGGTTAAAAAAACGCCGTGTTTGTACGCGTTTACATGCGTTTTTTCCTGCGTTTGCGTTTTTGGTGCGCATGATGAGAAATTTCACAAGAGAAAAATCTAGGTAACCAGACAACGCCAATGGGACTACAGAGGGCGTGTATTATGGGATCTCTATATATAGACCCTAGGGCTACTGAAATTTTAACAGTTTGCTACTGTATCCTGTGTCATGATGGATCTTCGCATGGAGAGCTTTTATTTCAACCTGGATTTCAGCTTCAAACTGTTTCCTGCCTGTGCTTTTGCTTGGGAGCAAGAGAGAAATCGCCAAAGATGGAGGAGGAGACAACGTAGGCGTTTTTGGAGGCACCCCATTATCGAACTACGTGAGAGCCGTGGAGCCTACCACACGCTGTATGCCGAGCTTAATGCCAACCTGGAGAAATTCCAGGAATACACACGAATGTCGCAAGACTCGTTCCGGGATTTGCTTTCTCGTGTCCAAGGAGCCATACGACGACAGGACACCCAGCTCCGTAGAGCGATTCCACCCAAGGAACGTCTGCTGGTTACATTAAGTTACGTTCAAAATCTACACCAATGACAGTCCAAATTTAGTGTTTTCTGACATGTATTTTTGGGGTATTTTCCTTTCTTTCTTTAGCGTAACCACACCATAAAAAGAATAGATTGTAATTTTTTTTGTGCTTGTTTTTCTTCCAGATTTCTGGCCACCGGAGAGAGTTTATCATCCCTCCACTTCCAATACCGGCTTGGAATATCCACCCTGTCCGGAATAGTTGAGGACACCTGCCGGGCTTTGTGGAATGTACTCCGGGATGAGTTTATACCCCTACCCACCGTCGACATGTGGCTAGAAATTGTGGAGAAATTCTGGAGTGTGTGTGATTTCCCCAACTGTTTAGGAGCGGTGGATGGAAAGCACATTCGCATTATCAAACCAGCCAGAACAGGATCGGAGTACTTCAATTACAAAAAATATTTTTCTGTTGTGCTCATGGCAATAGCTGATGCGAACTGTCGCTTCATCGCCGTGGACATTGGAGCTTTTGGACGTGGCAACGATTCCCAGACTTTCAAGAACTCGGATATGGGCCGCCGTGTGTATGGCAACAATTTCAATTTTCCCCCGCCACAACCTCTCCCCAACACTCAAGGTCCACCGATGCCATTTGTTATGGTTGGGGATGAGGCCTTCCAGATGTGTGAAAACCTACTGAAGCCCTATTCCAGTCGGGACTTGAACCACACTAGAAGGATCTTTACAGACTGACCAGGGCCCGAAGAACAGTAGAGTGTACCTTTGGCATTCTGGTCGCTAAATAGCGCATTCTTGCATCAGCCATAAATCTAAAAGTAGAACCAGTCGACGAGGTGGTCAAAGCCTGTGTGGTTCTGCACAATTATATAATGGTTAAGGAGCAACCCAACATTGATCTGGATGAACCAGTTGCACACCCACTGCCCGATTCCCAGCATCACCCGCTGCGGTCAACTGCAGCCGTTGGTCTCATGCGGTACCAATTTGCTGCCTTTTTTGATTCAGATATTGGACGTGTGTCATGGCAGGACAATGTTGTGTAAATGTCCAGTTGTAAATAAATCTGTACCAGTAATTTTCTACAATGATAATAATATTTCTCATTAATAAACTTTAGTTTTGGTTGTGTTGACCGTGTCTCCTATCTTTTTCCTCTACAAACCAAGGCTGTCCTAAAACTGGCAGTATTTGATCTGTATTTAATATCAGTTTTTGTAATCCAAAACCAGGAGTGGGTGATAAAAGCAGAGGTGCTAGTTATTATGTTAATATCATAATTTACTTCTAATTGTTCCACTCCTTGTTTTGGCTTACAAATACTGATATGAAACACTGGCCACATACTGCTAGTAATGGCAGCCATGTTGCTTTATTGGTAAACTTGTTATGTTGTTGTTGTGTGTTGCCGGCGGCGGAAGACACAATAAACCCAACATAATTGTGGCAAATCAAACTTTTTTTATTTTGTTAACTCAAAAAATTATTTTTTACTGCGCCGGCTTGGGGTAGAGTGATGTAAACGGGGGGTGTGAGGCCTGGCTAACCGTGGACGACGCAGAGGTGGCAGGAGAAGGGGCAATGAAACTAGAAGGGTCTGGAAGTTCGGGGATGGGGCTTGACACATCAGAGGCTTGAGACGCACTGGAAGGGTGAGACAAACCTGACATTACAGACACATTGGGAGGTGAAGGGGGAGGAATGCTAAGAGTCCTGTTTTTTTTTTTTCTGTTGTTTTTTTTGGTTTGCCTGGTTGTGGGAGGTCTTGGTGGGCTCATATGGCGTGGCGTGGTGGCGGGTGACCTGTCAGGGTCTGGCTGCACTGTGTCAGAGTCCATAGTGCTCGTAGATCGTGCAGCCATGCCAGAGTCCATAGTGCTCGTAGAGCATTCATTCATGCCAGAGTCCATAGTGCTCGTAGAGCGTGCAGCCATGCCAGAGTCCATAGCGCTCGTAGAGCGTGCAGCCATGCCAGAGTCCATAGTGCTTGTAGAGCGGAAAGCCATGCCAGGGTCCTGCTGCATCGTGGAGGTGGCGGTACGGACGGCCATGCCAGGGTCCTGCTGCATCGTGGAGGTGGCGGTACGGAAGGCCATGCCAGGGTCCTGCTGCATTGTGGAGGTGGCAGAATGGAAGGCCATGCCAGGATCCTGCTGCATCGTGGAGGTGGCGGTACGGAAGGCCATGCCAGGGTCCTGCTGCATTGTGGAGGTTGCGGTACGGAAGGCCATGCCAGGGTCCTGCTGCATCGTGGTGTCAGTGGAGGAGGTCCAAGCAGGAGCAGCGGATGTCATGGTGGTGGCGGTGGGATGTCCAACTGCACTCGGCATGGTGGTGGTGCTGTAGTGGTGTCCGGCTGTGGAAGGAATTGAGGTGGCCGTGCAGTGGGATGCAGCAGAGGTCGGCATTGAGGACAATCGTGACAGTGAAGGCACAGGTGGATATGCCCCCACTGTCTGCTGGAAATACCGACTCTGCTGCATAGCCTGCACGTAAGCAGCATTGCAGGCCTGCATGACACTCAGCTGGAGATCAGGAGTAAGGTGTTCCAACATGCCCTGCTCAATTTGATTTAAAAAATGATGTGCTGGCCTCTGGAGGTCGGCTTTCAATTGATCAAGGCTTTTGCTGACCTCCTGGATACGTGCATTCAAGAGGTTATGTGAAACATCTATTCGGTCACCCAAAGCCTTGATTGCTTCGTTTAAAACCGAGATCAAGTGCAAAAACTCGGGCATGAGTGACCTGTCCGAAGCCCTCTGCCGCTGACGGGAGGAGCCCAAAAAAAAGGGGGCAGTGGAAGAGGACTGCGAAAGGGGAAGACCTGGTGGACCAGCTCCCTGGTCTCCAGTTAGTGTGGAAGGCCCACTTGCTGCTGCGCTGCTTGATGGCTGGGACGGGTCCATGGCTGTTGGATGAAGAACCGCTCCAGAACCTGGGCCAACAGTAGTGCTGTATGTGCTGTGAAAAAAGGAAAAAGAAAATTACTATCAAAAATTTAACAGACGCAAAATCCTGTGGAATGTAAAAATACATATTATTGCAATACAATACAACCTAATGCACGTGATAAATACTTACGTTCTCTGGGCAACGACCGGTCTTAAAAATGACAGAACGCGATGGTATTTGTATCGTCTGATCCTTGCTCCTCAACCACTGGGAACACGGCTCTCTTGACGCAGGTCCTTGTTGAAGCGGTCCTTCATCGAACGCCAACGTGTTTTGACTTTGGATACTGTTTAAAAAAAAAAATGTTGGTCAGAAAAAGTACTTTTGGCCGTGCTCACACAACTGTGTGTGATGAGAGAAACTCCAGAAAGTTTCTTTCATCACACACAGTCGAGTGAGCACGGCCAAGGTCTCTGCTGCTTCACACTGCAGTGCAGTACTTACCAAATGCAGCTCGGACCCGTGTCGGGGCGTTGTTCCAGCCATCCCACATCGCTTGGGCCACCTCATTCCATAACCGCCGGATCGTCACGTTGTTTGAGTGCAGTGGATCCCGGGTGTCCCACAACGGAACCCTCTCCTGGACCAGGGGGATGAGGAGGTCATTCTCGATCAGATCATCCTCCCGTTGTGAAACCTAAAAATTAAAGAAAGTCATTACAGTTTGCTCAATTAACAGACGGAAAAGAAAGAAAAAAGATGCTGAGAAATGGCATGAATAGTAAAGTCAACATACAAAAGGATTTCACAAGAAAAAAGTAAAGAAATAGGAATGGAAAGAAAGGAAGATTCAAGAATATTACACTGAGGACAGTCAGCCTTGTATACGTACCCGCTGCCGTCTTGCCACCGGACCTTGACTCCGCTGCTCCTGCCCTGTCTCTGCCGCAGTAGAAGAGCTCTAAAAGAAAAATTTAAATTGTCACATGTGTCGATGTGACAGTGAATACTTACCAATCTGACGAGGCAAGTACTCACCTCACTGACATGCTCCACTTCCGACTGTCCTGGCCGAAACTCCTCACCAGAAGAAGAATCCGAAGAAGACATTCTGATGCATGTAGAAAGAAAGAAATGCAAGAAATTAGGACATGTAGAGACAGAAAATAGAAAATAAAGGCATTGGCTAGGATATACTCACATTGTTCTGAGGCTTGTTTGCTCCAAGGTGCTGTGGTCCGTCTGCTCTGCTTGGCTGTCCGCTGTGGGCCGTCTGCTCTGCTTGGCTGTCCACTGTGGTCCGTCTGCTCTGCTTGGCTGTCTGCTGAGAAGTGACCTGCAACTGTCCACACCCTCCCTTTATCACCTTGATGGTGGGGGGTGGCTTTTCAGTGTCTAGACATGTTTTTCTCAATTGAAACGCATGCGTTCAAAAACGCAACCAAACGCATGTGCTAAAAAACGCATGCGTTTACATAGACAGCAATGCGTTTTTTGGTCGTAATCCTTGCGCAATCGACCGCATGCGTTTCCTGGCGGCAAATAGACGCCTCTAGAAATTACTACATGTTGCATTTCCGCGCCAAGCCGCAAACGACGAGACGACGCATGCGTCGTCAAACGCGACAAAACGCGAACCAAAAAAAACGCATGCGTTTTTAATGTTAAATATAGGAAAACACGACGCATGCGTTTATATGCGGTACAAACGCTGCGGCAACAAATGCAAATGTGAAACCAGCCTTATGCTGTAGAAATCCATGTTTTTCTTAATATGTAAATGAGATCCTCAGGGAGATCTATGTCCAACCCATAGATCTTAACAGCTCATTAACAATTTAAGGAAAGCGTGGATTTATCTGGAATAAAACATCGGATCACAGATATCAAGGTATCATTTTATTCAACTTTCTATGACTTACATGCTCACGTAGACGGCTTAGGAGGCTTTATCGTAATGACAAATTCCCATTAAAATCTCGCCAATGGCTTGAATGGAGGGTCCCGATACTCTCATTCCTTCTTACTCTTTAATTAATCACCTCCGAAATGTTGTTCATGTTTGGTAGTAACTGTCATCAAGAATATCAAGAAAAATGACACTCTCTCCTCTCTCCCTGTCTTCTATATAATGTATATATTAGATGCAGTTTGATTTTGGATAAGGTATTTTTCACTGTTGAACACTGATTTCTTTTGGGATGTCTTTTGGTCTGGGAAAACTGTATATATTTTATATCTGTTTCAGGCATTTAATTAAATTGGCTCATGATCAGCTATGGAGGTATTCAGAAGCTTTGTGTTAATTGCTGATTGGCACATTAGTAGGCATGAATTGCTAGCACTGGCCCAGAGAGATTTGGGGAAACCATTTCACATCTGTCTTTGTAGTTAGTAAATAAGGGCATGCTTGTAAGTCGCTATGAAAGGCCAGTGAGTAGAGGGTGCTGGGGGACAGGAATTGCCTGGATGGATTTTGTCAACAAGAATTATGCATCTTATTTTTAATACGGCTCATTAAATGCCCCGTAAATTGCAGACCAATGAAAGCAGAAGTGTTTTGGTCCAACATGCAGTGTAAAGGAACATTGTGCACCATATTTTAAGGGCACAAACACCCGATTTTGCAATGTAATCTGCACATTAAATAGATACACTAGACCCAATGAAGCTGGTGTACTTAATTTAAAAATCCATGTAAAAATGGCTACCTATTCCTATGTTGTTGCTTTTTTTTATTTTCATGTGTGATATTAAAGCTAGATTCATACAATGCTCCTTTTAATGTTTGGCATGAAAACTTTCAAAATGGAATATACAACCATTTTGACATGGATTTTTCACCAGTCTCATTAGGCCTAAGAGATCTACCGTATTTAATAATGTATGCAGTTCTTGTGAAATTCGGTGATGGATTCAGGGACTTTTTCACCAGGTTTATGCGTTAAAATATGAGATGGACAGTAGGTAGCAACACTGTAAAAAAAAAAATTATGAAAAAAAAAAATAATTAAATTATTGCCTAGTGCAAAATCATTCTCTAAAACACTGTACAATCTGGTGACACAAGGTGGTCATGAGTCCTCTCCCAAATCTGTTACTCACGAGTTCCACCTGACCATTCGAGTAGGGCAACCTTGCTGACTAGTCCAGCCTATATCAGCATTTCTGTCTTGTTTATAGGTTCCAGATCCGCAGTGTAATTGTATTTGTCCGGCAAGAAAGTGCCAAATGTCTAATAGATCTGGCCCGATCGTAGACAGCACATGCACTGCAAATCTCCTGTTTCCCATCCACTTTTTTTTTCCAACGTCGATTAGGACTTGTTTGCTGCCTTTATACACAGGCTAATGAGTGCTGATGGATACAGAACGATCCTTAAAGGGAATCTGTCAGTAGGATCATCCCTCCTAAGCCGTCTATATGGCATGTAGGTCATAGGAAGTTGAATAACATGACACCTTGATATCTGTGATCCGATGTCTTATTCCAGAGAAATCCATATTTTTTTAATATGTAAATGAGCTGTTAAGATCTATGGGCCAGACATAGATCTCCCTAAGAATCTGCCTCCAGAGCTTAGTTTTTCATATATGTCAATTTTTATGTATATGAAAATGTGGATTTCTCTGACAGAAGATGTGGGATCGCAGATATCAAGGTAGCATTTTGTTTAGCTTCGTATGACCTACATGCCCCTATAGACAGCTTAGGAGGGCCGATCCCACTGACAGATTCCGTTTAACACAATCGTTCTGTCGCCATACTCTGTCATGTTATCGGCAGCTCATCTCCTGTTTACTTGGTGATGCGCTGCTGATAGTGATTCTATTTAAGGTGGCATAAATGATCCAATCAAGCGACATACAAGCCTTTTACTCATTTCTTGTGTTACTGCTGGCACGATTACACACAAGCCGATAATATCATTCACTAATTGTCGGCTTATCTAAATGCACCTTTAACCTAAGTTCCAGAAACTGTCGCCTGGACTGTAAAGAATTCTTCCCCTGCTGTGGAGGGAGAATGGTGGCATTTTCATTTCTGACTTATTATGTGACTGATTATATGTAAATATAGCACAAAACAAATCCACTAAAAGACAATCCATTATGATGAATAATACACTTTCAAAATAAATAAATAGAAACACTGACGCGCTCGTAAATAAGCGGCATTCATTCTTGTGATCCTATCCCTTTAAGACTTTCATCTTCAGTATATAATATGTATTTCCAGCTGAGCCAGACACACATATTAATGACGAGATTGTGGAGAGCGAGGGGGGCTCATTTCTTGCAGCCCGGCACCTTTTGGTTAGCAATATTCTTCCAGTGCATAATGGACATACAGCTTAAAATACTCATTTATTGCACTCATCAAATGTCAGCTCCCAGTCTACTTGTTTTCAAAGCTGTCGGCAGAAAAGCAATCAATCTAACATATACATATGCAAGCGCACAAGTGCCTGGAGCATAGATCGGTGCAAGCCAAGGTGTGTTGCTAGACTACATCTCCCATGATACCCAACCAACCAATGGTCTTGGGAAATGTAGTCCTTTAGTAGCCGATGCCTCATGCTTTATTCATCTGTGACCCAAACTTAAAATTATCATGAATATATGGCCTACTCTAATCAGAGGGTGAATGATGCAGGAAAGCTCCAAACCAATATTTCATCACGTATGCAAAGCTGGTATATATTTGACACTATTTTATGTAGTGATATTTACTAGTTACAGTATATGTAACAATTTATAACAAAGTGTTCTTAGGGATTTGATATTTTATACTGTAGTCTTTATTATTATGCTTTACTTATATAGCGCCATCATATACCGCAGCGCTTTACAGATATTATCATCACTGTCCCCATTGGGGCTCACAATCTAGATTCCCTATCAGTATGTCTTTGGAGTGTGGGAGGAAACCGGAGAACCCGGAGGAAACCCACGCAAACACGGGCAGAATATACAAACTCCTAGCAGATGTTGTCCAAGGTGGGACTAGAACCCAGGACTCCAGCACTCTTCTATATAGCTTTCCATTGAATTGCTGTGCAGTAGCAGAGGTGCCATTTATAGAAATCTTATGGCCTGTCTTGCTCACCCAGTATTTGTGGTGCCCCCCGGCACTTCTTACTAGCCATCATCTTTTAGTCAATTACAGTCTGAGTCCTGGAAAAAGCATTTGATTATAGTCTTCAAGTAATAACAGGTTATTTCATTTACTGTACAACACTCAATATATTCTCCCTCCCCAGAGTCCCGGGTCATCCAGTAACAAAAAAAAGTCTATAATAATCAATACTTATGATTTATGTCGTGTTTGTACAATGGACTATTGGAAGACTCACTAAGGCGATAACCTTGTTGTTAAAGAGCCTCTGTTCTACAACTACTGTGTTACACGGTCAGCGGAGAGAGGTTTCCCCCAAAACATACTAGGTAGATGCTGATGGGAACATTAATGTAAATTCTGTGAATTCTGCTGTAATAACAGAAGTTTGAAGGCCAAGCAGCCATAAGTGACTAACACTGTTCTTCTCCATATGGTGTTTACGCCTGTCTATGCTCATCTGGCTGCACCTCCTTCTGTGTATTGCTGTTTCTTCTTGTATGTGTGTGTGATCAAGTATAACAGCACAAGCGGAGATAAAAGCTTATGAGACTACGTTGGCTGACTATCTAATGTGTATGGGGGCCTCCTAACTCTTCTTTTTTTGCAGATATTGTCAGAAGAAGACTGAGACATGTTAAATTTCAGGGTCCAATCCTTTTGTTCTCAAGGAGTCTGGCAGCAGCTTAAAGGCTTTGTTCACAATTGTTTTTATTGTCCGTTTGCTTCCTAAATACAAAGTTAATCAACTTGCTAATTAGTCTTCATTAAAATTTTCTACCATTTTGATCTAGCAGAGCGTCTGTAAGTCCTTTATCTTACTGAGTGATATGCAAAAATGTTATTAATCCATCAGCTCCTGGTTCTGATGTCTCTTGCCCTTCTCTTACTGATAGAGATAGCAGCAGGGAGGGAGATGGGGTTGCACAGATTTCCACAGGAGAGAAATGGTGACGGTATACAGCCTTAAGGCTCACTTGCGAGAGAAAAAACGGTCCGTAATCTGGACCAAAAAAAAGGGATGAAAAGTATGCGATTGTCATGCGAGTTCAATGCGATTTTTTAATCCCACCATCCGTTTTACATCCGTTTTTTTTCTCTGCAACTATTTTTATACAGTCATTTACAGGACCATTTACAGTGTTCTATGCCACAGAATGGTAAGGTATCCGTAAAAAATGGACGTCATACGCATGGTGCGAGTGCTGTGCGTTTTTTTTCTCGCACCCATTGACTTGCATTGGCGAGTCTCGTCCGAGAATCGCAGCAATACGCAGCATGCTGCGATTTTTTTTCTCAGTCCGATTTCGGCAGAGAAAAAAATCGCAAATTAAAAGACATCTATTGACTAACATTGGTCCAAGTGCAATCCGATTTTTTATCAGATTGCACTCGTCCGTTTTCCTCACAAGTGGAAATGAGCCCTTACCTGACTCCTCGCTCTTCTTTGATCCATGCTGTATCGCCGTGCCCCATTCGGACTGTTGCTTCTTGGTCTATGTAAAGGTTTCTAATGAGGATGATCAGACCCATATCCTTCATGGTAAAGTTTCTGGTGATCAACAAATTCGAAGTCTTTGCTGTAGTTGATGAAGCAAAGATAAATTCTCCTTGTTGTATTCTTTGGCCTTTTCCATTATCCATCTAATGTTCCTCTGCCTTTTCTGAATCTTGCTTGTTTCTCCGGTAGCTCTTTTACCACATACACGTATATAATGTACAATTACAGGCGATTTAATTGTTTCACTTTAATACAACTTTCACAATAAAAACTCATCACAGGGACATGTACGAAGTATACTGCTTGGAGGATTTGTCATTTTACTTTTGGTGAGTGAGAAAATATTATGGATTTATAAAGTCAAATATTAAAGAAAGTCATCTTAAGCAGCAGACAGCGCTGCCTACATGATGAGAAAGTGAGCGTTTTAAGACAGGAAAACAAATTACAGTCAATTTCAGTTATATGTGCTGAATGCTGTATGTCTATCCTGTTCTGTGTCAACACCAGGGAAATGTTACAATTATATGAATCACAGAGACGGGCAGAGATTATCACAGTCAGTGTGCGTGGTCAATGCATAATTTCATGTCGATTTCGTTACCTGAATGAGGCCTGATTGCTGAGATCACCCATATACACTGGTCTGGTCAGATTTCTGGCATATGTTCACTATATGGAGAAAAGTTTTGGGACACACATCTTAATCATTAAATTATTATTTTTTCATCCCGTAATAATGCCCCCATGTATAACATCTGGCCCTTCACCACGCCGTCTGCCTTTACTGACATTTGTGATACAATGGCTGAAGGCATAAAAGTCACCAACGCTCTGCTGATTCCATAACTGCAGAGTCCAAACCTCCCCTAGTATTAACATCAGCACAAGAAATGTGCCTGCACAGGGAAAATTCATTGTTTGGGTTTCCATGGTCGAGCAGCTGCATGCAGCCTTACATCACTAAGCACAATGCTAAGCAATAGATGGAGTAGGGTAAAGCCACTGGACTCTGGAGCAGTTGCAACTTGTTCTGTGGAGTGACATATTACACTTCTGTGGCATCTGATGGACGAGTCTGGGATTGATGTATGTGAGGAGAATGTTACTTGCCTAACTACATTGTGCCATCTGTAAAATTTGGTGTAGGAGGGGTAATGCTATAGGCTTGCTTTTTCACGGGTGAGCCTAGGCCCCTTAAGCTGCATTTGCATGGAGAGATCGGTGGTGAAATAATCTTTTGTGCAGCACAAAAGATAATCATTTTTTTGGTGGTGCAATGTCCTGTGTAAACAGGACTTGCCCTGCAAAGCACCATGGCGATAAGTGCGTACTGAGCAGTCTATTACAGATAGTTCAGTGGTCATCATTCAACGCGGCCTGTGTAAACAGGCTATTAAAAAAACATTCGGTAAAGGTTTAACGATCGGTTAGTTTCGCCAGTCGGTGCATGTAAACAGTCCCTTAGCTCCAATGAAGGGAAATCTTAATTCTTCAGCAAACCAAGACATTTTGGACAATTTTATGTTTCTGACTTTGTGAGAACAGTTTGGGGAAGACAATTTTCTGTTCTAGCATGACTTTTCCCCAGTGCACAAAGCAGTTGCTGGATTTTTCCACTATTTCTTCCATAAAGGCATGGTTGAAGAAGTTT
Source organism: Ranitomeya variabilis (assembly GCF_051348905.1). Classification (NCBI taxonomy): domain Eukaryota; kingdom Metazoa; phylum Chordata; class Amphibia; order Anura; family Dendrobatidae; genus Ranitomeya; species Ranitomeya variabilis. The sequence goes on from NC_135233.1 coordinate 466,293,375, forward strand.
GTTGTGGAAGAACATGATCAACCAGACAGAGCCCAGACCTCAACCTCATCCAACACCTTTGGGATGAACTAGAGCAGAGACTGAGAGCCCAGCCTTCACGTCCAACAATACCTCACAAAGCTCTTCTGGATAAACAAGCAAAAAATCCCACACACACGTAAAAATGTTTCTACAAAGCCATCTGAGAAGAGTGAAAGAGTTACAGCTACAAAATGGGGACAGTGACGCATGGTGGGGGCTCCATCATGCTTACAGTGAAGCATGATGGGGGCTCAGTGATGCCTTTAGTGAAGCATTATGGGGGCTCAGTGATGCCTTCAGTGAAGCATGGCGGTGGCTCGGTGATGCTCTGTGCCATTATGAATGGGCTAAGATTCCTCAGAAATGTTGCCAGAAGCTGGTTTTCGGACATGGATCACATTTGCATCAGGTCATAACATTCAAAGGTGGTCGGCTAAGTACTGAAGGCGCTAGTCCTGAAGGGGTTGACTAATTCTGAGACTGCAGTCATCATTAAAAGCATCGTTTTGTAAATTTGGAGAAACCTTTTGTGATATTAGTTGTGTTGAACTATTTAGATTGTTCTTGTTTGATTGTTTTTTCTTTGCAAACAGCAAAAAGTTTGTAAATTTTGCTAATAAAGGGAATTGCGATGGGGTTGAATAATTTAGACTGCAAAACTATTCTATCCTTTTATATAAGGGATTTGCAATAGAAGAAGCTACTTGAGGCTGGGGGTCACCTGCAGCGCTCGGCATACAAGGTGCGCCAAATGAGAAGCTTCTTCCTAATGCTGGAGCTACACAGAGACATATCTCACATGACAGAAATTTAGAGACAAGTCGCTTGACCAAAACCATCTGTGCAATTTGCCTGCAACTTGCTGTTACTAGTTTTGCATTAAAATCTAATGAAGCCAAAATCCAACACATTTGAAAACATGTGACTTCTGTGTCGCAGTTGTAGTAGCTCGAAGTCGATGCTCTAGGAAAACATTAGATGCAATCTTAGGGCTCATTCACACATCCAAATTTTTGACGTATGAGAAAAACGGACCAATTATTCTGACCAGACTCTGATCCGGGTTCAGTCATAGTCTGGTCTGAGTGTCCGTATCCAATTTTCTTGTACGTTCTGAAATAAAAAAAAAAAATCTCCACCTTCTCCATTCTGACAGTCTTTCAAAATCGGACCACACTCGGATGTGTGCTATATGCACACTGAGCCCAACATGGGACCCCAGCCTTATATACCTGATCAATTAGCTATATCATTCCCTTTAGAGTAGGGACAGATGACCAGGTTTGTGGCATATGGCTGATGCGCCACCGCACCGTGACTGCACCCTTAGCCTAGAGTCACACGACTGTATTTTCTCTTATCCGAGAGAATCTGGATGACTATTCAAATGACACTCTGATCAGAGTTTGAACAGAATATGATCAGAGTGTGATCCGATTTTGTAGGATGAAGAGAAGATGGAAAAATATATCTCCAACTTCTACACTGTTAGTCCATTGAAATCAGACTGCACTCAGATGTCATCCGAGTGCATTCTGATGGTTTCCACTGACTCATTGACTTGCGTGGCTGAATGCAAATCATGCATGCTGCAATTTCTTTTTCACCGACAGACTTTGTCCAAGGAAAAAAAAATCAGACCTGTGCACAGCCCATAAAATAACATTGGTCCGAGCGTGATCTGATGTTTTGTCAGGTCGCACTTGGACTGAAAATACAGTCATTGGCATGAGCTGTTAAGAGTAGGAGTTATAGAGTAGTTCTTCAGATTTATCCATCTAGGGCCCAGTGTCTGACTGTTTTCTCAGTTTACAAGATCCAGGAGCCATAGACATTGGGTGCAGTGTACTCGCAGGGCAACCACAGTGAATTTGTATTTCTGGTTGCTGCCTTCCTCTATTGCCCAAATAGTTCCTATAATAGCTGTGTATCCGTAACTGCTCGTAACCCCGTTCCATTATATATTTATATGTGACTCTCCAGGATGAGCTTCTTTCTATTTGTTCATGAATGTAGACGATATCACCCATCGCCATTTGTACAATTGCCTGTTGTTTCATTACGCTTTTATATGCACAGAAGTCTTGGCACAAATTTCCATAAAGCTGTAAAGTAACTAGCACGACGTGGTCTTCACATGTGTCTGATATTCAGGCGTTCAACCTAAGTATATTTGTGTGTGGATTTCTGACAAGCTATTAAAACATTTTCTTTTGAAAATTCTTGTAACACAAGCCCCATCATTGCCTTGCCCCTTAGCTACATTGTACAAAATTATGTTACCAAATATCTTATTTACATTCTGAGCAGGTGATACATTGTACTCTGCAGCCATAAAGCATTCCAAGCAGTTCATTACTTTGCTTTGGATTTTGGTGCCACTTGTATTTACTAAAATAAAGAAAAGATTTAAACCTTTTCCTAAATAATATCCTTCATTATTAGGTGGAACATTAGTGTCATTTTACTTGATCCCCACTATCCCATATACAGCAGACTTGACTATTCATTATCCGCATCCAATGCTAGGGCAATAATTCTCCAACTACCAGATTTTTATGGCTACCTCTCATCGGTGAGCTTCAGACTGTCACATCAAGCTGCCTCCCTAAACATTAATCTAAGAGTATATGCAAATTTTTAATAAATGGGTTTTCCGGGACTTTAGCCGTCGTGATAATCACTGCTTAGGAAAGGCAATCAATATTAGATCTGAGAATGTGTCTGTGCTGGTAAAGAATGAAGGGGACGTCGCGCTTACCAGAGGCAATGGGTGAAAAACGCTGAAAAGAACACTGAAAGAAGTGACATGCTCTATGTCCAAAAAACATGCAAAGCACAAAATACTGATGACAAAAAAAACAAGGTGTGTGCATGACATTTCTGAAATCTCATAGGCTTTGCTGGTACAGTAAATTGCAGCTGAAAATTAGCATAAAAAAAGCAGCAAAAACACCTAATGTGAACATAGCCTTAAGTTCATACATTGCATGACACATCTGTAATGATAACGCAAATCAGCACACACGGCACAGCAGCACAATACCAGCCCTAAGGCATGTGTATATACATTGAATGTATACTTAATTGCGAATTGCACTGATGCTATATAGACGATACTTAGAAAGATGAGATTCCAGGTGCACATTCTGAGCAAATTGTGTAAGCCCATCTGCCTATGACAAGACAACCCTATTATACGAGTCCTTACAGCAAGGCCTCATTTACATGTTACTAACTTTTCTCATATGCAAAAAAAACTTTGTTTTTCATCAGTGTTTAGGATCCAATTGTCATTAGTGTTTGGTCGGTGTGTCATTGTTCGCCATCAATAATTTTCTCATATGGAAAAAATAATAATACGGTAATTGCAAAACTTCTACCTATTACAATGCTAACATCCACGTGCTGTCTGTATTTTTTACGGACACAGATTTTCATGGGTGATTTTGATCCGTTACTTAAGTCAAAATTGGACATTCCTCTGATTATTTTCACAGACCCATGGTCCACAAAAATCTTGTATGTGTGGATAAACACACTGTCTTTTTCATGGATAGTACCCATTAAAAGTCTGAGTACATATGTGGAAATCAGAACTTTGAATGAGGCCTGACAGAATTAAAGGGATTGTTAATAGGCAGAGGTGTAGCTAGGGATTCAGCTCAGGTAAGAAACGAAACATCTGAGTGCGCCCCTAACCACAAGGTCAACCTGACTACAGCTATAGTGGGGCACCCTAATTGTGAGTATAGGGGAACCTCAGCAGATGGCCCCGGTGGAACTGAAAATAACTCGCTATATAAAGATTAATACTTCTGTTATATGGTGACCGTATATTGGTAGAATGTACAAGAGATCACAGTACAGTTGTAGATGGTGACTTACAGCCAACGCTCTCTATGATGGATGAGTTCATGTTTCCCGTTTTTTCCATCTAACCCAGACCGACATGATGACTTCTTCCAGCCACATCTTGTCTGCAGAGGTTACAACAACAAAACCAAGAAAAGATCATGCCCATATAAATGGGAACACCTCGCAATATATAAAAATTAAATGCTTTATTGGTAGAAAATAACATACAGCACAAAGAACATTAAAAATATTAAAAATGCAAAGAAGATACCTATACAGAAACCATGCCCTATTATGGGGGCAAAGATAACTCACACCAAAGATCCCCCCAAAGTGTCCAAATACAGATGATGTATATAATATGCAATAAATAAGCAAAAAAAATATATTCAAAAATGGTTCCTAAAATATTCAATTTTAATGTAGTTAAGTCTGCACAATGGGCAGCTTATACACCAAATCACAGAACCATATGAGTTTAAAGAGATCCTAGTGGTATACTAGCAGGATATTGCAATAAAAGAGTAGAAAAGCAAATAAATAGAGAGGGCCAAAGTGAAAAAATGCCCAGTCCTGACGCTAGTATACCCTGATTTCCATGGTCCAGAGGTTAAAGAGCGGAGCCAACATTGATAATAGGGGACAAGGTGTGGGATAGGATCCCACGAGTATCGCCGCAGACAAAGCGGCTTCCTCAGGGATTACAACAAAGTACACATTTGACTTGTCACATTTTCAGTACCGTCCCCATCTATCCCCAACCTTCACAAACTACTGAACCCAAAGCTGCCATAATGTCCCTATTACTGCACCTGCTGTTTAGCACAATAACAGAGCTCCTCTTATATCCCCACATAATGTTCATAACTGATCCCCCCATAATAATACCCACCATTGTGCCCCTTACAAAGTAAAGTGCCTCTTTTGTGCCCTCTAGATGTTAAAAATTGCCCCCTTCAAAATATTAATGCCCTGTATAAGTGCCCTAGAAAACTGTGTCCACATTTTGCCTCTACAAATTAATAATACTCTATGCACACCTATAATGCTAGCAATACCTTGTGTGCCCTTAGAACAATAATTCTTCTAAAGTGCCCACATAACATTTAATAATGTCCCCTGAGTCTCCCCTTGTACTGCTCCCCTATACACCGTATGATGGGCCCGCAGCTCCTCTATAAAAAGTATGATGTCCCCACTTCTCCATCAAAACACAGTATAATGGTCCCCACAATAGCCCCCACACTATATAATGGTTTACACAGTAGTCTCCACATTGAGGGCCCCCACACTGTATGAGGCCCTACCTGAGTAGTCCTCAAACTGTATAAAGGCACCAATGCTATACAATGGCCCCACATTAGCTCTCATGCTGTATAATGACCCCACATGAGCTCCTACACTGTATAATGGCCCCACATGCGCCCCTACTGTGTATAATGGCTCCACATTAGCTACCATGCTGTGTAATGGCCCCACACTACCCCAACACTGTATAACGGCCTACATATTAGGTTTTATGCTGTATAATGGTCCCACATGAGCTACTACATTGTATAATGGCCCCACATGAGCTCTCACGCTGTATAATTGCTCCACATAAGCTCCTTCTCTTTATAATGGCCCCAATATTAGGTCCGATGCTGTATAATAGCCCCACAATAGCTCCCGCAGTGTATAATGTCCTCACATTAGCTCCCATACAATGTAAAGAAAATGGAGTAAGCTGACATATAAAAGTAGCACATAGCAAGCATATCTTATATATAACAGTGGATGCGTCCTTCTGTCCAAAGCCAGCAAGGGTGGTGCGTTTGCAGTGTGGCGCCGGAGTCGGCGCATGTGCAGCGCCCCAGAGTCCTGGTCGTTGCATTATTGTCGCTCTTCCACAAGGGGGAGTGATGGTACGTCTGATGGCACTAAAGGAGTTCACCTGACCAGGTATCACAGTCACACACTACACTTCACAATCCGGACTCCAGGGGGAGCAAAGTGTTCTATCTATTAGGCCACTCCTCACACTGGTAAAACTGGGAGTCGGATAGGAAGTTAGAGAGAAGCTGACTGGGCTCGGCCCCGGTAACATCGAGTCAGAGAGAAAGCTGAATGGGGAAACCCAGGGAGGACCTGTCAGGGGTGGGATCCTGACAGCGGCCTAGCACGAGATAGAACGTTACGGAGCTGTGCCTGCACATCATTGCGGCGGCAACTTAAGAAAGGACCAGAAGCGAAGTATATTGTGGAGAAGTGAGAAACGGGATCACAGCACAAGGAGATAATACCAGGAGGAGTCCTGCCTTAAGATTGGCAACATCCTTCTGAGGCACGTAGCCGGCAGCCGGAACGCCGAGGGAGTAATAGGCTCTGCGCATTACTCTGAACTACGGCAGGGCAGTTAATTCCATGTTGGCTGTCCAACCTTTACACCTAATGAAGACAACGGAGGCAAATTGTGGGAGAGGGGCGTCTCTAGGGTCCCTATAAAATAGCTCCAGGCCTACCCCGTCATACAGGTGCGTCCTATCCATATCATCTGGGGGACGGAGAGAGAAACCGAAACATACACGACAGTTGTGAGGACTATCCTGTGGTGCTCAGCAGGGAGGTACTACAACACACAGGCGCTAGTAGGAAGGCTACTGATTTCCACCTGCAAAGGGAACTCTGGATGTGCCTTCGGACCGGCCGGTCTCAGCCAGCCCTGTTTGCAGTGCTCTGGTTTGTGGATGCCGAAGTCTTCAGTAAAAAGGTAAAGAGACTGCAACCCGGTGTCCTCGTCATTTACTGCGACCTACACCATTACTATCTACTCATCAAGGGAAGCCCTGGGGACATACTTCACCTGTGGGAAGGTATACCATCTAGCTGCCATTCCATCACCCCAGTGGACCCCTAGCAGCGTCGGTCACCCTGACCAAATACCACAGGTGGCGTCACGATTCACGAACACTTGACAAACTTTCATCACCTTTAATTGGGCGCCCCTTAGTAGGGCCACGGGCTGGGTCGGGCCACCGTGACATCCCCAGAACCGAGACAGAGGGACCCGGTACCGAGTACCCCACTGCCCTGCGTCTGGGGGCGCTCCACATGTTCATACCATGCTATGGCACCATTTTATTGAAGACATTGTGTTTGCAAATTCACCAAACACAAAATGGAGCCAGATATCACAGGATGTGCACACGTTGACCCCAGCGCCATTTTATTGAAGTGTACTACAACATCAACATAGCAGTGCGCACGCCCCAGGCATCGCCATTATTCCTATGGCCCCTTTGTGTGCACTGCTATGTAGACGTTGTAGTACATTACTTCAATAACATAGCACAGGAGTCAGCGCATGTGCATACCGTGATCTCTGGCGCCATATTATTGAAGATAACTGTATAAATGGGCCAATAAAAATGCTCACGAACTGGGCGAAGAACGGGTTCAATAGCTAGTACATATATATCAGCATGTCAATAAATACATTTTTTATTGCATTGCCACTATATTTACTCTACTTATACATTTGCGGTTCCTACTGGACATTTTCACGTTAACTCTTACACAGTGCAATCTTACACTAGTCTTACAATGCGTCAGAGTTATCATACTGGTTTATTCTGTTTGAATTACCACCTGCTAGTTGTCTTAGTTTGTGGTACTACTTATTTATTTTACTGATATAGCGCCATTAATTCCACAGCACTTTACATACATTATCATCGCTGTCCCCATTGGGGCTCACAATGTAGATTCCCTATCAGTATGTCTTTGGAAAGTGGGAGGAAACCCACGCAAACACTTGGAGAACATACAAACTCCTCGCAGGTGTTGTCCTTGGTGGGATTTGAGCCTTGGTGGCATTTGTGTGTTCGTGTACGATCCTATCTGATGAGTTCGCCTTTGGTGATGACACATGGCCTTTCACAATTAAAACATAATGTTCACTACGAATGTCAGATTTATTTGCAAAGTAAATATAGCAAAAAGAAAATATTTATTCAATATTTATTTATTGTGTTTGTTTCAATTTCAGCCATATCAGCCTGCAGCTGCGCATGTATTTCATGCTGCTTGGATGCTCGCCTACTCTTTTTCTTTTTTATTTGTATTGTGCATATGGGGTTGGACTGTCTCCATCTATAATGATAATGTATGTTTGTAGTATTTTACATTGTGTACTTCCAACAAAGAACAAACCAGGGAAAACATTTTAATTTACCCAAACCTATTATCTTTCCCTGTCATTTTCTTAATAGTAGCAATAGAAGCAAATGTTTTCATCATATGTGATTGCAGAGCTTCGGTTATGGAAGAAATCGGTGGTATAGTGGTTATGGGAAGAATATGATATAGTGAAAATATTTGTTTGCTCTTTTGTTCACAATTTGCAATTAAGTTTACTGGAAAAATTAACAATTTCCCTGTTCTGCGCTTCCTCTGTACAAAATGTACTCCTCCTTAGACCTAATTTGGCCAGCATATTCCCTCATTTCTGGATAATGCAGCAAACAGTATATGTGGTCGGTAAAATGAGGCACAGCAGGCCGCCTTGTCTTGCTCACAAATTGCATTCATCTGCCTGCTGTCCACAGCTAAAGTGAACTTGATGGCTGCAGCTTTATTGAGTGAAAAGGTTTGGCTTTGTGCAATATGTCCCCTGTAAGTGTCCAGGCTGTGATAGACATCAGTAATGACTGAAAATTGATGCTACATATCCGAGTCAGAGCTAGGTTCTTATATGCTCTGTATTTAGTTTACTTTGGATATTTGGCTGAATGAAGTGAATGGACCTGTAGCCGGTATTCTGGGAAGCACCCGAGGTTAAGGCACGTATGTGTCATCACAGACTGGTTAACATCCTGAAAAGGGCTTGTGTGCTCTCTTGTCATGTCGGCTTTAGTGAACAACAATTCTGGATTGTCTTTTCTTAGAACTTTCCTTGTGCCCATCTTTGGCTACATCTACAAAAGCCAAATTCAGATGTCCTTATACCCAGGGTAACGACTGGCCACAGGTCTCCTGACCCAAACTCACCAGCTTCATAAACATATATGAGGCCTTTCGGTTCAGATCTGTACATCGACCATATTAGTGGATGTCTGAATTTGGCCTATAACTGTTGACATGGGTGTTATCATTCTACTCATGGATGGGTTGATCTTTACATACCCTGAGTCTCTGGGTAGGATCCCACGTAACGGTTGCGACACATTGACCATCCGGCTATGGTGTCGCTCCAAGTAGAACATAGTTCCACCTAAATACCACCTTAATGCAAAGTAGGAATTGTTCAGCTCCCACTAAAGTCATGTCCATGTCATACACAATATTCTTACTGGTACCATTCGCCGGTTTGTGCAAGGAAACACCTCTTACAGGGATTCTGTCACCAGCTTTTCCCTATTTGATCTGTATCCACCACCTTCCAGTCGTCTTTAATTACTTTCCTGCAACCCCTTCATAAGAGCCCAGCTACATTGCATACATAAGAAAATACCTTAATAATTGTCCCGTACTCCTGGTCTGGTGTCTATGGATCATGCCACATACCTTCACTTCCTTTCCCCGCAATTGCCTTCTCTCCATCTTTGATTGGCGTGGTTGACTCTTGTTGCCTACTGTGCAGATGCAAGAGTGGAACAGACTCTCATCAATATGAGATTGTCATCAATATGTGATTGTAGGGGACCGATAACCGTCACATCACGGTTCAGTGTTATCACCTTCCGCAGTGGACAGATGTACTACAAGTATGTAGATCAGATGGTTGACCAAGCCTGCTTAAATCCGCGTATTTGGATGACCTATGTGCATGGAAGCCACTTGTCCTTGTACCATCAGGAAGTTATATTATTCTTTATGGTACATGGATATAGGGACCGATTCATTAAGACTGGCGATGTATACACTAGCCTAAATGAAGGACTCGCTGATGCATGATATGCCAAATTCATTAACAGGCGCATGCCACTTAATTAAATTGGTCCATTTTCTCCATGGCATGCGCCTCACCAGAAATGCTACTCCGAGTAGCATTTCTAGTGTAGAAAAAGCCACCACGTTTGCTGAATTTGACGGGTGGACGTAACTGTGCCTATTCCCGTCTAGCACCTCCCGTTTTGGCAGAGCTGCTTCAAACTGATGTAAAGCCAAAAAAAATGTCAAAAATGTTGCACAATAGGGACTTGCAGCTTTGATGAGTCGTACCCGTGGTCTGTAGTAGGCTTGGACTGGCCCACAGGAGAACCGGAGAGAAGTGCTAATGAGTAATGTAAAAAAAAGTATAATTTGATCATCTCCAAAACAACCTGGCCAAATTAATATTACATAGATGCAAAAATAGATTTGTTTAACAGGGTCAGGTTATTTTTGCTTGTAGCTGAACAGTGGGCTCCAAGAATCACTGTTACTGGTGGGCCTTTGCCAACCCAGTTGTAAAAAAAAAAAGGAACCTGATCCTCCATTGTCTTACCGTGAAAGTCATTTTAAAAAATGCAGTGAAACAGGAATGATTCGTTTTCATAGATTACGCTTTCCAAAGCTGAGCGATAGTGTGAACAGTGAGCAGAGCCTTAGATGAATGTTCATCGCTTTCAGTGCAATATTTAATAATTTACAAGTCACAGACATTCAGAGTTCATGCTACAAGAGCCCGCAGAGATGGCTCATTATAACATTGATTGTTTGAAGTGGTAGAAATTATTCCAGCAGCTGAACGGAGTAGTGTCCTGGTGCCCGGAAAGCCTGAAGAAGCAGAAAATAAAATGGCTGTCAAAAATCAGTTTGACACTTGTTCCCTATGGCACAAGATTGCACAATACTAAATAGCCACATATTGTTTGAAGTGTTAGCCGGCCCAGGAACTCCTGAAAATGAAATGTCTTGACTGCCTTTGTATGCAAGCAATATAAGGCAGGGGCTGAAGTATTACTGCGTGACTACTGATTGCTTTACCAGCGGCGACTGTCCCTCTGTCTTAACCTGCAAGACCTGGTAATTTGTGTTGTCGAAGTGACCTCCTAGCCACACTGGAAATTGCTTTTCTGCTGCAAAAGATTGGAATCTGCTTTATTTAATTATTTATTTGTTGGAGCCCTGACTTGATATGCACATTATCTATCTGGAAGAACTGGACCTCGTGGAAAATGATATCGACTTATTCTTTATCGTTTACCGTTTAGAACTTTCAGGCCATTTTTATTATGCTATTTTATATTTATTTTCTTTAGGTAAGAAAGCCGCTCAGCATTTCATGGCTTGGATTCACATTGCCCTCCAAGGCGTACTGCGGGTCAGGCATTCAGGCATTATTCCCAATTTACTTTTAATAGTAACACATTGCAGGAAACCTGCTTTTTCTTTTCTGCAAATGTTTACATTCACAGTTTGGGTAAACAGTCGTCAGCCGGCGTTGTTACTGTTACGTTCTTGTGATATATTTGACTGAGACAGATTAAAGCAGTGGGTTGTATCAGCCAAAGGCAACGGTGGCTGCTGGATTTACCTCTGCTCCCATAAATTGAAGTTCACTAGTTCCTTGTAGATTGGAAGACTGAATCTTTTCACCCTGAAATGAAGGTCATGAAACTCTCCTGATCACTGAGGTGTCTCTCGGGTGTCAGATTAGCACAGAGCGGAAGGTGAGCAGCGGGAAGAAATCTTATTTAGAGAATATTGAAAACAATGAGCTATGCAATAAGAAAAAAAAAACTTGAAATAAGAGTAAAACCCAGGGAAAGAGTAAAAATTATACCACAGATTTGTTTTTCCTATGAGCAGCAAGTCACTTTTTGCTGCAGATCTAAACGACTCATTCACACGTCTGATTCTTCCGCGTACGAGATAAACGGACCAATTATTGTGATCAGACTTTGATCAGTGTGTTGTGCGAGCGTCATCCATTTTTCTCGTACGTGGAGAAATAAAAAGTTTCTCCACCTTCTCCATTCTGACAGTAAGTGAAAATCAAACCGCACTAATATATCATCCGCGTGCGGTCTGATTTTTTTACATGGACATATTGACTTTCATTGCTGATTTGGATCCGAACCTCGAATCAAAACAGATATGTCGCCATGATTTTCCATGAAACCTCTAGGACCGCAAAAAATCATAGACATGTGACTGGCCCCATAGATTATCACAGGCACGAGTGCTATCTGTGAAAAACACGGATAGTGCTCGTAGATGAAAATCGGACATCTGAATGAGCCCTAAAGGTTAATATAGAAAAGTATCGGAAGGGCTGAAAAGTTCAAAAGTTATAAAAGAAAAAGGTCAGCGTCACAAATATGGCTCCACTTCTTATCACGTTTGAAAATAAGGTACCGTATTTTTTGGACTATAAGACGCACTTAACCATAAAACGCTCCTAGGTTTTACAGGAGAAAAATATATTAAAAAATGAAGTAAAAAAAAATGTGGTCAATTCTGTACTAATATCCCCCATCCTGGTATATACAGTATATATACAGTGCAGACCAAAAGTTTGGATACACCTTCTCATTTAAAGCTTTTTCTGTATTTTCATGACTATGAAAATTGTACATTCACACTGAAGGCATCAAAACTATGAATTAACACATGTGGAATTACGGTATATACTTAACAAAAAAGTGTGACAACTGAAAATATGTCTTATATTCTAGGTTCTTCAAAGTAGCCACCTTTTGCTTTGATGACTGCTTTGCACACTCTTGGCATTCTCTTGATGAGCTTCAAGAGGTAGTCACCGGGAATGGTTTTCACTTCACAGGTATGCCCTGTCAGGTTTAATAAGTGGAATTTCTTGCCTTATAAATGGGGTTGGAACCATCAGTTGTGTTGTGCAGAAGTCTGGTGGATACACAGCTGATAGTCCTACTGAACAGACTGCTAGAATTTGTATTATGGCAAGAAAAAAGCAGTTAAGCAAAGAAAAACGAGTGGCCATCATTACTTTAAGAAATGAAGGTCAGTCAGTCCGAAAAATTGGGAAAACCTTGAAAGTGTCCCCAAGTGCAGTGGCAAAAACCATAAAATTAATAAAGCGCTACAAAGAAACTGGCTCACATGAGGACCACCCCAGGAAAGGAAGACCCAGAGTCACCTCTGCTTCTGAGGATAAGTTTATCTGAGTCACCAGCCTCAGGAATCGCAGGTTAACAGCAGCTCAGATTAGAGACCAGGTCAATGCCACACAGAGTTCTAGCAGCAGACACATCTCTACAACAACAACAGCAATGTTGCAGCGGCATGCTATTCCATCCGGTTTGCGTTTAGTTGGACCATCATTTATTTTTCAACAGGACAATGACCCCAAACACATCTTCAGGCTGTGTAAGGGCTATTTGACCAAGAAGGAGAGTGATGGGGTGCTACGCCAGATGACCTGGCCTCCACAGTCACCAGACCTGACCCCAATCGAGATGGTTTGGAGTGAGCTGGACCGCAGAGTGAAGGCAAAAGGGCCAACAAGTGCTAAGCATCTCTGGGAACTCCTTCAAGATTGTTGGAAGACCATTCCCGGTGACTACCTCTTGAAGTTCATCAAGAGAATGCCAAGAGTGTGCAAAGCAGTTATCCAAGCAAAAGGTGGCTTCTTTGAAGAACCTAGAATATAAGACATCATTTCAGTTGTTTCACACACTTTTTTGTTAAGTATATAATTCCACATGTGTTAATTCATAGTTTTGATGCCTTCAGTGTGAATGTACAATTTTCATAGTCATGAAAATACAGAAAAATCTTTATATGAGGTGTGTCCAAACTTTTGGTCTGTACTGTGTATATATATATACAGTATATACTGTATATGTCCCCAATCCTGGTATGGATGACCCCCTCATCACCATCCTGGTATACATGGCCCCCACATCACTATCCTGGTATACATGGCCTCCTCATCCCCATTCTGGTACGCATGGCACCCTCATCCCTATCCTGGTTTGCATGGCACCCTCATCCCTATCCTGGTACACATGGCCCCCTTGTCCTTATTCTGGTATGCATGGTCCCCTTATCCCAATCCTGGTATACATGGCCCCATCATTCCCATGCTAGTATGCATGGGCCCCTTCATTCCCATCCTGGTATGCATGGCCCCCTCATCCCCATCCTGGTATGCACGGGCCCCCTCATTCCCCTCCTGGTACTCATGGCCCCCTCATCCTCATTCTGGTATGCATGGTCACCTCATCCATACCCTGGTATGCATGGTCCCCCATCCCTATCCTGGTATGCATGGGCCCCATCATCCCTATCCTGGTATGCATGGGCCCCCTCATTCCCCTACTGGTACGCATGGCCCCCTCACCCTCATTCTGGTATGCATGGCCACCTCATCCATACCCTGGTATGCATGGTCTCCTCATCCCTATCCTGGTATGCATGGGCCCCCTCATCCGTATCCTGGTATGCATGGCCCCCTCATCCCTATCCTGGTATGCATGGTCCAAATTAGAAAAACATAAAAAAAAATAACAAACAATTCTACTTACCTTCCCGGCGCTCCCTCGCAGCATCCTGTTCTGATGCCAGGAGCTGATTTCAGCTCATAAGCAGCGCATTACAGTGACGTTATGCGCTGCTTACAAGCCGAGGACAGCTGGCAGAATACTCACTTCTCTCCACGCCTGGGACTGTAGGAATGGAGAGCAGTGAATATTCATTTCACTGTAATAGCGGGAACAGTAGCTGCAGCTGCCGGCGATCACGTGTGCCTACTACTAAAGGGAGTGAATATTCACTGATCTCCACGCCCATGGGAATTTGGGAGGGAAAAGGTGCGTCTTATAGTCCGAAAAATAAGTATAACAAAATGGAAACAAATGTAAATATTTACCAAATAAAACTGCCAAATTTAACCAAACTGTCAGCTCTAAATTACTGCTCAAACCAAACACAATCACTGGGTGCATCCTTGGCGTAGCCGAGCAGTTCAGTGTATCATCCCACTTACATGCAATTCCTGGCCCGCAGTCAGATATAATGCTGTCATGGGTAGATATAGTGCTGTCATGGGTAGATATAATGCTGTCATGGACAAATATAATGAAGTCAAGGCAGATATAATGCTGTCGTGGACGGATATAATGATGGCAAGGGCGGATATCATGCTGTCATGAGTGGATATAATGCTGTTAGTCTGGAGACCCATAGTTGGATTGGGAATTGTGGCCACAATAGGGATGAGAAACTACACCTAGAATGTGGTCTCTTATGGCCACCATACACATTAGATGGCTGTCAGCAGAATAGCTATCTCTCCCTTTTCCTCCCATACACAGGAACATTCTTCATGGCCGTCCGTGCCTATGTTTTCTATGGCTAGGATCACATGATCATATATTCTCTCATCTGAAAGTATTGTTCCGATTATGCTAATCACACTCTTATCAAACTCTTATTAGAGTGTGATCCGAATCTCACGGATGAGGAAAAGTTGGAGAAAAAATGTCTCCATCTTCTCCATTTTGTCAGTGTGTGGAAATAGGATCGGACTGCACTCAGATGTCATCCGCGTGCAGTCCAATGTTTTCCAAGAACTCGTTGACTTACATGAACGAATGTGATATGAATATTGGATCAAACATTGTCATGCTGTGATTTTTTTCCCCCAGACTGGCTCTGTCCAAGGAAAAAATCAGACATGTGAATGGCCCCACAGACTAACATTGGTCTGAGTGCGATCCAATGTTTTGTCGAATTACACTGATAATACGGTTGATGGCACCTGCTCTAAGAGAGAGCCCTGACCAGGCTACTTTAGGCAGATGATTATCTCTGGAACATGTCTGATCCTTCTCTCCCCAAACCTCATCTGTCTGGGGAAGACTTGGAAGTCATCCAGTCCTCTGATCATGCTGATATTGGAAAGTTTGGCCAACTTTAATCTAGTGTGTATGGGGGGAGTAAGAATTGCAGCCAGGCAGTCATATACATAACATATGGCAGTGCCAGTCATTTTGGTGTGAAGACATCTCAGCTAGTGGAACAGTTGTGTCTTTAGCCAGTCTCCCTTTCCAACCCATCAGGTTGGCCATCAGTCCCCTAGCTCCATCACCCCGGGGAGTCGAGCATCTTTTCTGCTGAGATGCCAGCAGCGGTTTCAGTTTTTCGCTTCCCCTACACCCTCCCGCCTCTTCCTGATGCGCAGAGCATTGTGTGTCTCTCTCCCAAACCCCCTTCTCTGCATCTTAATGCGGCAATATCAGATGAGAGTGAGCAGACCTTGCTTAGAATAACAATAAAGATGATGGCGGCTTGAAGAAGAGAAAAAAATATAGAATGCAATAGTAGAAAAAAAGAGATGCATATGGAGAGATGGGACGAGGCGAGGTCTGAAGTGTCAGAAATGCAACCATCGGGAGAGATAATTAACCCATTACGCCCCCCAGACACCTGCGTTCCCCTCTCTCCATCGATTGTCTACATTTCTGAGCTGGTAGCCCGGCTTGTTGACATTTATATATTTACATAATCGGAGTCCCCTGCTAGGTGCGGCATCTTTGTACTCTCAGGACCAGAGCTCACAGTTTGATCCACAGGTGAAAGTTTGATTCATAGATCATGAAATTCAGAGGATGTATTTATGATCATGCATCCATTAGCTGTATGTGTTCCGCTTTATTAATATTTGCTTCTTTTTTTTGTTATATATCTCCAGGTTATCCGGCTACCTCCTGTGTATAGCTACATCCATATATTAGAAGCACTCCGGATCACCTAATTCTCATTCCATTGCTTCTTTCAAAAATACATTTGTTATCCTAACTGCAAATGTTATAAAGAATTTCTTATTTCATATGTTGGAAACAAATGTTTTATTGTTCCATTTCTTACATTGTCATTGTGTTTTTTTAAACTTTTTCTAAGTTTTCATAAACTTTCATACTTTAGAAGAGAACACTAGCGGGCAAAATCTCTCCATCTTTTAATGCCTGGTGGCTATGATAAACTGTGCCATAAATGATAATAAAAGATTGATACCCTTCAAATTGAGTCAAGTTCGTGCTGTAGGAGTCATAAGATCCCTTTGCTATATAGAAAGATACTAATATTTATATTTCCAAGGAGTAAGGAGGACCGTGTTGCAGATTTTTCAATGTCTTAGGATCAGATGTACATTGTTCCTTAAAAGGAATATGTCAATAGGGTCAACCGTACTACGCCATCTATATGGGCATGAAGGTCATAAAAAGTTGAATAACATTACACCTTGATATCTGCAAGCCGATTCCAGAGAAAGCCACACTTTTGTTAATATGTACATGAGCTCTTAAGATCTATGGGCCCGACATAGATCTCCCCAAAAATCTGCTTCCAGATCCTATTTTGAAAGGAGGCATTACTAGTGTGAGACATGTAACGATTGGCAGTCTGCTCTCCTGATCTATATGTCTCACACTGGTAACGCAGCTGTGGAGGCAGATTTTCAGACAGATCTATGTCTAGCCCATAGATCTTAACAGCTCATTTGCATAATTACAAAAATGAGAATTTCTAGGAACTGAGGATATCGAATCACAGATATCAAGATATCCTTTTGTTTGACTTTCTATGACCTACATGCCCATACAGACGGCTTAGAAGTGGTGATCCTACTGACAGATTCCCTTTAAAAAATTATGACAGTAGAAGAGCACAAACTAAAACTTCTGCAAAACGGGTGATTATGTTTGCTTCCACGGAATGGAAAGTCAATGTAGACACCCTGTAATAAGGGTTGGACTAAATATCGTAGGATCTTTTGGACAATAAGCAGCTTTTTTAAATAAGCCCCAAAAAGTAGCAGAAGTCAAAGCCAAAGACACTTGCTACTTCAATGCGTTTCTTGTGGCTTGATTCACAAATAACCTATTAGATCTTATGGCTGGTAAGTCTCCATGTAGAATCATAAAAAAAATGGTACAATGAATCCATTGTGTATCAGTCATGTATAGCAGGAGGGTGACTTTCAGAATCGTTTCCTCCCAGGTGGGATCACATTGCCAGTACTTATTGTTAGGCAGCAGCCTGGACTTTGCATTCACAGCTTGAAAAACATGGGAAGCATAACTGACTCTCTAGTGAATAATTACAATGGGAAACCAGTTTTCCTACAATTTTTTACCTTGTGTTTTTTTTTGTTTTGTTTGAAAAGTGCGTTATGAATAACAAAAGACAGGAAGAAGTTGAATTGAAGTGAAGAATTATAATCATTATTTTTTCTTGTAACAATTGAGTCTTACAAAAGCAAAATTGCGTTAAAATGTATCACAGTGTTGCTAGCACCCAACCACCTTCAAGGTTCCTTCAACCCCGTACACAATAGATAAATAGGTCATCTGAACTCTTTCACCTTATCACAGTGGGGGCTCCCAATTCTTCGCTGATAGATGTCAAGTGGGGAGGGATAAAAATGATGTCGGGATTTGTCAGATAAAATGCAGCCAGCGACTTTCTTTTCTCTCATTGAGCGAAGCCTTAAATGTTATGGGGTAGCTGGGAAAGAGTTTTTTGTTTGTTTTTTTTACCAGTAAAAATATTGTAGTCAGCTGTACTACTTTACCCAATTAAGGGCAGGTGCCGAGGAGTGTATAGTCTCTCATCCGAGAAAATTGGGGCGATTATGCAAACACGCTCTGATCATAGTGTGATCATGGTGCGCTCCAATTCTCTCAGATGAGAAGATGGAGAAGAAAATTTCTCCATCTTCTCCATTCTATCAGTCCGTGAAATCGGACTACATGTACTAATTGACATATATGGCGATCTGAATATCAGATCCAAGCCGGGTATGCAGCCACGTCTTGTTGGTTCGCAATTGGGACCAAAAAGATACCCATGTGCACAAGCCCCAAAAAGGATCGATATGAAGCCAATGGCATCCATACGTTTTTTCTGTTAAAAATGTATCAATTGTAGATCCTTGTGGACAGCAATGTAACCTAATCTGATGTGATATTAAAGGTTATTATTTATCATTCAAAGAGAAGGCAAAAACTAATGATTATTGACATAATATAAGTTTTTTTTTTTTTGTTTAAATACTGCAAAAAAAAAAAAAAAAAACAGCGTTTCTCACATTTATTAGCAAATGTAGAGTATCAGATATCAGAATCACTCCCTTTACAAATGTCAGTAAGAGATAGTTGAGGATCTTGGGCCATCGGCCACGTCAGTAGTCCATGGCTGTCAGACTCGGGCCCTGCAAACTTCCTCCTACTTGCTTGCAATCCCCGGGGTTGCTTCTGATAAGTAGGGTCAGCGCCATGTTCTTCTCATTGTAGAGTGACACATGCATGATAATCAGAAGATGCAGGAGGAGTTTAGCAGAACTCTGGTCCCGCCGCCAAGGACTTGAGTCCTGTCAATTGTTTTGCTCAACTCTAATAGAAAAATACTGGGATTTATAAAACTCCCTGATTCCCTGTCTGTCCATCAGCGTATTTAGGCTGTTTCATGTTACTTTTAGGTGTGGATATAATATAGGCTGCAATGAGACTGAAATTAAATTTCTCTTTGGATCCACAATTCTGATAATATCACAAGTGTTTATACAGTTGCTTAATGTATAATTACATGTTTACCAAAAAGCAGCTGATTGACTCACTGGGGATACAAGTATTTGTTGCCACTGTCTTAGGCCATGAGAACAATAATACTAATTTCACTATATACAGTAAATACGTCTTTGATTTCCAGCTCATCAATAGAATATAACGCAATACAGCTGCTTTCTCCATCAAGAAGACCAGTACTCACAGTATCTTCTACTTGCACTTTGGGTTGTTGACACTACTGATGAACTATGGGTGGTCTGGGTTGCTGTTTGCTCTCAGGCCTAAAAACTGACTAAATCTATTACAGATGTTATGAACATGACACACTCACACATGGTTAACAGCAATAAGGAAAGCATATTACAGAGAGAAGTTGCACCCACCCCCTACTAGTCCCTGTACAGACTAGAGAATCCCTAGTCACACAACTAAAAACACCATCTCAGACCTGATTCCCTAAAAGGCCATAGAGGGCATTCTGATACCTCCTGAGGAACCAGAGGAATGCTGCCACACACTGCTAAGAAGGGGAGATTAAAGTATGGAGGTGGACACTATGACCCAGGGTAAAAAAAAATATTTAAGCACATTCAGAAAGGGAAGAGAGAGAAAATTTAAGGAAAACCAAAAATAAATGAAACAAGAATAACTTCCCAGAATCCTAACTGTGGTCAAAGGCAAAAGTGTTGGGAAGGTAGACAAACAGACACTCAGCAGGAATTTAATTTGCCTGGCAGGGAAAATCCTCTAACTGAAGAGCTGAAATTCTTTAGCACAAATCCACTTAGAAATATAGCCAGCAAGGAAATGCTGTGAAGAGATAATATATAAAGCCCAACCCAAAATGTGATAGGTCAACCAAAATGGGAAAAATGGAAAACACCTGTAGAGTAGTAAACCAAGAAGGGATAATACAGACAATAGGAACAATCGGCATTTGGACAGGGAAGAAAGGGGCACTAGGCCAGCAGACAGAAGAACCGACCAAATAGTAACAGGTCACCGGATCGAGTTCCCAAACCGAGCCACGACAATACACCTGGAAGGTAATAGGACAATGATTAAAGAAAATCAGCTCAGTTATTCTCATCTTTCCAAAGGCTCAAATGTTAAAAGTTGAGGGCCCCAAGCTCCAGAGGACCAGGACATCCTGTTGCCCAAAAGCCACTGGTTGAGTAACAATGCCCAACACATAAAAAATTCTAACTTGGACACAAAACATTGCTGATATTTTCTCTTATCAGCAACTGTCTTAATTTTTTCCCAAGTCCAATTATGATGCAAAAAGCCAAGATATATTGAGAATAAGTGCCAAATATATAATTATCGAGTTATACAGTGCATAGAGGCAAGACAAAGAATCCATACCGCCATGCACCATAACGGTGCTACGCAAATATATAATTACCGTGATATTTCTTCTTTAATCTCAATCAATTAATAATTAATTTGACATCATGACATCTTGCTTAGAGCAGCAGTTGTCACATTTTCAGCCTCCTTGACTCCCTACAGCCATTAATTACCTGGTGGAGATGGCACTCCACTATAGATACAAAGCCCCAGTTTTTCAGTTTGACTGCGAGATCTTAGTCCCTTTGTAGATCAGATTCTGCTTTGTGAATTTTATATTTATGGGAAGGAGTGCATTAAGGGATATCACATTGTGGGTGGATTACAGAAAAAAATATGCTGTACATGTAAGAAATTGGACGAGCCTTGCGACTATTCAGTGCTCTGATGATGGGGGGTTGTCTTCTAGGACTGGTCTTCTAAGTAGGTTGATGGAGAAGGGCTCAGTTTAGGCCTGACATAAATAAAGCTGTTCCAATCTCCTTGCCTTGGTGTTTCATACTAGACAGTAGACAAGAGGTTTATGTATTTGAGTGGAATTGAATTCTTTGAATTTCCAAAAACTCACATTTTTTCCAATTTAGCAAATTGGCAGCCAGCTCCACTATTTTGATGAATTTTTGAGGGCCGGGTAAATGGTTAAGAAAAAAATAATACTCACCACTCACTTGTCTTGCCGTCCCCATAATCCGCCATTTGTTCCTTTTCTTTTCCAAAGGGTAATGTTTCTCCTTATGGAGAGTGACATACCAGCTGGCTTGTCAAGGACTTAGACCCCAGTCCAGAGCCTCTCACCTAGCCAATTTAGTTCTCATGCTTCTCACTGACGAGGGCCAACAGCCCGAAACACCGTGTCTGCGAATTGAGATACTGATTTGGCTTTTATCCTAAGTCATATTGCACGACTCGTTAAAGGGTTGATTGTGACTTGTAGGATCGCTACTTCCAACAGGTGGTGCTATAGAGTTACGTCCTCTTTTTCTCAGAAGAGGCAATTTGCATATCTTCTTTTCCAAACATTCTCTTCAGCTTCTTTACTACAGGCCGGGACTTCCGGCATGACTAGATCTTTGACGTTGTGGTGCACGTTGCAACGTTACGTCGTGGTCTCCTGAGTGATCACACGGGGCACACTGGACTGTCAAAGGCCTAGTCACATTGGAAGTCCTGGCCTGGAGTAAAGCAGCCGAAGAGGGTGCTTGATGGGGGAAGGGAAAAAGAAGAGGCACCAAACTGAAGACCAGACGTTGGACTGTGGGAATGAGGGGACAGGTGAGCAATGAGATGAGTATTCATTTTTATATTTACTTTTTAAAATCATCCTTCATTTATTAGTTTCTGGGGTCTGGAGAGAGCTTAGAGGGGTTGTCCACTACTGGGACAAACCATTCTCAATCCGTACATTTGTCCCTGTAAAATAACACTTATACTCATCTGTGGTGTTGGCGCTGTTCCAGCAGCGTCGGCACTGGTTCTCCTGGGGATCATGTGACATTATGTCACGCAAGCCCTGCGCCCAATCAGCACTGGCGTCACTGGTCTCCCAGTCAGACCTGTAGCTGGCCTCTCACTTCCTCTTGATGTCTCATCAGGAGAGTGAAGCCAGCGCTGATTGGGTGCAGGGCTCGCATGACATAATGTTACACAAGCTTCGGGAGAGCCATTGCTGACACTGCTGGAACAGCGCCGACACCAGAGGTGTGTATGAATGTTATTTTATAGGAGGGCAGATAGGCTGATTGAGAAGGGGCTGTCCGAGTAGTGGACAACCCCTTTAAGAAGGAGTATTCAATGTGCAAGGAATAACTCAAATCTTGGCAGATCTGCTCATCTCTAGTAGGCAGCAGCAAAAAGCACAGTAAATTGAGTGTTTTGGGTGAAAGAACATCCATGAGATCTCACATCACAGACGTCATATACAACCAGCTCTGCTTCTCAACCGCAATCTGGGCTCCACCTCGGCTGAAATTGAATGGTACGGCTGGATCCGGGAGGGCGCAGTCTGTGCAGCTCATGTACTCACTATGGAATATTGACCGGGTATATGGCATTTTATGGACTGTAAATGATTGATAAATGTTACAGCTCATTTTGACTTTGCTCCCTTGTGGACACAGAAATTTTTCATTAAGGCTGTAAATTATTTCTCAACTCTTTCTTTCTGCTCAGCAGCCTCCTGCCCACCCTTGTCTGAGCAAAAAATATCAGTTTGTTTTGCAGTAAATCTAAGCTTAGTGGTGTTTGATGAATCCACATTTGCAATGTAGATTTCCTGGCAGCAGGAACTGGAAACCCAGCCAATTTTTTGTCAAGTTTCGGTAAAATGGTTTGCGATCTTGTATTGCTAAACAGGCCTGTTCCGGTAGCAAAGGAATATGTTATGTTAAGATAGTCTTATAGTCATGAAGAACAGTACCCCAAACACAAATTATGAGAGGGCACAACCACAGACGGCGTGATAAATCAGAGTTAAATATGGCTGATTTGTAATATTGGAAAAAATGCGCATTTGCTTTATATTTATAGAAATTCAGGAATATGGTAACATTAAGGAAGAGGCGGGCAGAAATGAGATGAAATAGCACATACAGAGTACGGAGGTTAGAATATTAATACCATGCCCGTAACTTTCACCTAACGAGTACTTCTGATCATGCATTTCAGCTACTGAACCGTCAGTGTGGTGTCCATATTCTTGGGCATTGTATCCATAATCCTAATGTATGAATGGCTATATGGACCCACTAGAATTATTGTGACTTTTTTTAATTAAATATATATCAAAAGTCAAACACTTTTCTCAGTTTCAAGTAAATGTAGAAATTTGGGCTTAAAAAAAAAAAAAAAAAAAAAAAAAAAAAGACTGATTAATAGAAAATGAATATGTATGGGCACCATGGATCCTACTTGAAATTATTCAAAAATTGAAAATATTTGAAAGTCCTTCATCTTCAACTGGAAATGTCACTGCGGCAAGTTTCCAGGTTATAGTTTATGCATTGCTCAGATTTTGTCAATCGCCGTTTTAAATGGCCCCAACATTCCAGGAGAGTTGGTCATAGAAGCCCCATAAAAGTGTGTGCCCATCAGGACCTTATCGTTAAAGGGATTGTCCGGGACATCTACATTGATGGCCTTTATTTAGGATAGGTCATCGATATCTGATTGATGGGGGTGCGACACCCAGCACACCCGCCAATCATCTGGTCCCAATGCCAGAGACGGTCGGAAGGGGTCAGTGGCAGAACTGCGCAGCACAGCTCCGTTGACTGTATGGTGGCCGCGGCCGGGTGCTGCACATCCATCCTATATTAAAATCAATTAGGGGTGCATGTGCAGTACCTGGCCACTATTTCGCCTCTTATTGATTCAAATAGGGGATGGATATGCAATGCCTGGCTGTGGCCCCTAATGCAGTTGACAGAGCCGTGCTGTGCAGCTCCATAACTGAGCACTTACAGTCACCGCCAACATCGGGAACAACTGTTCGGCTGGGGGGTGCCAGGTTATTGCACGCCCACCAATCAGATATTAATGACCTATCTTAAGGATAACCCCTTTAAGTACCACCATCAGTGCCTCAGATACCTCCCAAAACGTCTTCCACAGACGCCTCAGAGTGTACGCCGTGCATCCAACAGCTCGGCACAGCATGTTACTTCTACTATTTTTGCAATATTATGAACACAAAAATTGGATGTTTTCTGCAAATTTTCATCCGTGTCAGGACCAGTATTGTGACATGTTGGATAAATAATTGTTAAATGTATCTCTAGCGACTGAAGGAGCAATATGTAGAGTTCTGCAATGTGATAAATCCAAGCAAGGAATGACTTACAGCGTGTATAATTGTATCCTGTAGCAATTGTATTAATATATATATCTGCATTCCAGAATTACCATCACTGTCAAAATTAACAAATCTGATAATCTCTGTGGTTGGTTTTATTCCGTTGTAATTCACTCTATAGATTTTTCCCAATGCTTGATATAGAGTAATGGACTCTTTTTCCTACGTGTTTAGACTCTGTGAAATCTGCAATTGTCATTGATATGGGGAGTTCAGCTTCAGTGCTTAAGGTTGTGGAATTCAGAAAGCATGTTTGGTTTTTTGTTTTTTTCCCATACTGGTCTTTAAGCCAGTAAATTGTAAAACTATGTTGTCTGAAACTGTAGCTCATTTTTAGGAGGTTTACAAGAACATAAGCTTTGATTTGTGTAGAGCATATTTTTATCTTTGTGTTCCTGTCTTTCAGGTGACTTTTACAGAATTAGCTGTCATTTGTGTGCAACATGAGGTCTAACAGTATTTTTGGCCAGTAAATAAATTGTATCTTAGATTGTTTTAACATTATTTTTCTTTTGCATACCCTATCTGTAAATGTTAGTTTTCTCTGAACTGTTGGATTAAAGTGAATCTGTCAGCAGGTTATTGCCGCATGATGTTGTGCCAGAGAGACTGATTTTAGCGATGTGTCACTTGCTTGGCAGTTTGCTGTAATTTCATTACAATCAGTATTTATCAGCGGGAGTTTATCACTAGAGGACTAGGTGTCGCGTGCCAGTCAGTCAGGCTAATCTGTTTAACCACGCCCACCACTGATTGGCAGATTGCTAACAGTGTACACAGGAAGAAGCTAAGAGCGAAACGCGCGTCGGGGCGAGGGGGGACAGCTTAACCACCTAAAATCCTGTTTCTTTCCGGCTGATGTAGATGTGGCTCCTGAGCAAAAGGAAATATAAGTACACCTTATGTGCAATACTACTATGTAGGGTTTATATTGGTCTATGCTATTTATTTAAAGATGCTACTGGCACCAGTTTATTGCATTAACTCATAGTACCCTGTTTGACCGTTTATAATTCCAACATAGCTTTACATAACTGTGGTCTTCTCTGCACTAGGTTCTTACAAGTTTATATTGTGGGGAACCATGTATTTATTTATCTATTTATTTATGTGTGAATAATTTTGGGGGGTTGGTTTATTTGGTCCCCTCTATGGGTATTTCTTGTGTTATGATGTACTATGTCTTTTATCTTTTTTAATATTTATTAATAAATGTGACATTTTATTCATACCTTTGTTCTCTTTTTTGGTCTGCTGGTTAATTTCAGCTTAGACCTAATGGGTTGTTAGTTATTTGAAGTGCCAAGAACTGTTGTGTACTATAGGACATTTCCGTTGTGTAATGTACACAGGAGGCTGCCAATCAGTGTTGTGGGTGGGGTTATACAGGGCTCAGCATTCTGAGCACTGCTACATCTACAACAGAAAAAAACAGGGATTCTATCAAAACAGCACCAAGCAGCCCCAGTAAGTGACACATCACTGGAATCAGGCTCTCAGACCCTACACCATGCTGCTTTCAGGTTCCATAGCAAAAAAAACTGACAAATTCCCTTTAAGTCTAGCTGATGTGATGTCTTGTTACACCAACGCTTATATGTGGCACACCCTCATAAGTAAAATGGAGGGCATTATGCAGCAGAGAAAGAAATGATTTTAACAAAACTGTATCAAGCAGCGCAGTAAGTGACACATCACTGGAATCAGGGTCTCTGCCCCATACTTCATGCTGCTCTCCGACTGGGTAGCAAACATCTGGTGACCGATTCCCTTTAAGGAATTACTGAAGAAAACTATGGCTTGTATAAAATATATCATTATAAGATTATATAGAGAATCAATTCTTAATGTATGAGATTTGGTATAAATATAACATTTAATGGCACCGTTCATTATTTTAATGCCGTAGACGCAGGTCCATGAACAAACAGCTTACCATGCTTTGCCGGAATGTGTAGGATAAACAGGAAAAATAATAGAGGGCGTGAAAATTATTTTTGCAAATCTGCAAAATGTTCTTGTTTTTCGATATCTAATACAAAGTTAATGACTTGAAAAGCCCTTTAAGTGTAGCAGCGGCTTTGCTTGCCATTGCCTCCTAATTCTTCTCTTCTGTCTGCTACATGGGGATATTATTGAGATCTGTAGAAGATTTACTCTGTAGCACTTTTGATTTTGCTTAAAACATCGGTACCCTGGGCTTCAGTGAAGTTTAAGCAGATGTTCATTATTAGCATTGCTAGTCAGTCGGAGACATGAAAGTGAACTGCTGCCTGAGAAAAAGTTTCTTGGCCATGTGCAGTGGTGTAGCGATAGGAAATCCAAGCACTACTATTACAACCTTGCCTCTATGCTTAGGGGGGCTTTCAGTTGTGCAGTGGGTGGGCTTTGTAAAGCCTCATCATTGCATAATGATATATTCATGCTAAGTAGACAAATGTCACTATATGCATGAATACCTGTAATTTAGCTCCTTTGCTATTGTACATCATTAGCAGATTGGTGGTGCGTCCAGATATCGAGTTATGTCAGGAACAGAAATTTAGGAGTCATATTTTAATTTCTGTGGCCATTTAAAATGAGCACGTATGTGCAATACTTTTTTGTTCCACCACCTCCTCTAGATCTTAGGAGCTCTCCAAGGTACTGAAACGACACCATGACGTAAAGGTCGTATAAGGAACAACCAAGGGTGCTGTGTCTAGTCTCATATCCAGGCATGGACTGGCCCACAGGAGAACAGGAAAATCCTCTGGTGGGCCACCACCCTCGTATATGAGCAGTACTTATCACTAATTACTTAAATCACTATGGATAGACAAAGGCAGCATCTTATTCATTTAGCAATCCACTCAGTTCATTGTTCTATAAATTTGTGATTGAGGATAATGTCACATTTTCATGTAGCTGAACAGTGGGGCCCTGGAGTTGTGGTCCCTTGGCAGCCCAGTCCGACACTACTCATATCTGTGGGATTCTGTAGAGATCTTGGTGTTATTTTATGAAGGTTGCAAAAATTGTTTTGCGTGGAGCTGTGTGTTAACAAGGTTGTGGATTCATATGGCATGAGCTTGTCAGAATGAGCCACTAATCTATATGCCTAACTACGATATGTCAGGATGTTGGGTTTCACAGCCACACGCTGGTATGTTTTTGAGTTTGAGCCATTGTTTCAGTGCGTCTGTTAATACTAACTAGGCGTAAAGGGGGTTCCAAGTTATGAAATTACTTTAATTAGCATGAAAATAAGATAGTTTGCAATTGACTTGCTTTTTCTATCTGCTGTGGTTCTCATTATATCAGAGCTTTTATCTTCCCTAGTGTACAGCTCATTTCCATGGAGCTTGGTCATCAGAGTCTGGCCGGTATGCACAGTAGTTACATTCTGGGAAAGGAGTTAACTCTTAATATCCCAGTCAGCTCTCTCCAGCCTATTGATATCTATACAACAATTTGCCACTCCCTTCCATTTCCCTCTTTCTCAGCTCTCTGTAATCACAATCCCCCAGCACCCATCATAACTGCTCTCACGGTCCCAAACCTTGTGTTTGTTCAAATGCTCTGGTAACTCTACAGTACATTCCAGTTCTAACTGGAATAAAAGTTCTCTGTGCTACCCATCGGTGCTTGTCCCAGCAGTCGGACCCCCACCAATCAATAAGTTCCCAACTATCCTTTGCATAAGTGATAACTTTTTTTTTTCTGTTACCAGACAACCACTTTAATTATGCCTAAACTCCTTATTTCTATATAGTTCTTTGAACATTTGGTGATAATTAATAACATTTCAATCCACCGTGAATGTACTGATGGCATTATTTTGGGCAAGCTATTTGAGATAGGTGCGGATTACAAATGGGGGGTATCAAATAGGGGGGTATCGGGCTTTTGTGTCATATCATTTGGATATGCCAAAAATGTCTGCAATGGGAATACCTCTTTAATGTATGTAAAGTAAACACGTGTTTTGAAGTTCTATTACTCCTGGAATACTGGCTGACATACGCTTCTGGATTGAAACAGATCTAGTCTAGTACCAGCTTTCCAGTTTCAAATAATGATGTACAAGTTCTACTTATTTCACATTTATTTCTCTAAGATGCAGGGATCTCTGATTACTCACGAGATATCGTACGGGAGTTTTCCATTAACCCAGCAGGCAGGAAATCCAGAAACTGCTTTACACCAGGGAAGGACAGATCCCAAACTCCTTGGAAGATCAGGACAGATGTCCCCTTGAGGGTAGCAGAGAGATGAGATTGTAAAAAGGCATCTCGAGAGATGCCACATCAAGTTAAATCATTGGAGCGAGGCCGGGCCTTTCATTCTGAAGGCTGAGTTCAGCATAACCAAGAGATTTGTCCCCAGGGCTCATCAGATGTGACAGGACTGAGAATAAAGTATCTCCAGAGAACTGGGGGCAGAGTCACAATAAGGAAAGATGACGACACGGACTGTAAAATCCTACAAAAAAAATAGTAATTGTAGTTGGCAAAGTGCTGTGTGATGATTTTGCACAGTATACAAAGATCTGCGATAATAATGTTAATATCTGGTGCAGACTAAGCATTTCTACATTATAACACTATTAAATATAATTATTATAATTAAAATGAATGGTCTGGATCTTAACTTGGATCTATCACCAGATTTCACAATACCAACTGCAGACATGATTAAAGAGATCTTAGACCCAATGAGACTGTTGTGCTTACTATGAAACCTATGTCAGAGTGGTTGTGAAATCTCTTTTTTAAAAGGCCCCATTCCCTCCAGCTGGAATTAAAATGTACATTTTAACATCACCAGGAAAAAAAAAACTTTCAGCAAGGATTATGAAGCTGTGCTGACATGAATATTAAAAAAGCATAGTATTTGTAAATCAAAGAAAATTAATATAGAAAAGTCACTGTCCATGAACACGGATCAGTAAGAAAAAGTGATATGTGAGTATGTGCCTGCTCACTAAATGCGGTGTGGGCCACTTTCATGGCGTAAGTGATCACATGTTGGACTTCCACAATATGTTGTGTTGCTCAGCAATAATTTAGCCATTTAAATTTAGATTTTTTTTTTGTATATGTTTTTATTGGGGTTGGGTTAGGATGTGTTTAGGAACCATAAATTCATGAGTAGTAAGCAGGGCTGGGCTGGCCATTTGGTGAACTGTTAGTATCAGCGTCCTCAGTACACCGATGAGTCTTAACAGTTGTTGGAAGACGAGACAGAGGCTGTGGAGGACAAGGAGTCTGGATTAGGTGAGTATAAGGATTTTTATTTTTGCGGCGTGCGGGGGACCATCATACTATATAGGTGGCTGTGGGTTGGACCATAAATAATGTTATATTGCAATATTCTTATTGCAGTAATATTCTTATTCAATGTTATATAGCTGTATTATTGGTATTATCAGAAATATAGGTCTTGCAGTAAATCTCTATTTCCTCGAACCAGGGTAATATTAGTAATAGATCTCCCCATCTGGGGCTCAGGGTACTAAGAGTCAGCAAAACTACCCATGTTTAGCCCCATGCACTAACTTCTATTACTTTGCAGTTAGAGGATGATGCAAATGCAATAATGAGTAAAAGTGTTCTAGAAAAAGAAAAGTAAAAAAATGTAGTGCTAAGTGGATTCCATGTAAGCCTTTTTTATAGTGTGTAAGACTCATAAGAAGGTAAGAAGGTAAAGCTGTGCCACGTGTGTGATCTTCCTGTTTTCCTGTGTCTTTCCTATTGAGACCAAGTATTCCTTACAGAAGCTAAAGTTCGGTTTGTGCCCATGTTTCTGACCATGGAAACATTAGATTCTATGTATAGTAAATGTAATTCATATATTGTATCTGAAGTCAACTTTGTGGGGTTTTTTTAAAGACAGGTTGTAGGACCTCACTTGAGATTCTGCAAGCTGTCACTAAATTTATGGGGCAACTTAGTGTTCCTAATATTTTCATGATTTCTATGTAATTTGTGGGTTTAATCAATTATCCAGAATAAAAAAAAAAATACATTTTTGCATTGGCCGCCTGCTCGCTCTATAAATCCTATAGGTCCTAAAGAAGATGTTCCCTACCTTTAAAATAGGTCAGCAGATTTTTGCTATTTAAACTGAGGACAGCACAAGTTAGGGGTTGAGACACTGATTAAAGCGATGTGTCACTTATTAGGCTGTGTTGCTGTTTCCATACAACAAAGGTTTTATCAGCAGATTATCACTGCCGGACTACAGCTCACATGCTTCCCGGTCCAGCCACACCCCCAGCACTGATTAGCAGTTTTCTATCAATATACAATGTACACAGAGAGCTGTGGTGTAGGCGGGGGCAGCTTTCTGAGCTCTGCTACACGCAAAATCTAAAAATTCAGATTGTGTCACCCAATAAATTAAGTGATACATCGCTAGAATCAGGGTCTCTTTTCCTACATCATTCTGCTCTCAGATGAGATAGCAAAAACCTGGTGATAAATTCCCTTTAAATGTTAAACTTAATGAACCCAAATGGTGGAAAAATCCCACTGTATAGCTAGTAAAAAAAATAAAATAAAATAAATTTTGTGTCTGCCAGGTCGTCTGTATTTGCCGTCAGTACCATGCATTACTGCGATGTACATGGTGGTTAAAAGTCTTGTTGATATTTTTCTCTTTATAATTACTTGTAATATTAAACTTACAATTTCCCTTTGGTCCGCAGCATGCTGGGAATGTAAGTGACGACTATAAAGCTTAAACTGGGACTTTAGCCAGTAGCTCCACAATCTATTAACATAAATGCTTCACAGTCATTGGTCTTAATCACTGAGCCAGCACAGTGGTTAAGATCATCATTCTTACTATGAAGATGGAACGTATTCTTGAGCAGAATATCTATATTCTATAGTGTTGGATGTTAAATGTAAGTATGTTCTGCATGGAATAATATTTTACTTTAAGAGTCTATAGATCACACCGGGGTCAGATGAACATGGCGTATTTTATATACAGCACGTCAGCAGCAAGAGATTTTTTTTGGCTCATATTGGGGCATTTTCAGATGCCAGATTTTTCTCAATTTTTACTTAACCTTAAAACCAAATTCTAAGATGCTACAAAGACCTACACAATATGGGGCTCTTTAAAAGAGGGGGAATGGATAGGATTAATCTTCTTGAACTGGGTGATAAGAAACTGCATGGATATACCCACTACAGGGTCTGCCTTATAAGTGGGTGCTTGACATAGGGTTACCAAAACTGTGTGGAGGGGGAATCACATATCAGGCCCCCTTGTCCTAGGGGAAAAACTTGTGATGCCTATTTAGATTTTCTTAGCTGCCTCTTTTTTTATATATGTAGTGGATGCACTCACTTTTTCGTACTACATTAGTATGTAAAGTTTTCTATATTGAGATATATATATATATATATATATATATATATATATATATATATATATATATATATGTATGTTTTTGGGGAAGGCTAACAATAAATGCAGATTTTCTACAGCCATTTGTGCTCAAACTGCCCTCTTACATTAGAGACTCCTCACACTTCATCAGTATTTATAAAGGGATCACTTCGTCTCCAGGTGAAATTATGGTCACTTGTGATGTAGAAACTCTTTATTCAAACATTAACCATGATGACGGTTTGTAGGCGGTCATGTTCTTTCTTGATCAACAATCAAACTCGAACAGAATGCATGATCCTTTATTATTGACTTACTTAATTTTGTTTTGAGGCACAATTTTTTCTTATTTGACAGGACCTTTTTTCTTCAAACATCAGGCGTGGCCATGGGTGCGCGTTTTGCCCCAGCTTTTGCAAATTTGTTTTTAGGGTGGTGAGAGTCCACGGTCGTCTATGTTTCCAGCCTATTTATCAACAAGGTACGGCATTGGTCGCGGTTCATAGACGACATTTTCTTTATTTGGTCAGGCTCTCCAGAGGAATGTCTGGAATTTCTGGATTTTCTCAACCATAATCCTATTTTTTGACTCACCAGTAGAGATGAGCCACCTCCCTAGTGTTCGGGCTCGGTTCGTCGAACAGGGAGATGTTCGCCGAACTGTTCGTCGAACTGTTAGACGAACACCGTCGAACCCCATTGAAACCAATGGCAGGCAAACACAAACACATACAAACACATAGAAAACACCTTAAAAGGTGTCCAAAAGCTGACAAACTGCTCAGAAGACACAACAAACACATGGAAAAGTCACAACTACACATAGTCATGCGAAAAGAAAAGAGGTGGAGGAGTAAAAGGAGGAGGAGACACAGATATAGGCATGTCATGCCCTTCTAAAGTTAAGAAAGGGTAGAAAGAGTAAAAATCTAAACTCACTCTACCAACACCCAGACGTCTTGACAAAAAAAAAATATATATATATCTTTAGGTAGAATGGCGGCGGGTCCATTCAGAACACTTTCCTTAGAAGACGTAGTGGTACCCCTGTTGGGAGTTGTGCCAAAAAATGAACCCAATACATTCAGACTAATCCACCATTTGTCATATCCAAGGGGCAGGTCAGTAAACGACAACATCGACGCGGAACCAAGTACAGTACTATGTACTGTACCTCCTTTGACGAGGCAATCAGGCGGGTCAAGAAGTTGGGAAGGGGCACCCTAATGGCCAAAACAGACATTGAGGGGGCGTTCCGGTTACTACCTGTGCCTCCGAATAGTGTCCTCCCATTGGGCTGCTTCTGTGAAGGAGCTTACTACATAGATCGCTGTTTGCCCATGGGGTGCTCCATATCCTGCTCACTATTTGAGGCATTTAGTTGCTTCCTCGAATGTGTCGTCATGGACGTTTGTAAGGCGGCACATATTATCCATTACCTCAACGACTTCTTATGCCTGGGACCAAAAGATTCGCCACAGTGTGAAAACACGCAGTAGTCCACCTGTGAGAAGGAGAGAGCTGGAGAGAGAGTGGACACCCCAGAGCCGAGGGGTTAGATTGAGAAAGAAAGAAGGCGGTGTAGCCTGCTTCATGGGTGGGGTACTCTGCTGAGTAGCAGAAATTGCTACTAGGCCCAAAAGGATTTCCTTGGCCAAATGCCATTAAAAAATAGTAGTTAGGTAAACAGGCGGTGTAGCTTGCTTCATAGGTGGGGTACTCTGCTGAGTAGCACAAAATGCTACTAGGCCCAAAAGGATTTCCTTGGCCAAATGCCATTAAAAAATAGTAGTTAGGTAAACAGGCGGTGTAGCTTGCTTCATAGGTGGGGTACTCTGCTGAGTAGCACAAAATGCTATTAGGTACAAAACGATTTCCTGGGCTAGATCAGTTAAAAATTAGTAATTAGATCAACAGGCGATGTAGCTTGCTTCATGGGTGGGGTACGCTGCTGAGTAGCACTAAATTCTACTAGGCCCAAAAGGATTTCCAGGGCTAGATGCCGTTACAAAATAGTAGTTAGGTAAACAGGCGGTGTAGCTTGCTTCATGGGTGGGGTACGCTGCTGAGTAGCACTAAATTCTACTAGGCCCAAAAGGATTTCCAGGGCTAGATGCCGTTACAAAATAGTAGTTAGGTAAACAGGCGGTGTAGCTTGCTTCATGGGTGAAGTACGCTGCTGAGTAGCACCAAATTCTACTAGGCCCCAAAGGATTTCCTGGGCCAGATGCTGTTAAAAATAGTACTTAGGTAAACAGGCGGTGGGTGGCTGGGCTACTCTGCTGACTAGCAGACACTGAAGCTTTGGAGCAGACCTCTGAATCCCAGGCCATAGTATAAGTAAACAACTCTGCAGACGACCCCACCCACCTGGAATTGACGATGGCAACATCATGTAAAACTCAGCAAGGAGACTAAATCAAAGAGTCTCCATTTTTTCCAAAAATTCGGCCACAGACACCACTTAAGTGGCATCAATTTCGCCATAGTTTTTTAAAACGGTTGGTGAGGCGATTTTCAAAAATCATGAAGCTTTTAGTCTCCCCAAGATGACACAGGGGTAGAAAAGTCCATGCGGATCCAGGATTTGTTCATCTTGATGAACGTTAGTCTGTCTACATTGTCACTGGACAGCCGCGTGCGCTTATCTGTCAGCACACGACCAGCAGCGCTGAACACACGTTCAGAGAGAACGCTGGCTGCGGGGCACGACAAGATCTCCAAGGCGTGAGTGGCGAGCTCAGGCCATTTTTCAAGATTGCAAACCCAAAATGAGCAAGGGTCCAGTTCCACAGTCACGGCATCGATGTTAACTTGGAGATACTATTGTACCATCCTCTCTAGGCGTTGGCTGTGCGTCAGACTTCTTGTCTCCTGTGGCCTTGCAAAGGATGGTCTAAAAAAATCTTGAAACCATTGGAAAAAATTGCTGTTACCACCAGATACGATGTTACTGTTACGGTTTGAGTGATGACTCGATAGTCCCACGGTTGGCAAGTTAGAACTCAGAGATTCACTATGTGCACCACTGGTGTTTTGTGGAAAAGCAGATGTTAGATTCTGTAACAGTCTCTGCTGATACTCCTGCATGCGTGAATCCCTTTCTATGGCAGGAATTATTTCGCCAAATTTGCTTTTGTACCAGGGATCTAAGAGTGTGGCAACCCAGTAGTCGGCATTACTTCGGATTCTGACAATCCGAGGGTCATGTTGCAGGTAGTGCAGCAAGAAGGCACTCGTGTCTTGCGCATCCAGGAGGACCAAGTCCTTGTTGTCTTGGTGGTGGCGAGGTAAGAATCATGCTTCCATCGTCTGCCCTCTCCCCCCAACCTCGCACAACAGAAATTTGATCAAGGTCTCCCTCATCTGATGAGTCTTCCATGCCCAGCGCCAGTTCGTCCTCCACTTCTTCCTCACCTCCTGCACCTTCCTCAACAGTTTGGCTGCTACCATGCGCCCTCGGTAATCCCTCTCCCCCAGCCTCCAATGCCAGCCGCCTTGGTGCTGCCAACCTTCTTGACCTTGGAGATATGATCCCTTCCGCATACGACTCCTCCTGTTCCTCCTCTTGTTCCACCACCTGACTCCGAACACTGTGTAAGGTGTGCTCCAGCATGTAAATCACCGGAATGGTCATGCTGATAATGGCATCGTCAGCACTAAAGATCTTCGTTGCTATTTCAAAACTGTGCAGAAGGGTGCATAGGTCCCTGATCTGAGACCACTCCTGCAGCGTGATTTGCCCCACCTCTTGATCTCGTTGGCCCAGGCTATACGTCATAACGTATTGCACCAAGGCTCGTCGGTGCTGCCACAGTCGCTGCAACATGTGCAGAGTTGAATTCCACCGTGTGGGCACATCGCATTTCAGCCGGTGAACTGGCAGGTCCAACGACTTCTGTAGAGATGCAAGTCGTCGAGCTGCGGGATGTGAACGGCGGAAGTGAGCACACAGCGACCGTGCCCTCTGCAGAAGCCCATCTAGTCCGGGATAGTGGGATAAAAATTGCTGGACAACCGGGTTCAAAACGTGAGCCATACAAGGCACGTGTGTGATATTGCCCCAGCGAAGGGCCGCACCCAGGTTTGCAGCGTTGTCACACACGGCCTTCCCCGGCTGCAGGTTGAGTAGAGACAACCATTGATGGAACTCGGTCTCCAGAGCTGACCACAACTCCTCAGCTGTGTGACTCACATTTCCCAGACATTTCAATGTAAACACTGCCTGATGCCGTAGAGCCCTGGTGACAGCATAGTGAGGAGGTGTGCAGGATTCCTTCTGCGCAGTTACAACACGGGTGGCATTACCAGACAGGCTTTGGGTGCAGGTGGAGGACCGAGAGGAGGTTGAGGAGGCAGAAGCAATGGAGGAACTTCTAGATACAGAGGATCGACGAGCAACTCGTGGGGACGGCAAGACTTGGACAGCAGCCCCTTCTCCTGATGTCGCCGTAGTTACCCAGTGCCCAGTGACCGACATGTAACGCCCCTGTCCATGTCTACTCGTCCAAGTGTCTGTGGTGAAATGCACCCTGTCACACACAGAGTTTCTCAAAGAAGCGGTGATGTTGTGTGCGACATGCTGGTGTAGCGCAGGCACAGCTTTCTTTGAGAAGTAGTGGCGACTGGGCATCTGGTACTGGGGCACTGCGACGGACATAAGGTCTCAAAATCCTCTGTGTCCACCAGGCGGAAAGGCATCATTTCTGTAGCCAACAGCTTGCAGATGGAGAAATTCAACCTCTTAGCTTTGTCATGGCTACATCTGAGGGACTGAGGGCTGGCTGCCGTGCTTAGGGTGGTTTCACACTTGCGTTTTTGTAAGCTGCGTTTTAGCGCTAAAAAATGCAAAAAAACGCATGCGTTTTTTCCTATACTTAACATTAAAAACGCATGCGTTTTTTCGCATGCGTTTTGACGTGTTTTCGGCAACGCATGCGTTTTTTGACGCGTGCGTTCATTTGCAGAAATGCAACCTGTAGTAATTTATAGCGGCGTTTTTTTGCCGCGAAAAAACGCATGCGTTTTTTCACGGCAAAAAAATGCTTTGATGTCTATGTAAACGCATGCGTTTTGAAGCACATGCGTTTGTTTGCGTTAAAAACGCATACGTTTTTATAGAAAAAAAAACAGAAAACACACTGAAAAGTCACCCACCACCATCAAGGTGATAAAGGGATCCAAACCCTAACCCTACCCCTAACCTCACCCCTAACCGTTTAATGAACATTTTCTGACAGTCATAGTGCCACGTATTTCAGTGCCATGTATTTCAGTGCCACGTATTTCAGTGCCACGATATTTCAGTGCCACGTATTTCAGTGCCACGATATTTCAGTGCCACGATATTTCAGTGCCACGTATTTCAGTGCCACGTCTTTCAGTGCCACGATATTTCAGTGCCACGTATTTCAGTGCCACATACTATAAATACTATAACTACGTGGTTATACATGGCACTGAAATATTGTGGCACGTAAATACGTGGCACTTAAATGAGTGGCACTGAAATACGTGGCACTGAAATATTGTGGCATTTACGTGAAATATGTGGCACTTATATACGTGGCACTTATATACGTGGCACTTATATACGTGACACTTATATACGTGGCACTTATATACGTGGCACTTAAATACGTGGCACTTAAATACGTGGCACTTATATACGTATATACGTATATAAACGTATTTCAGTGCCACGTATTTCAGTGCCACGTATTTCAGTGCCACGTATTTCAGGGTAGGGTTAGGGGTAGGGTTAGGGTTTTTTGTTTTTTTTCTTATTTTCTTGTGTTTTTCTATAAAAACGCATGCGTCTAAAAACCGCATGCGTTTTACCGCGTTTCCATGCGTTTTTTCACACATGCGTTTAAAAAAAAAACGCATGCAGATAAAAACGCAAGTGTGAAACCAGCCTTAAACGGAGTTGAGTAGGGTGTCCCCGGCAAACTGCTGGTCTGTGAGGAAGGTGCAGGCGGAGATGTTATGTTGCCTTGATCAAAATGTGGTGTCGATGTCGGAGAGCGCTCAACACCAGCAGGTGTTTCCACTTGCAAATGTCCTGACGACCTGCCAATCACACTGGCTGTTGCGGGTAAAGAGGTGGAAGGTCTGCTTCCAAAACCATGTGCGACTGCTGTCCCCAGTCACAGAGGATGAAGAGGACACGGATGCACTTAATGGGGCAGACGGTGGTTGACCCTGCCCACTAGGCCGCATTGTAGCACAGTGAGCTTCCCACTGCAACTTATGCCTCATATCCATGTGACAGTTCATGCATGAAGTACTCAAGCTAGTGATTTTTTGGCCTCTACTGAGATTTTGTTGACAAATCTTACAGACAACATGAGTTGGGTCATCCTTTGCAATGTCAAAAAATGCCCAGGCTATGCAAGGCTTAGAGCCCGTGCGACCTGAAGAGCCACCACGACTTCTGGTCTGAGGCACAACTGGGGTTGAGGATGCAGTTGTTGACGTGCTTCCAGTACTCCGTCTCTGTCCAGGAAGGCGCACCGTTACCTCGTCGTCAGACTCGTCACTAGCATCCTCCTCCACCTGACCTCATGGACTGGCGGACTGGGGGTTGACAGTAAGTGGGGTCTACAACCTCGTCATCATCATCCTGTGTGTTCTCACACCCGTCGTCCTCAGAGCCAACCTCTTCCTGCCCCGACCGAAAAGTCAAGTTTTCGTTCCAATCAGGTATCTCAGTCTCATCATCATCTTCCTCATTGTCTCCACCAACAGGAGTTACAGTTTGGGAACGAGGGTCTGCATTATACTCAGAACCTTCTTCATCTGGGCCTGGATCCGACTCACAAAGATTCTGGGCATCAGTGCAGATCATTTCCTCATCTGGATTCACAGAAGCTCTGGAGCAGACCTCTGATTCCCAGGCTATAGTATGCGTAAACAGCTCTACAGACTCAACCATGTGTGCTACCCCATGCTCAGACGGGCAGCTGGAGACTTGGGAGCTGTGAGGAAGCAAGTGCGATTGGGGTGACAACTCTGAGGACTGGAGTAGTTGTGATGTTGAAGTTGACATGGAGGAGAGCCCACTTGAACAAGCACTTGATATCCGTTCAAGCACCTGCTGTTTTTGTGCCTCATCTGGAATTTTTGGCGATGGTCGTAAGAAAGGGATCATATCAGATTGTCCACGAAAAGAAGTAGACATCTTACTTTGGCTGGAAGATGGTCTTTCTTCTGCAGATGTTACTGTTGCTTTACCACCTACCCCAAGGACACCTTTTTTTCCCTTTCCAACACGCCTATTCCCCTTTCCACCAGCAGCAGGCCTTTTGCCACTCATTTTAGTGCTTAATTGGCAACTCTGTATCTGAAGTTGTTGGCACAACAACCGATGGATGAAAACCGAGCAGAGCTGAGTGGCCAAACTGTGGTACTAGGCCCAAAACTATCACCTGGATTAGATGCAGTGAAAATAGAGATACACAGGCGGTGTAGCTAGCTTCACAGGCGGGCTACTCTGCTGACGTGCAGACAATGCTACTAGGCCCAAAACTATCAACTGGATTAGATGCTGTGGAAATAGAGATACACAGGCGGTATAGTTTGTTTCACAGGCGGGCTACTCTGCTGACGTGCAGACACTGCTACTAAGCCCAAAACCCCAAAACGATTTACTGGGTTAGATGCCGTAAAAATTGAGATACACAGGCGGTGTAGCTAGCTTCACAGGTGGGCTACTCAGATGACTATCAGACAATGCTACTAGCCCAAAAGGATTGGCTGAGCTAGATTACACCAAATGCTGTGACAAACACTTACATCACTGGCTCAACTGGCAAACAGTGCTATGAACTGCTGTAACCTACCCTAAAAAGGGCTGATATTACAACTAGTCCCAACTCACGACTCCCTAAACCTATCTCTCAGAAAATTTGCTGGCAAAAAAAGACTCTTTGACTGTATAGCGCCCACAGCAGCAGCGGTGCCGTCTAACACTAAGCTGCAGCAGTGAGGAAATGGTGACGACGGATCAAATGGCTGGTTCTCATTGGGCAAGGACATGTGACATACACAGCCAATGACACATGCCCTTGCTTGTCTGCATCACATGCACATTGCTGTGTGTGTGCGCACTGCTGATAGTCTGAGAGACTGCACCGCCCCTCTGTAAATGCGGGAAAGAAGAAAAAAAAAAAAAGGAGATCGGCGTTATTTCAGCACAGATCAATCCCCCGCCCACTATACACTGAAACAGTCTATTAACAATGATAAACAGTTTTAGGGTACGTTCACACATGACTTTTTTGCTGCTTTTTTTGCTGCTTTTTTTATGCTAATTTTAAGCTGCTTTTTACAGTACCAGTAAAGCCTATGAGATTTCAGAAATCTCATGCACACACGTTGGTTTTTTGTTTGATCAGTTTTTTCTGCTTTGCTGCTTTTTTTGGACATAGGGCATGTCACTTCTTTCAGCGTTTTTGCTGCGTTTTTGCAGCGTTTTTTCACCCATTGACTTGAATGGGTGATGGAAAAAACGCTGCAAAAACGCTGAAAAAAGGCATGTAGCATTATTTGCTGCGTTTTTTGTGCAGAAAATCATGGCCAGCAGGAAGGGATCTCACAGCCAAGAGCTTAGGGGTGTGGTTAGTGAGGTGTGAAGAGCCATTATGAGGTGTGAAGAGCCATTGTGAGGTGTCCTGTTTGTGATCTATTGTGAGGGAGTTCCTGGTAGTGAGGTGTGAAGAGCCATTGTGAGCCATTGTGAGGTGTGAAGAGCTATTGTGAGGTGTCCTGATTGTGATCTATTGTGAGGGAGTTCCTGGTAGTGAGGTGTGAAGAGCCATTGTGAGCCATTGTGAGGTGTGAAGAGCCATTGTGAGGTGTCCTGATTGTGATCTATTGTGAGGGAGTTCCTGGTAGTAAGGTGTGAAGAGCCATTGTGAGGTGTCCTAGCAGCTGAAAATTGGCATAAAAAAAGCAGCAAAAATCTGCAGCAAAAAAGTCCTGTGTGAACGTACCAAAAAAACTCACCAAAAACGCACCAAAAAACGCACCTAAATTGGCATAAAAAAAAGCAGCAAAAAAAAGCAGCAAAAAAGTCCTGTGTGAACGTACCCTTAATGTGCAAATCAAGCTAGGCTTTTGGTGAACGAACAGTTATCGAACAGAAACTCGAACAGCCGAATTTTAAGCAAATTGTTGGCGTTCGTCGAACGACTCGAACACCGCCCAAAACAGCTCGAATTTGAAATTGGCGAACAGTTCGACTCGAACACCGCTCATCTCTACTCACCAATTTTCTTCTGTTGCAGTTTATTTTCTGGACCTGGAGGTCAAATGCCAGGACTGCATTTTGTCTACCTGTCTTTATCGGAAACCTACAGCAGTTAACAGTTTGCTGGAATATCGCAGCTTTCACCCTGGACATACAAGAGACGGAATTCCGAAAGGCCAATTCCTCAGAACAAGACGGAACTGTACAAACGATGAAGACTTTCGGAGGGAAGCAGGTGACCTCACAGAAAGACTCAGGAAGAGAAATAATCCTAAGAAATGCATCTCTCGGGCATACCAGGGAGCTAGGTCACAGTCACTAGATGCCTTACTTATCCCCACAAAGAAAAAAGGGGACAATTTTGCGTGCTTCATCACACCCAATGGAACCAGGTAAAGAACATCCTGAGCAACCATTGGAGAATCTTGACCACGGACTAGCAAACGGCCCAAGTAGTCAGTCCACGACCTCTGGTGACTGCCAGAAGGGCCCCTAATTTTAGGGACATGCTCATGAGGAGCCATTACACCAGGCCCACAGTTAGACTTAATCGTGGGATTGTACTGAGAGGCTCGTTCCCATGTGGGAATTGTACTGTATGCACATACATGCATCCCACTCGTGATTTGTTTACTAACCCCACAGATCAGAGGTCACATAGATTAAAATCTTACATTAACTGTAAAACTTCTGTTATCTACGCCATCATTTGTCCTTGCCCTCGTGTT
Source organism: Ranitomeya variabilis (assembly GCF_051348905.1). NCBI lineage: Eukaryota > Metazoa > Chordata > Amphibia > Anura > Dendrobatidae > Ranitomeya > Ranitomeya variabilis. The sequence continues at coordinate 466,335,342 of NC_135233.1, forward strand.
TATGTAGGTCAAAGTTCACAAGAGCTACGCCGGAGGATCCAAGGACATTTTTCTCCGATTAATACAGCAGCAGCTGATAGGCGGAAAGGTAAGACTCTGACCACGGTGGCAGCCCACTACTTAACCTATCATGCTGGGAGCTATACCAATACGGGGGTGGTTGGACTTGAACATCTAAGAGCTTCAGGCAGGGGCGGATCACTACAGAAGAAATTGTTACAGGTAGAATCCCGTTGGATCTACCTGCTTCATTCCATGGTACCCCATGGGATTAACGAAGATCTTCTTTTTACAGGCTTCCTGGGATGATGAAATTTGTTCATATGGATATACAACAGGACCTTGTCTAGTGGCATGGACACTTATATCATGTTGATAAAGAATACGTAGGGCCATACGTTTGGATGTCTGTCCCGTGTTGGCGCGTGAAGAGCTTTACAGATCTCCTTTCCGGCTCTGGAGATGATGACAAGAGGAGTGCCTTGGATACGAACAGTGGAATGAATATGTTTGCCTCTTTTCCATCTGCATACGCATTTCCACATTACCTTCTTGAATGGAAAGTGGATAAAGACTATATTGCTACATGGGGGGGGGGCATTGTATATGGACTTCAATTTTATATGGTTTGTATTTGGACTATGCGTGTTATAATACTATTGATTCCCATGTCCATATAGTATTTGTTATTTGATTTTCATTTATAACTTTTGGATCTTTATTTCTGCTTAATCATTATATTTTCTTTTCAGGTTATGGGTTTTTTTTTTGCCTTTTCATATGGTTTATATGGATGCGTTTTAAAAAACCTTAATTAGTGCATATTATTCTCTTTATTTCCATCTTTACCCCGTTTAGATATAAACAAAACATCTCCCATTCCTGTAGCTCATTTCCCCTTTGTGTGCTGACAGTTATGCACACATGACTGCCACATTACCTGCTCCTGGGAGCCGCGCATGCGCCATAGCAGCCCTCTTTCTTTTTGGTCTTCTATCTTGGTCTCCCTGTGATCCGCCGGTCCCTTTGACCGGCGCATGCGCAATTCATTCTTTTGAGCCTAGCACTATGTTTCCTTCCAATCGTTACTTCCGGCGCTTCTGCTCCTGATCTGACACACACCGAATCATATTGATTTTCATCAGACCAGGTACTTATAAGCTTTATCTGTTCCTTTGAGTCCACTTCCCCTGACGAAGCTGTCTTGAACAGCGACACGCGTTGGGCTCTCCCTCTGGTGCTACCCACTCCCTGGTTGCTCAGCTCTTACCATCTTCCAGGAGTCCTTGAGCTTCTCGCCTTGAGCACTACTTGGCTGCTGCAGCATGGTCCATTATCACTTGATTACAGGTGATGTCCGTGCATGACTTGGAGAGTTTTTCTCCCTTCTTTCTCCCTCTTTTCTATCAGGGGCAATTGTTTGGCCCTATTTTTTGCACCTTATACATTTAACATTGGGGGGCCACAGGACGTGGTTGTGCTGCAGTATTGTGTCAGGCTCTGTTTGGCACAGCTTTACTATTTATGGGTACTTCTCTGAGCACCATGTGGCTTATTTGCCAATAACTACCATTATGTGCATATCATAGGTTAATTGTTATACCTTATGTACATTTTTCATTATTATATGGGAGTCTTGTGTGATATTTGGTAGTTGTGGGAACATGTACACAGAGGGAGTTATTTCTGCATGGTTTTAATTGTTTTTATTCATGTTACTAATAAAGCTTATGTGTTTTTCTCACTGAAAATTTGGTGGTGTGCAAATGTTATAGTGGCTCCTTTTTCTGCGTTCTTTATCATTCTGTCTATTAGCCACTGTATTTGCACCCCCATTATCTATTTATTGTATTACTGTGGTGCGCTTAATGTGATTGAATGATCTGAGCAGGTAGCATCCATTTTCCCAGTCAACCTTTGCTTCAATTGTAGCTCTTTTAAAAAAAAAAAAAAAAAAAAAAGATAATAATTACATTCCCACTTCACTGCCATCAAAGATTATCACACATCTTTAGAGGAGTGCTCTAATGGGATCTGGTACTTCTGTGAAGCTGTGATATAAGCAGTCCATGGACATGGGTCCACAAGTACAAAGAAAATTTACAAAATGCAATTCTATAGACGTAACCACTGATTCTGTAGATGAATTATGGATGTAAAATTCATTAATGGGTATTCTTGGAAGGTGCATGTAAAAAAACAAACACTTTTTTGTATTTTAATTTTTTTTCTAAAATTCCCCTCTGTTCTGCTGTTTTATTTTATTTACTGTTTAGAGCTTGTTGGTTATTTACTGTTTACAGCTTGTTGCCTAAGGCCACTGCTGCAGTTTAGCAGCGGTGGCCAGGCATGCGCTGTGATTATACATTATATAGTGACAGAAAGCTGCTAATCAGTGCTGGGGCGTGGCTGGACCAGGAAGCACGAGACACCTAGTCCTGTAGTGATAATTTCCTGCTGATAAAACACTGATTTTATTGAAAAAGCAAAACACGGCCTAGTAAGTGACACATTGCTAGAATCAGGGTATCAGCGCCAACATCATGGTGCTCTCAGATTACATAGCAAAAACTTGTTGTCAGATTCCCTTTAAGCACAATAAACTTAATTTTTTTTAGCTGGATGGCCCCTTTACTAAATCAATAGTCTCTGACAGCTTACATATTATGTTATAGCACGCATGGGTATAAACATGACTTTGTAGGGAATGCATGGATATTATACGCAATATATCTGGCAGAACCAAAATAATGCATGCCCAGAAGGAAAATTTATATTTAATTCAAACTGAGGTCTAATATTCTCCTTGATGAACAACTATGGATGAAATGTATTTTGTGCTCTGCCACGGAGGCGAAGGTAACATCATTCGTATGAGCGGCAGCGCATTTATGGGAACATTGCGATGACTTATTTCTATTTAAATGAAAACTATTTCACCATATTCTCAAAATGAAAGCGTTAAAAAAACATTGGGCGTTTGCATACTGTTGCCGTCTGTACGATCCATTACCGGAGAATCATGTATGCTGAGCACATTACGATTCTAATGGTGAGCGAGAGAGAAAGAGGATGGAGACAGTAAATGAGGCACGCGGGAGCCCTTACCTGACCCGTATGTGAAATGGAATCAGAAGCACGAAGGTTCCTGGGTGAGAAAAGGAATAGTTAGTGATATGTGTTTGTTTAATCCAGCCTGCAAGGAACGCTCACGTATAGGCCCGGGGTCCGAAAAAATTGCACCGATCAAGAGTAAAATGACATTCGCTCCAAAGAAAAATGGAGCCGCTTTGGGATTGTAGGATCTGGGTGTAATGCCGCTGCTAACCAATTTCCTACTGATTTGCACTCGGAGAACATATAGATCCCTCTTCTTGTTCGTGCTTTAAGCTACACATACCTTTTCTAAATAACAATCACTGGAACATTTCTATTCCTCGGATTTAACCGTAGGATTTGATGTGATCCTGAGTGGTTTCCTATTGACTAAGGCATCACGATAAGCCACAGGATGAATCGAAAACTATTGGTCGCCAGCAGCTACCAAATAACCTAACCGTAAGGGATGAGCGAGCGCAGGTTTTATCTGCAACCGCACCGCTCTAAAAAACCACCAGTTCTGCAGCTATGGGAGGGCAAAGTCTGGATATAATAATTTGCAGGATATCTTGATTGCAAATGAAAGATTGCCCCTAAGCTGCTGTAGATGTTATCTTCCTGACAATCTGTAACAGAGCGAGCCACACTTGTAATGGAATCTTTAAAGGGATTTTATTCCTCTTTCTCATCCATCCCAGTAATGAGAAGACCATTATCCCCAGCACTGAATGTGTGGACTGTATATAGGAAAAAATATAGGATTAGTAAGCTGATTTACTTATCAGTGGTCACCAGTACGTTACAAGGGCTGCAAGAATTAGACAGTTATCAAAAAAAAATAGCAATTTTTGCATTTTGATCCAATTCAGGTGTGTAACTAGAAGGTTTGCTCCAAAAACAGTTATATTTCAAGACTTGTTAAAATAATATATTATATTTTATATTATTATTTTTTTATATATATATTTTCACATGATCTTGTTATAAAGATTTCATCTAATCAATATTGTTACAATCAAACCATCTATCCAAAGGTCTAATGATGGTTCTTTTACTCACGCAGTGAGCGTCTGAACAGTGACGTAACTAGATTTCAATGGGCCCCGATGCATAATTGTTTAAGTATTAGCCCCTGTAGTCTTCTAGATCCTATAAAGACTGCAGATACAATATATAAATCTCATCAAAATCATGGCAATAAGATCATTTTCTAAATACTTCTAAATAGTAATCATATGGTTACCGAAAAACATATATCACCATTGAACAAGTCCGCCATTCCAAAACTAAAATATCAATAGTAAACCACATAAAGGAGATAAATACTGCCACACTATAACCATATATTATCACCGTATAGTGTATGATATTGAACAAATTCCAGTATTCCAAAATCAATATAACAATAATATCACATACAAAGAATAAGAACCGCCACAACGTGATTGGACCACGTATTACCACAACATAGAGACCAAATAATACCACCATACTGGTCATTATCAAAAACCACAATGCTAGCACTAATATTACCACCAATGACTTTATACACTGGAGCTCTGTAGATCATAGAAGCGTATATATTATAGGGAAATCCAATGACTTAACAGTAATGAATCCAAATGAAGCTATTTATTTCTGGGGGGTTTTCTTCCAGCGCAAACCATTACGACTTCTTCTAGCCACCACTCTTCTCTGCCGAAAGTTACACACATACATCTATGACTGATCACTTCTATAGCAAACTCCACATTTTTTCCTCACTTCTACACTGTACCAGGTGAAGAAGAAAAGTTCAATAGTACCGCCCTGGTGCCTTGCACAGTAACAGTATCTTCCTTTTGTTCCCGTCCATGGTAACAGTATAAAAATAAAATATTAGAGTAGTGATGTCTCCCTTTGTGACTCCCTCACAGTACAAATGCCCCCCCTCTGAGGCCCTCACACATTATTACTGCATATTTCCCCTTTGTGGCCCTCGTGCTATAGTACATTTTTTCTTTATACCCACATACAGCAGTAATGTCTGTTTTTATACTCAAAACAATAATGCCCCTTCCTCAGTGGCAACAATACAATAGTAATATACACCATTTCTGCCCCCATACAGTATTTGGGTCCATTTTTTAAGCCTTGATACAATTGGAGTGTCCCATATTGTGGCTTTATAAAGTAATAATAATTTATTAGTAATAATGTCCTCCATTTGGCCTCCTACAGTAATTATGTCCCCCATTTGCTACCATAAACTAATGTATGTTCCTTATTTTAGCCATTAAACAGTAATTGTTACTCATCCTGTAATAATGTCCCCTATCCTGGCCACTATCCTGTAATAAAGTCCCCCATCGTGTAATATTGTCCCCTACCCTAGCACCCAAACTGAAATGATGTCTCCCATCGTAGCCCCATCCTGCAAAAAGTCCCCCGTCCTAGCCCCCATCCTGTAATAATGTCCCACATCCTGTAATAGTGTCCCCGTCCTAGCCCCCATCCTGTAATAATGTCCCACATGATGTAATAATGTCCCCCATCCTGTAATAATGTCACACATCCTGTAATAATGTCCCCTGTCCTAGCTCCATCCTGTAATAATGTCCCACATCCTGTAATAATGTCCCCCGTCCTAGCCCCCATCCTGTAATAATGTCCCACATCCTGTAATAATGTCCCCCGTCCTAGCCCCATCCTGTAATAATGTCCCACATCCTGTAATAATGTCCCCCGTCCAAACCCCATCCTGTAATAATGTCCCACATTCTGTAATAATGTCCCCATCCTATAATAATGTCCCACATCATGTAATAATGTCCCCCATCCTATAATAATGTCCCACATCCTGTAATAATGTCCCCCATCCTATAATAATGTCCCACATCCTGTAATAATGTCCCCCGTCCTAGCCCCATCCTGTATACCTGAATGTGCATCTGAGAACACACATCCAGCTGGAATAGGCGTAGTTGGGGCCCCCTTACCTCCACTGGCCCGGTCGTGTTTACACATTCTGCAACTGCGATCATTATGCGTCTGCATCCAAAGTTTCTGTCTAAAGGATTTCCTTTTCTGTCACAACAGATGTGTAAACTATAAAGGGGGCCGGTTTAACTATTGAAATGAGCAGTCAACCAGCCCCTTCACATACTGTTTGGTTCACATGCAAACACTGTCCAGGTATCGGAATTTCCTTGGTAGATCACTTCTCTAAAGTCTAAATCAAAGCTGAAGCTGAGACTATTAAAGTGGTAAGCTCAAACCAAACCATTAAAGGTCTTGCCCGGTCACACCATATTGGTGATGTCTGTTCTTTGAAGAGTTTACAAGCGTCCGTCACTGGAGCAAATAATAGATGGGGGAGCCATGTGTCAGAACCCCACCAATCGGGTATTGATGACCCATCATGTGGTTAGGTTATCAATATGGTGTGACCGTCAACCCCTTAAAATTATTCCTTTTCAGTACAGCCAGACCGCTGCTTTAAGATGATAATCTGAGAAATCCAGATAATTCCATTGGTGTCAATGATGTTTGTGCATCTGTTACATACAGTACATTTACTGTACAAGGCTGTGGTTAATATAAAGAGCACAATAATAATTTGTCTTATAGGAAATATTCTTTTTAGCTACACAGTGTTCCATATATCTGTTCTACAGGTAGTGTTTTATATCAGTTGGCTCAATATCTCTCCATAGATCTGGGTTTTCATTCCTTCAGCCAGTATTAGCCTTTTGATATTGCCTAGAGAAACTCATGCAAGATAGAACATAGCTAATGAAAAAAGCTTAATGTTGCAGTGAAATATTAATGTTGAGCATCTTGGCCAGAAGAGAAGAGTGATCAGATCACACAGCATCCTAAATTTCACGCTGGACAAATGAACTTTCAACTATTCAACCTCTATATCAGCTATACCTGAAATAGCATATACACATGCAAGAGACTTATTAATACGGGTGCACTGTACAAGTGATGCAGCGGTCTCTCCCACAATGCAGTATGCACAAGATTTCACGTGCTCTATTATAGATTTGCCATAGGCAAAAAAATAATGATCTTGTTTGTGGACACTTTTCTAAGACAGTTCAGCGTAGACCTAACTCTAAAAGAGGCGTTCAGCAATGTAACCGTTATAAATGGCATAACGCAGGAGCCAGGGGGCTATTTATGATGAGTGGAGACTTGTTGTACTGGGTTACTAAGTTTAGAGAGGGAATAGTGGGGCAATTGTTGGTACCAGGACACAAAATCTGGAAGGTGTTGGACATGGCCCATTCCCATGTCTTGCGTGGCCATCTGGGTGTGGACAAAACCCAAGAATGGGTTACTCGGAGGTTCTATTTGCTTGGATGTCACCAGGAAATCCTAAGGTATTGCAAATACTGTCCCACCTGCCAGTTAACCTCTTTCACCTCTCACTTCTAAAATCCCCTTGTGACGCTAACCATCATATTGATGCCGTTTGAGTGAATTGCCATGTACCTGGTCGCCCCCCTGGTTAAGTCTGCTTGTGCATCAGTATATATTGGTTGTCTCAAGGATAGGGAAAAGAGTGGCACATCCGTCCACAATGTGTAAAAATTGGTTTATGCTTTATTAAAGAATTATTAAAAACATGGAATCCAAAAAGTATACATAAAAACCTGATGTGCTTCTGGCGTCCAAGCGCCCTTAGTCATAGGATAATCAAAATGATGTCCTATGACTAAGAGCGCTTGGACGCCAGAAAAGTGTCAGGTTTTTACTGTATATATACTTTTTGGATTCCATGTTTTTAATGAGTCTTTAATAAAGCATTAACTAATTTTTACACATTATGGATGGTAGTACCGCTCATTTCACTATCCTTGAATCTTCGGCTGAACTTCACCAGCAGGACTTGTACCCGACACACAGATTCCAACCTTCAATATTGGACGAAATGCCGTGGTAAGCTTGTTGTCCTCGACTATGATACTCTGTACCCAGAAGTGGTTCTCCTGAGAAACTCCTCCACGAAAAGTATAGTCTGCGAGTTGGTCCACATCTTTGCTCGAACAGGTATACCTAGGGAGATCCTGACCGACCAAGGAACACCCTTTTTGAGTAAAGTGATGAGAGAACTGTGTAAGGCCTTGAAAATTACACAACTAAAAAAGTCAGTTTACCATTCACAGATGGATGGCCTCATGGAAAGGCTTAATAAAACCTCAAAGAGTATGCTTAAGAAAATCATAGTAGGAAACTGTTTGCATGTGAGAAAAATTATTCCATTGTAAAAAGTCCTAAAGTGGGTAGTGGACTACATTGAGATACTATCTGTTAGAGCGAAAATTTAAAATAGTGTCAAGGTATGTGCACACGAAGAATGGTCCACTGCGGATTTTTCCACAGCTGATTTGATAAATCCGCAGGGCAAAAACACTGTGTTTTTCCTGCGGATTTACCGTGGTTTTTGTGCGGATTCTACTGCGGTTTTACACCTGCGGTTTTCTATTATGGAGCAGGTGTAAAACCACTGCGGATTGCGCACAAAGAATTGACATGCTGCGGAATGTAAGCCGCTGCTTTTCCGCGCGTTTTTTTCTGCAGCATGGGCACAGCGTTTTCGGTTTCCCATAAGTTTACATTGTACTGTAAACTCATGAGAAACTGCTGCGGATCCGCAGCAAAATCCGCATCGTGTGCACAGAGCCTCAGACCTTGCTCCATGAAGATGGATAAGAGAGAAAAAGGGGAAAAATGTGTGTGTTACCTGCAGATTTGTAGCCCTGCAGGATTTCTGCTTCCATGTGGAACATAGAGCCGGGAAGTTACTTGATAATGCTGATGCTCTCTTGAGAATCCTGTGTGTATTGGTAGAAGGTGTCAATCTCCACGGCTTTAGACAAAGGGGGAGTTATGAAAGGTGGCTGCCAGACACATAGTGGATGGGAGATATGTATCACGGAGTTGGTTATCCTCTGTGATGTAAACCTGGAATAATGATCTATTCAGAAAGTACTAAGAGGGGTTAATTGGCAATGACAGTGCCAGGTTTATAGCAAACAGCTGAAGCTTTGGGACGGATGGCTGTTGACCATATCTCCACTCCTGGATGTGGTTCACATTGTAAAATGGGGCCTGTTTGTCTCACCCCTTGTCTATATGTGGAGGTGTGTAGATCTAAGGAGTGTGTGTCTGTACTAAAGGTCTCAGAAGCTGGACTCTAAGGCTACTTTCACACATCAGGTTTTCAGTGTCAGGCTAAATCCTGCGAATGTTGGAAAAACTGGATCCGGCGCAGATTTTGAAAAACTGATGCGACGGATCCATTTTTTTTTACGAATCCGGCTAGCCTATCTAGATTATTGGATAAAAAAAAGATTTGGAGCATGCTCAGTTTAAAAAACCAGATCAGGCCGCCGGATCCGCCTTTTTCCGGATCCGGCACCTTCCGGCTCCCATTGGCTTTCATTGCAGCAAACAGCCGGAAGCGCCAGATCCAGCGCTTCAGGCTTTTTCGCTGGAGACAAAAAGCGTTGCAATGGACGTTTTTTCAAAAAACCGGAAGCGGCAGATTTGCCGGATCCGGCGAAAACAGGACGAAACGCAATGTCATCCGGTGCAATCCGGCACTAATACAAGTCTATGGGAAAAAAACCTGATCCGGCGGCAGCATTCGCCTGATCCGTTTTTTTTTAAATTCGCCGGATTTAGCCTGACACTGAAAACCTGATGTGTGAAAGTAGCCTTACTCAAGATGGCAAACACGCACTACTTTTGAATTAACTTTTTACTTTACATTTCACTTTGTGTAGTGAACAGGCTGTCTTTAAGTTTTTCATGTGTTGTGGTTTATATGGTGTGAAAAAAACAAGCCGGACTTTTAAATAGAAATGGTTCCAGTGATACCTCATCCCGCACCCAAGGGAGTGGCTTTGTTACACTATTCACATTCTGAGAAAAATATACTGAAAACTTATCAGCCCATGCTCCATTTACAGTTTACACTCATGACCGTACTTGTTTAATTCACATATGTACACTTACTGTACAATGAGCTTGTCGACTCACTACTATCACTAAGCCTACATCCTTGTTGTCTTCAATTGTACAACATGAGCCCATCCACAAAATGATTATTATAATGAACGCTTTACATATAGCAATCCCAATACAAGAATAACCAACTGAAAATTATAAGGAGGAAAGATTTCATGTTTACATGTGTTCACCTATAGCTAATTTACAGAATAGCTGGTAAATTACTTCCATACAAACCCTTATAGTTATTAGATTTTCAGTTACCTAATGACCAGTGCAATAAACTTTAGCTTCCAAATCCCACACATTCAATCTATACTTTCTGGTGACTTGCATTATAAGCAAACTGGAATTTACTGGAAAGACTTTCTAGTGCTAATCTAATCTATATAACCTTGCTACAGTCAGAAACACTGTATTCCCTTCATTCCCAATCTTTTATTTTGGGGATCCATGTTTCCTCTACTGGGAAAGAACTACCACCCCGTCTTTATTGTGTAAGTCATAGCCCTTGATGTTTGTGAGTTTCAACTTGTGAAGTGGACCCATTAAGATCTGGGTGGGTACAGCTGGCAGGATGACACGTGGGGAGCAAGGATATGGCTCACTCAGGAATCTTGGGAGTAGCGGGATGGATGAAGTGGAAGTCAGCAGGGAATGAATCAAGTTAAAGCACAGGGGGTGGAGAACACCAAAATAAATTTTGAATCCCAATCCTAAGACACAGGTGTGTGTCCTAATATGCCTTAAGTGGGATCATGGAGATGACGTCAGTGAGCCACACCGGGCAACCTGCAAAACCCAACATGGAGAACAACAGAGGGCAGCGGACTGAGGTGAAGGAAGCAAAGCCTGGGATACTCAGGACAGGTGAGTAACAATGTTATTTATTTATTCTAATCACTTATACAGCACCATTATTTTTCACAGGGCTTTACAGTCATCATCACTGTCCTCACAATGTAAATTCCATGTCAGTATGTTTTTGGCATGTGGGAGGAAACTGGAGAACCCAAAGGAAACCCAGACAAACACAAGGAGAACATACAAACTCCTTGCAGATGTTGGTCTTGGTGGGATTTGATCCCAGAACCCCAGTGTTGAAAAGCTACAGAGCTAACCACTGAGCCACCGTGCTGCAGTATTTCAAGGAAGCTGATTGAACACAATGCTTTAGATACAATAACTCTCACTATTCAGATAAACTTGAAGCTCGCAGACAACAGAACCTTGATTCATTGGGACTTGCGATAAATCAAAAAGTTTTGCCATTTACTGATAACCCTGAGCAATAGCAAAACTACATATACTTGATGGATCCTAGCACCATAGTTAGACATCCCTCTCCTTCTAGCTGACAGTCCCCATAGTTTGGAGAAATATTTCTTCTTGATTTCAAACTGCTCTGACATCTATCCCATTGTCTTTAGGACTAGGTCTGTCCTCTCTAGTGAAAATGATTTGTTTCTTTGTGCATTTACCAAGATGGATGCCTAAAAAGTCGTACAGACATAAGACAGAATTTCTGTGGTTGCCGTTGTCCATATGAGTTTCTTTTTATTGATTCAACTGTTCATTGACCTAATATAACATATACTGCCCGGGCATATAATTACTTTGGAGACTCTATCAAGCAAGCAATATCTGAAACTCTAAGTAAACAGCCATCATTATATTGCTGTCGGTAATAGCTATCATTATGTTTATCATTAAATGACCACATTTACATTTATATATAATTGGATTTGGCTGCGTAGGGTCCAGCTAGTCAAACTTCTGACTTTCAGAAATGGTACTGTGAAAGGTTATGTAATAGGGTAAACACTAAAGTAAGTAAAGAGTGAATAAATATGTCAGCAGTGGATGGATAATTAGTTTGGTTTAGATTTAAAATGGGTATGAGTCAACTGATCTGAGGTGGTCATTCCTATTTATGTTGCATTAATAGCAAAATTAATTATTTACACATCAATATTCCTTTAAAGTTGTCTCACTAGGAGAACCGGATATGTGCACCAAACATTTCATAGCGGTGACCTTGACCTGATCTCCCTCTCAAATATTCCATCAATTTTCCTGATTATAATTAACATATCTTCCTGTTTATTCTCTGCCTTGATACGTCTTATTTTGTCTGACTTTTATTCCTAATGGAAACAGCAATTGCTAAATCTGTTTTCAAATGCATAATTTATTATGAAGCTGGATATTTTCACCAAATGCAATTTCTGCAATATCTTATCATTATGTTTATTTGTAAGTTATTTGTATTTTGTGATTTCTCTTTAGTTCCTAAAGTTTTAGTTAATTGATGGACTGGTATATGCAGTTGTGTAAAAAAAGTGTTTGCCCCTTCCTGAATTCCTTTTCTTTTGCATGTTTGTCACACTTCAGTGTTTCAGATCACAAAACAAATTTAAATATTAGACAAAGATAACAAGTAAACATAAAATGCTGTTTTTAAATGAAGGGCTTTATTATTAAGGAAAAATAAATCCAAACCTACAGGGCCCTGTGTGAAAAAGTGATTACCGTATTTTCCGGCGTATAAGACGACTTTTTAACCCCTGAAAATCTTCTTAAAAGTCGGGGGTCGTCTTATACGCCGGGAATCGCCTTGTACGCCGGGTGTATATGGTGGGTGGGGGGGGGGAGTGGTCCTGATGACGACGAGGGGGCGTCTCACAGGAAAGTGAGTATCCCCCATTACCTTATCGTAGCGCTGCAGCGTGGGGTCTCTGTGCTGGGAGCGGCGGCTGCTGTGCTGTGGGGCGGCGGCTCCTCTTCTGCAGTGTGGGGCCTCTGGTGCTGTGGGGCGGCGGCGGTGGCGTATCTTCATGCAGTCGGGGCTCCTCCGGCATCTCCTTAAAGCCTGGAGGCCCCGCCGGCAACTCCATTGGTGCCTCCGGGAAAATGGCCGCTGCTCAGATTCAGATCTCGTGTCCCGAGATTTCGGGACGAGATCTGAATCTGAGCATGCGCAGCCCCCAGCGGCCATTTTCCCGGAGGCCACCGCATCGCACCTATTGAGCTGCCTCCGGGAAAATGGCCGCTGCTCAGATTCAGATCTCGTCTCCCGAGATCTCGGGACGAGATCTGAATCTGAGCAGCGGCCATTTTCCCGGAGGCCCCCGCATTGCACCGATGGAGTTGCCGGCGGGGCCTCCAGGCTTTAAGCAGATGCCGGAGGAGCCCCGACTGCATAAAGATACGCCGCCGCCGCCCCACAGCACCAGAGGCCCCACACTGCAGAAGAGGAGCCGCCGCACCACAGCACAGCACAGCAGCCGCCGCTCCCAGCACAGAGACCCCACGCTGTAGCGCTACGATAAGGTAATGGGGGATACTCGCTTTCCTGTGAGACGCCCCCTCGTCGTCATCAGGATCACTCCCCCCCCCCCCCCCCCCAAAAGGCACATATTCACCGGCCCTATAAGACGACATACGGTGTACAGGTCCTTCTCAAAAAATTAGCATATAGTGTTAAATTTCATTATTTACCATAATGTAATGATTACAATTAAACTTTCATATATTATAGATTCATTATCCACCAACTGAAATTTGTCAGGTCTTTTATTGTTTTAATACTGATGATTTTGGCATACAACTCCTGATAACCCAAAAAACCTGTCTCAATAAATTAGCATATTTCACCCGGCCAATCAAATAAAAGTGTTTTTTAATAACAAACAAAAAAACCATCAAATAATAATGTTCAGTTATGCACTCAATACTTGGTCGGGAATCCTTTGGCAGAAACGACTGCTTCAATGCGGCGTGGCATGGAGGCAATCAGCCTGTGACACTGCTGAGATGTTATGGAGGCCCAGGATGCTTCAATAGCGGCCTTAAGCTCATCCAGAGTGTTGGGTCTTGCGTCTCTCAACTTTCTCTTCACAATATCCCACAGATTCTCTATGGGGTTCAGGTCAGGAGAGTTGGCAGGCCAATTGAGCACAGTAATACCATGGTCAGTAAACCATTTACCAGTGGTTTTGGCACTGTGAGCAGGTGCCAGGTCGTGCTGAAAAATGAAATCTTCATCTCCATAAAGCATTTCAGCCGATGGAAGCATGAAGTGCTCCAAAATCTCCTGATAGCTAGCTGCATTGACCCTGCCCTTGATGAAACACAGTGGACCAACACCAGCAGCTAACATGGCACCCCACACCATCACTGACTGTGGGTACTTGACACTGGACTTCAGGCATTTTGGCATTTCCTTCTCCCCAGTCTTCCTCCAGACTCTGGCACCTTGATTTCCGAATGACATGCAAAATTTGCTTTGATCAGAAAAAAGTACTTGGGACCACTTAGCAACAGTCCAGTGCTGCTTCTCTGTAGCCCAGGTCAGGCGCTTCTGCCGCTGTTTATGGTTCAAAAGTGGCTTTACCTGGGGAATGCGGCACCTGTAGCCCATTTCCTGCACACGCCTGTGCACGGTGGCTCTGGATGTTTCCACACCAGACTCAGTCCACTGCTTCCTCAGGTTCCCCAAGGTCTGGAATCGGTCCTTCTCCACAATCTTCCTCAGGGTCCGGTCACCTCTTCTCGTTGTACAGCGTTTTCTGCCACATTGTTTCCTTCGAACAGACTTACCATTGAGGTGCCTTGATACAGCACTCTGGGAACAGCCTATTTGTTGTGAAATTTCTTTCTGGGTCTTACCCTCTTGCTTGAGGGTGTCAATGATGGCCTTCTTGACATCTGTCAGGTCGCTAGTCTTACCCATGATGGGGTTTTGAGTAATGAACCAGGCAGGGAGTTTTTAAAAGCCTCAGGTATCTTTTGCATGTGTTTAGAGTTAATTAGTTGGTTCAGAAGATTAGGGTAATAGGTCGTTTAGAGAACCTTTTCTTGATATGCTAATTTATTGAGACAGGTTTTTTGGGTTATCAGGAGTTGTATGCCAAAATCATCAGTATTAAAACAATAAAAGACCTGACAAATTTCAGTTGGTGGATAATGAATCTATAATATATGAAAGTTTAATTGTAATCATTACATTATGGTAAATAATGAAATTTAACACTATATGCTAATTTTTTGAGAAGGACCTGTATAAGAAGACCCCCGACTTTTAAGAAGATTTTATATTTTAACTGGTAAAGTTGGGGGGTCGTCTTATACGCCCAGTCGTCTTATACGCCGGAAAATACGGTAAGTAATTAATTGGGGTTTATCACATCTTTGGGAAGCGGAGTTCAAATTCCCTAGCCATACCCAAGCCTGATTACTGCCACACCTATTGTCAATCAATAAATCACTTAAATAGGACCTGCCTGACAAAGTGAAGTAGACCAAAAGATCCTCAAGAGCTAGACATCACGCAATCCAAAGAAATTGCGGAGCAAATCAGAAACAAAATAATTGAGATCTATCAGTCTGGAAAAGGTTCTAAAGCCATTTCTCAAGCTTTGGGATTCCAGCAAACCACAGGGAGAGACATTATCCACAAATGGTGATAACATGGAACAGTGGTGAACCTTCACAGGAGTGGCAGCCAACCAAAATTACCTTAAGAGCACAGCTACGACTCATCCAAGAGGTCACAAAAGACCCTACAGCAACATCCAAAGAACTGCAGGTCTCACTTGCCTCAATTAAGGTCAGTATCCATGACTCCACCATAAGAAAGAGACTGGACAAAAGTGGCCTGCATATTAGAGTTGGAAGACAAAAACCACTGCTGAACAATAAAGGCTTGTCTCGGTTTTGCCAGAAAACATTTTCATGATTCCCAAGACTTTTGGGAGAATACTCTGTGGACTGACAAGACAAAAGTTGGAACTTTTTGAAAGGTGTATGTCCCATTACATCTGGCTTAGAAGTAATACAGCATTTCAAAACAGGAACATCATACCAACAGTAAAATATGGTAGTAGTGTGTGATGGTCTGGGACTGTTTTGCTGCTTCAGGATGTGGAATATTTGCTGTGGTAAATGGAACCATGAATTCTGCTGTCTACCAAAAAATTCTGAAGCAGAATGTCCAGCCATCTGTTGATGATCTCAAGCTGAAGCGCACTTAGGTTATGCAGCAGGACAATGATCCAAAACACACCAGAAAGTCCACCTCTAAATAGTTTAAGACTTTGGAGTGGCCTAGTCCAAGTCCTGACCTTAATCCGATTGAGATGCTGTGGCATGACCTTAAAAAGGCGTTTTTTTCTCGGAAACCCTCCAATGTGGCTGAATTACAACAATTCTGTGACAAACATGCAAAAGAATAGAAAATCAGTAAGGGGACAAACACTTTTTCACACAACTGTATATATACATTTTTAGGCAGATATTTTTAAAGATGATTTTACTTCTAGTTTTGCACTTGTTCTTGTTTGTTGCTTCAGATATACTGTATATCTGAATGTTTTTAATCACGTGATGTCAAAGACCTAATGAAAAAGAGAATAATTAACTGGGCAGAAAGGCAAAATGAGCCATTGTAAATACACAGCGTAATATAATATGATTTGCAATATATTAAGAGAATGAATATTTTGATGAGAGGAGTGCTTCTTTAATCTCTTTCCGACATCGGGGTAATAGTACACTGACATTGGGGTAATAGTACACCGATGTCGGACTCTCTCCCTTTAATGTGGGCTCCAACGCTGAGCCCACATCTTTCCCGGCACATGTCTGCTGTTTTGAACTGCTGACATGTGCCTCTAACAGCGGTGGGTGTTAACTAGTTAAATACCACCATCACTCTGACAGCAGGATTTAATGTGCGCTGCCGGCAAACATGCTGGAAATCCCACCCATCGGTCACCATGTCACGTGATCGCAGATCACCGATGGGTTAGCATGACAACCAGAGGTCTCCAGCAGACCTCTATGGTTGTCACTGCCAGATTGCTATGAGCGCCACCCGATGGTCGGCGCTCATAACAAGGCAGCAATTCTGCTACATACAGGCGATCTGATCATCGCCTGTATGTAGCAGAGCCTATTGGATTATGGCAGCTTCTAGTTTCCCATGGAGACTATTAAAGCATACCAGAAGTAAAAAAAAAAAAGAAAAAAGTTTTTAAAAATATAAAAAAATAAAAAAAAATAAAAGTTCAAATCATCCCCCTTTCTCCCCATTCAAAATATAACAATAAAAAAAACAAACATACACATATTTAGTATTTCCGCATTCAGAATCGCCTGATCTCTCAATATAACAAAAAAATTAACCCGATCGCTAAACGGCGTAACGAAAAAAAAGTCAAAACGCCAGAATTACTTTTTCTTGGTCGACACAACATTGCATTAAAATGCACCAACGGGCGATCAAAAGATTGTATCTGCACCAAAATGATATCATTAAAAATATCAACTTGGCACGCAAAAAAATAAGCCCTCACCCAATCCGAGATTACGAAAAATGGAGACAGTATGGGTATCGGAAAATGGCGCAACTTTATTTTTTTTTTTTAATTTTGGAATTTTTTTCACCACTTAAATAAAAAAGAACCTAGACATGTTTGGTGTCTATGAACTCGTAATGACCTGGGGAATCATTATGGCTGATCAGTTTTAGTATTTGGTGAACATGGTTAGAAAAAAAAAAAAAAACACTGTGAGATTGCACTTTTTTGCAATTTCACAGGACTTGAATTTTTTTTCCCGTTTTCGAGTACACGCCATGGTAAAACCAATGGATCTGTTCAAAAGTACAACTCGTCCCGCAAAAAAAAAAAAAAAGCCCTTACATGGCCGTTTTGACCAAAAAATAAAAAAGTTATAGCTTTGGGAAGAAGGGGAGCAAAAAATTAACTTGCAAAACTAAAAATACCTCTGGTCATTAAGGGGTTAAGCAACTGCAGATCCACGATTACTGAAGACAAAAAAAGTGTTAAAAAATAATTGTGAAGTTATGATAGCCTAATTTTGCTGACCAACCCTTGGACACTGAAGAGCAATAGAGACAAGTTAGTTTTATTTACATTATCCACATTTTGTGTGTTACCATAGATAAGATTACCATAATTATTAATATTTGCCAAATGCCAGAATGAGATAGAGAGAGCATGTTTTAAGGCATTTTTATTACTTACTGGAAAATCAAAAGTTTACATACACTAAGAGATTACTGTGCCTTTAAACAATTCTGGACTGCTCATATGATGTTGTCATGCGTTTGGAAGCTTTTGACTGCACACCTGAAACACACTGCTTCTTTGTGTAGTATCATGGGAAAGTAAAGAAATCAGCCAAGATATCAGGAAGAGAATTGTGGACTTGCACAAGTTTGGCTCATCCTTCAAGATACCTGAAGATGCCTCGTTCATCTGTACAAACAATTTTCCAGAAATACAAACAAGATAGGAATGTCCAGCCATCATACCGCTCAGGAAGGAGACGGGTTCTGTGTCCCAGAGATGAATGTGCTTTGGTCCGACATATGCATATCAACCCAAGGACAAAAGCAAGATGATGGCGGAAGCTGGTAAGATTGTGTCAATATCCACAGTGAAACGAGTACTGTATTAACTTGGCTGAAAGGCCGCTCTGCCAGGAAGAAGCCATTACTACAAAAGAAACATAATAAAACAAGACTAATGTTTGCAAATGCACCAAGGAACAAATACCTTAATTTTTGGAGACATGTCCTGTGGTCTGCTGAAACTAAAATGTAACTTTTTGGGGGCATAATGACCATCGTTACATTTGGAGGAAAAAGGGAGAAGCTTGGAAGCCTAAGAACACCATCCCAACTGTGAAATAGGGGGGTGACAGCATCATGTTGTGGGGTTGTTTTGCTGCAGGAGGGACTGGTGCACTGCACAAAATAGATGGCATCATGAGAAAAGAAGATTATGTGGCAATACTGAAGCAACATCTCAACACAGCCAGGAAGTAAGAGCTTAGGCGGAAATGGGTCTTTCAAACGGACAATGACCCGAAGCATACTGCCAAAATGGTAACCAAGTGGCCTAAGGATAACAGTCAATGTTTTGGAGTGACCATCACAAAGCCCTGATCTCAATTATATTGAAAATTTATGGGAAAACCTGAAAAGGTCGTTGCAAGCAAGGTGACCTACAAACCTGGATCAGTTACACAAGTTTTGGCAGGAGGCCCAAATTCCGACCAACTGTTGTGAGAAGCTTGTGGAAGGAGATCCCAAACGTCTGACCCAAGTGATTCAGTTTAAGGGCAATGGTACCAAATACTAATGAAATGTATGCAAACTTTTGACTTTGCAGTAAGTAATAAAAAAGTCTTAAAACATTCTCTCTCTCTCTCTCTCTCTCATTATTCTGGCATTTGGCAAATATTAATAATTATGGTAATCCTAATTGACCTAAAGCACGAAAGGTTTATTCTGATTTTATTTCAGATATTGAGAAAAACATTCATATGTGTCTTTATATATAGTGGATGGAAACTTCTGGTTTCAACTACAGTTAGGTCCATATATATTTGGACAGAGACAACATTATTCTAATTTTGGTTCTAGACATTACCACAATAAATTTTAAACAAAACAATTCAGATGCAGTTGAAGTTCAGACTTTCAGCTTTCATTTGAGGGTATCCACATTAAAATTGGATGAAGGGTTTAGGAGTTTCAGCTCCTTAACATGTGCCACCCTGTTTTTAAAGGGACCAAAAGTAATTGGACAGATTAAATAAAATGTTCATTTCTAGTACTTGGTTGAAAATCCTTTGTTGGCAATGACTGCCTGAAGTCTTGAACTCATGGACATCACCAGACGCTGTGTTTCCTCCTTTGTGATGCTCTGCCAGGCCTTCACTGCAGTGGTTTTCAGTTGCTGTTTGTTTGTGGGCCTTTCTGTCTGAAGTTTAGTCTATAACAAGTGAAATGCATGCTCAATTGGGTTGAGATCAGGTGACTGACTTGGCCATTCAAGAATATTCCACTTCTTTGCTTTAATAAACTCCTGAGTTGCTTTGGCTTTATGTTTTGGGTCATTGTCCATCTGTAGGATGAAACGACAACCAATCAGTTTGGCTGCATTTGGCTGGATCTGAGCACACAGTATGGCTCTGAATACCTCAGAATTCATTCGGCTGCTTCTGTCCTGTGTCACATCATCAATAAACACTAGTGACCCAGTGCCACTGGCAGCCATGCATGCCCAAGCCATCACATTGCCTCTGCAGTGTTTTACAGATGATGTGGTATGCTTTGGATCATGAGCTGTACCACGCCTTCGCCATACTTTTCTCTTTCCGTCCTTCTGGTAGAGGTTGATCTTGGTTTCATCTGTCCAAAGAATGTTCTTCCAGAACTGTGCTGGCTTTTTTAGATGTTTTTTTAGCAAAGTCCAGTATAGCCTTTTTATTCTTGATGCTTATGAGTGGCTTGCACCGTGCAGTGAACCCTCTGTATTTACTTTCATGCAGTCTTCTCTTTATGGTAGATTTGGATATTGATACGCCGACCTCCTGGAGAGTGTTGATCACTTGGTTGGCTGTTGTGAAGGGGTTTCTCTTCACCATGGAGATTATTCTGTGATCATCCACCATTGTTGTCTTCCGTGGGCGCCCAGGTCTTTTTGCATTGATGAGTTCACCAGTGCTTTCTTTCTTTCTCAGGATGTAGCAAACTGTAGATTTTGCCACTCCTAATATTGTAGCAATTTTTCAGATGGTTTTTTTTCTGTTTTCGCAGCTTAAGGATGGCTTGTTTCACCTGCATGGAGAGCTCCTTTGACCGCATGTTTACTTCACAGCAAAACCTTCCAAATGCAAGCACCACACCTCAAATCAACTCCAGGCCTTTTATCTGCTTAATTCAGAATGACATAATGAAGGGATTGCCCACAACTGTCCATGAAATAGCCTTGGAGTCAATTGTCCAATTACTTTTGGTCCCTTTAACCCCTTCCCGACCTGTGACACAGCGTATGCGTCATGAAAGTCGGTGCCAATCAGACCTGTGACGCATATGCTGTGTCACAGAATGATCGCGTCCCTGCAGATCGGGTGAAGGGGTTAACTCCCATTTTACCCGATCTGCAGAGACAGGGGGAGTGGTACTTCAGCCCAGGGGGGGGTGGCTTCACCCCCCCGTGGCTACGATCGCTCTGATTGGCTGTTGAAAGTGAAACTGCCAATCAGAGCGATTTGTAATATTTCACCTATGAAAATGGTGAAATATTACAATCCAGCCATGGCCGATGCTGCAATAGCATCTGCCATGGCTGGGGACCCCGATCTGCCCCCACCCCACCCCACCGATCGCCTCCCCAGTCGTCCTTTTTGCCCCGATCTCCGTTCCGCTCCCCACCTCCCTCCTGTCGGCTCCCCAGGTCCTCCGATCCCCCCCCCCCCGTGTTCCGGTCCCACCCCCCCATACTTACCTAGCTCCGATGTCCCTCCCGGTGTCCGGCCGTCTGCTTCATGGGCGCCGCCATCTTGGAAAATGGCGGGCGCATGCGCAGTGCGCCCGCCGAATCTGCCGCCTGGCAGATTCGTTCCTGCACATTTTGGTCGCTGTGATACGTTCTATCACAGCGATCAAAATAAAAAAATAGTAAATAAATCACCCCCTTTATCACCCCCATAGGTAGGGACAATAATAAAATACAGAAAATATAATTATTTTTGTTTTTCCATTAGGGTTAGGGGTAGGGTTAGGGGTAGGGTTGCACTTAGGGTTGCACTTAGGGCTAGGGTTGCACTTAGGGTTGCACTTAGGGCTAAAGTTGCACTTAGGGTTGCACTTAGGGCTAGGGTTGCACTTAGGGTTGCACTTAGGGCTAGGGTTGCACTTAGGGTTGCACTTAGGGCTAGGGTTGCACTTAGGGTTGCACTTAGGGCTAGGGTTGCACTTAGGGTTGCACTTAGGGCTATGGTTGCACTTAGGGTTGCACTTAGGGTTGCACTTAGGGCTAGGGTTGCACTTAGGGTTGCACTTAGGGCTAGGGTTGCACTTAGGGTTGCACTTAGGGTTGCACTTAGGGCTAGGGTTGCACTTAGGGCTAGGGTTGCACTTAGGGCTAGGGTTAGAATTAGGGTTAGAATTAGGGTTAGAATTAGGGTTAGGGTTGGAATTAGGGTTAGAATTAGGCTATGTGCACACGGTGCGGATTTGGCTGCGGATCCGCAGCGGATTGGTCGCTGCGGATTCGTATCAGTTTTCCATCACGTTTACAGTACCACGTAAACCTATGGAAAACCAAATCCGCTGTGCCCATGGTGCGGAAAATACAGCGCGGAAACGCTGCGTTGTATTTTCCGCAGCATGTCAATTCTTTGTGCAATTCCGCAGCGTTTTACACCTGCTCCATAATAGGAATCCGCAAGTGAAATCCACACAAAAAACACTGGAAATCCGCGGTAAATCCGCAGGTAAAGCGCAGTGCGTTTTACCTGCAGATTTTTCAAAAACTGCGGAAAAATCCACACAAATCCGCAACGTGAGCACATAGCCTTAGGATTGGAATTAGGGGTAAGACTAGGGTTAGGGGTGTGTTGGGGTTAGGGTTGTGGTTAGGGTTGGGATTAGAGTTAGGGGTGTGTTGGGGTTAGTGTTGGAGTTAGAATTGAGGGGTTTCCACTTTTTAGGCACATCAGGGGGTCTCCAAACGCGCCACGGCGCCACCATTGATTCCAGCCAATCTTGCGTTGAAAAAGTAAAATGGTGCTCTCTCCCTTCCGAGCCCCGACGTGTGCCCAAACAGTGCTTTACCCCCACATATGGGGTACCAGCGTACTCAGGAGAAACTGATCAACAACTTTTGGGGTCCAATTTCTCCTGTAACCCTTGGGAAAATAAAAAATTGCGGGCTAAAAAATTATTTTTGAGGAAAGAAAAATGATTTTTTATTTTCACGGCTCTGCGTTATAAACTTCTGTGAAGCACTTGGGGGTTCAAAGTGCTTACCACACATCTAGATAAGTTCCCTTGGGGGTTTAGTTTCCAAAATGGGGTCACTTGTGGGGAGTTTCTACTGTTTAGGCACATCAGGGGCTCTGCAAACGCAACGTGATGCCCGCAGAGCATTCCATCAAAGTCTGCATTTCAAAACGTCACTACTTCACTTCCGAGCTCCGGCATGTGCCCAAACAGTGGTTTACCCCCACATATGGGGTATCACCGTACTCAGGAGAAACTGGACAACAACTCTTGGGGTCAAATTTCTCCTGTTACCCTTGGGAAAATAAAAAAAATCAGGGCTAAAAAAAAATTTTTGAGGAAAGAAAACGTATTTATTATTTTCACGGCTCTGCGTTATAAACTTCTGTGAAGCACTTAGGGGTTCAAAGTGCTCACCACACATCTAGATAAGTTCCCTTGGGGGTTTAGTTTCCAAAATGGGGTCACTTGTGGGGGGTTTCTACTGTTTAGGCACATCAGGGGCTCTGCAAACGCAACGTGACGCCCGCAGAGCATTCCATCAAAGTCTGCATTTCAAAACATCACTACTTCACTTCCAAGCCCCGGCATGTGCCCAAACAGTGGTTTACCCCCACATATGGGGTATCAGCATACTCAGGAGAAACTGGACAACAACTGTTGGGGTCAAATTTCTCCTGTTACCCTTGGGAAAATAAAAAAATCAGGGCTAAAAAAATTTTTTTTGAGGAAAGAAAACGTATTTATTATTTTCACGGCTCTGCGTTATAAACTTCTGTGAAGCACTTAGGGGTTCAAAGTGCTCACCACACATCTAGATAAGTTCATTTGGGGGTCTAGTTTCCAAAATGGGGTCACTTGTGGGGGGTTTCTACTGTTTAGGCACATCAGGGGCTCTGCAAACGCAACGTGACGCCCGCAGAGCATTCCATCAAAGTCTGCATTTCAAAACGTCACTACTTCCCTTCCGAACCCCGACGTGTGCCCAAACAGTGGTTTACCCCCACATATGGGGTATCAGCGTACTCAGGAGAAACTGGACAACAACTATTGGGGTCAAATTTCCCCTGTTACCCTTGGGAAAATAAAAAATTCAGGGCTAAAAATTTTTTTTTGATAAAAGAAAAATTATTTTTTATTTTCATGGCTCTGCGTTATAAACTTCTGTGAAGCACTTGGGGGTTCAAAGTGCTCACCACACATCTAGATTAGTTCCTTGGGAGGTCTAGTTTCCAAAATGGGGTCACTTATGGGGAAGCTCCAATGTTTAGGTACACAGGGGCTCTCCAAATGCGACATGGTGTCCGCTAATGATTGGAGCTAATTTTCCATTCAAAAAGCCAAATGGCGTGCCTTCCCTTCCAAGCCCTGCCGTGCACCCAAACAGTGGTTTACCCCCACATATGGGGTATCATCGTACTCAGGACAAACTGGACAACAACATTTGGGGTCCAATTTCTCCTGTTACCCTTGGGAAAATAAAAAATTCTGGGCAAAAAATCATTTTTGAGGAAAGAAAAATTATTTTTTATTTTCACGGCTCTGCGTTATAAACTTCTGTGAAGCACTTGTTGGTTTAAAGTGCTCACTATGCATCTAGATAAGTTCCTTGGGGGGTCTAGTTTCCAAAATGGGGTCACTTGTGGGGGAGTTCCAATGTTTAGGCACACAGGGGCTCTCCAAACGCGACATGGTGTCCGCTAACGATTGGAGCTACTTTTCCATTCAAAAAGTCAAATGGCGCGCCTTCCCTTCCGAGCCTTGCCATGCGCCCAAACAGTGATTTACCCCCACATATGAGGTATCGGCGTACTCAGGAGAAATTGCCCAACAAATTTTAGGATCCATTTTATCCTGTCGCCCATGTGAAAATTAAAAAATTGAGGCTAAAAGAATTTTTTTGTGAAAAAAAAAGTACTTTTTCATTTTTACGGATCAATTTGTGAAGCACCTGAGGGTTTAAAGTGCTCACTATGCATCTAGATAAGTTCCTTGGGGGGGGTCTCCTTTCCAAAATGGGGTCACTTGTGGGGAAGCTCCAATGTTTAGGCACACAGGGGCTCTCCAAACGCGACATGGTGTCCGCTAACGATGTAGATATATTTTCATTCAAAAAGTCAAATGGCGCTCCTTCCCTTCCGAGACTTATCATGTGTCCAAACAGTGGTTTACCCCCACAAGTGAGGTATCAGTGTACTCAGGAGAAATTGCCCAACAAATTTTAGGATCCATTTTATCCTGTTGCCCATGTGAAAATTAAAAAATTGAGGCTAAAATAATTTTTTTGTGAAAAAAAAGTACTTTTTCATTTTTACGGATCAATTTGTGAAGCACCTGGGGGTTTAAAGTGCTCACTATGCATCTAGATAAGTTCCTTGGGGCGTCTAGTTTCCAAAATGGGGTCACTTGTGGGGGAGCTCCAATGTTTAGGCACACGGGGGCTCTCCAAACGCGACATGGTGTCCGCTAAAGATTGGAGCCAATTTTTCATTCAAAAAGTCAAATGGCGCTCCTTCCCTTCCGAATTCTGCCGTGCGCCCAAACAGTGGTTTACCCCCACATATGAGGTATCAGCGTACTCAGAACAAATTGGACAACAACTTTCGTGGTCCAGTTTCTCCTTTTACCCTTGGGAAAATAAAAAAATTGTTGCTAAAAGATCATTTTTGTGACTAAAAAGTTAAATGTTCATTTTTTCCTTCCATGTTGCTTCTGCTGCTGTGAAACACCTGAAGGGTTAATAAACTTCTTGAATGTGGTTTTGAGCAGCTTGAGGGGTGCAGTTTTTAGAATGGTGTCACTTTTGGGTATTTTCAGCCATATAGAACCCTCAAATTGACTTCAAATGTGAGGTGGTCCCTAAAAAAAATGGTTTTGTAAATTTTGTTGTAAAAATGAGAAATCACTGGTCAAATTTTAACCCTTATAACTTCCTAGCAAAAAAAAATGTTGTTTCCAAAATTGTGCTGATGTAAAGTAGACATCTGGGAAATGTTATTAACTATTTTGTGTCATATAATTCTCTGGTTTAACAGAATAAAAATTCAAAATGTGAAAATTGCAAAATTTTCTAAATTTTCGCCAAATTTCCATTTTTTTCACAAATAAACGCAGAAATTATCGACCTAAATTTACCACTAACATGAAGCCCAATATGTCACGAAAAAACAATCTCAGAATCGCTACGATCCGTTGAAGCGTTCCCGAGTTATTACCTCATAAAGGGACACTGGTCAGAATTGCAAAAAACGGCAAGGTCATTAAGGCCAAAATAGGCTGGGTCATGAAGGGGTTAAAAACAGGGTGGCACATGTTAAGGAGCGGAAGCTCCTAAACCCTTCATCCAATTTTAATGTGGATACCCTCAAATGAAAGCTGAAAGTCTGAACTTCAACTGCATCTGAATTGTTTTGTTTAAAATTCATTGTGGTAATGTCTATAACCAAAATTAGAAAAAGGTTGTCTCTGTCCAAATATATATGGACCTAACTGTATATATTGATATATATATATATATATATATATATATATATATATATATATATATATATATATATATATTGTAACAAAACACTCCGGGATCGCCTTTGCTGGGGTCAAAGGTCACGTGGTTTGTGCATTAAACTCTGAGGCGACAGCAGGTTTCCAAGTAGACTGACCTCAGGTCAGGTTTATTAAAGTGAAAGCAAATACAGAAAACAAAACATAAAAATAAATCCTTGCCTGTCCGGCGCTAACTATACAAATACGTTCCTATCTAACAACTGGGGGGCTTCTCCCACCCAGCTAACATAACACAGTGTTATGACCCCAATGGCAGAGGGTCTCAGAAATAAATACCAAGTCTGCAAACACAAAAAACCAGCTCATAGGGCAGTGGTAACTGGGCTGACCGTATATCTAATCCTAGCACCACAAATAGCAGCAGCCGGGGAACGTGCCTACGTTGGTTCTAGACGTCTCGCGCCAGCCGGAGAACTAACTAACCCTAGAAGGGAAAAGATAGACCTTTCTTGCCTCCAGAGAAAAGACCCCAAAAGTTGGATACAAGCCCCCAACAAATAATAACGGTGAGGTAAGAAGAAAAGACAAACGTAAGAATGAACTAGGTATTTAGCAAAGAGAGGCCCACTGACTAATCGCAGAATATAGTAAGATGACTTATACGGTCAGCAAAAACCCTATCAAAAATATCCACGCTGGATATTCAAGAACCCCCGAACCGTCTAACGGCCCAGGGGGAGAATACCAGCCCCCTAGAGCTTCCAGCAAAATCAGAAATCACATTTAGTACAAGCTGGACAAAAAATAAGAGCAATACAAATAACCAAAAAACAAGGAAGCAGAACTTAGCTTAATTTTGCAAGAACCAAGACCAGCAGACAGGAGCAAACAGAAAGGACTGATTACAACGATGCCAGGCACCAGACTGAGAATTCAGGAAGTTCATATAGCAACACCCCTGGACTAACGACCCAGGTGGTGCCAAACTGAGGAAAGACAATCCCAGAGTAATATCACTAGTGACCACAAGAGGGAGCCAAAAAAGTCTAATTCACAACACACAGGTCACGAGCACAGCTCTCACTCACGGTTGTCTCACACAGACAGGCATTCTGTGTGTCCCAGGCTGACACCTGAAACCTCCAGCTGGTCAGCCTTTATTCCTGCACTTAACCCCTCGGTATCCTGAAGATACTGAGCGGCCTAATTCACATAGGACAAATACCTGGGCGAGATATACCTGCCACCGACTACCAGACCGACATGACTCTTACATATCCTCCCCCCCTGCTCAGACCACTCAGGTCGAGCAAGAATACGCTCGAAACAGTGTACTCGGGACAGGGCATCAGCGTTCCCCATCTGCACCCCGGGGCGGTGCTCCACCGTGAACGAGTAAGCCTGCAGAGCAAGGAACCACCAGGTTACCCGACTATTACGGTCCTTGTGGAGATGCATCCACTTGAGAGGGGCATGGTCCGTGACCAGCCTAAACTTCCTACCTGCCAGGTAATACTTGAGGGAGTCGAGAGCCCATTTGATGGCTAGGCACTCTTTTTCAATCACGGCATACCTCTGCTCATGTACATTCAGTTTCCGACTGAGGTAGAGGACCGGGTGTTCGACTCCGTCCCTTACCTGGGAAAGTACAGCTCCGATACCAGTATCAGAAGCATCCGTTTGCACCACAAACTCGCTGCTGAAATCAGGAGTCACTAGTACGGGCTGAGAGCACAAAGCCCGTTTCAGACTGTGGAAGGCCTCTTCAGCCGCTGAGGTCCATTTTACCATGACGGAATCCCTCCCTTTGGTAAGATCCGTCAAGGGGGTAGCCATGGCCGCAAAGTTGGGTATGAACCGGCGATAATAGCCGGCAATGCCCAGGAAAGCTTGAACTTGTTTCTTGTTCACTGGTTGTGGCCAGCCCTGAATTGCCTGTATTTTGTCGATCTGGGGTTTAACCACTCCTCTGCCAATCACGTAGCCCAAGTATCGGGCTTCTTCAGGGCCGATGTGACATTTCTTAGGATTCGCCGTTAAGCCTGCGTCTCTCAGGTCATCAATCACCGCCTGTACCTTCCGGAGGTGAGCTTCCCAGTCCAGGCTGTAAATTATGATGTCGTCTAGGTAGGCAGAGGCGTACTGCCTGTGGGGCCTCAAGACTCGATCCATCAATCTCTGGAACGTTGCTGGGGCTCCGTGAAGTCCAAACGGCATGTAGATATACTGGAACAGCCCTTCCGGTGTAGCAAATGCCGTCTTCTCTCTGGCCGCCTCGGCCAGAGGGATCTGCCAGTACCCCTTTGTTAGATCCAGGGTCGTAATATATCGGGCTTTACCCAGCCGATCGATCAACTCATCGACCCGGGGCATAGGGTAGGCATCAAATTTAGAAACCGCATTCAGTTTCCGAAAGTCATTGCAAAACCGTATAGAGCCATCCGGCTTAGGTATCAACACAATTGGACTGGACCAGGCGCTGTGCGACTCTTCAATGACTCCAAAGTCCAACATGGCCTTCACCTCCCGGGAGACGGCTTCACGGCGTGCTTCCGGAATCCGGTACGGCTTCACATGAACTGTGACACCAGGCTCTGTGACAATCTCATGTTTCACTAGCCTAGTCTGGCCAGGTTTTTCCGAGAAAAACTGTTGGTTCTGTAACAAAAACTGCTTAACCTCAGATTTTTGTCGTTCAGAGAGAGTCTCGGCAATCTGCACCTCCGGTATGGTAGGTGAGCAAACTGGACGGGGCAGATCCGCTGTTAGGGCAGCGCGGTCTTTCCAGGGTTTTATCAGATTCACATGATAAATCTGCTCTGGTTTTCTCTTACCAGGCTGGTGCACTTTATAGTTCACTTCTCCAACTCGTTCCATGACCTCAAAGGGGCCCTGCCATTTTGCCAGAAATTTACTATCCACCGTAGGGATTAGGACCAACACCCTATCCCCGGGTGCAAACGTACGGACCTTGGCGCCTCTATCATAACTTTGCCTCTGGGCTCCCTGGGCCTGTAACATATGTTCCCTAACAAGGGGCATGACAGCAGCAATCCGGTTCTGCATTTGCGTTACATGGTCTATCACCGTTTTAAAGGGAGTGACTTGACCTTCCCAGGTTTCTTTTGCGACGTCCAACAGTCCACGGGGACGACGGGCATATAATAGCTCGAAAGGCGAGAATCCTGTGGAAGACTGGGGAACTTCCCTAATGGCAAACAGCAAATAGGGTAACAAGTAATCCCAGTTCTTCCCATCTTTGTCTATCGCCTTCCGGAGCATCTGTTTTAAGGTTTTATTGAACCGCTCAACTAGGCCATCTGTTTTAGGGTGATAGACAGACGTACGCAACTGGTCTATTTGTAAGAGCCTGCAGAGCTCCTTCATCACCCTTGACATAAAGGGAGTCCCCTGGTCGGTGAGTATCTGTTTTGGAATTCCCACCCGACTAAACACTTGTACCAACTCTTTGGCGATCGTTTTGGTAGCAGTGTTACGCAAAGGGATGGCTTCCGGGTAGCGAGTGGCATAGTCCATGATGACGAGGATATGTTGATGCCCACGTGCGGACCGGGGAAGGGGCCCAACCAAATCCATCCCAATTCTCTCAAACGGGACCCCAATAATAGGGAGGGGTACCAAAGGGCTACAGAACCGAGGTTTAGGTGCCGAGATTTGGCACTCTGGACAGGACTCACAATAGTTACGCACATCATTGTGTATTCCGGGCCACACAAAACAATGCAATATCCTTTCTGTGGTTTTTTGTACCCCCAGATGTCCCCCCATTATATGTCCGTGGGCCAGGTCCAGTACCTTCCGCCGATAAGGTTTGGGTACCACTAACTGTTGCACAATATCTTCCCCTTTTTTCTCTACCTGGTAGAGTAAATCATTCTCAAGAACCATGTACGGGTACGCTAGCCTAGTGTCAGGTTCTACGGGTACGCTATCTATCACTTTTACATTTTTCCTAGCCTGAGTCAGGGTAGGATCTTTCATTTGTTCGCTGTGGAAGTCATCCAACTGAACTCCCAAATCGGGTAGGCAGGGTGCTGGATGGCTGTCTGCCTCCGCCTCTCGCTGAGTTTCCTCAGTTTCCCCCGCCATAACTGAGAAGGGGAACTGAAGGTTAGATTCAATAACCTCCCCAGCAACATCTTCCTGTGGGGTCTCGTCTAGGAACTCGGGACCTCCAGATGGCATGGGGGAAGATTCACGGTTAGGCTACGTTCACATTTGCGGTCAGCGCCGCAGCGTCGGGCGCCGCAGCGGCGCCGCATGCGTCATGCGCCCCTATATTTAACATGGGGGCGCATGGACATGCGTTGTGCTGCGTTTTGCGCCGCATGGCCGCAAGCGTTGGACGCAAGAAACGCATCAAGTTGCATTTTTTTTGCGTCCAACTTTCGGCCAAAAACGACGCATGCGGCGCAAAACGCCGCGTTTTAGTGTGCGTTTTGCCGCGTTTTTGTTTGCGTTGTGCGCTGCGGCGCACAACGCAAATGTTAACGTAGCCTTACAGCTACCGTGAAGGAGCAACTGATTCTCCCACAACTGCCAGAAATGAGGAAAATCCCTGCCCAGGATTATATCATGTAACAATGCGGGAACGAGTCCCACTTTGTGTTGCACGGACCCATAGGGAGTTGAGATACATATGACCGCTGTAGGATATGAGCAGGTGTCACCATGCACACACGTTACAGAAAATTTATCAGACGGACCAGATGGAAGTGCCACCAGACTGGCTTTCACCAGAGTCACCACACTTCCAGAGTCTAGCAATGCCACAACATTTTTCCCATCTACAGACAATTCACGCAGGTGTTTCGCTGTATCATTTTGACCCGCATTCACACTTACTAGCTGTGTAACCAAAGACATGCGTTTTTTAGAGTCCGTAACGTCGCACTGCATGGGTTCAGTGGTAACAGGACAGTTCGCAGAGACATGGCCCTTCTCATGACAACGGAAACATCTAACAGGCCCCCTATTGAAACCAGAGTCCGACACCCTTGATCTCGGGGTGCGAGCAGTCCCGTGTTCCTCCCCCACAGTTTTTGGCAATTTTCCTTCCCCCGCAGTCCCTGGAACAGTCTTACCGGTTCCACGAGGAGGAGGTACAGTTCGGGTAGTAGCGGTATCATCAGGAAGTCCTTCCACCACGGAATAACGCTCCACCAAGTCCACCAATTGATCCGCTGTCGCGGGATTTCCTTGGCTCACCCACTCTTTCAGCGCCGGTGGTAGTACTCTCAGGTACTTGTTCAGAACGATCCGCTGGATTATCTCCGGAGTTGTTAGTACCTCGGGTTGCAGCCATTTCTTTATCAAGTACATCAGGTCGAACATCTGCGACCGCGGCGGTTTATCTGGCTGATAGGTCCACTGGTGTACCCTCTGTGCACGGACAGCCGTCGTCACACCCAGCCGGGCCAGGACCTCAGCTTTCAGCCTCTCAAAGTCCTGAGCGACTTCCGGGTCCAAGTCATGGTAAGCTTTTTGGGCCTCACCGGAGAGAAACGGAGCAATTAGATCGGCCCATCGTTCCTTCGGCCACTTCTCTCTCAACGCTGTCCGCTCAAACGTTGTCAGGTACGCCTCGACGTCATCTTCTGCGGTCAGCTTTTGCCAGTACCGACTCACATGGATTCTCCTGGACTCTGCTTCCGGGTTAGCCTCAGGCATGCTCACCAAGCGCTGCGCCACCTGTTGGAGAAGCTGGCGGTCTGCAGTCGTCACGTCCACCAACTCCTTCAGCTGTGCGGCCATCAAGCGGTTAGCTTCCTGCTGTACGGCAGCGGACTGTACTAGGGATTTCACCACGTCTTCCATACTGTCGCCTGTGCCACGGAGTGCCCGCGTTCTCCACCACAATGTAACAAAACACTCCAGGATCGCCTTTGCTGGGGTCAAAGGTCACGTGGTTTGTGCATTAACCCCTTCATGACCCAGCCTATTTTGGCCTTAATGACCTTGCCATTTTTTGCAATTCTGACCAGTGTCCCTTTATGAGGTAATAACTCAGGAACGCTTCAACGGATCCTTGTGGTTCTGAGATTGTTTTTTCGTGACATATTGGGCTTCATGTTAGTGGTAAATTTAGGTCGATAATTTCTGAGTTTATTTGTGAAAAAAACGGAAATTTGGCAAAAATTTTGAAAATTTCGCAATTTTCACATTTTGAATTTTTATTCTGTTAAACCAGAGAGTTATGTGACACAAAATAGTTAATAAATAACATTTCCCACATGTCTACTTTACATCAGCACAATTTTGGAAAGAAATTTTTTTTTTGCTAGGAAGTTATAAGGGTTAAAATTTGACCAGTGATTTCTCATTTTTACAACAAAATTTACAAAACCATTTTTTTTAGGGACCACCTCACATTTGAAGTCAGTTTGAGGGTTCTATATGGCTGAAAATACCCAAAAGTGACACCATTCTAAAAACTGCACCCCTCAAGGTGCTCAAAACCACATTCAAGAAGTTTATTAACCCTTCAGGTGTTTCATAACAGCAGAAGCAACATGGAAGGAAAAAGTGAACATTTAACTTTTTAGTCACAAAAATGATCTTTTAGCAACAATTTTTTTATTTTCCCAAGGGTAAAAGGAGAAACTGGACCACAAAAGTTGTTGTCCAATTTGTCCTGAGTACGTTGATACCTCATATGTGGGGGTAAACCACTGTTTGTGGGCACGGCAGGGCTCAGAAGCGAAGGAGCGCCATTTGACTTTTTCAATGAAAAATTGGCTCCAATCTTTAGCGGACACCATGTCGCGTTTGGAGAGCCCCCGTGTGCCTAAACATTGGAGCTCCCCCACAAGTGACCCCATTTTGGAAACTAGACGCCCCAAGGAACTTATCTAGATGCATAGTGAGCACTTTAATCCCCCAGGTGCTTCACAAATTGATCCGTAAAAATGAAAAAGTACTTTTTTTTTCACAAAAAATTTCTTTTAGCCTCAATTTGTTCATTTCCACATGGGCAGCAGGATAAAATGGATCCTAAAATGTATTGGGCAATTTCTCCTGTGTACACTGATACCTCACATGTGGGGGTAAACCACTGTTTGGGTGCACGGCAAGGCTCGGAAGGGAAGGCGCGCCATTTGACTTTTTGAATGAAAAATTATCTCCATCGTTAGCGGACACCATGTCGCGTTTGGAGAGACCCTGTGTGCCTAAACATTGAAGCTCCCCCACATGTGACCCCATTTTGGAAACTAGACCCCCCAAGGAACTTATCTAGATGCATAGTGAGCACTTTAAACTCTCAGGTGCTTCACAAATTGATCCGTAAAAAATGAAAAAGTACTTTTTTTTCACAAAAAAATTTTTTTAGCCTCAATTTTTTCATTTTCACATGGGCAACAGGATAAAATGGATCCTAAAATTTGTTGGGCAATTTCTCTTGAGTACGCCGATACCTCATGTGGGGGTAAACCACTGTTTGGGTGCACGGCAAGGCTTGGAAGGGAAGGCGCGCCATTTGACTTTTTCAATGGAAAATTAGCTCCAATCGTTAGTGGACACCATGTTGCGTTCGGAGAGCCCCTGTGTGCCTAAACATTAGAGCTCCCCTACAAGTGACCCCATTTTGGAAACTAGACCCCCCAAGGAACTAATCTAGATGTATAGTGAGCACTTAAAACCCCCAGGTGCTTCACAGAAGTTTATAACGCAGAGCCATGAAAATAAAAAAATATTTTTCTTTCCTCAAAAATGATTTTTAGCCCGGAGTTTTTTATTTTCCCAAGGATAATAGGAGAAATTGGACCCCAAATGTTGTTGTCCAGTTTGTCCTGAGTACGATGATACCCCATATGTGGGGGTAAACCACTGTTTGGGCGCACGGCAGGGCTCGGAAGGGAAGGCACGCCATTTGGCTTTTTGAATGGAAAATTAGCTCCAATCATTAGCGGACACCATGTCGCGTTTGGAGAGCCCCTGTGTGCCTAAACATTGGAGCTCCCACACAAGTGACCCCATTTTGGAAACTAGACCTCCCAAGGAACTAATCTAGATGTGTGGTGAGCACTTTGAACCCTCAAGTGCTTCACAGAAGTTTATAACGCAGAGCCATGAAAATATAAAATTATTTTTCTTTCCTCAAAAGTGATTTTTTAACCCACAATTTTTTATTTTCCCAAGGGTAACAGGAGAAATTGGACCCCAAAAGTTGTTGTCCAGTTTCTCCTGAGTACGCTGATACCCCATATGTGGGGGTAAACCACTGTTTTGGCACACATCGGGGAGCGGAAGGGAAGTAGTGACGTTTTGAAATGCAGACTTTAATGGAATGCTCTGCGGGCGTCACGTTGCGTTTGCAGAGCCCCTGATGTGCCTAAACAGTAGGAACTCCCCACAATTGACCCCACTTTGGAAACTAGACCCCCAAGGGAACTTATCTAGATGTGTGGTGAGCACTTTGAACCCCCAAGTGCTTCACAGAAGTTTATAACGCAGAGACGTGAAAATAAAAAATGTTTTCTTTCCTCAAAAATATTTTTTTAGCCCAGAATTTTTTAATTTTCCCAAGGGTAACAGGAAAAATTTGACCCCAAAAGTTGTTGTCCAGTTTCTCCTGAGTACGCTGATACCCCATATGTGGGGGTAAACCACTGTTTGGGCACATGGCGGGGCTCGGAAGGGAAGTAGTGACGGTTTGGAATGCAGACTTTGATGGAATGGTCTGCGGGAATCATGTTATGTTTGCAGAGCCCCTGATGTGCCTAAACAGTAGAAACCCCCCACAAGTGACCCCATTTTGGAAACTAGACCCCCCAAGGAACTTATCTAGATGTGTGGTGAGCACGTTCAACCCCCAAGTGCTTCACAGAAGTTTACAACGCAGAGCCGTGAAAATAAAAAATCATTTTTCTTTCCTCAAAAAAGATGTTTTAGCAAGCAATTGTTTATTTTCACAAGGGTAACAGGAGAAATTGGACCCCAATATTTGTTGCCCAGTTTGTTGTGAGTACGCTGGTACCCCATATGTGGGGGTAAACCACTGTTTGGGCGCACGTCAGGGCTCGGAAGGGAAGTAGTGACATTTGAAATGCAGACTTTGATGGAATGGTCTGCGGGCGTCACGTTGCATTTGCAGAGCCCCTGATGTGCCTAAACAGTAGAAACACCCCACAAGTGACCCCATTTTGGAAACTAGACCCCAAAAGGATCTTATCTAGATGTGTGGTGAGCACTTTCAACCCCCAAGTGTTTCACATAAGTTTATAACGTAGAGCCGTGAAAATAAAAAATAATTGTTCTTTCCTCAAAATTATGTTTTAGCAAGTATTTTTTTATTTTTGCAAGGGTAACAGGAGAAATTGGACCCCAATAGTTGTTGCCCAGTTTGTCCTGAGTACGCTGGTATCCCATATGTGGGGGTAAACCACTGTTTGGGCGCACGTCGGGGCTTGGAAGGGAGGGCGCACCATTTGACTTTTTGAACGCAAGATTGGCTGGAATCATTGGTGGCGCCATGTTGCGTTTGGAGACCCCTGATGTGCCTAAACAGTGGAAACCCCTCAATTCTAACTTCAACACTAACCCCAACACACCCCTAACCCTAATCCCAACTGTAGCCATAACCCTAATCACAACCCTAACCCCAACACACTCCTAACCACAACCCTAACCCCAACACACCCGTAACCCTAAATCCAACCCTAATCCTAACCCTAATCCCAACCCTACCCACAACTGTAACCCCAACACAACCCTAACCCTATCCTTAACCCTAACCACAAGCCTAATCTTAACCCTATTTCCAACCCTAGCCCTAATTCCAACCCTAAGGGTACCGTCTCACATAACGATTTACCAACGATCACGACCAGCGATACGACCTGGCCGTGATCGTTGGAAAGTCATTGTGTGGTCGCTGGGGAGCTGTCACACAGACCGCTCTCCAGCGACCAATGATGCCAAGGTCCCGGGTAACCAGGGTAAACATCGGGTTACTAAGCGCAGGGCCGCGCTTAGTAACCCGATGTTTACCGTGGTTACCAGCGTAAAAGTAAAAAAAAAAACGTACATACTCACATTTTGGTGTCCTTCAGGTCCCTTGCCGTCTGCTTCCCACACTGACTGAGTGCCGCCGTACAGTGAGAGCAGAGCGCAGCGGTGACGTCACTGCTGTGCTGTGCTCTCACTTTCCGGCCGGCAGACAGTCAGAGCGGGAAGCAGACGGCAAGGGACCTGAAGGACACCGAAATGTGAGTATGTACGTTTTTTTTTTTTACTTTTACGCTGGTAACCACGGTAAACATCGAGTTACTAAGCGCGGCCCTGCGCTTAGTAACCCGATGTTTACCCTGGTTACAAGTGAACGCATCGCTGGATAGCTGTCACACACAATGATCCAGCGATGACAGCGGGAGATCCAGCGACGAAAGAAAGTTCCAAACGATCTGCTACGACGTACGATTCTCAGCAGGGTCCCTGATCGCTGCTGCGTGTCAGACACAGCGATATCGTATGGATATCCCTGGAACGTCACAGATCGTACCGTCGTAGCGATCAAAGTGCCACTGTGAGACGGTACCCTAACTCTAATTCCAACCCTAACCCTAAGGCTATGTGCCCACTTTGCGGATTCGTGTGAGATTTTTCCGCACCATTTTTGAAAAATCCGCAGGTAAAAGGCACTGCGTTTTACCTACGGATTTACAGCGGATTTCCAGTGTTTTTTTGTGCGGATTTCACCTGCGGATTCCTATTGAGGAACAGGTGTAAAACGCTGCGGAATCCACACAAAATTGACATGCTGCGGAAAATACACAGCGTTTCCGCACGGTATTTTCCGCACCATGGGCACAGCAGATTTGGTTTTCCATAGGTGTACATGGTACTGTAAACCTGATGGAAAACTGCTACGAATTCTCAGCGGCCAATCCGCTGCGGATCCGCGGCCAATCCGCTGCGGATCCGCGGCCGATCCGCTGCGGATCCGCGGCCGATCCGCTGTGGATCTGCGGCCGATCCGCTGCGGATCCACGGCAATCCGCTGCGGATTCGCAGCCAAATCCGCACTGTGTGCACATGCCCTAACCCTACCCCTAACCCTAACCCTACCCCTAATTCTAACCCTAATTCTAACCCTAGTTCTAACCCTAACCCTAGCAGAAAAAAAAAATATATATTTTATTTATTTTTATTATTGTCCCTATGGGGGTGATAAAGGGGGGTCATTTACTTTTTTTTCATTTTGATCACTGCGATAGGCTATATCGCAGTGATCAAAATACTTCTGAAATGAATCTGCCAGCCGGCAGACTCTGCGGGCGCAGTGCGCAGGCGCCCGCCATATTGGAAGATGGCGGCGCCCATGGAGAAGCCGGACGGACATCGGGAGGCCCGGTAAGTATGAAGGGGGGGTGATCGGATCACGGGGGGGGGGGACCGGAGCACAGGGGGGGGGGACCGGAGCACAGGGAGGGGGCACCGGAGCACGGGGGGAGCGTACAGGAGAACGGAGGAGCGGACAGAACTTATTAGGGGGGCGGACCGCGCACCGGAGCACTGGGGGGGCGATCGGTGGGGTGGGGTGGGGGCAGATTAGGTTTTCCAGCCATGGCCGATGATATTGCAGCATCGGCCATGGCTGGATTGTAATATTTCACCGTTTTTTTGGGTGAAATATTACAAATCGCTCTGATTGGCAGTTTCACTTTCAACAGCCAATCAGAGCGATCGTAGCCACGGGGGGGTGAAGCCACCCCCCCTGGGCTGAAGCACCACTCCCCCTGTCTCTGCAGATCGAGTGAAATCGGAGTTAACCCCTTCACCCGATCTGCAGGGACGCGATCATTCTGTGACACAGCATATGCGTCACAGGTCGGGAAGGCACCGACTTTCATGACGCATACGCTGTGTCACAGGTCGGGAAGGGAAACTCTGAGGCGACAGCAGGTTTCCAAGTAGACTGACCTCAGGTCAGGTTTATTAAAGTGAAAGCAAATACAGAAAACAAAACATAAAAATAAATCCTTGCCTGTCCGGCGCTAACTATACAAATACGTTCCTATCTAACAACTGGGGGGCTTCTCCCACCCAGCTAACATAACACAGGTCACGAGCACAGCTCTCACTCACGGTTGTCTCACACAGACAGGCATTCTGTGTGCCCCAGGCTGACACCTGAAACCTCCAGCTGGTCAGCCTTTATTCCTGCACTTATTAACCCCTCGGTATCCTGAAGATACTGAGCGGCCTAATTCACATAGGACAAATACCTGGGCGAGATATACCTGCCCCCGACTACCAGACCGACGTGACTCTTACAATATATATATATATATATATATATATATATATATATATATATATATATATATATATATATATATATATCTGTACAGGCTTCTGAGTCTGAGCTGCATTTTCTTACATAAATTGTTGCTTACAAAACTATGCCAGCGTCAGAAAGAGAGAGGGGGAAGATACAGGTGCAGAAGGAAGAAGGGGAGATGCATGCTTTACAGGGAATGCCCACTGAGGACTGAACTTGCAACTCCACAAGTCAACATTTCAGAGATTTGGGTCTTAAAAATTAAAGAAGCAATGCATAAATCAAGCAATACTACAGTTGTGCATTAACCCCTTAACGACCGCCTATATGCCTTTTAATGGCAGCAGTTAAGGGTACTTATTTCTCAGCGCCGCTTTTTATCGGTACTGAAAAATAAGGTTATAGCACCTCCCAGCATCGGAAATCATGATTTGGGTTGGTTTTTACCATCCCAAGTCTTGTGATCACAGGTTATTTACAGAACGGCGATCGCAAAAAAAAACGCAAAATTCAGATTTCCCATTCATTTCTCTCTCCTCTGATATGATCCAGCATACCAGAGGAGAGAGAAATGGGGTCCCCCAATTCCCCCCGATACCTCCGGTGTCCCTGGACTCTCCAGCCCGGTCCCCCGGCCATCAGCGTCTTCCTGGAAGAAAATAGCAGCGTTTTTCACCTGCGCTGCATCCAAACCACTGCGTCCTAGGTTACAAGCACAGTGAATGGGAATTATAGAAATCCCATGCCCACTGTTCTTCTATTTGATGCTGCGTAAACTCATCCGTGGCGGCCCATAGCCATTCATTAGAAGGTTCAATGAACACATGCGGATTTACCTGCATGAGTAGAAGGCAGCGTTTTGGATGCAGCCAAAATATGCTGCGTCAAAAACAATGCTATATCCTGATCATGGGCACAGCCTAAATGTACAGTTTTTTTAATGCCTTACCTTATCGATTATATACATACTTTTCCATGAATTATCCATTTCCTTCTGTTGCAAGTGACCTGAAAAAAACATATTTACCTCGGAAATCCATCTGTATCAGTCCAGCAACGTTGGTATATGTGTGGGCTGCCATGTTTTTGCAAAATTTGCCCCTGCAAATAACAAAAAAAAAAAAAAGAATATGTAACATATTGAATCTCCAGCGTCCAGGACATAAATGAAAGAAAATAAATGTAAATGGGTCTAGCCTTTAAAAACATCATCTGCAAGAGAAAAGATAGTGGGATTAACTCTGCAGCATTGATCTATTCCCTCCTAACTGCTAATGAAATGCAACTAGAAACAGAGGCATGTTCCTACAGCAAATAATATGGAGTAAAATAAAGTAAGGCAAGGCTACTTATCTGCATGTCTGCACATTGCAGCTTCCTCTTCTCGGATAAAAGGGAGATCTTCCTTCTTCCTTCTTGAAAGAGAAGCTGTGTGTTCATGTACTAATCACCCCATGGAGAGAGTCTGCTCTCAGATTCACTGTGGCTGGGAAAACAAGTCTTTTTTTCCAATGTTCTTTTCGCCTTTGTGTTCTCCTCAGTGTCTTTCTTCATTCCCATTACACATGGAATAGGGTTGTCGTTCTTTTTTATGGATAACTGGTAAAGAAATTGTGGTTACCCTTCCTTCGACCAGCAATGGCATAGACAAATCTAACAAGATATTTCATTGTAATCCTAAAATAGTCCTCTAATATTTAGTTAATTATGGGAAGATTAATAGTTATTCATTTCTGATTAACTCAGACATGGACATTGGACCTTCAAATTCAATTCCGTATTGTAACAGAGTCGCTCAACAGGTGGGGGCGCCGAGCGTGGACAAAGAGGAAGATGACAGCACTTAATAATCAACAGAACGCAACTGCTTGTCACATCGATAATGATGACAAATGGCCTTGTCATGGACAGTCGTGTGGTCCTGAATTTAAAGTGAGCTTGCACTTTTGTGGTATTTCGGGAGATCAGATTGTACATAGCTTCTATCAACACTATAGGCAGCAATGGAATATGGCTATACATGGCTGTAATAATGGTCTCTGGTGCATGTATTTTGTCATTTCTGTAACCCGATGTTTACCCTGGTTACAAGCGTAAACGTAAAAAAACAAACCGTACATACTCACCCGTCGGTGTCCTTCAGGTCCCTTGCCGTCTGCTTCCTGCTCTGAGTGCCGGCCGGAAAGTGAGAGCAGAGCGCAGCGGTGCTGCGATCTGCTCTCACTGTACGGCTGCACTCAGAGCAGGAAGCAGACGGCAAGGGACCTGAAGGACACTGACGGGTGAGTATGTACTGTTTGTTTTTTTACGTTTACGCTGGTAACCAGGGTAAACATCGGGTTACTAAGCGCGGCCCTGCGCTTAGTTACCCGATGTTTACCCTGGTTACCCGGGGACTTCGGCATCGCTCCAGCGCCGTGATTGCAACGTGTGACCGCAGTCTACGACGCTGGAGCGATGATTATACGACGCTGCGATGTCACGAATCGTGCCGTCGCAGCGATGAAAATTTCAATGTGTGACGGTACCCTAACTTGTTGTCTACTGACTGATGTCAATTGTTCTTTGTAGGCCTCATTATGTTTTTGGTAAACAGTAGAATGATGTGCTTTGACAAAAATCTTCATCTTTGTCTCATCTGTCCACAAGACGCTTTCCCAGAAAGATTTTGGCTTACTCGCGTACATATTGGCAAACTGCAGTCCAGCTTTTTATGTCTGTGTCAGCAGTTGGGTCCTCCTGGGTCTCCTGCCATAGCATTTCATTTTATTCAAATGTCATTAATTTTTCTCTGGCGTTCATGACCAGGAAGATTAGCTACAATGCCATGGGTTGTAAACTTCTTGAATATGTTACACACCGTGGACAAAGGAACACCAAGATATCTGGAGATTGACTTGTAGCCTTGAGGTTGTTCAACAATTTTGGTTCTCCAGTCCTCAGACAGTTCTCTATCTGTTCTCCATACTTAGTGTGACACACAGACACACAATACAAAGATTGAGTCAACTTCTCCCCTTTTTATCTTGTTTTGGGTGTGATTTTAATATTGTCCACACCTGTTACTTGCCACAAGTGAGTTTGAACGAGCATCACATGCTTGAAACAAAGTTGTTTACCAACAATTTTGTCTGGCTCATTTTTGTAGTTTTGTGTTACATTTGCCTTTTTTTGTGCTGTTCCAATATACACAAAGCAAATAAACATCTGTATAACAAAACGTGCAATAGCAATAATTTTCTGGGAGAAATACTTCAATTTCTGGAACAATTTCAAGAGTGCCAACACAAATGCTGACCCTTATGGCATTATAAATGCCTGGCATGTATGTGGCATGTGACATCTCACTAGCACTTTGTCTTGCAATAGTTAGCCAACTTATGACCAATGATCTATTCTAGAACGACTTTCCCTATTATGCTCCTTTGTGGAAGTATTTTGTAAAATTACAACGGGTAGACCTGATATCAGTGACCCAAATTTTATGAGCTAGTTTCTAAGAATCCTCTTTTTTTTCTTTAAGGAAAGCTACATGACCTCTTCTTGGTTGCTAGATTTGTTTCAAAAGAAATGAAAAACTGGACATCTGTGACCTACATATGCTGGGTATCTATTTTTAAATTACCGTACTTATCATC
Organism: Ranitomeya variabilis; assembly: GCF_051348905.1. NCBI lineage: Eukaryota > Metazoa > Chordata > Amphibia > Anura > Dendrobatidae > Ranitomeya > Ranitomeya variabilis. The sequence continues at coordinate 466,377,718 of NC_135233.1, forward strand.
TGTGCACCAAATAACACTGATCATAGATTATTCATATATATATATGATAAAGTAATCTCTGTACAGATTTTACATAATTTTTCATCACACGCCAATTTTTAATTATTTTCTTGGAAAGGCTAAAATTACATCACTGAGACTCTTCACACAGCGCAGGCAGATGCTTGGGTCCTGTGGCACATCGTGCAATGGTGACGTTGTAAGTGTCATCACTTTCTTGAGGGAAGTTTGTTGTTTTGGGGAATTATTGTTATAGGGGTCCTGTGGCTGTTAGTTCTAGGGGATGCTGTGGATTTTACCAAGGATTAGATGTTGATTGAAGGTGTTGACTGAAGGAGATTTCTGTTCATATAAACTGCTAGACTCTGTACCACTAATAGAGGGATTTTCAGATGTTCCCTGAAAACAAAAGATGCTCATTCATGAGACCCTTTAAGGGAATATTTAGCTTTTCTTGAACTGCTTGGATAAACCTGCACTCGGTTTAAGGCTATGTGCAAATGGAGCTATTTAATTTTTTTTTTAGCATGTTCTGCTCCAAAAACGCCTGTCAAATTGTTTTGAAAATTCTTGATTTACTCTTCCTATTGATTTCTATTGTAAAACCATTTTCCTGTTCATATGTTGAGTTGTTTGAGTTTTATTTTTTTTTTCCTGAAAAGGTTTCGAAAAGCTCCCTCTGGGAAAAAAGTACATGTTAATTTTTTAAATTAAATTTTGAAAGACACCTCTCCAAACAAGGCAGTGTTTAATTAAAAAGCTGCAAAAAAAAATGCATCAGGGAAAAAAACTGTGCCAAAACCTTTTCAAAACTGCTTCAGGAAATGTTTCAGGCAAAGGGTATGTTCACATAACGTTTCTTACAGGCTGGTTCCTCCTGGAACATGCCTGAAAAAAACGCTATAAAAAAGACAAAAAAAGATGCGTGGAGCTGGCCACAGATTAAAGACTATTGGACCAATGCACGTAGAGCGGAATCCACGGCTGTAAGGGATGCAGACTTTTTCCTGCACAGAACACCGATTTCACCAATGTTATTGTTGTGTTTTTACTAGAGATTTGCTTGCTGTGTTTTATTAGAGATTTGCTTGATCGTCAGTTTGAGGGCACTAATTTCACATGGAAAGTGATCAGCTTCAGGAATCAATGTTTCCATAAAGTGATAGAAAGCAGAGGAAGACGATGAGGATAGATCTTTTGTATATTTATTGCCAGACTGGTGATCACGTAAAGCAATCATACTATTACTCTTGTTAGTGTCTCAGAGGACTCAAGCCATTGTTTCATATGAACCTATATGTTGACTCTTGTATGTTAATTTGTGAATGCCTGCTGAGCACATATTACATCAACCCACTGCAATTTACTAACCTACACAACTTAGGATAAATATGCAGGTTATTTGGACAATTGAACAATGAAGGATCACTTTCCCCCCACCTTCATCCAATCATGTAGAAGAATATCCTGAATGGGATCTGTGGCTATGAAAAGTCTCTGGCTCTCTCTGCAAAGGGACTCTCTTCAGGAACAACCTAAGGAAACAAGGCTCCATCTGGTGGAATACAGGTCTGCTACTCTGCCCATCACCGAGCCCAGATAAGAAGGATTTGCAGATTATCTGCGCTGCTGGTATCCCAAATAATAAATCTTAATCCAGACAAAGTACATACGTTTTTTCTTTATTCAGTAAACGTGTTTCGAAGTACTACAGATTTCTTCATCAGGACAAGAAAAGCACTGAACCCACAAAGACGTATGGAGAACCCCGGTTGGGACTGTACTATATGTTGTCATCTGGAGCTTGGTACATGTGCTACAGTCATGATATCCATCGTCTGGATGTGAGGAACTATCCTAAGGACTGTTGTTGCTGGCTGGAACTGGGTACATGTGCTACAGTCATGATATCCATCGTCTGGATGTGAGGAACTATCTTGAGGACTGTTGCTGGCTGGAATTGGATTCAAATGCTACTGTCATGATATCTGTGATTTGGAGGAACGTAGGCTGTGACTGCCAACTATACCAGCGGGAGATACCAAAAGTTGGGAGACAGTGGGTATCACCTTGTATGGGGGGGCAGTGGAACTACATATCCCAAGTTGGGATCTTGTGGACTGAGTATTGTATTTTGGCCATCTACCTGGAGTTGCTGTATGACTGTGGATGGAAGAAATAAGACTAATTGCATTGTTAACCTGTCTATGGGATTATTACAACCCACAACCTCAGTTCTTCGCAAAAGAAAAATTAACATAATGCATAGTACTGTCAAAACGACTTGCTTGTATGTATGTTGTCACTTCTTTGAAACGCTTCAAGCTTTGAGAATGCCGTGAAGCTGCTAAAAGAAGTGACCAAACCATTCTACTGGCGGCTTCCACTTCCAAGCCGCCACTGTTATATGGGGAATTAAAAAATAAAAAAGTGCTAAAAAGTCCAAAATGATGTCAGAAAAGACACTTCAGTTAAAATACCTCCAAAAGTGTCTTCTGCTTCAAAAACGATGCAGGTACACCGGCATCTAAAAGAGTCTGTGTAAACACACGCAAAGGAAAACTTAAAGAAACTCCTTTTTTCAGGGAGGTTTTGAAGCTGTTTCAGCTTGAAAACGTATGGTTTTTGAGTTCTTGAAAAAAACTCAGTGTGAACATATCCGTAGGCTTAGTCCAATCACTGGGTCTCTTGACCTGAACTAACTGCTTCATGAATGTCTACGAAGTTGTTAGCTCAGGTTGGGAGACTCGGTGGTCAGGCTGACTCTTGTGCTCCAAGCATGGTCTGTCTACATGGACCATGTGAAATTGGCTACTGGTTAGGTGTAGGTGATGGTGTATTCTCTCATCTGAGAGAATCGGTCAATGTATATCACATTCTGATCAAACTGTGATCTGATTCTCCATTCTGTCAGTCTGGGGATATTGGACTGCCCTCAGATGCCAACCAAGTGCAATCATTTGGTTTCCACAGACTCATTGACTTGCATGGCCGACTGTGATCTGAATATCGGATCAAACTCTGGCATCCAGCAAACTGACCTATACGCGGCACACTAGAATTACATTGATCCGAATGCAATCCGCTGTTTTTCGAATCGTCTTCGGACCGAAAATACGGCTATGTGCACAAGCCCTCAGTGTGACTTGATGTGGTTCAGGTGAAGCTCCTTTGTATTACTTCTCTAGAAAAAACAAGCATTTACCCTGTGGATTCCTCCTTGATTGTTGGGCTGATCATTTCCTGCTTGTATCTGCATTATGGAAACGCTCGTTCACAGAAAACAGCCAATTTAAAACAAGCTTCGAAAACTAGAGGAAGAGAAGCCCTAAAGCATTTTCTTTGCCCAAATACGAATTGCGCCATGATCCAGCTCCTTTGGGTCTCACTATAGTGCACAGATCTTTTCGGTAGTGAAATATTTGTAGTGACTGCCTAAAGATAACAGGTGCAATGGTAAAGGAACCACACTTCATCAAACCTAGAACAATGTGGAGCTTGGAGACATGTTTGACAGCCTTGAAGATTGCACACTATGATGTTGAGCCCTTGCACGGTGACACAGTACCCATTCAGCATTGACAATTAACACCAGTCTTGACATAACTGTGCGCATAACCCTTCCCGCTTAGTATTCTGCAGGAAATCACTTTACCCCCTACCAAACAGAGACCACCCGCTGCCATGCAGAGAGATGTTGTGAGCTCTTCTATGGAGCTTTATCCTGTACTTCTAATTATAGTTATCACATCTCTCTTCTTCACTCAGCGCTGAGACAGATTTTTCCTTGTATCCTGTGGTCACTATTCCTCTTGACACTGCTTTTATCAGCCTTGTCCCCTCCGCACTGTGGTTTCTCAATCAAGCTGACAAGATTCCCCAGGTGGAGAGGGCTACTTTCCTGCAAAAGGGGCCTGCACCAAGACCTGTCTGTCAGACATGATTCCTCTTCATATGAAAACTCGTGTTTTAGCTTTCCGCACAGATTAATGTTACAGGTGTTTACGGCTGACAGGACCTTTAAAGGACTCGACTAAATCGCTGGTGCAATTAGACCAAGAGGAGTAGAAACGTAGGGAAAGTGACATCGGAAAAGAAGAGCAGAAATGGAGCAGAAATTGCCAGGAATGATGAAATGTACTGAAAAAAAAGGTTGTAAACAGCATGAGGGATAGAGGCAGAAGACATTATAGACGAGCTCGTATTAGTGGCTTTCTCTAAAATTGGCCTTGAAGCTGCGGGAGAGAAGGTACCATGGACAGATCAGTGATTCACGAGCGTAGTACACAAGACGAGTCAAAATTCTAATGAAAAATGGGGATTTGCAACAATTTTGATCAAGTCTTTATTTTATGGGCAAATTTATTATTATATTTACATCTCAGTTATTTTATCTGTTTTAGGTCGGCGTCACACATGCGAGTTTTACGGACGTAAGAGCGCAGAAACTACGTCCGTAAAACTCGCATAACATACGGCACAATTATTCTCAATGGGGCTGCTCCTATCAGCCGTATATTACGGATCCGTAATATACGGCTTTCTACGGCCGTACAAAATCGCAGCATGCTGCGTTTGTCAGCGTATTGCGCAAAAAAATCGCCAATGAAAGTCTATGGGGGCGAGAAAAATACGGATTCCACACGGACCAGCAGTGTGACTTGCGAGAAATACGCAGCGGTGTTAGTGAAAAGTCGGTAATTCAATTGCCGGCTTTTCATTTCTCCTGCACAAACCCGACAGGATATGAGACATGGTTTACATATAGTAAACCATCTCATATCCCCCTTTTTTTGCATATTCCACACTAATAATGTTAGTAGTGTGTATGTGCAAAATTTCAGCCCTGTAAATGTTAAAATAAAGGGTTAAATGGCGGAAAAAATTGGCGTGGGCTCCCGCGCAATTTTCTCCGCCAGAATGGTAAAGCCAGTGACTGAGGGCAGATATTAATAGCCAGGAGAGGGTCCATGGTTATTGGCCCCCCTGGCTACAAACATCTGCCCCCAGCCACCCCAGAAAAGCCACATCTGGAAGATGCGCCTATTCTGGCACTTGGCCACTCTCTTCCCACTCCCTGTAGCGGTGGGATATGGGGTAATGAAGGGTTAATGCCACCTTGCTATTGTAAGGTGACATTAAGCCAGATTAATAATGGAGAGGCGTCAATTATGACACCTATCCATTATTAATCCAATTGTTTGAAAGGGTTAAAAAACACACACACACATGATTTAAAAGTATTTTAATGAAATAAACACAGCGGTTGTTTTAATAATTTATTGCTCTCTCAATCCATTTGCAGGCCCTCGCTTGGCAAAATAATAAACGCACAAGATACATACCTTCTGATGTCCTATCACGTCCAACGAGGTAATCCATCTGAAGGGGTTAACTAATATTACAGGCACGAGCTGCGATAAACCACTCGCTCGTGCCTGTAATCCCCGGGTGCTGAAAGGAAAGCTGGATCTGTACTTACATTGAGTCGCGGTGATGCGCCCCTGCTGGATGTTTTCATGAACTGCAGCCTGGGAACTTTTTCCCACGCTCCAGGTCATAAGAGGACATCCACCAGGGGGCGCATCACCGCGACTGAAGGAAATGTAGGTCAATGACCTACATTTCATTCATTCGCCGGGGAATTACAAGCACGAGCACACAGCTGCATTAGCAGGGCTCCTGCCTGTAAAATATTTTAACCCCTTCAGATGGATTACCTCGTGGGACGTGACGGTTCAGCTGAGGGTATGTATCTTGTGCGTTTATTATTTTGCCAAGCGAGGGCCTGCAAATGGATTGAGAGAGCAATAAATTATTAAAACAACCGCTGTGTTTATTTCATTAAAATACTTTTAAATCATGTGTGTGTGTTTTTTAACCCTTTCAAACAATTGGATTAATAATGGATAGGTGTCATAATTGACGCCTCTCCATTATTAACCTGGCTTAATGTCACCTTACAATAGCAAGGTGGCATTAACCCTTCATTACCCCATATCCCACCGCTACAGGGAGTGGGAAGAGAGTGGCCAAGTGCCAGAATAGGCGCATCTTCCAGATGTGCCTTTTCTGGGGTGGCTGGGGGCAGATGTTTATAGCCACGGGGGGGGGGCAATAACCATGGACCCTCTCCTGGCTATTAATATCTGCCGTCAGTCACTGGCTTTACCATTCTGGCGGAGAAAATTGCGCTGGAGCCCACGCCAATTTTTTCCGCCATTTAACCCTTTATTTTAGCAGCTACAGCGCTGAAATTTTGCACATACACACTACTAACATTAGTAGTGTGGAATATGCAAAAAAAATGGGGATATGAGATGGTTTACTATATGTAAACCATGTCTCATATCCTGTCGGGTTTGTGAAGGAGAAATGAAAAGCCGGCAATTGAATTACCGGCTGTTCACAGATATCGCGCTGAATGAAATATAAATACAGAATATATATGTGTCTCAATGACATATATATATATATATATATATATATACACTCACCGGCCACTTTATTAGGTACACCTGTCCAACTTCTTGTTAATACTTAATTTCTAATCAGCCAATCACATGGCGGCAACTCAGTGCATTTAGGCATGTAGACATGGTCAAGACAATCTCCTGCAGTTCAAACCGAGCATCAGTATGGGGAAGAAAGGTGATTTGAGTGCCTTTGAACGTGGCATGGTTGTTGGTGCCAGAAGGGCTGGTCTGAGTATTTCAGAAACTGCTGATCTACTGGGATTTTCACGCACAACCATCTCTAGGGTTTACAGAGAATGGTCCGAAAAAGAAAAAAAATCCAGTGAGCGGCAGTTCTGTGGGCGGAAATGCCTTGTTGATGCCAGAGGTCAGAGGAGAATGGGCAGACTGGTTCGAGCTGATAGAAAGGCAACAGTGACTCAAATCGCCACCCGTTACAACCAAGGTAGGCCTACGAGCATCTCTGAACGCACAGTGCGTCGAACTTTGAGGCAGATGGGCTACAGCAGCAGAAGACCACACCGGGTACCACTCCTTTCAGCTAAGAACAGGAAACTGAGGCTACAATTTGTACAAGCTCATCGAAATTGGACAGTAGAAGATTGGAAAAACGTTGCTTGGTCTAATGAGTCTCGATTTCTGCTGCGACATTCGGATGGTAGGGTCAGAATTTGGCGTAAACAACATGAAAGCATGGATCCATCCTGCCTTGTATGGAGCATCTTTGGGATGTGCAGCCGACAAATCTGCGGCAACTGTGTGATGCCATCATGTCAATATGGACCAAAATCTCTGAGGAATGCTTCCAGCACCTTGTTGAATCTATGCCACGAAGAATTGAGGCAGTTCTGAAGGCAAAAGGGGGTCCAACCCGTTACTAGCATGGTGTACCTAATAAAGTGGCCGGTGAGTGTATATATATACTGTATATATGTTTTCCCGAACATTTGAGCACATAAATCCATTAGATGTCGGTTTTGCAAGCCTGCGCGAAAATCTCGCAGTACGGATGCCATACGGATTACATACGGAGGATGCCATGCGCAAAATACGCTGACACACCCTGCCTACGGATCAATATTTTGGGAACATTTCTCCGTATTACGGCCGTAGTACGGACGTATAATACGTGGCGTATTGTCTTACGCCAAGTGTGACGCCGGCCTTATAGAAACCAACAAACTACATAATTTTAATACTCTTTGTCATTTATTACACACTTAAAGGGGTAGTTTCAAGAAAAGTTATTCCCTATCCAAAGGTTAAGAGATATCTTCCCAATCGCTGCGGGTTCTGACCGCTGTCACCATCACTGATCCCTAGAACCAGGGCTCAAGTTACAGTTTTGATAAATATGGCCCAACGTTACCAGGAAGATTTTATTTGCCAAAATTATGAGGTTAAACTGTTTAGCAAATTTTTTGCGCAGTTTATAATTGTGCAAAAATCTTAGAATTGTTAGCGTTTTTACTTGTCTTGTACAGCTTCACCTACTTGAACACCTTCAGGACGGAGCCCTTTTTCGTTTTTGAGTTTGTTTTTCACTCCCCTTCTTCCCAGAGCCATATCTTTTTTATTTTCCGTCAGTATGGCCATGTGAGGGTTTATTTTTTGCGGGACGAGTTGTACTTTTGAACGACACCATTGGTTTTACCATATCATGTACTCAAAAATGGGAAGAAAATTCCAAGTGATGTGAAATTGCAAAAAAAAAGTGCAATTCCACAATTTTTGGGGATTTTTTTTTTTTACAATGTTCACCAAATGCTAAAAGTAGCCTGCCTTTATGATTCTCAAGGTCATTACAAGTTCATACATGTAGAAAAGCTGCGGAGACACCATCACGTGTTTCTCAACGCAAGCAATGAATAGCCAGGTCTTTCACCGGGAAGGAACAACCACGGGAAGGGCAGCATCCAATAAAGGAAAACCACCTATGCCAAAACATGGTATCCATCCACAGACAGCTGTTTCGGGGTCTGTGGATGGACACCATGTTTTGGCATAGGTGGTTTTCCTTTATTGGATGCTGCCCTTCCCGTGGTTGTTCCTTCCCGGTGAAAGACCTGGCTATTCATTGCTTGCGTTGAGAAACACGTGATGGTGTCTCCGTGGCTTTTCTACATGTATTTGCATATTTCCCATTAGGGATGGGGGCAGTGTTCTGGATCACTGCGTTGAGAAACACGTGATGGTGTCTCCGCAGTGTTGGATGTTTTGATCTCCCCGAGATCATTCACCCTTATGTTTATATTACAAGTTCATAGACACCAAACATGTCTAGGTTCTTTTTTATCTAAGTGGTGAAAAAAAAAATCCAAAGTTTGTTACAAAAATAAAAAATTGCGCCATTTTCCGAGACCTGTAGTGTCTCCATTTTTTGTTATCTCGGGTTAGGTGAGGGCTTATTTTTTGCGCACTGAGCTGATGTTTTTATTAATACCATTTTGGTGCAGATATGTTCTTTTGATCGCCCGTTCACGGCGACCAAAAAAAACGTAATTTGGGCTTTCTGAATTTTTTTCTCGCTACACGGTTTAGCGATACCAAATATTATGTGTATGTTTGATTTTTTTATTGTTTTATTTTGAATGGGGCGAAAGAGGGGTGATTTGAACTTTTATTTTTTTAACCCCTTCACCCCCAAGGGTGGTTTGCACGTTAATGACCAGGCCAATTTATACAATTCTGACCACTGTCCCTTTATGAGGTTATAACTCTGGAACGCTTCAACGGATCCTGGTGATTCTGACATTGTTTTCTCGTGACATATTGTACTTCATGGTAGTGGTAAAATTTCTTTGATATTACCTGCGTTTATTTGTGAAAGAAATGGAAATTTGGCGAAAATTTTGAAAATTTCACAATTTTCCAACTTTGAATTTTTATGCAATTAAATCACAGTGATATGTCACACAAAATACTTAATAAGTAACATTTCCCACATGTCTACTTTACATCAGCACCATTTTGGAACCAACATTTTTTTTTGTTAGGGAGTTATAAGGGTTAAAAGTTGACCAGCAATTTCTCATTTTTACAACACCATTTTTTTTTAGGGACCACATCTCATTTTAAGTCATTTTGAGGGGTCTATATGATAGAAAATACCCAAGTGTGACACCATTCTAAAAACTGCACCCCTCAAGGTGCTCAAAACCACATTCAAGAAGTTTATTAACCCTTCAGGTGTTTCACAGGAATTTTTGGAATGTTTAAATAAAAATGAACATTTAACTTTTTTTCACACAAAATTTACTTCAGCTCCAATTTGTTTTATTTTACCAAGGGTAACAGGAGAAAATGGACACCAAAAGATGTTGTACAATTTGTCCTGAGTACGCCGATACCCCATATGTGGGGGTAAACCACTGTTTGGGCGCATGACAGAGCTCGGAAGCGAAGGAGCGCCATTTGACTTTTCAATGCAAAATTGACTGGAATTGAGATGGGACGCCATGTTGCATTTGGAGAGCCACTGATGTGCCTAAACATTGAAACCCCCCACAAGTGACACCATTTTGGAAAGTAGACCCCCTAAGGAACTTATCTAGAGGTGTGGTGAGCACTTTGACCCACCAAGTGCTTCACAGAAGTTTATAATGCAGAGCCGTAAAAATAAAACAAAAATTTTTTCCCACAAAAATTATTTTTTAGCCCCCAGTTTTGTATTTTCCCGAGGGTAACAGGAGAAATTGGACCCCAAAAGTTGTTGTCCAATTTGTCCTGAGTACGCTGATACCCCATATGTGGGGGGGAACCACCGTTTGGGCGCATGGGAGGGCTCGGAAGGGATGGAGCGCCATTTGGAATGCAGACTTAGATGGAATGGTCTGCAGGCGTCACATTGCATTTGCAGAGCCCCTAATGTACCTAAACAGTAAAAAAAAAAACACAAGTGACACCATTTTGGAAAGTAGACCCCCTAAGGAACTCATCTAGATGTGTTGTGAGAGCTTTGAACCCCCAAGTGTTTCACTACAGTTTATAACGCAGAGCCGTGCAAATAAAAAATATTTTTTTTTCCACAAAAATAATTTTTTGTGTAAATCTCTTCTATTGAAACAAATTGCATGAAAATATTCAATACAGAACCAATCATCATCAGGCATATATGTGATTAAACACCTTCGGTGCAAACATTCAAATAAAAAAATGAGTTCTGGTTTAAAGTAACTTTGATTACTAAAATTCTTTCTGTCCTCCTTCGTGTGAACACGAGGAGTCGGTTAGGGTATGTGTCCACATTCAGGTTTGCTTCAGGCTTTGATCAGGATTTTATGCAGGTAAAATCCTGACCAAAACTGCACCTGAGGTCACTGGCAGGTCACCTGCGGTGTGCCTGCGTGTTTTGCTCATTGTAGCAACATGCTGCGTTTTGAAAAAACGCACCGCATGTGCGTTTTCGCGGCAAAAACGCATGCGTTTTTTAACGCATAGTGGAGTCGGGATTTCATGAAATCCCCTCCACTATGGTGTAACATCTGGACGCTGCGTTTTTGACGCTGCGGAAAAACGCAGCGTCAAAAACGCAGCGTTTCCTGAACGTGGACACATACCCTTACGCTGTAAGAACTGGAAAAACTTCTGATAGCGTTATATGACAATTTTAAAATAGCTTAAACTCTATGTGTATGTGTCCACGTTCAGGATTGCATCAGGATTTGGTCAGGATTTTCCATCAGTATTTGTAAGCCAAAACCAGGAGTGGGTGATAAATGCTTAAGTGGTGCATATGTTTCTATTATACTTTTCCTCTAATTGTTCCACTCCTGGTTTTGGCTTACAAATACTGATGGAAAATCCTGACCAAATCCTGATGCAATCCTGAACGTGGACACATACCCTAATAATGTTCGAGAATAGATAAAGAAGGGAGAAGAGAGAAGAGGGGGAAAAGAGGGGAGGGACAAGGGAGGGTGCGAATTGGGACCTGGTTTCCCGTCTACAATTAACCGTGTTCTATCCAAGATATCAAATCCGGAGTCTCTCTGAACATGATCCATGGAGACCATATGTTCAACACCCTGTATAGGGTTCCTGTGTCCTGCCCAATCAATTGCTCCATTCTATATATGTGGTTCAATTCCATAACAAGGTCAGAGCGCGATGGAGAATTGGATTGTTTCCAATACCTAGGTATCAAATTGCGTGCGGCAGTGAGGAAATGTCTAAGAAGACCTCTCTTAAATCTGGCGATGGAAAGATCACAAATCGATAACAAGGACAGCTCTATAGTCGGCTGCATCCTATAAAAGGATAATTGGTTGTGAAGATCAAATACCTCCTTCCAGAATTTATGAATGGGAGGACAAGACCACCAAATATGTGAGTATGATCCCTTTTCTGTCCAGCACCTCCAGCAGACATCTGGAGTGGATGGGAACATATTATGGATATTGTCCGGGCATCTATACCATCGAGACAATAGTTTATAGCTTCTCTCTTGGTGGTCAGCGCACAACGAAGATCTGAACGTATGAAGGAGACACTTGGATCTATCCTCTGGTGAAAGGGTTTTGTTTAGATCATTCTCCCATTTCGCAAAGAATGTAGGAGAGCCAAATACAGTTACCTGATGGTCTTGGAACATCTTATACAAGAATGATACTAAGCGTGTAGGAGGGTCTGCACCCAGGCATGCCGACTCGAAGGGAGTGAGGGGCCTAAAAATGTTGGTTTGTTTAGAGATCACTTTAATTAAACTTTTAATTTGCTCATAGGGAAACCATGATCCAGGGGGTGGATCTGATTCGGCAAAGAGGGACCGTAGGGGCTGTATATCAGATTGGTTTATGTAATCATAAATTACTGGGTGATTGTCTTTGTGTTTGTGTAGAAAGAAGGTTTTATCACGTCCGGCTGGAAAGTCTAGGTTGTCGATAACTGGGGTCATGGGGCCTGGTATCGAGGAAATGTTGAGATTTTGGCTACCATTTTTGATGAAGAGCACTAGATTTCTCGTGAGGAGGGGGAGTTTCTCCCTCGGTTCCTGTGCGTTTTTCTTTTGCCAAATGTTGGCAATAGAATTGGTCGTCGAGAGATTAAACTCCAAGTTAACCCATTTTTTGGTACGTGCATGATGGAAAAGGTCCATAACACATGTTCCCAGGGATGCATAATTGTAAAGTTGGAAGTTTGGAAGGCCTAGTCCTCCTGTTTGTTTAGATCTGTTTAAGAGCTGATATGATAGACGTGAGCGCTTGCCAGACCAGATATATCGTGTGATCATAGCCTTGAGCCTGGAAAAAAAAGAGGGCGGGAGGGCCATGGGGATAGTTTGGAAAAAATAGAGGAGGCGTGGCAGCAAATCCATCTTGATGGAATTAATTCTACCCAGCCAAGATAGATGAAGTTTATTCCACTTTTCCAGATCTATCTCCATTCTGCGAAGAGCCGGTCTGTAATTAGCTTCATATAACTGTGTTGTTTTTGAGGTTAGTGTAATGCCCAAGTGTCTAAGGGAATCTGTTTGCCATCTGAACGGGAAAGAGGCGCGTAGCTGGGAAACTAAGGAGGGCGGGAGTGAGACATTTAGGATTTCTGATTTATGTGAGTTTATCTTGAAATTACTTAGGACCCCAAATCTCTGAAGCTCTGAGATGATGTTGGGAATGGTGGTTACAGGAGAATTGATGTACAAGAGCACATCGTCAGCAAAGACGGCCAGTTTGTGTTCTTCTGGCTGAATCTCTATACCCTTTATAGATGGGTTGTTGCGGACCGCGATGGCTAAATGCTCCATGGTTAAGACAAATAATAAGGGTGAGAGGGGGCACCCCTGCCTAGTGCCTTTACGGATTTGTATGGAGTTCGACAGAGACCCGTTTACTTTGATCTGTGCCGAAGGAGTCTCGTAGAGCTCCATGATACTCCGCAACATCCTCTTTTTTAACCCAATGCCCTCCAGAGCTCCCTGCATGAATTCCCATCCCACTCTATCGAATGCCTTCTCAGCATCGATTGAAAGTATGCACATGGGGTCTCCACCTCTATTTGACCTATCAATCAGGGAGATAGATCTTATGGTATTATCCCTCGCCTCTCTTCCCGGGATGAAACCGACCTGGTCTTGGTTGATCAGATGGGGTAGAAGACCATTTAATCTTTGGGCTATCATTTTGGCATACATTTTTACATCTACATTGATAAGTGAGATGGGACGATAACTGCTGCACAGCAGAAGATCTTTCTCCGGCTTAGGGATGACTGTTATATGCGCCGCTAGTGCCTGTGGTGGAAAAGACCCCCCCCCGCCGAGGCTACATAGTTACAAGAGGTCAAAAGCGGAGTGCACAGCAGATCCGAGAACTGTTTATAAAAGCTAGCTGTGAAGCCATCAGGGCCAGGGCTCTTACCCGACTTCAAGTCCCCAACCACAGAGGAGACTTCCTCTAATGAAAAATCATCCTCTAACTCCGCTAGGCACTCCTCTGAGACGGCAGGAAGCCGATTTGACTGGATATATGATTTAATTTTATCCCGAAGTGTGTGTGGGGGAAGATCACTGTAATGGCCCTTTAGGTTATAGAGTGAACTATAGTAATCATGGAAGCTAGATAGTATGTCCTGCGTGCTATAAACTTTTTTGCCTCTGGAATTTTTAATGTATGGGATGAATGTTTGGGGACCTCTGGGATGTAGAGCCTTCGCCAAAAGTTTGCCACTTTTGTTACCTAGATGATAGAAGCGACTCTTTATTTTTTATTTCAGACACCGAGATTTCTGATCAAGGATAGTGAGTAGTTTTTGTCTGGCCGAGGACAGTTCCGACAGAGTGAGTGGGGAGAGATCCTGTTTATGTTTTGCTTCGAGTTTGTAAATCTGAGAGGACAGTTCTGTAATTTCTTCAGTGCGCTCTCTTTTAAGACGAGCGCCATGCGATATGAATACGCCTCTCAGGATGCATTTTAAGGTTTCCCATTTAATCGAGGGCGACGTGGGGTCGTCGACATGGTCCACCATAAAACCTTCAATGGAGCGTTTCACTTCCGAAACACAGGTCAGATCCTGCAGAAGATTCTCATTCAGCCTCCACGAGAACCTGGATCTCACAGAGGGGTCCAGTTGCACCGTGAGGTAAATAGGTGCATGGTCAGACCGCAGAATCGACCCCACATCAGCCTCCATACCGCTACCCAACAGGGGGTGCGAGACAAAGAAATAATCAATTCTGCTATATGTAGAATATATTGGGGAATAAAAGCTGTAGTCCCTCACGCCCGGGTGCAGCGCCCTCCACACATCCATCAACCGCAAGTCACTCAACTGCCTCCTCACTTTTTTAATAGAGGATACAGGATATGAGGACTTACCTGAAGACACATCAAGTAGAGGATTCATTGGAAGATTGAAGTCACCTCCAAGGATGATCGGCGAGCCTCCTGCAAATTTTTCTAAAAGCTGTTTGCACGTGGAGCTGAATTTGTGCTGACGCTGATTAGGAAAATAAACATTTGCCAATATAAGATTACGAGATCGCCATGCCAGTTTCAAGAAGATAAATCTCCCTTCTGTGTCAACTACCGAGTCAAGTACCTCGGGAAGGAAGGACTTGTGGAATCCAATAGATACCCCTTTAGACTTTGAGTGAGGGTTTGTACTATGGAACCACTTGGGGTAGTGATATGATGTACAATTAGGAGTCACTCCTGTCTTAAAGTGAGTCTCCTGGAGCAATAATATTGAGACACGTTGCTTATGGTTAGAGTACAGTACCTGTCTTCTTTTTTCCGGTATATTAAGCCCTTTGGCATTAAATTGCAAAATTTAACTCTAGCCATAATCAAGATTTTGGTTAGATGAATGATTATGAGAACAGTGAAACCAGGTCGATGGTAGGTCCATGTAATTTCTTAGGACAGGGGATAAGGTAAGGAATAAGGAGGGGAAAACTATGAGGGAGAGAAGAAAGAAACCCATAGATTATAGGCTAAGAGAGAAAAGTGAAAGTGTGGTGATTGAACACCTAAAGGAGGAAATCATGACGCGGTGATGTACTTAGAAGCCACCACTCGCATCAATTTGGGTGAGGAAGAGCCAAGGGCGAGGTTCGGTCCCCCCGGCACCCCCGCGGCCTAAAGAACAAATCAAAAATTGAAGAACATTGTGTAGGGTCAAACATCAAATATTGGTAACTATATCTGCTTGGATTAAACTAGAGCTCTATCTAGATAATACAAATGTTGGAAAAGAAAGTTAGATTAGTAACACCTCAGTATTATGCTAGGCTTCAATGATAAACATTCAAAATTAACTTATATAGAGGCGATTCATATAGCAGAACATGACTAAATCCCCTCAAGTAGTAAACCCACAGTTAGGCCATGTGCACACGTTCAGAATTTTTCGTGTTTTTTTCGCGTTTTTTCGCTATAAAAACGTGATAAAAACGTGAAAAAAACCGCTTACATATGCCTCCTATTATTTACAGGGTATTCCGCATTTTTTGTGCAAATGTTGCATTTTTTTCTGCGAAAAAATCGCATCGCGGAAAAAAAAGCAACATGTTCATTAAAAATGCGGAATTGCGGGGATTCCGCACACCTAGGAGTGCATTGATCTGCTTACTTCCCGCACGGGGCTGTGCCCGCCATGCGGGAAGTAAGCAGATTATGTGCGGTTGGTACCCAGGGTGGAGGAGAGGAGACTCTCCTCCACGGACTGGGCACCATATAATTGGTAAAAAAAAAAGAATTAAAATAAAAAATAGTGATATACTCACCCTCTGATGGCCCCCGAAGTGTTCCCGCCTCTCCGGTGCATGCTTTCTCTTCCGTTCCTATAGATGGTGTGGTTCAGGACCTGTGATGACGTCGCTGTCTTGTGATTGGTCGCGTGACCGCTCATGTGACTCACGCGACCAATCACAAGCCGCGACGTCATCGAAGGTCCTGAACCACACCGGCATCTATAGGAACGGACGCCGCTGAGGAGATTGGCTGTCTGCAGAGGGTGAGTATAACCATTTTATTTATTTTTTTTATTATTTTTAAACATTCTATCTTTTACTATAAAAGCATAAGCAGCATCTATAGTATAAAAGGTTGGTCACACTTGTCAAACACTATGTTTGACAAGTGTGACCAACTTGTCAGTCAGTTTTCCAAGCGATGCTACAGATCGCTTGGAAAACTTTAGCATTCTGCAAGCTAATTACGCTTGCAGAATGCAAAAAAAAAAACGCGAAAAAAAAACGCAAAAAAAAATGCGGATTTCTTGCAGAAAATTTCCGGTTTTCTTCAGGAAATTTCTGCAAGAAATCCGGACGTGTGCACATACCCTTAGAGTGGTTCAGACAGATAAGAGTAGTTAGTTTAAATTGCATTGAAGGCAAACGGAATTTAGAAAAAAAAAACCTCTCAGGTCTGATCTGATGGCAAATCATGTTTCTAGTGTTGCTTGGAGCGTTGAACCTTTGACCATCTCGGTGATATATCTGGAAGCTGAGGAGAGCTTGGCCAGTCAGGCAGGGCAGTCATCGGCAACTCAAAAGTACCTAAAAAGTTGGCCAGATCACCTAGGTTACGAAAGGTAGCTGTTTTCCCTCCTTTGAAGGGTATCAGTTGGAATGGAAAGCCCCACTTGTAAGGAATGTCTTTTTCCTGGAGGAGGGACAGTAGCGGACGCAGAGCTCTTCTCAGTTGCAGGGTTCGCCTGGACAGGTCCGAGAGTATTAGAATCTGCGTTCCACAGAAATGAATTGTGCCCTTCCGTCTAGCGGCCAGCATTATAGATTCCTTAGTTTTATAGTAGTGTACTCTGCAGATAACGTCTCTGGGCCTTGAGTCTGATTGTGGTTTTGGGCCAAGGGATCTGTGAATTCGGTCAAATTCTATGGTGCCTGTCCCCTCTTCATTTAGGATTTCAAGAAATAATTTCTGAACTGTGGGGTCTAGCTCAGATGGGCCTATGGACTCCGGTAAACCACGGATCCTGATGTTGTTACTAGGGTTGAGTGAAACGGGTCGGCCATTTTCAGAAGTCGCCGACTTTTGGCAAAGTCGGGTTTCATGAAACCCGACCCGACCCCTGTGTGGGGTCGGCCATGAGGTCGGCGATCTTCTGAATCTGGTATCGGAATTCCGATACCGAGTTCCAATATGTTTGCGATATCGGGAATCGGTATCGGAATCCATATTTAAGTGTAAAATAAAGAATCAAAATAAAAAATATTGATATACTCACCCTCGGACGCGCCCTGGTACTAACCGGCAGCCTTCCTTCCTAAGAATGAGCGCGTGAATGACCTGCGGTGACGTCGCGGCTTGTGATTGGTCGCAAGCGGTCACATGGACGGTCACGCGACCAATCACAAGCCGCGACATCATCTAAGGTCCTTCACGCGCTCATTCTTAGGAAGGAAGGCTGCCGGAAAGAAGCAGGGCGCGTCCGAGGGTGAGTATATACCTAATAGGAATATACTCACCCTCGGACGCGCCCTGCTTCTTTCCGGCAGCCTTCCTTCCTAAGAATGAGCGCGTGAAGGACCTTAGATGACGTCGCGGCTTGTGATTGGTCGCGTGACCGCCCATGTGACCGCTCGCGACCAATCACAAGCCGCGACGTCACCGCAGGTCATTCACGCGCTCATTCTTAGGAAGGAAGGCTGCCGGTTAGTACCAGGGCGCGTCCGAGGGTGAGTATATCAATATTTTTTATTTTGATTCTTTATTTTACACATTAATATGGATCCCAGGGCCTGAAGGAGAGTTTCCTCTCCTTCAGACCCTGGGAACCATAGTATCCCATTGCACTGCATTGGGTTTCGTGTTTCGGCCGACCCCGACTCCGACTTTTTTATAGGATCGGCCGATTTCACTCGACCCGACTTTTGAGAAAGTCGGGTTTCGTGAAACCCGACCCGATCCTATAAAAATAAAAGTCGCTCAACCCTAGTTGTTACGTCTGTTACGGTTTTCTAGGTCCTCCATTCCAGTTGCGAATTTTTCCAGTCTCAAAGTATGGTTTGTTATGATTTCTCTGTGAGTTTGTAGCTCTTGCAATACGAGTTCCTGAGTGTTCTCTACCTCTTCCACCCTGGTTGTAAATTCTGATTTTAGTGCTTGAAGCTCCTTTTTATAGGAGTTTTCTAATCTACAGGCAAATTTCTCCAAGTCTATTTTGGTGGGGAGGGATCTTATAAATTTGCTGAGATCCTGTACGTTCAGGTCCTCAGAAAGTTCATTGCCATCATCACCTTCCTCAGTTGCCCTTTCAGGAGAGTTGTGTGGGGTCATTGAGTCTTGTGAAAATAAACAGTCCTCTGAGAGCTTATTAGAGGATTGAGATCTAGTGTTTCTGTGTTGCTTATTAATAGTTAAGAAGCGATCCATCTCTGTGGAGCGGGCTGTAGAGTCCAAAAGTACTTCCAAGCGTTTCCTGGGCTTGCCCATGAACATTAGCGATTTTTATAAGCAAATAGTTGGCCGCGGTGGGTACCCGTGAGATCCGAGGGGTTACATCAGGTAACTCACTCCCCACCTGGCAGAAACCTCTCCCCAAGGAGATTTCCCCCTTATTTATTTATTTAGGGGGGTAATCTGGAGCCTCACAGGGGCTGGGCAGCACAAACTATCCGGCGCTGCACCTAGGGACAGTTCAATGGCCTTGTAAGGGAGCAGAGCTGGCTCCTGTGTGTAATGGTGGCTTTTGGCGCCAAAAGGGGAGCTGGAGAAGAAGGAGGGGGGACCAGGGCAATCACCGCTCCGGACCTCCACAGGACTCCGCTCACCACCTGCACCTGGTGAGAGCGATATGGAGGAGGTAAGTGTGAGGGGACGGTAGGGATAGGCGGCGTGAGTGTCTTTGACTAGTGAGCCGTCAGAGTCTCGGTGGCCTCTATGCAGTGATGGCCGCCGATATGATGGGCAGTCTCCCCCTGCTCCGCCGCTGCTCCCCGACTCACCGGGATCTTCTGCGCTGCGCCGCAATCCCCCTCCTTGCCTCCCGTCTCCTGACCTCTCCGGAGATCTGTCCCCCGCCGCTCCTTCACCACAGGGGCTCCACGAGGAAGCAGTAATGGTGCCTTCTGTCAGAGGCGCTGCAGGCTCCCGCCGGCATCTCCTCCTCGAGAAACTTCCCTCGGCACGGAGTTCAGGCAGCGCCGGGTGGGGGACTCTGTAGTCTCCAAATTTGGGGACTCTTTGGAGGTTTCGGTGCAAGATTGGGGCTCCCAGGCTGAAAAATCTGGGGAGCTCGTACCAGCCACGACTGCACCGTTCAGGCTCCAGGCCACGCCTCCCCACAAAAATTATTTTTTAGCCCCCAGTTTTGTATTTTTCCAAGGGTAACAGGAGAAATTGGACACTATATATTGTTGTCCAATTTGTCCTGAGTATGCTGATACCTGATATCTGGGGGGGAACCACCGTTTGAGCGCATGGCAGAGCTCGGAAGGGAAGGAGCATCATTTGCAATGCAGACTTAGATGGATTGGTCTGCAGGCGTCACATTGCGTTTGCAGAGCCCCTAATGTACCTAAACAGTAGAAACCTTCCACAAGTGACCCAATATTGGAAACTAGACCCCCAAAGGAACTTATCTAGTTGTGTTGTGAGAACTTTGAACCCCCAAGTGTTTCACTACAGTTTATAACGCAGAGCCGTGAAAATAAAAATAAAAAAATTTCCCCCCAAAATTATTTTTTAGCCCCCAGTTTTGTATTTTCCCAATGGTAACAGGAGAAATTGGACCCCAAAAGTTGTTGTCCAATTTGTCTTGAGTACGCTGATACCCCATATGTGGGGGGGAACCACCTTTTGGGCGCATGGGAGGGCTCGGAAGGGAAGGAGCGCCATTTGGAATGCAGACTTAGATGGAATGGTCTGCAGGCGTCACATTGCGTTTGCAGAGCCCCTAATGTACCTAAACAGTAGAAACCCCCCACAAGTGACACCATTTTGGAAAGTAGACCCCCTAAGGAACTCATCTAGATGTGTTGTGAGAGCTTTGAACCCCCAAGTGTTTCACTACAGTTTATAACGCAGAGCCATGCAAATAAAAAATATATTTTTTTCCACAAAAATTATTTTTTATCCCCTAGTTTTGTATTTTCCCAAGGGTAACAGGAGAAATTGGACCCCAAAAGTTGTTCTCCAATGTGTTCCGAGTACGCCTATACCCCATATGTTGGGGTAAACCCCTGTTTGGGCGCACGGGAGAGCTTGGAAGGGAAGGAGCACTGTTTTACTTTTTCAACGCAGAATTGGCTGGAATTGAAATCGGATGCCATGTCTCGTTTGGAGAGCCCCTGATGTGCCTAAACAGTGGAAACTCCCCAATTATAACTGAAACCCTAATCCAAACACACCCCTAACCCTAATCCCAACGGTAACCCTAACCACACCTCTAACTCAGACACACCCCTAACCCTAATCCCAACCCTATTCCCAACCGTAAATGTAATTCAAACCCTAACCCTAACTTTAGCCCCAACCCAAAATGTAGCCCTAACCCTAGCCCTAACCCTAACCCTAGCCCTAGCCCTAGCCCTAACCCTAACCCTAATGGGAAAATGGAAATAAATACATTTTTAATTTTTTTTTAATTTTTCCCTAACTAAGCGGGTGATGAAGGGGGGTTTGATTTACTTTTATAGCGGGTTTTTTAGCGGATTTTTATGATTGGCAGCCGTCACACACTGAAAGACACTTTTTATTGCAAAAAATATTTTTTGCATTACCACATTTTGAGAGCTATAATTTTTCCATATTTGAGTCCACAGAGTCATGTGAGGTCTTGTTTTTTGCGGGACGAGTTGACGTTTTTATTGGTAACATGTTCAGGCACGGGAGATTTTTTTGATCGCTTTTTATTCCGATTTTTGTGAGGCAGAATGACCAAAAACCAGCTATTCATTAATTTCTTTTGGGGGAGGCGTTTATACCGTTCCGCGTTTGGTAAAATTGATAAGGCAGTTTTATTCTTCGGGTCAGTACGATTACAGCGATACCTCATTTATATCATTTTTTTATGTTTTGGCGCTTTTATACGATAAAAGCTATTTTATAGAAAAAATAATTATTTTGGCATCGCTTTATTCTGAGGACTATAACTTTTTTATTTTTTCGCTGATGATGGTGTATGGCGGCTCGTTTTTTGCAGGACAAGATGACGTTTTCAGCGGTACCATATTTATTTATATCCGTCTTTTTGATTGCGTGTTATTCCCCTTTTTGTTTGGCGGTATGAGAATAAAGCGTTGTTTTTTGCCTCTGTTTTTTTTTTTTTACGGTGTTCACTGAAGGGGTTAACTAGTGATAGTTTTATTGGTGGGGTCGTTACGGACGCGGCGATACTAAATATGTGTACTTCTATTGTTTGATTTTTTTTTATTTAGATAAAGAAATGTATTTTTATGGGAATAATTTTTTTTTTAATTTATTTAGGAATTTTTTATTTATTTTTTTTTTACACATGTGGACATTTTTTTTTTACTTTTTTACTTTGTCCCAGGGGGGGACATCACAGATCGGTGATCTGACAGTTTGCATAGCACTCTGTCAGATCACCGATGTGACTTAGAGCAAAGCAGGCTTACCAGCGCCTGCACTGAGCAGGCACTCGGTAAGCCACCTCCCTCCCTGCAGGACCCGGATGCCGCGGCCATCTTGGATCCGGGACCTGCAGCGAGGAAGGAGGTAGGAGACCCTCGGAGCAACGCGATCACATCGCGTTGCTGCGGGGGTCTCAGGGAAGCCCGCAGGGAGCCCCCTCCCTGCGCGATGCTTCCCTGTACCGCCGGCACACCGCGATCATGTTTGATTGCGGTGTGCCGGGGGTTAATGTGCCGGGGGCGGTCCGTGACCGCTCCTGGCACATAGTGCCGGATGTCAGCTGCGATAGGCAGCTGACACCCGGCCGCGATCGGCCGCTCTTCCCCCGTGAGCGCGGCCGATCGTGCTGGACATACTATTCCTTCCTTGGGAAGTAGGGCCCACACCACATGGACGGAATAGTACGTCCAATGGCAGAAAGGGGTTAAATTCTTTAAAGATTTTTTAAAATATTTTTTTTTCACTCTTGGCATGCTTCAATAGTCTCCATGGGAGACTAGAAGCTGCCATAACCCAATCGGCGCTGCTACATACATGATCAGATCACCTGTATGTAGCAGATTTGCTGACTTGCAATGAGTGCCGACCATCGGGCGGTGCTCATAGCAAGCTGGCAATGACAACCATAGAGGTCTGTAGGAGACCTCTGGTTGTCATGCCTACCCATCGGTAACCCGCGATCACGTGACGGAGGTTACCGATAGGCGGATTTCTGGCCCGATGGCCGGAAGCAAGCGTTAAATGCTGCTGTCAAGAGTTTGACAGTGGCATTTAACGGGTTAATTGCAGCGGGTGGATCGCGATTTCACCCACGGCTGTTTCGGGCACGTCAACTGTTGAAAACAGCTGATATGTGCCGGCAAAGATGTGTTGGCTCAGTGCCGGAGCCCACATCAAAGGGAGAGACACGACGTGCACAGTACTAGCACGGCGCATGTAGTGAAGGGGTTAAGAGAAAAACAAATGAATGGAGCTTAATCAGGAGTAAACAATCACGGTTGACAAATTTACCATAATCTATGCAACAAAAGTGTCATAAATTATGGTAGAAATCTATTCCGGTCCCTGACTAGAGTATATTTCTTGTGATGGTGCATGGCACCTAAAAGATGCACCAAATTCATTAAGACAGAAATGCTGGAAGATGAGGTGGTGGAAAAACGCGCTGCCAGAGACACGATACACAATAGGAAACCAAACTGAGTGTACCTACGGTTTTATTCATCAATGCGTTTCGAGGTGATACAACCTCTTCATTAGGACAAAACGCATCCTGATGAAGAGGTTGGATCACCTTGAAACGCATTGATTAATAAAACTGTATGTACACTCCACTTGGTTTCCTATTGTGTATCGTGTCTCTGGCAGCGCGGCTTTCCACCACCTCATCTTCCAACATTTCTGTCATCTGCAGCAGCCTTTTACTTAAATAAGGGTTGTCACTGTCGCAACCCCTCCAGGTGATTTCATCTATTCTCTGTTTACCGGGTGAAGACCCTATTGCACTTTTTTGCCTTTCCAGTTTTCCATTTATTATTATTATTATTTATTGTTATAGCGCCATTTATTCCATGGCGCTTTACATGGGAGGAGGGGTATACATAATAAAAACAAGTACAATAATCTTAAACAATACAAGTCATAACTGGTACAGGAGGAGAGAGGACCCTGCCCGCGAAGGCTCACAATCTACAAGGGATGTGTGAGAATACAGTAGGTGAGGATAGAGCTGGTCATGCAGCGGTTTGGTTGATCGGTGGTTACTGCAGGTTGTAGGCTTGTCGGAAGAGGTGGGTCTTCAGGCTCTTTTTGAAGGTTTCGATGGTAGGCGAGAGTCTGATGTGTTGCGGTAGAGGGTTCCAGAGTAGGGGTGATACGCGAGAGAAAACTTGTATACGATTGTGGGAAGAGGAGATAAGAGGGGAGTAGAGAAGGAGATCTTGTGAGGATCGGAGGTTGCGTGTAGGTAAGTACCGGGAGACGAGGTCACAGATGTATGGAGGAGACAGGTTGCGGATGGCTTTGTACGTCATGGTTAGGGTTTTGTAGTGGAGTCTCTGGGCAATGGGGAGCCAGTGAAGTGATTGACAGAGGGGAGAGGCCAGGGAATAGCGGGGGGACAGGTGGATTAGTCGGGCAGCAGAGTTTAGAATAGATTGGAGGGGTGCGAGAGTGTTAGAGGGGAGGCCACAGAGCAAGAGGTTGCAGTAGTCAAGGCGAGAGATGATGAGAGCATGGACTAGGGTTTTTGCAGATTCTTGGTTGAGGAATGTACGGATTTGTGAAATATTTTTGAGTTGAAGTCGGCAGGAAGTGGAAAGGGCTTGGATATGTGGTTTGAAGGAGAGATCAGCGTCAAGGATTACCCCGAGGCAGCGAGCTTGTGGGACTGGGGAGAGTGGGCAGCCGTTTACTGTAATGGATAGGTTCTTTGGGGGGGTCGCGTGAGATGGGGGAAAGATGATGAATTCTGTTTTGTCCATGTTAAGTTTGAGAAATCTAGCGGAGAAGAAGGATGAAATAGTGGACAGACATTGAGGGATTCTGGTTAGTAGGGAGGTGATATCTGGTCCAGAGATGTAGATCTGTGTGTCGTCAGCATAGAGGTGATACTGAAAGCCATGAGATTCTATGAGCTGTCCCAGGCCAAAGGTGTAAATGGAGAAGAGCAGGGGCCCAAGGACTGAACCTTGTGGGACTCCGACAGATAGGTGGCGAGGTGAGGAGGTGGTGTGTGAGTGGGAGACGCTGAATGTCCGGTCTGTTAGGTATGATGAGATCCAGGATAGGGCCAAGTCTGTGATGCCAAGGGATGAGAGGGTCTGTAATAATAGGGAATGGTCCACTGTGTCAAAGGCAGCCGACAGGTCGAGGAGGAGGAGGACAGAGTAGTGTCGCTTGCTCTTGGCAGTTAAGAGGTCATTGCTGACCTTAGTTAGGGCAGTTTCAGTGGAATGGTGTGACCGGAAGCCAGATTGTAAGGCTAGTTTCACACTAGCGTCGGGAACAACCCGTCGCTGTGCGTCGTGCCGCCGTTCCCGACGCTAGCGTGGTCTCCGCCGCACAACGGGGGCAGCGGATGCATTTTTCCCACGCATCCGCTGCCCCATTGTGATGTGCGGGGAAGTGCGGGGAGGTGGGGGCGGAGTTCCGGCCGCGCATGCGCGGTCGGAAAAAGCGGACCGTCGGGAGCAAAAAACGTTACATATAACTTTTTTTCTCCCGACGGTCCGCTACCACACGCCCAAGCGTCGCAAAACGGACGCGACGTTTTGCAATGCGTCGCAAATGCGTCGCTAATGTTAGTCTATGACGAAAAAACGTATCCAGCAAGAACTTTTGCTGGATGCGTATTTTCGGCAAAACGACGCATTTGCGACGTATTGCAGTTAACGCTAGTGTGAAACTAGCCTTAGCGGTCAAAGAGGGAGCAAGAAGAGCGATGGGAGGACAGTTCAAGGTAGACGTGTTGTTCCAGTAGTTTGGAGGCATAAGGGAGAAGTGATATAGGGCGATAGCTAGATACAGAGGATGGGTCAAGAGAGGGCTTTTTGAGGATAGGTGTGATGGAGGCATGTTTACAGCTTGAGGGGAAGACACCAGTTGTTAGTGATAGGTTGAAGAGATGGGTTAGGGTTGGGATGAAGTGGGATGGGAGCGGGTCAAGTGCACAGGTGGTGAGATGCGATTTTGAGACTAGAGTGGAGAGTTGATCTTCTGTAAAGGTGGAGAAGTTGGTTGTGAAGGTGGAGGGCTCGGAAGTCGGGAAGAAGGGCTCTGGGGGTTGTTGACCAAAACTGTCTCTGATGTTCTCAATCTTCTGCTTGAAAAATGAGGCAAAGTCTTCAGCTGAGATAAGTGGGGAGGGAGGAGGTGCTGGGGGACAGAGGAGAGAATTGAAGGTGTTGAATAACTGTTTAGGGTTGTGAGACAGGGAGGATATGAGAGATGAGAAGTAGGTTTGTTTAGCTGTGGCAAGTGTGGTCTTGAAAGTAGTGAGGGACTGTTTGAATGCGATGAAGTGCTCGTTGGAGTGGGATCTTTTCCATCTGCGCTCAGCAGCCCTGGTAGCTCGCCTCAGTTCTTTGGTCAGGCTGGTGTGCCAGGGTTGTCTGTTGATTTTGCGAGCTTTGGTATGTGTAAGTGGGGCAGCAGATTCCAAAGCTACAGCTATTGTGGTGTTATATAGAGTGGCAGCGTCATATGCATTGTGTAAGGAACTTATGTCTGTGAGAGGGAGGAGGGATTCAGAGAATGAATGTATTTATTCTTAAATTCATTAACAGGCGCACATCTCATAGTCAGCTTGGTGCACTGTCATGATTCTCAATGGCGAGAGAACATAGCCCAGCATATATGAGAACTAGCTCTTGGAAGATGGAAACTATACTGACCATGAACTAAACCTGCCGCACAACTAGAAGTGGCCGGGTAGCATGCCTACGTTTTTTAACCCTAGATGCCCAGCGCCAGCCGGAGAACTACCTAATCCTAGCAGAGGAAAAGACAGTCCTGGCTCACCTCTAGAGAAATTTTCCCAAAAGGCAGACAGAGGCCCCCACATATATTGGCGGTGATTTTAGATGAAATGACAAACGTAGTATGAAAATAGGTTTAGCAAAATCGAGGTCCGCTTTCTAGATAGCAGGAAGACAGAAAGGACACTTTCATGGTCAGCAGAAAACCCTATCAAAACACCATCCAGAAATTCCTTTAAGACTCTAGCATTAACTCATAACACCAGAGTGGCAATTTCCGATCACAAGAGCTTTCCAGACACAGTAACGAAACAGCAGCTGTGAACAGGAACAAAATGCAAAAACACACAAGGACAAAAGTCCAACTTAGCTGGGAGTTGTCTAGTAGCAGGAACAAGCACAGAAGGCTTCTGATTACATTGTTGACCGGCAAGAAACTGACAGAGGAGCAAGGTTATATAGCGACTCCCACATCCTCATAGGAGCAGGTGAACAGAGGGGATGATGCACACAAGTTCAATTCCACAAGTGGCCACCGGGGGAGCCCAGAATCCAATTTCACAACAGTACCCCCCCCTCAAGGAAGGGGCACCGAACCCTCACCAGAACCACCAGGGCGATCAGGATGAGCCCTATGAAAGGCACGGACAAGATCGGAGGCATGAACATCAGAGGCAGTGACCCAAGAATTATCCTCCTGACCGTATCCCTTCCATTTGACCAGATACTGGAGTCTCCGTCTGGAAACACGAGAGTCTAAGATCTTTTCCACAACGTACTCCAACTCACCCTCAACCAACACCGGAGCAGGAGGCTCAACGGAAGGCACAACCGGTACCTCATACCTGCGCAACAATGACCGATGAAAAACATTATGAATCGAAAAGGATGCAGGGAGGTCCAAACGGAAGGACACAGGGTTAAGAATCTCCAATATCTTGTACGGGCCGATGAACCGAGGCTTAAACTTAGGAGAAGAAACCCTCATAGGGACAAAACGAGAAGACAACCACACCAAGTCCCCAACACAAAGCCGAGGACCAACACGACGACGGCGGTTGGCAAAAAGCTGAGTCTTCTCCTGGGACAACTTCAAATTGTCCACCACCTGCCCCCAAATCTGATGCAACCTCTCCACCACAGCATCCACTCCAGGACAATCCGAAGATTCCACTTGACCGGAGGAAAATCGAGGATGAAACCCCAAATTACAGAAAAACGGGGACACCAAGGTGGCAGAGCTGGCCCGATTATTGAGGGCGAACTCCGCCAAAGGCAAAAAAGCAACCCAATCATCCTGATCCGCAGACACAAAACACCTCAAATATGTCTCCAAGGTCTGATTAGTCCGCTCGGTCTGGCCATTAGTCTGAGGATGGAAAGCAGACGAAAAAGACAAATCTATGCCCATCCTAGCACAGAATGCCCGCCAAAATCTAGACACGAATTGGGTCCCTCTGTCAGAAACGATATTCTCAGGAATACCATGCAAACGAACAACATTTTGAAAAAACAGAGGAACCAACTCGGAAGAAGAAGGCAACTTAGGCAAGGGAACCAGATGGACCATCTTAGAGAAACGGTCACACACCACCCAGATGACAGACATCTTCTGAGAAACAGGCAGATCCGAAATAAAATCCATCGAGATGTGCGTCCAAGGCCTCTTCGGGATAGGCAAGGGCAACAACAATCCACTAGCCCGAGAACAACAAGGCTTGGCCCGAGCACAAACGTCACAAGACTGCACAAAGCCTCGCACATCTCGTGACAGGGAAGGCCACCAGAAGGACCTTGCCACCAAATCCCTGGTACCAAAGATTCCAGGATGACCTGCCAATGCAGAAGAATGAACCTCAGAGATGACTCTACTGGTCCAATCATCAGGAACAAACAGTCTACCAGGTGGGCAACGATCAGGTCTATCCGCCTGAAACTCCTGCAAGGCCCGCCGCAGGTCTGGAGAAACGGCAGACAATATCACTCCATCTTTAAGGATACCTGTGGGCTCAGAATTACCAGGGGAGTCAGGCTCAAAACTCCTAGAAAGGGCATCCGCCTTAACATTCTTAGAACCCGGTAGGTACGACACCACAAAATTAAACCGAGAGAAAAACAACGACCAGCGCGCCTGTCTAGGATTCAGGCGCCTGGCAGACTCAAGGTAAATTAAATTTTTGTGGTCAATCAATACCACCACCTGATGTCTGGCCCCCTCAAGCCAGTGACGCCACTCCTCAAAAGCCCACTTCATGGCCAAAAGCTCCCGATTCCCAATATCATAATTCCGCTCGGCGGGCGAAAATTTACGGGAAAAAAAAGCACAAGGTCTCATAACGGAGCAGTCGGAACTTCTCTGCGACAACACCGCCCCAGCTCCGATTTCAGAAGCGTCGACCTCAACCTGAAAAGGAAGAGCAACATCAAGCTGACGCAACACTGGGGCGGAAGAAAAGCGGCGCTTGAGCTCCCGAAAGGCCTCCACAGCATCAGGGGACCAATCAGCAACATCAGCACCCTTCTTAGTCAAATCAGTCAATGGTTTTACAACATCAGAAAAACCAGCAATAAATCGACGATAAAAGTTAGCAAAGCCCAAAAATTTCTGAAGACTCTTAAGAGAAGAGGGTTGCGTCCAATCACCAATAGCCTGAACCTTGACAGGATCCATCTCGATGGAAGAGGGGGAAAAAATGTATCCCAAGAAAGAAATCTTTTGAACCCCAAAAACACACTTAGAACCCTTCACACACAAGGAATTAGACCGCAAAACCTGAAAAACCCTCCTGACCTGCTGGACATGAGAGTCCCAGTCATCCGAAAAAATCAGAATATCATCCAGATACACAATCATAAATTTATCCAAATAATCGCGGAAAATGTCATGCATAAAGGACTGGAAGACTGAAGGGGCATTTGAAAGACCAAAAGGCATCACCAAATACTCAAAATGGCCCTCGGGCGTATTAAATGCGGTTTTCCACTCATCCCCCTGCTTGATTCGCACCAAATTATACGCCCCACGGAGATCAATCTTAGAGAACCACTTGGCCCCCTTTATACGAGCAAACAAATCAGTAAGCAGTGGTAACGGATATTGATATTTAACCGTGATTTTATTCAAAAGTCGATAATCAATACACGGCCTCAAAGAGCCGTCTTTCTTAGACACAAAGAAAAAACCGGCTCCTAAGGGAGATGACGAAGGACGAATATGTCCCTTTTCCAAGGACTCCTTTATATATTCTCGCATAGCAGCGTGTTCAGGCACAGACAGATTAAATAAACGACCCTTAGGGTATTTACTACCCGGAATCAAGTCTATGGCACAATCGCACTCCCGGTGCGGAGGTAGTGAACCAACCTTGGGTTCTTCAAAAACGTCACGAAAGTCAGACAAGAATTCAGGAATCTCAGAGGGAATAGATGATGAAATGGAAACCAAAGGTACGTCCCCATGAGTTCCTTTACATCCCCAGCTTAACACAGACATAGCTCTCCAGTCGAGGACTGGGTTATGAGATTGCAGCCATGGCAATCCCAGCACCAAAACATCATGTAGATTATACAGCACCAGAAAGCGAATAACCTCCTGGTGATCCGGATTAACACGCATAGTCACTTGTGTCCAGTATTGTGGTTTATTACTAGCCAATGGGGTGGAGTCAATCCCTTTCAGAGGTATCGGAGCCTCCAGTGGCTCCAAATCATACCCACAGCGTTTGGCAAAGGACCAATCCATAAGACTCAAAGCAGCGCCAGAGTCGACATAGGCGTCCGCGGTAATAGATGACAAAGAACAAATCAGGGTCACAGATAGAATAAACTTAGACTGTAAAGTGCTAATTGAAACAGACTTGTCAGGCTTCTTAGTACGCTTAAAGCATGCTGATATAACATGAGTTGAATCACCACAATAGAAGCACAACCCATTTTTTCGTCTAAAATTCTGCCGCTCGCTTCTGGACAGAATTCTATCACATTGCATATTTTCTGGCGTTTTTTCAGTAGACACCGCCAAATGGTGCACAGGTTTGCGCTCCCGCAGACGCCTATCGATCTGAATAGCCATCGTCATGGACTCATTCAGACTCGCAGGCACAGGGAACCCCACCATAACATCCTTAATGGCATCAGAGAGACCTTCTCTGAAAATCGCCGCCAGGGCGCACTCATTCCACTGAGTAAGCACAGACCATTTGCGGAATTTTTGGCAGTATATTTCAGCTTCATCTTGCCCCTGAGACAAGGACATCAAGGCCTTTTCCGCCTGAAGCTCTAAATGAGGTTCCTCATAAAGCAACCCCAAGGCCAGAAAAAACGCATCCACATTGAGCAACGCAGGATCCCCTGGTGCCAATGCAAAAGCCCAGTCTTGAGGGTCGCCCCGGAGCAAGGAAATTACAATCCTGACCTGCTGTGCAGGGTCTCCGGCAGAGCGAGACTTCAGGGACAAAAACAATTTGCAATTATTTTTAAAATTTTGAAAGTGAGATCTATTCCCCGAGAAGAATTCAGGCAAAGGAATTCTAGGCTCAGACATAGGTGCATGAACAACAAAATCTTGCAAATTTTGTACCTTTGTGGCGAGATTATTCAAACCTGTAGCTACACTCTGAAGATCCATTTGAAACAGGTGAACACAGAGCCATTCAAGGATTAGAAGGAGAGAAAGAGAGGAAGGCTGCAGTATAGGCAGACTAGCAAGTGATTCAATTAAGAGCACACTCAGAACTAGAGGGAAAAAAAAAAAAAAAAAAATTGTAGCAGACTTCTTTTTTCTCTCCTTTCTCAGCCAGTAATTTAACCCTTTTTTGGGCCGGTCAAACTGTCATGAT
The DNA here is from genome assembly GCF_051348905.1 of Ranitomeya variabilis. Lineage (NCBI taxonomy): Eukaryota > Metazoa > Chordata > Amphibia > Anura > Dendrobatidae > Ranitomeya > Ranitomeya variabilis. The sequence continues at coordinate 466,409,067 of NC_135233.1, forward strand.
TCTCAATGGCGAGAGAACATAGCCCAGCATATATGAGAACTAGCTCTTGGAAGATGGAAACTATACTGACCATGAACTAAACCTGCCGCACAACTAGAAGTGGCCGGGTAGCATGCCTACGTTTTTTAACCCTAGATGCCCAGCGCCAGCCGGAGAACTACCTAATCCTAGCAGAGGAAAAGACAGTCCTGGCTCACCTCTAGAGAAATTTTCCCAAAAGGCAGACAGAGGCCCCCACATATATTGGCGGTGATTTTAGATGAAATGACAAACGTAGTATGAAAATAGGTTTAGCAAAATCGAGGTCCGCTTTCTAGATAGCAGGAAGACAGAAAGGACACTTTCATGGTCAGCAGAAAACCCTATCAAAACACCATCCAGAAATTCCTTTAAGACTCTAGCATTAACTCATAACACCAGAGTGGCAATTTCCGATCACAAGAGCTTTCCAGACACAGTAACGAAACAGCAGCTGTGAACAGGAACAAAATGCAAAAACACACAAGGACAAAAGTCCAACTTAGCTGGGAGTTGTCTAGTAGCAGGAACAAGCACAGAAGGCTTCTGATTACATTGTTGACCGGCAAGAAACTGACAGAGGAGCAAGGTTATATAGCGACTCCCACATCCTGATAGGAGCAGGTGAACAGAGGGGATGATGCACACAAGTTCAATTCCACAAGTGGCCACCGGGGGAGCCCAGAATCCAATTTCACAACAGTGCACTATAGACCAGTGTGGTCTTCAACACTGTACAAAACGCCGATGTTAATGAATCGGGACTTTTGTTTCTATTTTCCATGCAGTTATCAGGCAGATCTCAATGCATTTTTTACTTTGTGTTTACTTTTTAACCATTAAATGTTTTCTTTGCATATTCTTTAGCTATTGGATCACATGTATCATTTTATGTTGCACTAGTGTGTGTGTGTGTTTTTTTCTGTCACATCTCAGTGACATTGTAATCTTGCATTAAAGGGACTCTGTCAGCATAGACTGACTGTTCAAACCAAGCAGAAGTGCTTGGTGCATCATGGCATGGACCATTATTTAAGTGCACCTTCCCACCTACTTGTTTTCCATCAGTCTCTGCCCTTCTCTTGCTCTATAAAGAGTGACTGTTCAAACCAAGTACAGGCACTCGGTGCTTCACGGCAGAACCAATCATTTATATGCTCCTTCCCACCTGCTTGTTTTTCATCTTTCTCCACCTCCCTCTTCTTTGATGGACAGCACTGGCTTCATAGAGCCAAGGGCAGAGATAAAGGGAAACAAGTAGGTGGGAAGGTGTTAAATGATTTGCTCTGCCAAGGTTGCACCGAGTGCCTGTACTGGGTTTGAACAGTCATTCTGTGCAGACATTAGTGTATGTCTAATCCTAATAATGTACAACATTGGTTTATTATATTTGTGGTTTAGATGTTTGGGTTTTTTATCTGTTTTTAGCCTTATTCGTGTTTTCTGTCTTTTTTCCCTCAGTAACATTAACTTTTTACTTAGTCTAATTTTCTATGTGCATACTTTTCCTTTTTTTCAACTGAAAAATGTGTCACAGGGATATTGCGACACAGAGGGGCCAGAAGAACGCAGTATCTGGTTTCATGCACACCTGCACTGGTTAGAAGTACTTCACCGTCGTATTACCGTAATTAGTGCAGTTTTTTTCCATGCCAGCAGTGCAAGGGTTAATCTGTTAAGTGGAGACTCCTGGAGCTTTCCTATCTGGATTGTCTCAACGTTGGACACTATCCTCTGCTATATACACTCGCCTCTGGCACTTAGAGACTGCCACTATTAGTTCTTACTGCCTGGTTGTGTTGGAGATGTTCGTGGTTGGAGTTAGTATTTGGAGATTGTTCAGGAGACTGTTTTTTGTAGTTTTATTTGTTTGAACTTCCTCATCCTTTCCTATTTGGTTTCTCCTTCCTTTAACTCCTCTGTGTCCCACTCTGTTGTTTTGTGTGAGTATTTTGTATGGCTGTTATTTTCATTTATCCCTGTCCGTTATCCCTTGTTTGTCTGGTTAGTGTAATTCTATGTACTTTGGCTTTCCCTATCCCTGGGTGGGGGAGGGGACAGATCAGGGTAGATATAGGAGCATAGCAAGGCACAAGAATACGGTGTCTCCAACCTCAGGAGTAATCCGGGGACAGGGATAGACCAGGGCGCCCTTGGTTCTAAGGACCTGGTTAGTGCCCAAAGTCCCAACCTATACGTCACTAATTGGTTGTGTAGCACCAAAACTATTGACTTAGCTGTGCTTGCCTCTCTCTCATTTCTAGTTTGATATGGAGTGAATAATGTTGCACGAGTCAGATAAAATCTACTGCATATGTATTCCCTTTCTATATTTGTATTTTTTTTTTTGTGACCGACACATAAAGGTCATGCTACACAATATAAATTTGTGTGGACTGTTGGGCAATATTTGCTATCAGTGTTATTACTTTCCCATAAGTCTGTGTGGAGGCACCGACTGTCCACATCACGTTTGAGACTTCCATCCAGAGGAGATTTATGTATGGATTGTGCCGTGTGATAAATCGCATATAGTTTCCAGTTGGTAAATAAACTCCCTGTTTGCTTAACACACTGCTAAGTCCCTGTGAGAAGTATGCTGTGTGAGTGCGCGTGTTGTCTTTATCCTTCTCAGTGTCTTGTTCACCTCTGCGTGAATCCTCTTGTTTGTTAACTCTGGCTGTGATGTGGATATTAAGCAGTGTTAAGCATTGCTGGTGTCAACCGCGCACTCCTCCTGCCCTGCGTACTGTATGTTATATGTTGTCCCTGCTTGCTGACTGAGGAACACTCAATATCAATAACCACAAACACACCTGAAAACACATTTCCTAGACTATGTCATTTAGAAGAATTTATGACAATGTTAGAATTTATTATCTGTGGTTTACATAGGACTGCAAGTGAACCGTCTGTGTATAAGGGTCATATTATAAGGATTGAGATTCCCCACGGTAAAAGAGGAAAAGGTCTCCGGATATGCCAGGTATGAGGCAACGTCGTAGGAGTTTGTGGGTGACGGACGCAGTATCCACCGCTAGTCCAGTGTTTAGGGTGTGTCCACCCTAAACACTGGACTAGCGGTGGATACTGCATCCGTCACCCACAAACTCCTACAACGTTGCCTCATACCTGGCATATCCGGAGACCTTTTCCTCTTTTACCGTGGGGAATCTCAATCCTTATAATATGACCCTTATACTCATAAGTATTGAAGTGAGGTACATTGATGAACGTCTAAACAGACCGAAACGTCTACTGTATGTACTTTACCTCATTAAACCTTCACTGCATTTACATTTTGTGTGTGCCAAGTTTATCGTTAACTTTGTACGGCTTGGGCGCCTACTTGAGCACCACATATTTAGTAGTGCCTACAATATTTGATTCTAATGCAAGTGAACCGTCATCATTATATCAGCTCAAGAGGGTTTTTCAGGACTTTGATATTGATAGTCCTGGAGCTTAGCTCCCATTGAAGTGAATGTGATGTGAGCTGCAGCACTGATGCTCGACCACTACACCAAGTAAGGAGCTGTGGTGTGTAAACTCTGGTAGGTGTAATACCTCCACCAATCTCGTATTGATTACCTATCCTAAGGATAGTTCATCAACAGCAACATCTTTTACAAACCCTTTAAATAACTAGTCCGTATCAAGTCCTCAAAACTGTGTTATTGTTGTTGTTTGTTTGTTTTTAATTACGGTAGCCTCTGTATCTGAATAATCTTTATGGGACCTGTGGTGCTCCATTGGGTGCTGTACAGTGGTGTAACTTGCAGCTCATGTGTCTAAATGAAAGTCTCCAACAGGGCCACCAACTATCACAGGGTTCTCAAAGAATGTATTAAAATGGCCCCATCACATAGTTCAAACAGAAGCCAATCCTATTCATGTGTTAGGGAGCACTGCAGTCTAAAATTACACTGCTCCAGAGAAATGTGTCTTAACTGACAGAGGTGCTGTGTCATAATCGCACACACTCAGTAAACCAAGGAGAAGGGCTGTGACATCAGAAGAAATCTCCTTGGCTGACTGAGCACAAAGAATTAATTTCTCTAGCCTCAGTCCTGTGTGCACTGTCAGTCATCCAAGGTAAAGATTTATTTTTTCCTTTTGTCCCTGCTTCTCCAGCAGCTCACAGGTATGTGTGCTCCTCTGTCAGTTAAGACACTGGTCTTGAAAATATTGTTTCTTCAGACTGCAGAAAGTTCTGATGTGTGCCTAGGACAGTCCTTTGTTTGAATTATGTGACGGGTACATTTTATTACATTCTTGGAGAACCTTTCAACTATCATAGATCTTTTAATTTGAGGCAAAAGGACCCATCAGTCCTCAAGAGGTTTAAAGGCCTGGGTTTGACTGCAACCCCTGCACCCACTATAGTTACACCCCTGGTGCTGTGACCTCCACCAACATATTTTGATAACCTTTAATTAGGATAGACCATCACTATTTAGAAACCCCTATAGTGGCTTTTCTCACTTAGACCAGACATGGTTGGAAGGTGTCAGGCGACCGCTCGTCTAGCCACTTTTGTGGCTTGTGGGCCTTTTTGGATAAAACCTGTGCCTAATAATTTTACTACTAAAAATTAATCTTGTTTGCAAGCAGCTGTTTGCAATACCAGATAGTTTTAGGCTTGGGCTAGAAAGTGACTGTCCCTGTTATACTTTGCATGCGGTGTAATATCCAACCTTCCCTTGTAGCATTGCACAACAGATCGATAGCCAGGTGGTGTATTCATGTGTAGCTGTCGTGTTGTGAATCCGCTTTTTGGGCTCCCCTGGTGGTTGCTGGTGGTATTGGTGACTTGTGTGTCTTTGCTGTCTCAGTTCACCTGCTCCCATCAGTGTTTGGGAGTTTCCTATTTAGCCTTGCTCTCCAGTCATTTCCTTGCCGGTCATCATTGTAACCAGAGCCTTCGGTTGCATGTTCCTGCTACTAGTCTGCTGATCAGCTAAGTGGACTTTGTCCTTTTGTTTTGTATCTTTTGTCCAGTTTGCGGTTTTGTTATTCTCTGTAGCTGGAAGCTCTTGCGGGCTGAAATTGCCACTCCTGTGTCATGAGTTGACACAGGAGTCTTAAAGTAATTTCAGGATGGTTTTTTGAAAGGGTTTTCAGTTGACCGTGAAGTCCTCTTTTGTATCCTTCTGCTATCTAGTAAGTGGACCTCTCTTTGCTAAATCTACTTTCATACTGTGTATGTCTTTTCCTCTTGAACTCACCGTTATTACATGTGGGGGGCTGCTATCATCTTTTGGGGTATTTCCCTAGAGGTAAGCCAGGTCTGTTCCTTCCTCTACCAGGCGTAGTTAGTCCTCCGGCTGGCGTGTGGCATCTAGGAAGTCGTAGGTATGCTCCCTGGCTACTATTAGTTGTGTGGTAGATTTAGCTCACGGTCAGCTCGAGATTCCATCACCCAGAGCTCGTCCGTTATTTTTGTGTTTTGATGTTTCCCTGCCATTGGGAATCATGACAGTATGACCGGCCAGTGTTAAAGTTATTGGCAGAAGAAAGGAGAGAAAAAAGAAGTCTGTAGAATTTTTTTTTTTTTCCCCCCTATGCTTGCTCTATAGTTGGATCAGTTGCATTTCAGCTCTAATTACAGCCTTTGCCTTTCTCTCCTTCTAATCCTTGAATGGCTCTGATCTCACCTGTTTAAAGATGGACCCTCAGAGTTTGGCTGTAGGTTTAAATAATCTTGCTACCAAGGTTCAAAATTTACAAGATTTTGTTATACATACTCCGATGTCTGAACCTAAAATTCCTACACCAGAGGTGTTTTCCGGAGATAGATCTCGGTTCCTGAATTTCAAATATAATTGTAAATTGTTCCTTTCTCTCAGACCTCACTCCTCTGGAGATCCTGTCCAGCAGGTTAAGATTGTAATCTCTTTGCTGCGAGGTGACCCTCAAAATTGGGCATTTTCATTGACACCAGGGGATCCTGCGTTGCTCAATGTGGATGCGTTTTTTCTGGCTTTAGGGTTGCTTTATGAGGAACCTAATTTGGAGATTCAAGCTGAAAAAGCTTTGATAGCCCTATCTCAAGGGCAAGATGAAGCTGAGATATACTGCCAAAAATTTCGTAGATGGTCTGTGCTTACTCAGTGGAATGAGTGCGCCCTAGCGGCAAATTTCAGAGAGGGCCTTTCTGATGCCGTTAAAGATGTTATGGTCGGGTTCCCTGCGCCCACAGGTCTGAATGAGTCCATGACAATGGCTATTCAGATTGATCGGCGTTTGCGGGAGCGCAAACCCGTGCACCATTTGGCGGTATCTTCTGAAGAGACGCCAGAGAAAATGCAATGTGACAGAATTCTGTCCAGAAGCGAGCGGCAGAATTATAGGCGTAAAAATGGGTTATGCTTCTATTGTGGTGATTCTGCTCATGTTATATCAGCATGCTCTAAACGTACAAGGAAGGTTGACAAGTCTATTTCAATTGGCACTTTACAGTCTAAATTTATTCTGTCTGTAACCTTGATTTGTTCATTATCAGTTATTACCGTGGATGCCTATGTGGACTCTGGCGCCGCTCTGAGTCTTATGGATTGGTCCTTTGCCAGGCGCTGTGGGTTTGATTTAGAGCCTCTGGAAGTCCCTATACCTCTGAAGGGTATTGATTCTACGCCTTTGGCTTGTAATAAACCACAATTCTGGACGCAAGTGACTATGCGTATGACTCCAGACCATCAGGAGGTGATTCGCTTCCTTGTGTTGTACAATTTGCATGATGTTTTGGTGCTTGGATTACCATGGTTACAATCTCATAACCCAGTCCTTGACTGGAAAACAATGTCTGTGTTAAGCTGGGGATGTCGGGGGGCTCATGGGGACATACCTTTGGTTTCCATTTCATCATCTATTCCCTCTGAGATTCCGGCATTTTTGTCTGATTATCGTGATATTTTTGAGGAGCCAAAAATTGGTTCACTCCCTCCCCACAGAGATTGTGATTGCGCCATAGATCTGATTCCTGGCAGTAAATTTCCAAAGGGTCGTTTGTTTAACTTATCTGTACCTGAACATGCTGCTATGCGAGAGTATATTAAGGAGTCCCTGGAAAAGGGACATATTCGTCCTTCTTCATCTCCTTTAGGAGCTGGTTTTTTCTTTGTATCTAAAAAGGATGGCTTTCTGAGGCCTTGTATTGATTATCGACTCCTGAATAAAATTACAGTCAAATATCAGTATCCGTTGCCTTTGCTGACTGATTTGTTTGCTCGCATAAGGGGGGCTAAGTGGTTCTCTAAGATTGATCTTCGTGGGGCGTATAATTTGGTGCGAATTAGGCAGGGGGATGAGTGGAAAACCGCATTTAATACGCCTGAGGGCCATTTTGAGTATTTAGTAATGCCTTTCGGCCTTTCTAATGCACCTTCAGTCTTTCAGTCCTTAATGCATGATATTTTCCGTGAATATTTGGATAAATTTATGATTGTGTATTTGGATGATATTTTGATTTTTTCTGATGACTGGGAGTCCCATGTTCAACAGGTCAGGAGGGTTTTTCAGGTTTTGCGGGAGAATTCTTTGTGTGTAAAGGGTTCAAAGTGTGTTTTTGGGGTTCAAAAGATTTCCTTTTTGGGGTACATTTTTTCCCCTTCTTCTATTGAGATGGACCCTGTCAAGGTTCGGGCTATTTGTGACTGGACGCAGCCTACTTCTCTAAAGGGTCTTCAGAAGTTCTTGGGCTTTGCTAATTTTTATCGTCGATTTATAACTGGTTTTTCTGGCGTTGCTAAACCTCTGACGGATTTGACCAAGAAGGGTGCTGATGTTGCCAATTGGCCCCCTGCTGCTGTGGAGGCCTTTCGGGAGCTTAAGCGCCGCTTTTTTTCTGCCCCTGTGTTGCGCCAGCCTGATGTTTCTCTTCCCTTTCAGGTTGAGGTCGATGCTTCCGAGATCGGAGCGGGGGCGGTTTTGTCGCAGAAAAGTTCCGACTGCTCGGTGATGAGACCTTGTGCGTTCTTTTCTCGAAAATTTTCGGCCGCCGAGCGAAACTATGATGTTGGTAATCGGGAGCTTTTGGCCATGAAGTGGGCATTTGAGGAGTGGCGTCATTGGCTTGAGGGTGCCAGACATCAGGTGGTAGTTTTGACTGATCACAAGAATCTGATTTATCTAGAGTCTGCCAGGCGCCTGAATCCTAGACAGGCACGATGGTCGTTGTTTTTTTCTCGGTTTAATTTTGTGGTTTCATACTTACCGGGTTCTAAAAATGTTAAGGCAGATGCTCTTTCTAGGAGTTTTGAGCCTGACTCTCCTGGGGATTCTGAACCTGCTGGTGTTCTTAAGGATGGGGTTGTTTTGTCTGCTGTCTCCCCAGATCTGCGACGTGCTTTGCAAGAATTTCAGGCGGATAGACCTGATCGTTGTCCGCCTGGTAGACTGTTTGTTCCTGATGATTGGACCAGTAGAGTCATCTCGGAAGTTCATTCTTCCTCGCTGGCAGGTCATCCTGGAATTTTTGGTACCAGAGATTTGGTGGCTAGATCCTTCTGGTGGCCTTCCCTGTCTCGGGATGTGCGTGTTTTTGTGCAGTCTTGTGATGTGTGTGCTCGGGCCAAGCCTTGTTGTTCTAGGGCTAGTGGGTTATTGTTGCCCTTGCCTGTTCCGAAGAGGCCTTGGACGCACATCTCTATGGACTTTATTTCTGATCTCCCTGTTTCTCAGAAGATGTCTGTCATCTGGGTGGTGTGTGACCGTTTTTCTAAAATGGTTCATTTGGTACCATTGCCTAAGTTGCCTTCCTCATCTGAGTTGGTTCCTCTATTTTTTCAAAATGTGGTTCGCTTGCATGGTATTCCGAAAAACATCGTTTCTGACAAGGGAACCCAGTTCGTGTCTAGATTTTGGCGGGCATTCTGTGCCAGGTTGGGCATTGATTTGTCTTTTTCGTCTGCATTCCATCCTCAGACTAATGGCCAGACGGAGCGAACTAATCAAACTTTGGAGACTTATTTGAGGTGTTTTGTGTCTGCGGATCAGGATGACTGGGTTGCCTTTTTGCCGTTGGCAGAATTTGCTCTTAATAATCGGGCTAGTTCTGCCACTTTGGTTTCTCCTTTCTTTTGCAATTCAGGGTTTCATCCTCGTTTTTCATCTGGTCAGGTGGAATCTTCGGATTGTCCTGGAGTGGATGCGGTGGTGGATCGGTTGCATCAGATTTGGGGACAAGTGGTCGACAATTTGAAGTTGTCCCAGGAGAGGACTCAGCAGTTTGCTAACCGCCGTCGTCGTGTTGGTCCTCGCCTTCGTGTTGGGGACTTGGTGTGGTTGTCTTCCCGTTTTGTCCCTATGAGGGTTTCTTCTCCTAAGTTTAAGCCTCGGTTCATCGGTCCTTATAGGATTTTGGAGATACTTAACCCTGTGTCCTTTCGTTTGGACCTCCCGGCATCTTTCGCTATCCATAATGTATTCCATCGGTCGTTGTTGCGGAGATATGAGGTACCGGTGGTTCCTTCTACTGAACCTCCTGCTCCTGTGCTGGTGGAGGGTGAATTGGAGTACGTTGTAGAGAAGATCTTGGATTCCCGTATTTCCAGACGGAGACTTCAATATCTGGTTAAATGGAAGGGCTATGGTCAGGAAGATAATTCTTGGGTAACTGCCTCTGATGTTCATGCCTCGGATTTGGTTCGTGCCTTTCATAGGGCTCATCCAGATCGCCCTGGCGGTTCTCGTGAGGGTTCGGTGCCCCCTCCTTAAGGGGGGGGTACTGTTGTGAATCCGCTTTTTGGGCTCCCCTGGTGGTTGCTGGTGGTACTGGTGACTTGTGTGTCTTTGCTGTCTCAGTTCACCTGCTCCCATCAGTGTTTGGGAGTTTCCTATTTAGCCTTGCTCTCCAGTCATTTCCTTGCCGATCATCATTGTAACCAGAGCCTTCGGTTGCATGTTCCTGCTACTAGTCTGCTGATCAGCTAAGTGGACTTTGTCCTTTTGTTTTGTATCTTTTGTCCAGTTTGCGGTTTTGTTATTCTCTGTAGCTGGAAGCTCTTGCGGGCTGAAATTGCCACTCCTGTGTCATGAGTTGACACAGGAGTCTTAAAGTAATTTCAGGATGGTTTTTTGAAAGGGTTTTCAGTTGACCGTGAAGTCCTCTTTTGTATCCTTCTGCTATCTAGTAAGTGGACCTCTCTTTGCTAAATCTACTTTCATACTGTGTATGTCTTTTCCTCTTGAACTCACCGTTATTACATGTGGGGGGCTGCTATCATCTTTTGGGGTATTTCCCTAGAGGTAAGCCAGGTCTGTTCCTTCCTCTACCAGGCGTAGTTAGTCCTCCGGCTGGCGCGTGGCATCTAGGAAGTCGTAGGTATGCTCCCTGGCTACTATTAGTTGTGTGGTAGATTTAGCTCACGGTCAGCTCGAGATTCCATCACCCAGAGCTCGTCCGTTATTTTTGTGTTTTGATGTTTCCCTGCCATTGGGAATCATGACACTGTCGTATGTTATAAGAAATGTTGCTTCAGTAATTAGCTGTTTAGCCTATTGTTTCACATATGAATTCTATGTTCTCTCCCGGTCGAATGTCTTTCTAGTCTACATTATTTAAAAGAATGACTCTTGAAAATCTTGTATTACAATAATGTGCCTGTTAGCGTAATGTGTGAAGTAATGCGGGAGAGATGTGTGAGCGCAGTGAACTCTCTCTGTATACTAATATACACATGGGGAACGGTAGAGTGGAAGCATGTGCCGGTAGCCCGCCGCTTGCCTAGTGCCGAGTTTCACTGCAGCAAGGTCAGCCAATGTAAAACTTGGTATGCATGATTCCCTTCAGGGCCTGTTATGGTAATAAAAACTCTCTCTCTATCATTCTTTATTTTTTGTATTTATGTTTTATTTATTTAAGGGTAACCTGTTGGCCGATTCATGCCGCCAGATAGAATTACGGAAAGATTTGTGCTTCTTTGAAGCTATGTTGATCAAAGCCAGGTAGGGAGAGAAGTCTGCACTAACAATCGGCCCCCAACTTCTCCATCCCTGCTGGCTTAGCATTATTGACAATATCAATTATTATTATCATTTATTTATAGGGAAAAAGCTGTCAAGGTTATCCAATTAAAGGTTTGTTCCTGGAACGCCTCAAAAAAAAAAAAAGCTAAACAGTATGGACCTACAGTACAGACCAAAAGTTTGGACACACCTTCTCATTTAAAGATTTTTCTGTATTTTCATGACTATGAAAATTGTAAATTCACACTGATGGCCTCAAAACTATGAATTAACACATGTGGAATTATGTACTTAACAAAAAAGTGTGAAACAACTGAAATTATGTCTTATATTCTAGGTTTTTCAAAGTAGCCACCTTTTGCTTTGATGACTGCTTTGCACACTCTTGGCATTCTCTTGATGAGCTTCAAGAGGTAGTCACCGGGAATGGTTTTCACTTCACAGGTGTGCCCTGTCAGGTTTAATAAGTGGGATTTCTTGCCTTATAAATGGGGTTAGGACCATCAGTTGTGTTGTGGAGAAGTCTGGTGGATACACAGCTGATCGTCCTACTGAATAGACTGTTAGAATTTGTATTATGGCAAGAAAAAAGCAGCTAAGTAACGAATAACGAGTGGCCATCATTACTTTAAGAAATGAAGGTCAGTCAGTCCGAAAAATTGGGAAAACTTTGAAAGTGTCCCCAAGTGCAGTGGCAAAAACCATCAAGAGCTACAAAGAAACTGTCTCACATGTGGACCTCCCCAGGAAAGGAAGACCAAGAGTCACCTCTGCTTCTGAGGATAAGTTTATCCAAGTCACCAGTCTCTGAAATTGCAGGTTAACAGCAGCTCAGATTAGTGACCAGGTCAATGCACCTCTCTACAACAACTGTTAAGAGGAGACTTTGTGCAGCAGGCCTTCATGGTAAAATAGCTGCTAGGAAACTACTGCTAAGGACAGGCAACAAGCAGAAGAGACTTGTTAGGGCTAAAGAACACAAGGAATGGACATTAGACCAGTGGAAATCTGTGCTTTGGTCTGATGAGTCCAAATTTGAGATCTTTGGTTCCAACCACCGTGTCTTTGTTCGATGCAAAAAAGTTGAACGGATGGACTCTACATGCCTGGTTCCCAACGTGAAGCATGGAGGAGGTGTGATGGTGTGGGGGTGCTTTGCTGGTGACACTGTTGGGGATTTATTGAAAATTGAAGGCATACTGAACCAGCATGGCTACCACAGCATCTTGCAGCGACATGCTATTCCATCCGGTTTGCGTTTAGTTGGACCATCATTTATTTTTCAACAGGACAATGACCACAAACACACCTCCAGGCTGTGTAAGGGCTATTTGACCAAGAAGGAGAGTGATGGGGTGCTACGCCAGATGACCTGGCCTCCACAGTCACCAGACCTGAACCCAATCGAGATGGTTTGGGGTGAGCTGGACCACACAGTGAAGGCAAAAGGGCCAACAAGTGCTAAGCATCTCTGGGAACTCCTTCAAGATTGTTGGAAGACCATTCCTGGTGTTTACCTCTTGAAGCTCATCAAGAGAATGCCAAGAGTTTGCAAAGCAGTCATCAAAGCAAAAGGTGGCTACTTTGAAGAACCTAAAATATAAGATATATTTTCAGTTGTTTCACTCTTTTTTGTTATATATAATTCCACATGTGTTAATTCATAGTTTTGATGCCTTCAGTGTGAATGTGCAATTTTCATAGTCATGAAAATACAGAAAAATCTTTAAATGAGAAGGTGTGTCCAAACTTTTGGTCTGTACTGTATATAGAAAAACGACTTGCTATGCATATAAATTTAAAAAAAAAGCCAGTGGAAATTAAAAAAAAAAAAAAAAAAAAAAGTACTCAGGAAATGACAAAAAAAGGTAAGAAAAACACTGCCAAGTTTTCAAAACTTCAGAGAAAGGGAGCGATTCCTGAAGCCTCTTTTGCTTTAAAAAACGTTTGTTTTTGAAGACCGTAAAAAGATGCAATGTGAACAGTGAGGAGCCAGAGGGAGCCGCCCACTGGACTCTTCTCCCCTGTCTGGACTCCTCCCACTCTACTCATTTTTCAAGCTTTGTTTTCTCTGAAATCTTGCATGGTTTCAGGTGAAGCATAGCTGTCTGGATTTCATGTTGCTCATGGTTCAGGTTCCTGCTAAATTTGTTAATTATTTCCTCCCCAAAGCTTGGCCTTGGTTTCTGCACAGTATCTCACATGATCGGCAGTTTGTGCTCCAGAGCTGTTCTTCCTGTAATTAGGAATAGACAGTTCTATGACAATTGAAAACTTACATCCGCTCTACCTACAAGAATAAAACTAATTTCCATTCTTTCCTGCACCAAAGATCTGTCATTAGTTTGTATGATTTTACCATACATGAGACATTTTTACAGTGAGTATTCCCTCATGACTGCCCACATTTATGTCTCCAATTAAAATTTCCGCTCATTTAGATAAAACCTCCGTGAAAATATTACAAATAAAGAAACGCATCTGTTATTTCCATAGAAATCATCCATAAAATAGCTAATAAAATATTATTTACCCTTAAAGGGGCTGGTAGGAACTTATATGTTGATGACCTTTTCATAGGATAAAGTACTTTACTAGGCTCCACGATGCTATAATGTTGCATGGCCTAGTAGGGTCAAGAGGCTGTTAGGATGCTGGACCAAGAACACCAGCTGCAAAAGTAAAGACTGCCATGGAGGACTGGACTGGACGCCGGACCAAGGCAGCTCAAATCTTTTTGCTCAACTATACTAATCACTTTTGGTTACAAACCAGCTACCGTTATACCTGTAATCAGCAGAACTTTGACCAGTCTTTTTAGCCATCTAACATATACCTAGTTAAAGCGGTGTCAATTACCACTGGCCGGCAATTTGAGTTTAAAAGGGGTTTTCCAGGCTTGAGGTCCTGGGTGCATGCTGTAAGCATTCTCCGATGCCAGGAGTGGGCTTATGACCGTGAATATGTGATTTGCATACTTGCCAACTAGACGTGCGCAGCCACACTCAATACAAGTGAATTGAGCAATGCCAGACATGTCTAGTCGGAATGTGGCTGGAAGTATGCAAAACGCATACTAGAAGTCACATAATCGTCCGCTCCCGGAACCATAGAATCCTGACATAGAGTGACTGCAGACTTGAGGCACAAGCCTGGACAACCCCTTTAACAGTAACCACTGGATGAAAGTGTAGCCTGTGCTACTGAGATATATGGTGTTAGTTTTCTCATGTCCTTCTTCGATGCTTGAAATCCAGAAATATTCTGGTCTAACCCAGAAAGGCAGGGAAAGAGGTATGGTATGGATCGGGCTATAGTGACATAAAATGGGACAATGTATGGGTTGTGCCATTGCAGAATACAGTAGATACCAGTGAGAATTAGGGTCAGGGGCGAATGGACATTATATAAAAGTTGCCTTTGATTCTTCTATTTGGGCTTAATCCTGCGCTGCTAATCTCCAGGCTGTGCAGACAACTGTACAAATGTCCTTCAGGAAATGTCTTTATTGTTTGAAAGGAAGCTATTAGATTAAAGAAAAGAGACAGGAAGAGCGTCTGCAGCCTGAAGAAAGGGCTGTCTGGCATGGCCAGTAGTGAATTCCTATTTCATGCTCTGAGATGTACCTGCTAGATTAATAAAAAAAAAAAAAAAAAAGCCCATCTGTTTTTAAATCAAATTTCAACCACAATTTGCCTCCTGGGAATGGGATGCATTTGATATTAGTTTGTTTTCCAGATAAGCATTTCTAAATGAGCTATGCTGTATTATAAAAGCTTTCTGATTGTTACTTATAAGCCAGGCGGTCACGTTCATAAATATGGGCCCTGACGTTTCTCTCCTATACGTTCCTGAAGACGGAGAGGAGGTCTTTCTGGACATCTGCCTGTCCTCAGACCCCCTAAATGCTCCATTCACACTGGCAATGATCTTTTTTTTTGTCTTTGGTGGATTTAGTGAGACTTTCCAACATTGAGCATATTTTTTTACGTCACTTTAAGAATTTCTCTTGATAAACTATGCCTATCCACTTAATAGTTATGTATGTAGCTCAGCAGTTGGGCCACATAGCATCTCACCGTGCGCATCAATGAGCCTTGGGCGCTTCTGACTCTGACATGTCATCTGGTGGGTACCAACAATCGCATATAGGAAAGTGCAAGAATAATGTCTCCATTCACATTACCATAGAATCCTAGAATGTTGGAGTTGGAAGGGACCTCCATGGTCATCGTGTCCAACCCCCTGCTCAATGCAGGGTTCACTAAACCATCTCAGATAGATGTCTATCCAGCCTTTGTTTGAAGACTTCCATTGAAGGAGAACTCGCCACCTCTCGTGGCAGCCTGTTCCACTCATTGATCACCCTCCCTCACTATCAAAAAGTTTTTTCTAATATCTAATCTGTATCTTCTCCCTTTCAGTTTCATTCCATTGTTTCCCGTGTTTCTATGTGCAGAGGAGAATAAGGATGGTCGCTCTGCACTGTGACATTTCTTCAGATATTTGTAGACAGCTATTAACCCCTTAAGCCCCGAGGGTGGTTTGCACGTTAATGACCGGGCCAATTTTTACAATTCTGACCACTGTCCCTTTATGAGGTTATAACTCTGGAACGCTTCAACGGATCTTGGCGATTTTGACATTGTTTTCTCGTGAGATATTGTACTTCATGATAGTGGTAAAATTTATTCGATATAACTTGTATTCATTTGTGAAAAAAACGGAAATTTGGCAAAAATTTTGAAAATTTCACAATTTTCCAACTTTGAATTTTTATGCCCTTAAATCACAGAGATATGTCACGCAAAATACTTAATAAGTAACATTTCCCACATGTCTACTTTACATCAGCACAATTTTGGAACCAAAATTTTTTTTTGTTAGGGAGTTATAAGGGTTAAAAGTTGACCAGCAATTTCTCATTTTTACAACACCATTTTTTTTTAGGGACCACATCTCATTTGAAGTCATTTTGAGGGGTCTATATGATAGAAAATACCCATTCTAAAAACTGCACCCCTCAAGGTGCTCAAAACCACATTCAAGAAGTTTATTAACCCTTCAGGTGTTTCACAGGAATTTTTGGAATGTTTAAATAAAAATGAACATTTAACTTTTTTTCACACAAAATTTACTTCAGCTCCAATTTGTTTTATTTTACCAAGGGTAACAGGAGAAAATGGACCCCAAAAGATGTTGTACAATTTGTCCTGAGTACGCCGATACCCCATATGTGGGGGTAAACCACTGTTTGGGCACATGACAGAGCTCGGAAGCGAAGGAGCGCCATTTGACTTTTCAATGCAAAATTGACTGGAATTGAGATGGGACGCATGTTGCGTTTGGAGAGCCCCTGATGTGCCTAAAAATTGAAACCCCCCACAAATGACACCATTTTGGAAAGTAGACCCCTTAAGGAACTTATCTAGATGTGTGGTGAGCACTTTGACCCAACAAGTGCTTCACAGAAGTTTATAATGCAGAGCCGTAAAAATACAAAATAATATTTTTTCACAAAAATGATCTTTTCGCCCCCAATTTTTTATTTTCCCAAGGGTAAGAGAAGAAATTAGACCACAAACGTTGTTGTGCAATTTGTCCTGAGTACAACGATACCACATATGTGGTGGTAAACCACTGTTTGGGCGCATAGCAGAGCTCGAAAGGGAAGGAGCGCCATTTGACTTTTCAATGCAAAATTGGCTGGAATTGAGATGGGACGCCATGTTGCGTTTGGAGAGCCTCTGATGTGCCTAAACATTGAAACCCCCCACAATTGACACCATTTTGGAAAGTAGACCCCTTAAGGAACTTATCTAGATGTGTGGTGAGCACTTTGACCCAACGAGTGCTTCACAGAAGTTTATAATGCAGAGCCATAAAAATACAAAATCATATTTTTTCACAAAAATGATCTTTTCGCCCCCAATTTTTTATTTTCCCAAGGGTAAGAGAAGAAATTAGACCACAAAAGTTGTTGTGCAATTTGTCCTGAGTACAACGATACCCCATATGTGGGGGTAAACCACTGTTTGGGCGCATAGCAGAGCTCGGAAGGGAAGGAGCGCCATTTGACTTTTCAATGCAAAATTGACTGGAATTGTGATGGGACACCATGTCGCGTTTGGAGAACCCCTGATGTGCCTAAACATTAAAACCCCCCACAAGTGACACCATTTTGGAAAGTAGACCTCCTAAGGAACTTATCTTGATGTGTTTTGAGAGATTTGAAACCCCAAGTGTTTCACTACAGTTTATAACGCAGAGCCGTGAAAATAAAAATTCTTTTTTTTTTTTTTTTTCAGAAAAATGATTTTTTTAGCCCCCAGTTTTGTATTTTCACAAGGGTAACAGGATAAATTGGACTCCAAAAGTTGTTGTCCAATTTGTCCTGAGTACGCTGATACCTTATATGTGGGGGGAACCACTGTTTGGGCGCATGGCAGAGCTCGGAAGGGAGGGAGCGCCATTTGGAATGCAGACTTAGATGGATTGGTCTGCAGGCGTCACGTTGCATTTGCTGAGCCCCTGATGTACCCAAACAGTACAACCCCTGTTATGATCCTTAGTGGTTGAGGATCACAAATTACTCCAGCTAAGTAACAAACATAGGACAAGCTCTAGTGAGGTGGCAAACTGAACTGACCGCAAATCTGAACCTATCCAAACACACTAGAAGTAGCCGGTGAACGTGCCTAAAATCCTAGATGTCTCGAGCCAGCCTGAGGAACTAACTACCCCTAGAGAGAGAGAAAGACCTCACTTGCCTCCAGAGAAATAATCCCCAAAGATATAGAAGCCCCCAACAAATAATAACGGTGAGGTAAGAGGAAGGCACATACACAGGGGTGAAAGCAGATTCAGCAAATGAGGCCCACTAATACTAGATAGCAGAAAATAGAAAAGGGGTCTGTGCGGTCAGTAAAAAACCCTTACAAAATATCCACACAGATTTCCAGAACCAACTAACGGTGTGGGGGGAGAAACTCGGTCCCCTAGAGCAACCAGCAAGCGAGGAAATCACATTTTAGCAAGCTGGACAAGAAACATGATGAATGCTGATAATCAAAAAATGAACAAACAAAAACTTAGCTTGTCTTGGAGAGACTGGGAGCAAGGTAGTCACAAGGAATCTGAAGAGCACTGAATACATTGATAGCAGGCAAGGAACTGAGTATCCAGGTGAGCTAAATAGGAAACCAGCCAAGGATAACGAACCAGCTGATGCTGCCAACCTGCAGAAAGACAACACTACACAGTACCGCTTGTGACCACTAGAGAGAGCCCAAAAATAGAGTTCACAACAGTACCCCCCCTTGAGGAGGGTCACCGAACCCTCATCAAGACCCCCAGGGCGATCAGGATGAGCCGCGTGGAAGGCACGAACCAAATCGGCCGCATGAACATCAGAGGCGACAACCCAGGAATTATCTTCCTTACCATAGCCCTTCCACTTAACCAAATACTGAAGCCTCCGTCTAGAGATACGAGAATCCAAAATCTTCTCCACCACGTACTCCAATTCGCCCTCGACCAGCACCGGAGCAGGAGGCTCAACAGAAGGAACCACAGGTACCACATACCTCCGCAACAAAGACCTATGGAACACATTATGAATGGCAAACGATGCTGGGAGATCCAAACGAAAAGACACCGGGTTAAGGAAATCCAAGATCTTATAAGGACCGATGAAGCGTGGCTTGAATTTAGGAGAGGAGACCTTCATAGGAAACTCCCGGAGAGTCAGGCACAAAACTCCTAGAAAGTGCATCAGCTTTCACGTTCTTCGAACCAGGCAGGTATGAGACCACGAAGTTGAAACGGGAGAAAAACAACGACCAACGAGCCTGTCTAGGATTCAGGCGCTTGGCAGATTCAAGATAAATCAGATTTTTGTGATCAGTCAAGACCACCACACGATGTTTAGCTCCTTCGAGCCAATGTCGCCACTCCTCAAATGCCCACTTCATAGCCAACAACTCCCGATTACCAACATCATAATTCCGCTCGGCAGGCGAAAACTTTCTTGAAAAGAAAGCACATGGCTTCATCACAGAGCCATCAGAGCTTCTTTGCGACAGAACAGCCCCTGCTCCAATCTCAAAAGCATCAACCTCGACCTGGAAGGGGAGAGAGACATCTGGCTGACATAAGACTGGAGCTGAAGAAAACCGGTGCTTCAGCTCCCGAAAGGCCTCCACGGCCGCAAGAGACCAATTAGTCACATCAGAACCCTTCTTGGTCAAATCCGTCAAAGGTTTAACCACGCTAGAAAAATTAGCGATGAAACGACGGTAAAAATTAGCAAAACCCAAGAACTTCTGAAGACTCTTAACAGACGTGGGCTGAGTCCAGTCATGAATAGCCTGGACCTTGACTGGGTCCATCTCCACAGTAGAAGGAGAAAAAATAAAACCCAAAAAGGAGACCTTCTGTACTCCGAAGAGACATTTTGAGCCCTTCACAAATAAAGCATTAGCACGCAAGACCTGAAACACCATCCTGACCTGCTTCACATGGGACTCCCAATCATCAGAAAAGACCAAAATGTCATCCAGATAAACAATCATAAATTTATCCAGATATTCTCGGAAGATGTCATGCATGAAGGACTGAAACACAGAAGGAGCATTAGAAAATCCAAAAGGCATCACCAAGTACTCAAAATGGCCTTCGGGCGTATTAAATGCTGTTTTCCATTCATCTCCCTGCTTAATGCGCACAAGGTTATACGCACCACGGAGATCTATCTTGGTGAACCAACTGGCACCCTTAATCCGAGCAAACAAATCAGACAATAGTGGCAAAGGATACTGAAATTTGACTGTGATTTTATTCAGAAGACGATAATCTATACAAGGTCTCAAAGAACCGTCCTTCTTGGCCACAAAAAAAAATCCTGCACCAAGAGGGGAAGAGGATGGGCGAATATGTCCCTTCTCCAAAGACTCCTTTATATAACTCCGCATCGCGGCATGCTCTGGTATAGACAAATTAAAAAGTCGTCCCTTAGGAAATTTACTACCAGGAATTAAATTTATAGCACAGTCACAATCCCTATGAGGGGGCAGGGCACTGGACCTGGGCTCATCAAATACATCCTGGTAGTCAGACAAAAACTCAGGGACCTCAGAAGGAGTGGAAGAAGCAATAGACACCAACGGAGTATCGCCATGAATTCCCTGACAACCCCAACTTGACACACACATAGCTTTCCAATCTAAAACTGGATTATGAGCCTGCAGCCATGGCAGACCCAAAACGACAACTTCATGCAAATTATACAAAACAAGAAAGCGAATCACCTCCTGATGTACGGGAGTCATGCAAATGGTCATTTGCGTCCAATACTGAGGCTTATTCTCAGCCAATGGCGTAGCATCAATTCCCCTCAGAGGAATAGTTAATTCCAAAGGCTCCAGGACAAAACCACAGCGCCTGGCAAACGACAAATCCATCAGATTCAGGGCAGCACCCGAATCCACAAAAGCCATAACCGGGTAGGACGACAAAGAACAAATCAAAGTAACAGACAAAATAAATTTAGGCTGTATAGTACCAATGGTGACAGGTTTAGCAAATTTTTTTAAGCGTTTAGAGCATGCTGAGATAACATGAGCAGAATCACCACAGTAAAAGCACAACCCATTTTGACGTCTATGACTTTGTCGCTCAATTCTGGTCAGAGTTCGGTCACATTGCATAGACTCAGGTCTCTGTTCAGAAAATACCGCCAAAGGATGAGCAGATTTGCGCTCCCGCAAACGCCGATCAACCTGAATGGCTAAAGCCATAGAATCACTCAGACTTGTAGGGGTGGGAAACCCCACCATAACATTCTTAACGGCCTCAGAAAGACCTTCTCTGAAATTTGCAGCCAGGGCACACTCATTCCATTGAGTAAGCACCGACCATTTCCGAAATTTTTGACAATACACCTCTGCTTCATCCTGACCTTGAGAGATAGCCAGCAACGCTTTTTCTGCCTGATTCTCAAGATTAGGCTCCTCATAAAGCAGTCCAAGAGCCAGAAAAAATGCATCTACATTAAGCAATGCAGGATCTCCTGGCGCCAGAGAGAAAGCCCAATCTTGAGGGTCGCCACGCAACAAGGAGATAACAATTTTAACTTGCTGAGTGGAATCACCAGAGGAACGAGGTCTCAGAGATAGAAATAACTTACAATTATTCTTAAAATTTAGAAACCTAGATCTATCTCCAGAAAACAACTCAGGAATGGGTATCTTTGGTTCTGACATAGGGCTATGAATAACAAAATCCTGAATACTTTGCACCCGTGCAGTAAGATGATCCACACTAGAAGTCAGAGTCTGAACATTCATGTCTGCAGCTGAGCTCAAAACCACCCAGAGTTCAAGGGGATGAAAGAAGCTAAACAGACTGCAGCAAAGGAAAAGCGGGAGGAAAAAAAAAAAAAATGTACTCAGGTCTTCTTTTTATCCCACTTCTGCGATGCATTAAACACTTTTTTGGCCTGCTATACTGTTATGATCCTTAGTGGTTGAGGATCACAAATTACTCCAGCTAAGTAACAAACATAGGACAAGCTCCTAGTGAGGTGGCAAACTGAACTGACCGCAAATCTGAACCTATCCAAACACACTAGAAGTAGCCGGTGAACGTGCCTAAAATCCTAGATGTCTCGAGCCAGCCTGAGGAACTAACTACCCCTAGAGAGAGAGAAAGACCTCACTTGCCTCCAGAGAAATAATCCCCAAAGATATAGAAGCCCCCAACAAATAATAACGGTGAGGTAAGAGGAAGGCACATACACAGGGGTGAAAGCAGATTCAGCAAATGAGGCCCACTAATACTAGATAGCAGAAAATAGAAAAGGGGTCTGTGCGGTCAGTAAAAACCCTTACAAAATATCCACACTGAGATTTCCAGAACCCCCGCACCAACTAACGGTGTGGGGGAGAAACTCAGTCCCCTAGAGCAACCAGCAAGCGAGGAAATCACATTTTAGCAAGCTGGACAAGAAACATGATGAATGCTGATAATCAAAAAATGAACAAACAAAAACTTAGCTTGTCTTGGAGAGACTGGGAGCAAGGTAGTCACAAGGAATCTGAAGAGCACTGAATACATTGATAGCAGGCAAGGAACTGAGTATCCAGGTGAGCTAAATAGGAAACCAGCCAAGGATAACGAACCAGCTGATGCTGCCAACCTGCAAAAAGACAACACTACACAGTACCGCTTGTGACCACTAGAGGGAGCCCAAAAATAGAGTTCACAACAAACCCCTCCACAAGTGACCCCATATTGGAAACTAGACCTCCCAAGGAACTTATCTAGATGAGTTTTGAGAGCTTTGAACCCCCAAGTGTTTCAATACAGTTTATAACGCAGAGCCGTGAAAATAAAAATTATTTTTTTTTTCAGAAAAATTATTTTTTTAGCCCCCAGTTTTGTATTTTCACAAGGGTAACAGGATAAATTGGACCCCAAAAGTTGTTGTCCAATTTGTCCTGAGTACGCTGATACCCCATATTTGGGGGGGAACCACTGTTTGGGCGCATGGCAGAGCTCGGAAGGGAAGGAGCGCCATTTGGAATGCAGACTTAGATGGATTGGTCTGCAGGCGTCACGTTGCATTTGCAGAGCCCCTGATGTACCCAAACAGTACAACCCCCCCACAAGTGACCCCATATTGGAAACTAGACCTCACGAGGAACTTATCTAGATGTGTTTTGAGAGCTTTGAACCCCCAAGTGTTTCACTACAGTTTATAACGCAGAGCCGTGAAACTAAAAATTCTTTTTTTTTTCAGAAAAATGATTTGTTAGCCCCCAGTTTTGTATTTTCACAAGGGTAACAGGATAAATTGGACCCCAAAAGTTGTTGTCCAATTTGTCCTGAGTACGCTGATACCCCATATGTGGGGGGGAACCACTGTTTGGGCGCATGGCAGAGCTCGGAAGGGAAGGAGCGCCATTTGGAATGCAGACTTAGATGGATTGGTCTGCAGGCGTCACGTTGCATTTGCAGAGCCCCTGATGTACCCAAACAGTAGAAACCCCCCACAAGTGACCCCATATTGGAAACTAGACCTCCCAAGGAACTTATCTAGATGTGTTGTGAGAACTTTGAACCCCCAAGTGTTTCACTACAGTTTACAACGCAGTGCCGTGAAAATAAAAAAACCTTTTTTTTCCATAAAAATGATTTTTAGCCCCCCAAATTTTTATTTTCCCAGAGATAACAAGAGAACTTGGACACCAAAAGTTGTTGTCCAATTTGTCCCGAGTACGCTGATGCCCCATATGTTGGGGTAAACCCCTGTTTGGGCGCACGGGAGAGCTCGGAAGGGAAGGAGCACTGTTTTACTTTTTCAACGCAGAATTGTCTGCAATTGAGATCGGACGCCATGTCGCGTTTGGAGAGCCCCTGATGTGCCTGAACAGTGGAAACTCCCCAATTCTACCTGAAACTAATCCAAACACACCCCTAACCCTAATCCCAACTGTAACCCTAACCACACCCCTAACCCTGACACACCCCTAATTCTAATCCCAACCCTAATCCCAACCGTAAATGTAAACAAACCCTAACCCTAACTTTAGCCCCAACCCTATCCCTAACTTTATCCCCAACCCTAACTTTAGCCCCAACCCTATCCCTAACTTTAGCCCCAACCCTAACTTTAGCTCCAACCCTAGCCCTAACCCTAACCCTAGCCCTAATGGGAAAATGGAAATAAATACATTTTTTTAATTTTATTATTTTTCCCTAACTAAGGGGGTGATGAAGGGGGGTTTGATTTACTTTTATAGCGTTTTTTATATCGGATTTGTATGCTTGGCAGCTGTCACACACTAAAAGACGCTTTTTATAGCAAAAAAGTTTTTGCGTCTCCACATTTTGAGACCTATAATTTTTCTGTATTTTGGTCCACAGAGTCATGTGGGGTCTTGTTTTTTGCGCGACGAGTTGACGTTTTTATTGGTAACATTTTCGGACATGTGACAGTTTTTGATCACTTTTTATTCTGATTTTTGTGAGGCAGAATGACCAAAAACCAGCTATTCATGAATTTCTTTTGGGGGAGGCGTTTATACCGTTCCACGTTTGGTAAAATTGATAAAGCAGTTTTATTCGTTGGGTCAGTACGATTACAGCGATATCTCATTTATATCTTTTTTTATGTTTTGGCGCTTTTATACGATAAAAGCTATTTTATAGAAAAAATAATTATTTTTGCATCGCTTTATTCTGAGGACTATGACTTTTTTATTTTTTTGGTTATGATGCTATATGGCGGTTCGTTTTTTGTGGGACAAGATGACGTTTTCTGCGGTACCATGCTTATTTATATGTCTTTTTGATCGCGTGTTATTTCACTTTTTGTTCGGCAGTATGATAATAAAGCGTTGTTTTTTGGCTGTTTTTTTTTTCTTTTCTCTTACGGTGTTCACTGAAGGGGTTAACTAGTGGGACAGTTTTATAGGTTGGCCCGTTACGGACGCGGCTATACTAAATATGTGTACTTTTATTTATTTATTTTATTTTTTTTTAGATAAAGAAATGTATTTATGGGAATAATATATTTTGTTTTCTTCTTTATTTAGGATTTTTTTTTTTTTTTTTACATATGTGGACATTTTTTTTTTTACTTTGTCCCAGGGGGGGACATCACAGATCGCCGATCTGATAGTTTGCATAGCACTCTATCAGATCGGCGATCTCACTCACATCGCTGCAGGCTTACAGAGCTGCAGCTGCAGCCTGCTCCTGACCCGGAAGTCCTCCCTGCAGGACCCGGATGCAGTCCCGCGGCCATTTTGGATCCGGGGACTGCAGGGAGGAGACGCTCGGTACAAGGTGAGTACATTCCCTTGTACCGATCGTCTCAGGGAAGCCCGCAGGGAGCCCCCTCCCTGCGCGATGCTTCTCTGTACCGCCGGTACACCGCGATCATGTTTGATCGCGATGTGCCGGGGTCGGTCCGTGACCGCTCCTGGCACACAGTGCCGGATGTCAGCTGCGATAGGCAGCTGATACCCGGCCGCGATCGGCCGCGCTTCCCCCGTGATCGGCTATGACGTACTATCCCGTCACTGGGAATTAAGTCCCAGGTCACCTTGACGGGATAGTACGTCATATGGGATTTAAGGGGTTAAGTCTCCTCTTAGCCTTCTTTTTTGCAAGCTAAATATTCCCAGATCCTCTAACCGTTACTCATAGGACATACTTTGCAGTCCGCTCACCATTCTGGTAGCTCTTTTCTGGACTAAAGGTACCGTCACACTCAGCAACGCTGCAGGGATATATACAACGAGCCGATCGCTGCAGCGTCGCTGTTTAGGTCGCTGGGGAGCTGTCACACAGACAGCTCTCTCCAGCGACCAACAATCAGGGGAATGACTTCGGCATCGTTGAAACTGTCTTCAACGATGCCGAAGTCCCCCTGCAGCACCCGGGTAACCAGGGTAAACATCGGGTTACTAAGTGCAGGGCCGCGCTTAGTAACCCGATATTTACCCTGGTTACCAATGTAAAAGTAAAAAAAAAAACACTACATACTCACCTTCTGATGTCTGTCATGTCCCCCGGCGTCCGCGCTGCTGCTCAGAGCTTCCTTCACTGACTGTGCCAGGGCCGGCAGAGCACAGCGGTGACGTCACCGCTGTGCTTGGCTTTACGGCCGGCACTGACACATTCAGTGCAGGAAGCTCTGAGCAGCAGCGTGGACACCGGCGGACGTAACAGACATCAGAAGGTGAGTATGTACTGTTTTTTTTTTTACTTTTACAATGGTAACCAGGGTAAATATCGGGTTACTATGCGTGGCCCTGCGCTTAGTAACCCGATATTTACCCTGGTTACCATTGTAAAACATTGCTGGCATCGTTGCTTTTGCTGTCAAACACGACGATACACACCGACCTAACGACGAAATAAGGTGCTGGCCTTCTAGCTCCGACCAACGATATCACAGCGGGATCCAGATCGCTGCTGCGTGTCAAACACAACGATATCGCTATCCAGGACGCTGCAACGTCACGGATCGTTGTCGTTCTCGTTGGAAAGTTGTTCAGTGTGAAGGTACCTTTACTCAAGTTTTTCAATGTCTTTTTTAAAATGTGGTGTCCAGACCTGAACATTAGATATCTGTCGGACAAGTGCTCCTATGTTCTGTATGAGAAAGCTGCTTCTCTGCTGGTGGATTATCTCCTGGGAGAAGAAAACCATTGCCTGCTGAAATTCTGCAGTCCGGATCAATTTGTCCCCCAATATCATCTGTCTGAGGATAGTTGGGAGGTCCCCTCACATATCAGACTATTGTCCAATTCTGCTAGCTTTAGTCTAATATGTATGGAGGCATTAAATGGGTTTTCTGGTTTAGAAAAACCACCTGTACCCCAACTGCAGTTTGTTTAATAAAAAAAACAAGCTGTGCTTTACTCAGATACCCTGCTATTAAAAAAAAGTGTTCCCAGGGGCGACAGGTGTTTTACCAAAATCGGAAAATGTTCTTTTTTTTTTTTTAAATCAAATAATTTTTATTAAAGCATCTGACACGCAGTAACCCAGTCTGACACATTTTCCAGACAGGTACAACGAATACAAAACCTATTAATACATTTTCATTTTACGAAAACAGGATTTTTTCCATATCTTTGTGGTCCCATTCCGCAAAAGAATCCAGACTGATGTCTTTCGTAAAACGACATCAGTGAATGCTTTAATTCACGCCACTACTGCACACAGCCAAGCCACCGTGAGGGCCATCCCGGTCGGACAGTTCTTGAGGATGAGGCGGATCTGCTCTATGGAGGAAAAATTTGAAATGCAAGCTGCAGATTTGAGAACATGGTTTGACCAGCGGGGCTATAGTAAAAGGAGCGTGAAATTGGGCTATAATAGAGCCAAGTCTACGCCCAATAACACGCTGTTATATCAGAATAAAAGGAAAAAGAAGGGAGACGAAAGCATCCGATTTATTTAGGTGTTTAATCATCAGTGGGATAACATGAGGGCCAACTTGACCAAACATTGGCCGATTTTGAGCACAGAACCCTCCCTGGGACCATATCTTAGTGACCGTCCCCTTATGACCTCCCGTAGGGCAAAACATTTGAAGGATCTCCTAATCAGGAGTCATTATGTAGCGCCGAGTAAAAGCCTATTTGGAGCAACTTAACCAATTAAAGGATGCTACACTTGTGGTCATTGTGTGACTTGCGCCAATTTCCTCCCCAGCTCCTTGTTCTGTTTGGTAGATTGTAAAAAGCAATTCGAAATTAAAGAATATATCAACTGTGGTAGTGTTAATGTGATATATTATGCCACATGTAGCTGCTCATTGGTTTATATAGGTTTGACATTGAGAGAACTAAGGATAAGAGTGAGGGAGCACATGCGGGACATTGGCGCAGCCCGGACGGTGGAGGACCCTTCGGAATTAAAAACAATCCCGTGGCACTTTAGGTCAGCTCACAATTGTGACCCTAGAGGACTTATGATAAGGGGGATTGATGTTGTCCACACAGGCATAAGGGGAGGCAATGT
Source organism: Ranitomeya variabilis (assembly GCF_051348905.1). Classification (NCBI taxonomy): domain Eukaryota; kingdom Metazoa; phylum Chordata; class Amphibia; order Anura; family Dendrobatidae; genus Ranitomeya; species Ranitomeya variabilis. The sequence continues at coordinate 466,436,595 of NC_135233.1, forward strand.
TAAAAAATTGTTGGCACAACGAGAACTGAAGTGGATCGTTACATTGGGGACCATGAAACCATTTGGGCTAAATGACTCTTTGAACTTCGAGCCGTTTTTATAAATTGTAAAAGGATTTATGTACTGTATAATTCCTATTTCTCTTGCATCCAATCCCTTCTGCCTGTATGTTTTAACTGGATTTTGTGTGTTTTGATTTTAATTTTTTTTTTTCTTGTATAGTTTTAAAATTTAGTCTCTCTTCTGCGGTATGATGGACTTTACATGATTGTCATATCGCTGACCTCGTTATTTCCCTGGAATGCCCTATGAAGAAATCTGTAATAATTATAGGGGATAACTCAGGAGACTCTTTGCGTGGAACAAGACAACTACAGGACACAGTTTTATAAGTGGTAAAGTCTATATTATCACACGGTGATTCAAACAGGTGCAGAGAGAAACTCAAGTCCACAACACTTGGTGCAAATATCAAATGCAGCTCAGCAGTCTATAGGAAACTTCAGAGGAAAATGTAATCACGCAGAAAGTCTATGAAGCACAATTATTCTTGAGGATACTTGACACGAATAAGTCCTTGCTTAGTCCACAACACAGATAGATATGCTTATAAGGCAGTTCAAATAATATCTTCGCTCAACCAGGGAGGTCTGGGTAATAGTCTCAGGTTCTGGCAGAGCAGAAACAGCTTACATGTCCAGCAAATGCAGATGGAAGCAAGCACGAGCAGTAGATTAAGGAGGATTACTGGAACTGGTGTATGCAGCAGGCACTCAGAGCAGAGTAGCAGGATAACCCCACAGGTTCACAGGAGCAGGTATATAGCCAGGGAGTTACCAGAGGTCAGGAGCTGAATGCAAGGCAGAATACTCTAGCACAGACTGAAGGCTGGGGTGGAGTTTTATAGCAGGAAGACACAGTGCACATGAGACCAAAGACGCCATCTTGGAAAAGGGCAGTAATGCACAAAAAGGTAATAAAAAATGTTCAGAGTCCTGACAAAATCATTCTTTTGCGGAATGGGACCACAAAGATATGGAAAAAATCCAATTTGTTGTATTATCATCTATTGTTGTTATGATCTTAAAAGCATGTTAAAAAAAAATCGGGTCATGTGTTTTTTCTATCTGACCGCTGCGGTTGTGGTGCGCATGCTCCGGCTTGCAGTCCGTTTCTGCCCCGCGTCATCCAGCGTTCTGTCGTCGCTAGCGTCTGACTTGGGGTTTGGCCTCCACTCGGATGTTGGATGGCGATGTGCCGGGTCACGTGGGTATGGTGCGGGCGCATGCGCCGTGTATACACAGCCCAGCGGTGGCCAGTCATGTGATACACACATGACCGGTTACCATGGATATAAAAGGTCCTGTAGGAGACCATTAACACACCTCCCCTTGAGAAAGCAAGGCTATAGAGTGGCAAAACGTGCGTCGGGGTGCATCCAGTGGTGTGCCTCAGTCTGGGTAAGTTGACCCTTTTATTCAACTTAACATAGGTTGATTTTTGTGACCATATATATTAAGGGGGCAGTATGGGAGAGGAATCCCCAGAGAAGATTCTACAACAGCCACTGGGCTATATTGATTAATGTTCTCCCTCCATTAACCTTTGGGGCAGGTGGATGGACATTGTAGGTGATGGAGTCCTTAAAATATCATGTTGATTGAAGCCCTTTAGTATTACATTTAGTACTGAGTGCGGTCAGTGTTGGTGTCCTTTTTAATCACATCTTTTAAATCTTGTTTGTTAATATACAGTGCAGACCAAAAGTTTGGACACACCTTCTCATTTAAAGATTTTTCTGTATTTTCATGACTATGAAAATTGTAGATTCACACTGAAGGCATCAAAACTATGAGAATTCAAGAGAATGCCAAGAGTGTGCAAAGCAGTCATCAAAGCAAAAGGTGGCTACTTTGAAGAACCTAGAATATGACATATTTTCAGTTGTTTCACACTCTTTTGTTAAGTATATAATTCCACATGTGATAATTCATAGTTTTGATGCCTTCAGTGTGAATGTACAATTTTCATAGTCATGAAAATACAGAAAAATCTTTAAATGCGGTGTGTCCAAACTTTTGGTCTGTACTGTATGTTTGATGGTCTGTTTCAATAAAGGTTTTTATAGAAGTTTTGCCAAAAACTCATTTTTGAATACTCTATACACCAGGTATAACTGTGACACCCTCTTAGGATCGCTCAAGGAAGCCCTGGGGATGTATTGAAGTATAGACTCCCACTGGGACTCCGACAAAGGACCCACGTCCGCCAGCCATTTTTCCTTTATCCTTAACGGATGTTTCAATAAAAAGGTATCCATCAGACCCCTGTACATCAAGGTAATGAACCCCCTCGTACTCCTCCGAGGCCTGATAAGAGTCAACAAGCTATCGGACTGCAGAATCACGCGCGACCCCTCCTTTTGACAATTTAGGGCGTGTCTCAACTGCAAATGTTGAAAGAACATCATCTGGGACAAAGGAAATTCAGTCCTAAATGTCTCGAATGTTTTAATAACATCCCCATCAAGCAACTGAGACATGAACCAAATGCCAATGCGCCTCCACTGACCGAACCCCCGCAATCTCATAAGCTCTGCCAATCTAGGATCAAACCAAATTGGCGTAAATTCCGTTACTCCCCTCCATTGCTTAATTTTCTGCCAGACTTTCCCCATCATAGCTATTGTTGGGAATTTTGGGGGGTTAATTCTGAATCTGCCTGCTTCCAGACTGGCTAACAATGGGCCTTTCCCTACTGCGTGTTCAATGATTATCCCCGCTGAAGAGCTCTGTTCCGGTTCTCCCTAACCTACCATATGCTGGCATTGAGATGCTATATAGTAAATCAATTGATTGGGGACCGCCAGACCACCCTCATCCTTTGTTTTTTGTAGATGTTCCAATTTGATGCGCGCCCGTCCACCCTTCCAAATTAAGTATTGATCCTATAAAATTTACTCTGAGGCAGCCACACTGGAGCATTATGCAATATATAGAGGATCTGAGGCATAAGTATCAGTTTGATTAGATTGACTCTACCAGCAGCTGACAGAAATAGCTTCCTCCAGGCCCCAATCTTCTGCTGAAACTTCCCAAGCAAAGGAGTCAGGTTGAGCCGCACATAGTCCTCTATTTTGTCCGAAACCAGGATGCTCAGATATTTAAACTCAAGTACCACCCTTAAGGGAATCCCAGGGTCTAGTGTCAGAGGAGCCGTTGTGTCCATGGGCAACAACACAGACTTATACCAATTAATAGATAATCCGGAAAGAGCCCCAAATTTTGTAATGCTGTTCATAACGGCCCCCAGAGACTCATGCGCATCTTCCAAGAACAGTAACAAGTCATCCGTGTACAGGGCAATCTTTTCTTCATAGTTTCCTTATCTAAATCCCTTTATGTCCCTATCCCTCCGTATCGCCGCCGCCAAGGGCTCAACAGCAATTGCAAACAAGAGAGGAGACAAGGGGCACCCCTGCCGCCTTCCCTATATAAAGGGAAATCCTCCGACAAGAGCCCATTTACCTGTATCCTGGCTCTTGGAGACACATATAACAGTTGCACCCAACTTATAAATCTTTCGTCAAAACCCATAGCCTTCATAACCGCCCACAAATACTGCCATTCCACATTATCAAAAGCCTTAGCGGCGTCTAAAGACACCACAACCCCCTGACCCATATTGTCTGACTTTACATGCATATTGAGAAACAGTCGTCTAAGATTACATGCTGTAGAACTATTGGGCATAAAACCGGACTGGTCCCGGTGTATTAGTGTCATTATCACCTTGTTAAGACGATTAGCCAACATTTTGGCCAAGATTGATATCTATCGTTAATAACGAGATTGGGCGATAAGAAGCCACATCCGTCGGATCCTTAACCTCTTTTGGCAATACTGTTGTGAACTCTGTTTTCAGGCTCCCTCTTGTGGTCACTGGTGGTATGGTGTGACTTTTGCTTTGGGCTCCCCCTGGTGGCTTTGTTTGTTATCCTAATGGTCTCTGGCTATCAGCTGGTTCGTTATCCTCTGGGAGGTTCCTATATAGCTCTGTTTTACTACCACTTGTTGCCGGCTGTCGATGTAATCAGTGCTACTCAGATTCCTTCTGACTATCTCGCTCCCAGTCCATCCAGGACAAGCTAAGTTTTGTTTGCTAATTTTTTGATCAGCAGTGTTTATCTTGTTTTCTTGTCCAGCTTGCTAAAATGTGATTCCCTCACTTGCTGGATGCTCTAGTGGACTGCGTTTCTCCCCACACACCATTAGTTGGTGCGTGGGTTCTTGAAATCTCAGGATGGATATTTTGTAAGGGTTTTTTATTGATCGCATAGACCCCTGCTCTATTTTCTGCTTTCTAGTACTAGTGGGCCTCTTTTGCTGAATCTGATTTCATCCCTACGTATGTGCCTTCTTCTTACTTCACCGTTAATATTTGTTGGGGGCTTCTATATCTTTGGGGATTATATCTCTGGAGGCAAGCGAGGTCTTTCGTTCTCTTTAGGGGTAGCTAGTTCCTCAGGCTGGCTCGAGACGTCTAGGAATTTTTTAGGCACGTTCACTGGCTACCTCTAGTTGTGTTGGATAGGTTCAGATTTGCGATCAGTCCAGTTACCATCTACCTAGAGCTTGTCCTTAGTTTATTCACTTGCTGGTCTATTCGTGATCCTCAGCCACTAAGGATCATTAACAGTACAGCCGGCAAAAAAAGTGTTAATTGCATGGCAGAAGCAGGAGAAAAGAAGCCTTGAGAAATTTTTTTTTTTTTTTTTGTTGCCGTGTGTCTAGCTGCTGTGGCTAGCTTCTCTCCTCCTCTTAATCTTGGTGTGGCTCTGAGTTCAGCTGCTGACATGGATGTCCAGAGCTTGGCTTCCAGTCTGGATCATCTTGCTGCTAGGGTTCAAAGTATTCAGGATTTTGTTGTTCACAGTCCTATGTCAGAGCCTAGAATACCTATTCCTGAGTTGTTTTCTGGAGATAGATCTAGGTTCCTGAATTTTAGGAACAACTGTAAGTTGTTTCTTTCTTTGAAACCTCGTTCCTCTGGTGATGTCGTTCAGCAAGTTAAGATTATCATTTCCTTTTTGCGTGGTGACCCTCAAGATTGGGCCTTCGCATTGGCGCCAGGGGATCCTGCATTGCTTAGTGTAGATGCGTTTTTTCTAGCCCTTGGATTGCTCTATGAGGAACCTAATCTTGAGAACCAGGCTGAAAAAACGTTATTGGCCCTCTCGCAGGGGCAAGATGAAGCAGAGGTATACTGCCAGAAATTTCGGAAATGGTCGGTGCTTACTCAGTGGAATGAGTGTGCCTTGGCTGCAAATTTCAGAGAAGGTCTTTCTGAAGCCATTAAGAATGTCATGGTGGGGTTCCCTACGCCTGCAGGTCTGAATGAGTCAATGACTCTGGCCATTCAGATTGATCGGCGTTTGCGGGAGCGCAAACCTGTGCACCATTTGGCGGTGTCTTCTGAACAGACACCTGAATCTATGCAATGTGACAGAATTCTGACCAGAAGTGAACGGCAAAATTATAGACGGCAAAATGGGTTGTGCTTTTACTGTGGTGACTCAGCTCATGTTATCTCAGCATGCTCTAAGCGCAAAAAAAAGGTTGATAAATCTGTCACCATTGGTACTTTACAGCCTAAGTTCATTTTGTCTGTTACCCTGATTTGTTCCCTGTCATCTTACCCGGTTAATGCTTTTGTAGATTCAGGTGCCGCCCTGAGTCTGATGGATTGGTCATTTGCCAGGCGCTGTGGTTTTGATTTGGAGCCTTTAAAATTCCCTATTCCACTAAGGGGAATTGATTCTACACCATTGGCTACGAATAGACCTCAGTACTGGACACAAGTGACCATGTGCATGACTCCTGTTCATCAGGAGGTGATTCGCTTTCTTGTACTGCATAATTTGCATGATGTCGTCGTGTTGGGTCTACCATGGTTGCAGACTCATAATCCAGTCTTGGATTGGAAAGCTATGTCGGTGTCAAGTTGGGGTTGTCAGGGAATTCATGGTGACGCTCCTGTGGTGTCAATTGCTTCGTCCACTCCTTCTGAAGTCCCTACGTTTTTGTCAGACTACCAGGATGTATTTGAGGAGCCCAAACTCAATTCTCTACCTCCTCATAGGGACTGTGATTGTGCTATAAATTTGATTCCTGGTAGTAAGTTTCCTAAGGGACGACTTTTCAATTTATCTGTGCCGGAGCATGCTGCCATGCGGAGTTATATAAAGGAGTCTTTAGAGAAGGGACATATTCGCCCGTCCTCATCCCCTCTTGGTGCAGGATTCTTTTTTGTGGCTAAAAAGGATGGTTCACTGAGACCCTGTATTGATTATCGCCTTTTGAATAAAATCACGGTCAAATTTCAGTATCCTTTGCCATTGTTAACTGATTGATTTGTTTGCTCGCATTAGGGGGACTAGTTGGTTCACCAAGATAGATCTTCGTGGTGCATATAACCTTGTGCGTATAAAACAGGGTGATGAATGGAAAACTGCATTTAATACGCCTGAAGGCCATTTTGAGTACTTGGTGATGCCTTTTGGACTTTCTAATGCTCCTTCAGTCTTTCAGTCCTTTATGCATGACATCTTCCGTGAATATCTGGATAAGTTTATGATTGTGTATCTGGATGATATTCTGTTTTTTTCGGATGATTGGGAGTCTCATGTTAAGCAGGTCAGGATGGTCTTTCAGGTCCTGCGTGACAATGCTTTATTTGTGAAGGGCTCAAAATGTCTTTTTGGAGTCCAGAAGATTTCTTTTTTGGGTTTCATTTTTTCTCCTTCTACTATTGAGATGGACCCAGTCAAGGTTCAGGCTATTCATGACTGGACGCAGCCTACATCTGTTAAGAGTCTTCAGAAGTTCTTGGGTTTTGCTAATTTTTACCGTCGCTCCATAGCTAATTTTTCTGGCGTTGTTAAGCCTTTGACGGATTTGACCAAGAAGGGTTCTGATGTGACTAATTGGTCTTCTGCGGCTGTGGAGGCCTTTCGGGAGCTGAAGCGTCGGTTTTCTTCGGCTCCGGTCTTATGTCAGCCAGATGTCTCACTTCCCTTCCAGGTGGAGGTTGATGCTTCCGAGATTGGAGCGGGGGCTGTTTTGTCGCGTAGAAGCCCCGATGGCGCTGTGATGAAGCCATGTGCTTTCTTTTCAAGAAAGTTTTCGCCTGCCGAGCGGAATTATGATGTCGGTAATCGGGAGCTGTTGGCTATGAAGTGGGCATTTGAGGAGTGGCGACATTGGCTCGAGGGAGCTAAACATCGTGTGGTGGTCTTGACTGATCACAAGAATTTGATTTATCTCGAGTCGGCCAAGCGGCTGAATCCCAGACAGGCTCGTTGGTCGTTCTTTTTCTCTCGTTTTGATTTCATGGTCTCGTACCTGCCGGGTTCGAAGAATGTGAAGGCTGATGCTCTTGCTAGGAGTTTTGTGCCTGACTCTCCTGGAGATTCAGAGCCGGCTGGTATCCTTAGAGAAAGGGTGATTTTGTCTGCCATCTCCCCAGATTTGCGACGTGTGCTGCAAGAGTTTCAGGCGGATAGACCTGACCGCTGTCCACCGGAGAGACTGTTTGTCCTGGATAGATGGACCAACAGAGTCATCTCCGAGGTTCATTCTTCGGTGTTGGTGGGCCATCCTGGAATATTTGGTACCAGAGACTTGGTGGCCAGGTCTTTTTGGTGGCCTTCCTTGTCGCGGGATGTGCGTTCCTTTGTGCAGTCTTGTGGAATTTGTGCTCGGGCTAAGCCTTGCTGTTCTCGTGCCAGTGGTTTGCTGTTACCTTTGCCTGTCCCGAAGAGGCCTTGGACGCACATTTCCATGGATTTTATTTCAGATCTCCCTGTCTCTCAGAGAATGTCTGTCATCTGGGTGGTGTGTGATCGTTTTTCTAAGATGGTCCATTTGGTGCCCTTGCCTAAGTTGCCTTCCTCCTCCGAGTTGGTTCCACTGTTTTTTCAAAATGTGGTTCGTTTGCACGGGATTCCTGAGAACATTGTTTCTGACAGAGGATCCCAGTTTGTGTCTAGATTTTGGCGGACCTTTTGTGCTAAGTTGGGCATTGAATTGTCTTTTTCGTCGGCCTTCCATCCTCAGACGAATGGCCAAACCGAGCGAACTAATCAGACCTTGGAGACTTATTTAAGATGTTTTGTTTCTGCTGACCAGGATGACTGGGTTACTTTTTTGCCGTTGGCCGAGTTTGCCCTTAATAATCGGGCTAGTTCTGCTACTTTGGTTTCTCCTTTTTTTTGTAATTCGGGGTTTCATCCTCGTTTTTCCTCGGGTCAGGTGAAGCCTTCTGACTGTCCTGGAGTGGATGTTGTGGTGGATAGGTTGCATCAGATTTGGAATCATGTGGTGGACAATTTGAAGTTGTCACAAGAGAAGGCTCAGCTCTTTGCCAACCGCCGTCGCTGTGTGGGTCCCCGACTTTGCGTTGGGGACTTGGTGTGGTTGTCTTCTCGCTTCGTTCCTATGAAGGTCTCCTCTCCTAAGTTCAAGCCTCGGTTTATCGGTCCTTATAAGATTATGGAAGTCCTTGGCCCTGTGTCATTCCGTCTGGACCTCCCGGCATCATTTGCTATTCATAATGTGTTCCATCGCTCGTTGTTGCGGAGGTATGTGGTACCTGTGGTTCCTCCGGTTGTGTTATGACCCCAATGGCGAGGGTCTCAGAGATATCAGCAAGTCTGCGAAGTACAAAAATCCAGCTCATAGGGCAGTGGTAACTGGGTTGACCATATATCTACTCCTAACGCCAACACTAGAAGTAGCCGGGGAACATGCCTACGTTGGTCGCTAGATGTCTCGCGCCAGCCGGAGAGCTAACTACCCCTAGAAGAGGAAAACAAAGACCTCTCTTGCCTCCAGAGAAAAGACCCCAAAAGTAGGATACAAGCCCCCCACAAATAATAACGGTGAGGTAAGAGGAAATGACAAACACAGAGATGAACTAGGTTTAGCAAAGAGAGGCCCACTTACTAATAGCAGAATGTAGCAAGATAACTTATATGGTCAACAAAAACCCTATCAAAAATCCACGCTGGAGATTCAAGAACCCCCGAACCGTCTAACGGCCCGGGGGGAGAACACCAGCCACCCTAGAGCTTCCAGCAAGGACAGGAAACAGATTATATACAAGCTGGACAAAAATGCAAACAAAAACAAAAAGCAATAAGCAAGAAAACAGACTTAGCTTAATAAAGCAGGAACCAGGATCAGTAGACAGAGCACTACAGATTAGCTCTGATATCAACGTTGCCAGGCATTGAACTGAAGGTCCAGGGAGCTTATATAGCAACACCCCTGACCTAACGACCCAGGTGAGCATACAAGGGATGAATGACATACTCAGAGTCAAATCACTAGTAGCCACTAGAGGGAGCCAAAAGGTAAATTCACAACAGGTTGAGCCTCCTGCCCCGGTGCTGGTTGAGGGAGAATTGGAGTACGTGGTGGAGAAGATCTTGGATTCTCGTGTTTCTAGACGGAGGCTCCAGTATTTGGTCAAGTGGAAGGGCTATGGTCAGGAGGATAATTCTTGGGTTGTCGCCTCTGATGTTCATGCGGCCGATTTGGTTCGTGCCTTCCATGTGGCTCATCCTGATCGCCCTGGGGGTTTTCATGAGGGTTCGGTGACCCCTCCTTAAGGGGGGGGGTACTGTTGTGAACTCTGTTTTCAGGCTCCCTCTTGTGGTCACTGGTGGTATGGTGTGACTTTTGCTTTGGGCGCCCCCTGGTGGCTGTGTTTGTTATCCTGCTGGTCTCTGGCTATCAGCTGGTTCGTTATCCTCTGGGAGGTTCCTATATAGCTCTGTTTTACTACCACTTGTTGCCGGCTGTCGATGTAATCAGTGCTACTCAGATTCCTTCTGACTACCTCGTTCCCAGTCCATCCAGGACAAGCTAAGTTTTGTTTGCTCATTTTTTGATCAGCAGTGTTTATCTTGTTTTCTTGTCCAGCTTGCTAAAATGTGATTCCCCCGCTTGCTGGATGCTCTAGTGGACTGAGTTTCTCCCCACACACCATTAGTTGGTGCGTGGGTTCTTGAAATCTCAGGATGGATATTTTGTAAGGGTTTTTTATTGATCGCATAGACCCCTGCTCTATTTTCTGCTTTCTAGTACTAGTGGGCCTCTTTTGCTGAATCTGATTTCATCCCTACGTATGTGCCTTCTTCTTACTTCACCGTTAATATTTGTTGGGGGCTTCTATATCTTTGGGGATTATTTCTCTGGAGGCAAGCGAGGTCTTTCATTCTCCTTAGGGGTAGCTAGTTCCTCAGGCTGGCTCGAGACGTCTAGGAATTTTTTAGGCACGTTCGCTGGCTACCTCTAGTTGTGTTGGATAGGTTCAGATTTGCGATCAGTCCAGTTACCATCTCCCTAGAGCTTGTCCTTAGTTTATTCACTTGCTGGTCTATTCGTGATCCTCAGCCACTAAGGATCATAACACAATACTACAATTATTGCCTCACGCATGGACCGCGGCAACTCCCCCTCCACCAGACCAGCAACATACACCTCCAACAAAGCGGGAAGCAATACCTCTTTATATTTTTATACACCTCCCCTGGGATACCATCCACCCCTGGAGCTTTCTCATCAGACATAGAAGCCAGTGCGGCGTCAAGTTCCTCCAAATTAAACGGCTCTTCAAGAAGTCCCTGATCAACTGTAGAAAGTGTAGGAAGCTGAACCTCTGCCAAAAAACCATCCACCTCCTCCATCGTTGGTTGTACCCGCGATTTCTAAAGATCCGAATAATACTTCATCATCACCTCCAAAATTGCCCTGCAATCAGTGTGCTCCTTCCCATCCTTTCCCTTCAAAGCAACTATATATGTCTCCTCCTCAGTCTCCTCCAACTCTCTTATCAACATCTGATCCTTCCTGCCCGTTTCTGCCTTGACTTGGGATATTCCCTTAATGCAGAGCCCTCTGAAGTAAGCCTTCATAGCCTCCCATACCATCAATACAGAAGCCGACCCAGCATTAATTTTAAAATATTCCTTAACATCTCCCACTATATGTCCATTCAAGTCAATAAGATGTAGCCAGAACGGGTTCAGCCTTCCACATGCACCCCCTAGCAGGCAAGGATCCCACACCCTCAAGTACCACATTCATGGGAGAATGCTCCGATATTGTTCTAGCCATATACGTTACCTCCCCAACAAGGCCCAACATCTGTGTATTGCCCAAGGCCAGATCTATTCTTGACAAAGAAGCGAAAGAGGACAAGAAACATGAATACTTGTACACCCCAGGATTAGAAATCCTCCATAAATCATGCAGAGCAGTCTCCCTCAGGACGGCACCCAATGGTGTAATAATAATAATCTTTATTTTTTTATATAGCGCTAACATATTCTGCAGCGCTTTACAGTTTTTTGCACACATTATCATCACTGTCCCCGATGGGGCTCACAATCTAAATTCCCTATCAGTATGTCTTTGGAATGTGGGAGGAAACCGGAGTACCCGGAGGAAACCCACGCAAACACGAGGAGAACATACAAACTCCTTGCAGATGTTGGTGGGATTAGAACCCACGACTCCAGCGCTGCAAGGCTGCAGTGCTATCCACTGAGCCTGGTGTACATTTACCACTCGGTTTCAACATCTCTCGTCTCCCCCTATCCCAGTGTGAGTCCGGAATATTGTTAGTCCCCTATTATCAAAAAAAGGTATCCCCGGTGTCTCCTCCAATATTGGAAAATGTTCTTTAAAGAGTACCTATTGTAACACCAATTCCGGCGTCCCTGAATGGCCCCTCTCACTCCTCCCGGCAGGGACGCCGACATAATCACTGCCCTGGCTGCTCGATGGTGTTTCTGTTCCCTGCTACTTTCTGGTCCACCAGGCATACGCTTTTCTTTCAGCGGCGAGCCCCCTGATTCTTAAAAAGGCAGCACCCACACTTTGGAAACGCCCCCAGCCAATAGCTGGGAGGCATCAGGTATTAAAGGCACGCTCTCCAATAGGGAGGTGCCTGACTAATCTCTGTAGTTTACCTACTCAGTGGGTGTGCAACTAGTATATTGCCAGGTCCCTATCCTTGAGTCCTTTTTAGTTTAGACCTGAACCTGAAGCCACTCCGGTGGTACCTGAACCTGAAGCCGTAGTGGTGGTACCTGAACCTGAAGCCGTAGTGGTGGTACATGAACCTGAAGCCGTAGCGGTGGTACATGACCCTGAAGCTGTAGCGGTGGTACATGAATCTGAAGCCATAGTGGTGGTACCTGAACCTAAAGCCACACCCGTGGTACCTGAACCTGTAGCCAGTTCTGTCTTCCTAGATACTATTCCAGTATCTGAGTCTTGTCCTAACAGTGACTTAGAGTCCATGTCTGAGACTGGGATCCTGCTGTATTGGGGACTGCCCAGGAGTGGTAAATGGCCGTTACTTGCAACGCAAGCCTAACCCCACCATCAGGAGCTCTAGCAAAAGTTAGGTAGCCGCTTAGCCAAGCCCCTCCCTGGTAAGCCCAGCCCGTGGCACAGTGGGTCCACAATCCACATCTGACACCTATCGCTTGTCTGGGGCTATATTTTTAACTTAAAGCACCACTACAGTGATTTTTTTATTATTATTTCAGCCCTGGAGTGCTGTCACTAATGTCTGTTCACTGACCTTAGTCTTATACTTACCAGCCGCTTTCTTTAGCTCAATCCGGCGCCACTCTATTCCTGCATCGCCATCTTGTGACCACAACTTCAGACTGACCAGATGTCAGAGGTAACGATCACAAGCTCTCAGTGTAAGTCTATGAGATTCTCTTTGTGGTTATCATAGACTTACATTAAATAGTGACTTCCGGATCACTCAACAAACACTGTAGGCATCTGATCGGAGCAGCGCCAATAAGAATGAAGACAGTGGCTGGTAAGTATAATACTACAGGCAGGGAACTTAGATTGGTGACGCCACTTCAGAAGTTAATAAAAAAAAAACACTGGAATGGTGCTTTAAGAAAAAGTGGGCACTTACAGAGAGGGGATTTTACTAAATAAAATTTTAAAAAATGCACAGAAATGTCCCTAATGCCACCCAAAAAGACACGACTTTCTAGCAAAATTTGAGACTGAACTTACAGGTTGTGGGATCTTTAGAGCTGCTACCAATCAGATGGCATTTGGGGAACTTCTGTAAATTTTTTAAAATGTAACATTATTTAGTAAGATCACCTGTGTGGCTGCCCACTGTTTTCTTGAATAAAAAGGTCAGAACCAGACAGGTGACAGGTCCTCTTAGGGACTGCATGTCCAATCTGTCAGAGTTTAATTTTCTCCTACCCTGTCTGCCTATCCAGAGTTTTTAGATGGTCATAAACTTTAGTCTATCTGTATATCGGCAAACCGGCGAAACAGCTATCTAATGCACATTGCGGACTCCTGATATGTCGTTGGGAATGTTTGGTTCATTTATCTGACTCTTTTGTTTAGAGGAAGATAAGATGTTACCAGCAGAAATGTCTTGCTACGACCTATTCCCCTCTTCCTACTGACCACACTTTAATGTTTACACAGGACAATGTGCTGCCGAGAATGATAATTTTTAAGCAAGCCTAAAAATAATCTCACCCGATGAACAAGCATTTTGTTCACTTGAGTGATTGCTGGCTTTCTTTGACAGCTGATAATTTGAAACAAGTGTTCTTGGGAATGCTCATTTCAGTTTTTGGCCAGTGTAAATGGGCTCCTAAGATAGTCAGATTTACAGTCGCTGTTTAGCGCTACATTTGGAGAAATAAAAAGAGTCTGTTATGAATATTTATATAGTAGATGACAAGTGATAACTCAATGACTGCTCTCCCTCCCCTCTCACAGCAGGCTTTCTCACAAATATATAGAGGCCCAGAGATGACAGCAGCTTACAGGTACTCATCTTCTGTAATATAATGAGCTAGCAAGGTGAGGAAGATGGCACTTTCTGCTATGATATATTCTGCAAAGTGTTATGTATTTACATGTTTATGCAGATGGTGTAATATGTACTGTATGTATGTGTTCGCGTAGATTAAAAATGCTTGTACAACGTAAGGAAAAATACTTGTGCTGTAGTATGGAGCACTGATATATTGATCCTCCAGTGCTGATTAGATCAATCTATGTATCAGTAAGGTTCGGATATTGGGGTATTGGAGTATAAATACTCCTCAGGTGGAGGAAAAAATTATAAATCCTACTGTCTCATTAACATTGTTAGCCACAGATTTTACTACAATTTTGCAGTAACAAAACAGCAATCCCTCTATTAAAACTGTCCCTCCACTGCTAAGGAACCAGCCCTTAAATTTATGATTTTAGAATCCCATACTGCTCTTTTTCGGAGATAGAAAGGCCACTGTCTGCACAGCCTGCTTATTAGATGTAGCAACTTCTGTGTGTAATAAACTGTTCGTGCGGACCCCGGCGTCCCTCATTACAAAAGGAGTTCTGTGTGATAAGCTCATCACATAGTCCTTCTGCAATGAAAAGGTCACCATGCTGTGTGCAAAATGTCGCTCTGAGAATACGAAGGGACAAAAGGCATAAAGCAAAATATGGTTTTCCAGCTAGGACACAACTACAGCTTCCTGCATTAATAAGGTAACCACAAGGTGAGAAGGCCAAAGGGTAGGACGGAAGGAAAAAGACGTACTGGTTTGGGAGAAGACGACTATAATAAACGATGAAAAAAACAACAGCCGACATTCCGCATTAGGTCAGAGCTACTTGTGTACAAAGTAACATCGCAACATTGCTTCTGATATTTGTCAATGGAGTTGCATTGGGCTACTAAAAGCCAAAACCTGTTGCATTTTTGGTCGCAAGTCTACATAGGCTTAAATGTTAAACGCATGTGACACGTTGCTGGTTCCCCCTACATATAGGAGGACACTATGCTAGTATAAGTGTGGTAGGTGGTATATAAGCAGTAATGGTTAGTGCGCTAGGGTTGTAAATGTTTTAGGTAATGGCAGTGTAAAAACACATATTTTTGTTTTCCAAACACAAACTTTCAAAAAGGATAGCTGAATTGGCACAGCACTCCCCAACTGGATCTTTAAATAATCTTGATCACTTTGCTTGGTGCATATCCAAAAGGTGAGAGGAGATGTAGAGCAAACTGCTTACTGCCGTTTCGCACTCCCAGTGCTTTTTCAGGGCATCCTGGTGATGATGCGCTGCGTGCGCAAAACAAAATAAAGCGATCAAGGTTATTTAAAGATCCAGGTGGTGAATGTCGTGCCTATTCATCTATCTTGTTTAGAATTTTCACTTACCGGTATATGTGGACTTTGGATTATCACTTGGTCAAAATGAGCCTTCAGTTGCTGCTATTCTAATTGAAGCTGACCTGGATATGGAGATGGTGCTGACTATTTTTGCATGGAATTGTATGTTTCTTAAAAGAAGCTTATCAGCATTTTGCTCCCCCTTCTGAGAGGAGCATGATAAGAGCGGACCCTGATTCCAACAATGTATCACTTGCTTTGCTGGTTGTTGCAGTTTTGATAAAATAACTTTATCTCTTGCAGATTTACCAGTGCTCTGAATGCTATGCTGTGAGTAACCCCGCCCCCACCAGTGATTGGCTGCTTTCTGTGTACACTGTGCCTAGGCAGAAAGCTGCCAATCAGTGGTGGGGGCGGGGTTGGACTACTTGGCAGCAGGTTCACTTGTCCCCAAATGATGATCTCTTGCTGATTAAACATTTGTTTTATCAAAACTACACTAAGCAGTCCAGCAAGTGATACATCACTGGAATCAGGATCTCTGTCTCTACATTATGCAGCTCTCAGATTAGCAGACAAAAACAAAACCTAGTGACAGATTCCTGCAATACCAATCACAGCCCATGGGCAATCTTGGTGACATTTTTTTGGGGAGGGAGCAAACACAACAGCAACATTTTTCATAATATATCCTTTATGTGGTCTTGACCGACCACTGGTTTATAGGAAAACTAAACCTAAAAGTCTAATCCTATCCCTAACTCCCTCCTGCCGTGCAGTGTATTGTATTTTGGGTGGAGGAGAGACTGACTGTAGTGTACAGTATAGTATCACTCTTATAAGCTGTTCTTTTAAATGTAGATCTCATTTCAATCCAGCACACAGGAGTTTCTAGATTTTTTTTTTGTCCCAGCACTGACAGCTCATTTATTTTATTGATCTCTAATAACAGATTATGCGAAAATTAGCTGCGGCTCTTTCAATTACAAAGTGCAGCCGGCATTTACAGCGATGCTGTTCGTCACCGTACTCACGGTCGTGCCGATACTGATTAGGTAAACATTGATAATGAGCACGCTGTGTGATGCTTAGTTCATGTGTGAAATGAATAAATAGAATATGGGTGTCAGTTTTCTAAGTATAAAATTCTTGATAAAGAAAAGCTAAATTAAAGGGCCACAGAACTTAAATTTCCATTGAATGGTGTACTATTTAGAAATCCATCCTTATTACTGGAGCTTATGCAGGGGGTAATAGGATGGATGGGGAAAATTTACTATAAAAGGAGGGTTTATAGATTTTACTTACCGCACAATTAAGTAAACCGCAGTATTCTTTATTTGCACGCAAGGAGATATTTTTGCTTGATGGTTACAAACACACACATGGCGAGGCAAGGTAAGCTTGATGGTTGCAGAACAACTTCATGGCTTGATAAAGACTTTTTGTACGTTGATATGTCGCACCTTGTATATGGCTTAATCTTTGTTTAAACTACGACACCCTCCTTGGACACTATTGATTTTTCTGTGGACAACTTCAAGGCACAGTCCTTAAGAAGAGAAACACAAGTTTAGGTTTTGCAAGGTTTGAACATTTTTCAGAGGCCATGAGCTATGCGTAGTCTACAGGTTCACCAAGAGCCAGATTGCGCCCACAGTGGCTGTCAGTTTTCACCCCTGTTTTAGTGCCTCTGTGAGTTCTTTGTCAACCACCCACACATGCACAAAACAAAATCTCTGGTCGTCATGTGGGTATAGTGCATATTTTTACTAGTAAAGGACTCCACTACTCAAGAGACTGCTCACGTTAACTTGTAGCACAGTTATATATACAGTCACAAAACAGTAAACCATTTCATGATAGCAGTCACCTGATATCAGACCACTCTTGGGTCAATGATGGTAATCACATGATAGCAGACCACTGTCAGATCAATGATAGCAGTCACATGATAGCAGACCACTCACTGGTAAATGATGGCAGTCACATGATATCAGACCACTCTTGGGTCAATGATAGCAGTCACATGATATCAGACATCTCTCAGGTCAATGATAGCAGTCACATGATAGCAGACCTCTCACTGGTAAATGATTGCAGTCACATGATATCAGACCACTCTTGGGTCAATGATAGCAGTCACATGATATCAGACATCTCTCAGGTCAATGATAGCAGTCACATGATAGCAGACCTCTCACTGGTAAATGATGGCAGTCACATGATATCAGACCACTCTTGGGTCAATGATAGCAGTCACATGATATCAGACATCTCTCAGGTCAATGATAGCAGTCACATGATAGCAGACCACTCTTGGGTCAATGATAGTAGTCACATGATAGCAGACCACTCTCAGATCAATGATAGCAGTCACATGATAGCAGACCACTCACTGGTAAATGATGGCAGTCACATGATATCAGACCACTCTTGGGTCAATGATAGTAGTCACATGATAGCAGACCACTCTCAGATCAATGATAGCAGTCACATGATAGCAGACCACTCACTGGTAAATGATGGCAGTCACATGAGATCAGACCACTCTTGGGTCAATGATAGTAGTCACATGATATCAGACCACTCTCAGGTGAATGATGACATTCACATGAGATCAAACCACTCTTGGGTCAATGATGGCAGTCACATGAGATCAGAACACTTTTGGGTCAATGATGGCAGTTGTGGAGACACAGGGGTCGGCGGGCACCCAGGTCTGCTAGCCGAAACTGCATGGACCAAGGATTGTGCCGCCTAACGCCTGCTCTCCCATTAACGTGGGTATAATGCTACTCAGACAACGCAGGGTGAGGGTAAAACAGTGTGGCAATGATTTATTGAACCACAAAACAGGCAGATAACACGCAGAACAGTCCCAGCAAAATACCCAAAGATGGTGCACATTACAAAGTCTCACCCTTCCGCTGACTCGTCAGGATAACGGCAGCTGTTACTTCAGAGCTCCCAGGGTCAGCTACCTCTACCTGTGGCACGCACACAGAGAGGAGGTAACAACAAGCGTAGGGAGATGACAATCCATTCAGGTACAAGGCCAGCTGACCTGAAGGTCACAACATGGTTTTTCCGAACATCTCCATGGAGCCTGGCAACCAGCGGGTCCCAATCCTTGCTTTCTCCAAACGTATCCATGGTTCAGAGATCGTCAGTGGAGCAGATCTGTATTCTTCCAACCAGTGCCGAGAACCCCTAGGTTGTTTCTTGTAGAATGATAGATCCGTGTCCCTCATGATGGAACCATGATTACTTGGCAGCAGTCCTGTAGGATCCTTTCGATGTTTGGCAGGAACTCTGGCAGTCTCTCTCTCTCCCTTTACAGAGGCATGTAACCTATTTTTATACTTAACAAGTGTCCTTCATCCAGTATTTACATAAACGGGAAGAATGGAGATGAGATCAAGTAGCATTACTTGATTATTTAATCTATTTGCACAGTTTTTCCTCCTCTGTTTATGAAGTCAGCAAACTATCTGACATAATTAGCATATCAGTAAACATCACTAGTCATCATTGATAAACGCACAATACAAGTCAATATTACAGGCTTACACAAACAAGTCTGTTTTCTTGAGCAGCCAGAAATAAATACTTAAATTCAAAAGCCAACATATAGATAACAGCCTATTCTTTTTGGTTTGGTAAAAAATATAAATCTGGTTAATTAAGATATAATGCTGTGTCTCCACAGCAGTCACATGATATCAGACCACTCTCGGGTCAATGATGGCAGTCATATATCAGACCACTCTTGGGTCAACGATGGCAGTCACATGTTGTCAGACCACGCTTGGGTCAATGATAACAGGCACATGATATCAGACCCCTCTTAGGTCATCAATGGCCGTCACGAGATCAAACCACTCTCGGGTCAATGATGGCAGTCACATATCAGACCTCCTCTCTTGGGTCAATGATGGCAGTCACATATCAGACCTCTTCTCTTGGGTCAATGATGGCAGTCACGAGATCGGACCACTCTTGGGTCAGTGTCACAGATTGGCTTTTCCTTGTAACTTGCACGCCACCAGTTATACCCTCACTGTGCACAGGTGGAGAGTTTTCACTAGCCACTAATATGGACCCGAGCTCCCTTGAGCTTGCCCCACGGTTCTTAACCAACTCACTAGCTTACGGGACTGGATCACAGCCAGGCCACAGGGCAACCAATCTCTCACAATGTACAAGGCCACAGAAAAGCTAAGGTCTATTCTCTCTAGGAAGCCACATCGGTCTCTTGGTCATCCTCCTTCTGTCTCCCTCATATTAGCACCATGACAATAACCCCTATATCAATATCATGCTCTTCCCAGGCATTTGCTGATGCTGGCACCTACTAGTACAAGCTGGCAGCTGGCAAAAATGTCATCCCTGCCACCCAGCTGTTCTGCTAAGGTGTGGCAGTGCCAATGCATACCGTGTCCACCAGGTGCTCAGACAGTGCAGGAGCATACAATGGCACAGTATATAGATATGATCAGTGCATATACATAAGGACATAGCATACAAACATAACAAGTGTTCACCATCATGCAGTACACAACCAGAGTCTTTTATGTAAGAGGGAAGGATAACGTTTATCACGCTCCCCTTAAATATTCTGGGCTCTCCCGCTATGCAATATCAAAGCCCTTATCAAAGAAATATCGTAGAATAGAAAGAATAAGAGATGAGACGTGCTTATTATTTTTCTGAGCCATGTGTGAACCCAAATTGGAGGCACATCTGTAGCTTGTCTCTGATGTGTGGGGAGGCAATGACCTGTATTCTGGTGACATCCAAATATGACAGTGGCAGGGCTATGACTTGGCTGCGTCTTGCATGGACTATTCCATCATTCTCCTGTATGTTTCCTACTACAACTGCTAATAAATCGCCTAATAATCCACATAACTTTGCTTTTCTACTCCGAGTCTTGTGTGTGGTTCAGAGATACAACAAATGACAGTGTACGGCCACTTTGTGCCAAACATATGTACACATATATACGTATTAGGCAGGACTTTTGCTTGCTTTTCGGAGTATGCTCACCGCTGATGCTTTTCTTCATCTGTTTACCAGGTTGTGATCACACATTAGTGGCTGCGATTCCTAAAACCGCTGCTGTTATATTTATATAAAGTTTTATGTCAGGTATCTGGCACAAAAGCTTTGAGAATTCGGGGGCCCGTGCTGGTGAGAGAAAGCCGCACTGAGTGCCCCGATTCTTGTTGGGTGGCCGTGCAATAGTGGGGATCACTGCCTCCGGTGCACAGGAGGATCCAGGCAGTAAGACTAATCTACTAAATGTGAGATCACCAGCAGGTAGACGATCGGAGAGGACATCACAAGAACACGAGGGGGCACTATAATAAGTCTGTAGCCGAAATATTTACATACAGAAAGCATCTTATTATTAAACGATTGCAGATGAAAATTTATGTTTCACATGATCTTACGGAGTGGATTAATATTTGTTTGTGGGATAAGGCATTTAATTTGAATTATAAGGTTTCCAGTACGGTACAATGAGCTAAAAGGTTGGCATCAAATATATTTTATGGTTCCTTCCTGTTAGTCTCCAGTAAACCAATGCAAAATTATGACGGAGGAATGAATTGTGCGCAGTTTTATTATTCCAGCTTTGCAGTTTTCATGAGGACTTTATGATAATTTTGCACATTCATATTTGTATGCCATGTACCATTGTGGTTACATTGATGAACTGGCGTCATTACAGGGGCAGTGAGTGAAGGTCAGTATGTGGTATTTGGGGGGCCTATTCTATACCGAGATCATCACATGGACGGACACATACAAGAATAATATATGGGCCTTTTGCGGTCCAATAGCTCATCATAATGCACAGTCCCACCTGCTCTGGAGGTGGCAGTCGCCTCCTTAGCTCTTGGGCCCCTGGGCGGCTGCACAGGTTGCACCAATGATATGTCCGCCCCTGGAACACCTAGCTTTACAATCTTTAGTTATTTTTGCAATAAAAATGGCAAGATAATAAAAAGCAGATGCTGCCTGGGCAGCCACATTACCGAGCAATGCCAGCTGATCATTACAGTGCACAGGGTTACTCACCAGGCACAGGGCTGGCCCATATATATACAACTCACATTATGACAAAGCCAAATAGGCAGCATTTAATAAAGCATATTTTATTGTCATCTCAGGCAGCCATAAAAGACTTGACTTCATTCAGAGAGAGTGCAGTGAGCATAATGGACTCGGCGTATCTATGATTTCTGCTTTTTTCAGATGCAAAGATAAAAGCTTCTTTCACATAGGATTTATTGCATTCAGTAAGCAAATCAGACCCGAGAACCTTTTTCAAAACAATACGCTATAGTCCGTTCTCTTCTGCTTTTTTCCCGCATGTCATATTCACAAAGGAACACAATAATGGTGGATACACCTGTATTTATAGACACTTTAGTTAGAAATAAGTATATCACGTCTATTAATGGTCAATCGGGTTTTGTGGGGCAGGGGAGCAATAAGAAATGCCCCAATTCTGTAGCTGCCAGTATATATTATATAAATTTACTATACTTCTATATTAAATAGCAAGATATTATCTCCCCTTGGAGCAATACTCCATTCACTGTGTATATGAATGCTGCAGATAACCAGGTGAGTCCACCGCCACCGATCCATTGTGAGGGGCATTTCAGAACCCCTTTCTCAGGATTGGTGGGGGTCCCAGTGGTGTCAATTAGCAGGTTAATCCCCTCTTCTGACATCTTTGGAGACTCTAGCTGTGTGACACCCTAGATGCTGCTATCATTACTGATAAGATGGAGTTAGGGGCAGTATTGTTTTGCCTGAAACGCATCAGTCTTTCATGGCTATCATATGGACCTTTTCCATTGCAAAGGTTTTTCTTATCTATTTTTGTTATGTAATAAAGACGAATCGGTTATTTTATTCCTTAGCTGTGCCACTCTTCTTCCCTATACTCATTACTGATGACTGATATTCCACGGATACTCCATATTGCTTAGCCTTTCTGTATTTAGTTTGTCGTATTGCTACATGAAGATCTGAAGGAATAAAACTGTTAATATTGGATTCCCAACATATGGAGAGCTACATGCTCCTCTGTCTTGTCATTCAAAAGGCTTTCATAATGTAGCACAGCTGAAACCCCCATTACAGGACCTACCGTTTCTATATTCTGCTTCCCCCAAGCAGCGCTTCATTCACGCTCCAGAGAGTTAATAACTCTTTTTTTTCCTTTTCATATCTTGAAGTTCAATAAAGAAGTACAGTGACAGTCTGTGAGTGAAAAGACCATATAATACTCATTATACAATAGAACATGTACAGGCTAATCTAGGGTTAGACACAGAAAAAAAAAAAGTCTGGCCCTCTCACAGATGAGGAAAGAAGCTGCAGCCTCCTGCAGGAATAGGACTGTAAAAATAAAAAGTTCTTTAACTGAATGCTGAAAATCAAAAGAAATACATTTTTACATACCGTAATTAGCTGTCACATGCTCATTTTTACATAGTCCAGCTCTTTAAGTCTTCATAACGGTCTGGCAGATATCACATGTGCAGGACACAGTTGACATGAATGTGCTGGATATCATAATCAGTGTGCTAGATATAATTTTTGGATCTTCTGTGCACTGGGCTCTGTCCCCCTTATAGGTGACTTTTGGCTACTGATGACTACATTCCTTTCCAACCCCTAGGTACTAAACGTGGTACTTGTGGTGCCGCACCTGGTTCTTACTTCCAGCTCATTCCATCACTTCGCTTGACCAGGCTCATACTGCCCATAATCCTAGTGACTGTACCTTTCCTCTACCTGACTACAATACTTCTGCACCTGTTATCTGACTATCCTACTGCTCCATCTCTTTACCACTGCCAGTCAGCGACTATTCTTGGGACCAGGAACTTGGGATTCTTCTGCTGCTCAATCCAACTTTCCTTGCTACATGTCAAGTGTGATCCACACTATTCTTTAAGTAACTTTCGTCATTTTTTTAATATTAATTTTGTTGACATTTTATTATATTTTGTTACAAAAGAACAGGAAAAAAAAGTCATGCAGAGCATACTGAATGTAAAAAGAAATACCACTGGCTTCAAAAACAGCAAAAGTACATTGGAGATTAGTAAACTAAATGCTGGGTGTACATGCCTCGCACCACATTTATTATGTGTTTTAGATTCTTGTTGGGCTCATTTGAGAAGAAGGCGTGTTCTTTAAATCAGAACTCCTTAAAGAGATTATCCAGGTTTTTTTTTTTTTTTTACTATGGGCCTAGAAATTAATAGGCAGGTATGGTAGTTGCAACTACCTGCCTGTTGTACCTGGCGCTGGCTCAAAGCGATCACCAACTAAGGCTACTTTCACACCATGCTGGCAAAATTAGTGAAAAACTGATGAGAGAGAGAATGAATTTCTGGGCATGTGCAGTGTAAAAACTGGAATCCGTCAGTGACGGATTCCGACGCCATAGGCTTCCATTACAGGAAAAGCCGGACGGTGCCATATCAGGCGCTGTTCGGTTTTTCGCCGGACACAAAAAACGTTCCTCTGTCCGTTTTGTCCGGCCACCGGATCCGCAATTTATGCCGGATCCGGTGAAAAACGGACGAAACGTAAGGCCATCCAGCGCAGATCGTTACTAATACAAGTCTATGGGAAAAAAACGAATCCGGCGGCATTAATCGCTGGATCCGTTTTTTTTCAAAAATTGCCAGATTGCGCCTGACGGCGAAAGATGGATGTGTGAAAGTAGCCTTATCCTGCTGGTGATTCAGATGCTCCACCCCAACAGAGCAGCTTTTCTTTTTCAGCTCTGCTCTGTCGACGGGGTGTGACTGCCAATGTCATGCTGATTGACAGCCGGCAGTTATGCAACGGTGAGCCAGCTGTCAATCAGTATAACATCAGCATTTACTCAACATCAACAGCAGAGTGGAAGAGAAGTTGCTGAATTGCCGGCAGGAGCGGTCTGTTAGAAACTACCTGCCTGTTAGTTCTTAGGCACATTGTAAAAAAAATAATATTCCCGGATAACCTATTTTCAACACTTTACCAAAGATATTCAGGGGGCAGAAGTAGAGCGCAGCTCTTGGTCTGGAGATTGTGAAAGTGTCCCTGTGCCTAGAGTACATCAATAGTATGTAGCTCCCCCAGGACAAAATATTGGAAAAAAAAACACAAATTGACAAAATACACAAAGGACAAGAAGACATGTGAAATTCTATTTATTTCAAGAAAGAGATGGATAGTTGTCACTTACAGTTTTTATACTTATATGAAAGGAAATAAAGAACAAGAGACACATTCATCAGAACAGTGAAAAGATCAAGGCACCTTCTAGAGTCCAAAGGGCTAGTTAGCAGTGCACTTTGGTTCTGTTTATTATTATTGTATGGAAACCCTTATGTATATATATTTATATATTTATATTTTCTTTAACAAAAAACTCACTCAGAATATATAAAAAGAAAATTAGAAAGTTACTCTAGAGGGTCAGGAGGATTTTTAGGCTGCTGTTATAAAACAGTCCGTGAACATGTTCATCCCTCGGGCAGAAGTTTACAAAGAATTGCAGATCTGCCTGCACTTACAACCCTCTACTATGTGACCGCTACGGAAGATTTCAGTATGTACAACATAGAGAACTCTCCAGACACCTTCATTACGTTATGTTTCAGCAATACCGGCAAAAAGCAAGACAATGCAGAGAAGAAGGACGAAAAAAAAAAGATACATTTCTTCTTTGTTTTGAAATGATAGGGCCCAATAAATGCAGTCCTCGGCGTTAGTCTTTGTAAAGAAATGATAATATATTCAGAAAAGTTCCTGATGACAAGGTACACAGACCATGAAAGGATTCCCTAGTTCCAGGATCATTCCAGCCGCCACATCATTTTTCCGAGAAGATAAGTGAATTTACATAGTCTTTTGCATATTCACACTTTTGTACATTTGTAGCATTGACACATTATAAAAGTCCAACATGATTGAATTACATTATAAAATATGTTTTCGGAGGCTGGAGTGGTACTTATATCTAGTTTTAGGGTACAGCCACATAAAGCGGATGCTGCCATGCAGATGTGAATGATATTAGCTGCTTAGCTGCAAAACTGTGCTACCATTAACAAATAGTCACAGACGTCCCTGGCTCTGGGTGCATCTCCGTGCGCTTGTCGGCATCACAGACTGGTGCAGGAGCTGCCTGCTATTATATGCCCTGTCCGTAAAATGGACAAGAATAAATGTGGCATTTTTTTTTTCCATCTGGAAAATCGTTCATTCACACTAGTCCGGTTTGCAGTAGGGCTCATTCACACTAGTCCGGTTGCAGTACGTTGCCCTAGTCCGTGTGCAGTACGTTGCTCTAGTCCGGTTGCAGTACATTGCCCTAGTCCGTGTGCAGTACGTTGCTCTAGTCCGTGTGCAGTACGTTGCCCTAGTCCGTGTGCAGTACGTTGCCCTAGTCCGTGTGCAGTACGTTGCCCTAGTCCGTGTGTAGTACGTTGCCCTAGTCCGGTTGCAGTACATTGCTCTGTCCGTGTGCAGTACGTTGCCCTAGTCCGTGTGCAGTACATTGCCCTAGTCCGTGTGCAGTACGTTGCCCTAGTCCGTGTGCAGTACGTTGCCCTAGTCCGTGTGCTGTACGTTGCCCTAGTCCGTGTGCTGTACGTTGCCCTAGTCCGTGTGCAGTACGTTACCCTAGTCCGTGTGCAGTACGTTGCCCTAGTCCGTGTGCAGTACGTTGCCCTAGTCCGTGTGCAGTACGTTGCCCTAGTCCGTGTGCAGTACGTTGCCCTAGTCCGTGTACAGTACATTGCTCTAGTCCGTGTGCAGTACGTTGCCCTAGTCCGGTTGCAGTACATTGCTCTGTCCGTGTGCAGTACGTTGCCCTAGTCCGTGTGCAGTACGTTGCCCCACTCCGTGTGCTGTATGTTGCCCTAGTCCGTGTGCTGTACGTTGCCCTAGTCCGTGTGCAGTACGTTGCCCTAGTCCGTGTGCAGTACGTTGCCCTAGTCCGTGTGCAGTACGTTGCCCTAGTCCGTGTGCAGTACGTTGCCATAGTCCAGTTGCAGTACGTTGCCCTAGTCCGTATGCAGTACGTTGCCCTACTCCGTGTGCTGTATGTTGCCCTACTCCGTGTGCAGTACGTTGCCCTACTCCGTGTGCTGTATGTTGCCCTAGTCCGTGTGCAGTACGTTGCCCTAGTCCGTGTGCAGTACGTTGCCCTAGTCCAGTTGCAGTACATTGCCCTAGTCCGTGTGCAGTACGTTGCCCTAGTCCGTGTGCAGTACGTTGCTCTAGTCCATGTGCAGTATGTTGCACACATGACCAAAAACACTCCTCTGAATTCGGCCTAATAGTTGCAGGATTTTGCATGTTATCAGCAGTTTTACGTGCAAAATCATGCATCGCAGACACTGGAGGTATCTCAGCCGTGTGGTTTTCAACCACGTTGTACCCTTATAGCTCTGTACACAGATCATAACCACTCACACTTGCCTGTCCCCAGAGGAGCTCACAATCTAATATCACATAATAAGAACAATATCATGGGAGGAAGGGGAGATCCCTATTATTCTGGGATTTCTGAGCAGTAAGAAACCAAAATGACCCAGACGAGATCCATGCAATAAAAGTGAAAAGATACCAACCCATAGATTAAACCAATGGCTGCATTCACCCATGGAGACAATGCACTGGACATTTAAACCAAGTCTATGACATATGTATGTGTTAATGCAGGATGTGCATGCTAATGAAGTCTGTCAACATTCACACAAATTGTATATTAACGATTAGCAAATAAAATCCCATTGCGGTGATATCACTACTCTGGTGGACATGATTGTCACACAGGTCTGCGCCCTCCAGGATCTCTGCCCGGCTCAGTATCACATTGCTACCTCGGACTTAATTGGTTTTACAAAAGACAGTTAATTTCCCTGTACATTTCTGTGCCTCCGTATGTGCCCTTGAGCATATCATTTAGTGCTATGTGGAGCTTAATTTATTAATTTTCAATACATACAAATGAAAAATAATGATGTTTAATGCTCCGTTCACAGACAACCACACAGTCAGCATATAATAAGGGCTACACTATGATATTGCGTGAAAGATGGGAGCTGGAAAAGTGCAAGGGTGTGTATATATATATATATATATATATATATATATATATATATATATATATATATAATTTATTTCTTTTTCAAGTGTTAGGACTATCAGAAAATTACCATCTGTGAAATCCACAATGTGCAGCCCTGCAATTTCTTATTGGTATAGTCCCTCTTATAAAAGATTACACTCCACAATGGTGCCATTTCCTCCCCTTTACAAAGGGTTTTCAAATTATAGCTGTCAATGACCGGCAAATATCTTACAATAGTCACACAACTGAGGGACAGGGATCAGGGACCCCAACTGATATCCAGAATGAATAGGTTCTTACACTGATTTCTATGAATGCAGTCAGAGCTTCAGTCACCTTTCTGTTAAGATCTGTCGGTAATGCTATAGCTAAAATTTTTCCTCCTATTTATATACAAAGAAACCAATAATGAACTAAAAATACAATAGATACATATAATAAAAGTTGCACTAGCAATCGTCACCTCTCCTTGAAATTTGTATCATTTCTGATATTTAGTAATATACTGTCGTATTTTTAGGGGATTAATTCTCCTTAAAGGGAATCTGACATCAGCATTGTATATAGTGTATAACCCCTGCCCACACCACTGATTGGCAGCTTTCTATGTATATTGACAGCTAATCAGCAATGGGGGCAGGGCTGGACCAGGAGTCACCTAGTCCTGTAGTGGTAATCTGCTGATAAACACTGATTTGTATTGAAACAGCAAAACACATCACAGTAAATGACACACCGCTGGAATCAGGGTCTCTGCCCCATACTGCTCTGATTAAATAGCAAAAAAACCCTGGTGACAGATTCCCTTTAAACCGATGCGCTCACAGTGTAATCTTGTAGCTTGCATTATCTCAAGGCTGGGCTGGTGCTGAACAAGTAACCAAAAAGTAGCTACCCTACCTGCCGACGTGGAAGATACCCATAGGAAGCTCTGCATTACTGAATTTGAAGAGTGTTCTGTCTTTTGATTCCTCTCAGCTCTATATTGATTATTCGTGATCATTATTGCTAAGTGGTCATCACATCTTACAACTGGTGAAAAAAAACAACAACCCAAGTTTACTTTTATTGCATAAGTCCTAAAAAGTAAAAATAGAAATGTTCATATTATAAACTGAAATGTCGCCACATGGACTAATAAAACTTTAGTTCATTTTTGCACTTTTACCTTTTTGGTGCGATACCTCCATTAATTTTTTTTTTATATTTGGAAGGTTTGGTCACTACCTGGGAAGTTTGGCACCAAGATATTAATTTTGCTGGTGTGACATGCAACAACTTTTTTTCCCTATATGTCCCAGAAAGTAAAGCCGTACAGAGTTGCCGTATAGGTATAACTTGGTCAGATGGACAAAGTATCTAAGATCGTACATCCCTCGATAGGTACGCTCCGTTTGGTTACAATCTTGCAGTTTCAGTGTGTTGGATTTTACTGTTCATCTGACATGCGGCATGTTCTATGGAATGGTCTCCAGACATGATCATAATTCCCGTCATGAAGCCCTTGAATACAGCCCCCCATGTAGGACTGTATGGTACAGAGCCCCTGTGAACTCATAAGTGAGGATTTCATATTCTATCATTATGGCCGACAACAGATAAGGACAATGCTGCGTATAATGAATGATCTCCCTGTCTTCTGCCAGAGACGTGGACCTCTGTAGGGCTGACTTTGAAGGCATGTCAGTCATTGATTGATGGCAGAACACTCCTAGGTTTCCATATCTTAAATTGATTTCAGTACAGCCGTAGGGTCACCTCTCTGCTAGAAAAAAAAAAAAAGATAACGAAAACTGGGTCTCCCTTGTTCTTTATATGAGCTGATTGATTCTGACTGACCAGATCTCTATTATCAGTATGCCTGTCTGACGTGCCATGGTGGAAGATTTTGGAAATCTTTTAAAATATCTAGGGTAGATATAGGATAATGATTCTTAAAAAAAGAAACAACGTTGCAAAATCATCAATGATAATAATCCAGAACTGAGCTGGCATTTCTTTTCCTCTTGTCTTTTATTATCCCGGTGGTGTGGTTTATGTAGAGGATGTATCACGTCAATAAATGTGAATGTCTTCTGAGGAGTGAAGGAAAGCAGATCATCTCTGAGTCCGTCTCCAGGTTGCATCGCACTGGGAGCGGCAGCACGTATCTCCAGTTACTTTCATGGAAACTTCTACTCTGTTTTCTCATCTACAAATCTATTTTTTTATTTATTGTACAGTCAGAGAACAGATGTAAATATTAAATTTTAGATTCTGTTCAATTTTTCGTTTCTAGTGGCCATGAAATTTTTGTAGGTGGTGATGGAGCAGGTCAACACCGTTACCAGATCACTTTTGCACTGCTGTTAACCTGATACTGATTATTGGGTCAGGTTGTCAGACAAAAGTGAAAGGGGAAATCTATTCACATGATCTCAGGCCTTAAATTGATTATTCAATCAGATGTGATAAAATAAGAAAAATAAACCACAGTCACTTTATGTCTCCCCTGCGATCCAGCATAGAAGCATCATTAGTGCTCCTAGTATTTGTTTACATGTGTCCAACACGGGGGCGCTGCAGCCAATCGGTGACCTCAGCAGTCACATGCTGTACTGACAGACAGCAGCTCAGCGACTGGAGACCTGATGCCAGTAACAATGCATGCGACCGCTGCGGTGACAGCGACTTGTCCACTTTTAAAACGAAGACCGGAGAATGCCGGAGTTTTTGCACTTGGCTCTTTTTGAGAGACAAGGTGAAAATGGTTTATTTAGTTATTTTATCACCTGATCGACCTTTAAAAAAAAAAAAAAAAATTTTGGCTGATCCCTCTAACAACTAGGCTCTGTATTGTAGTGTAACTTTTTGGTCTGAGATCAGACTTCACAAACGAATCTATGGCATATTAGAATGTGAATCTGTCAGCAGGTGTTTGCTATTTAATTCGAGAGCAGAATAATATAGAGCAAAAGAGCATAATTCCAGGGATGTATCACGTAATAGGCTGAGTTTCAATACAATCAGTGGTTTATCAGAAGGAGATTATCACTACAGCTAATGTCCAGGGCAGTCAGGCTAATCTGTTAGCTCCGCCCCCACCACTGATTGGCAGCTTGCTGACTGTACACAGGAAGCCGCCAATCAGTGGTGTGGGCGGGGTTATACACAGCTCAGCATTTAGAGCACTGCTAGATCTGAAGCAGAGAAAACAGGAATTTCATCAAGACTGGACAAAGCAGTCCAGTAAGTAACTCATCCATGGAATCAGGGTCTTTGCCCCTACATTATGCTGCTCTCAGATTACATAACAAAAACCTGCTTACATAATTCTCACTAATCCAGACAGCTTTAAACCCTTTACATTAGTTCTATATACCTGCAGGATAAGTATCTGCTAATGCAAGCTGATTCGGGGAGGAGCAGATTAGTACGTCAGTAAAAACTTTCTTACGTTTGTAAAAACTTTGTAATTTAGAGAAAAGGGAAATGAACAGAGCTGTACAGGCAAGAACCGATATCTAAGAGGAGGGAAATCTTGACCATGAAAATGTATAAATCTGGAGAAAAGGCCCCAGGAGCTGATTGTAATACGAAGAGAAAATGTTGTTCGGTTATTGACAGATCAATCCCGATCCTTCTGGAAGTGAAACAAGCAGCAGCCGGGGATGCTAAATGAGTATGTGTGCATTGGTAATCAGGGCCCTTCTCATCTTGGCACCGCTGTGTGGCTCCTTGCTGCATACTCTCTACAATCCTGCCACATTCTGTAACTGCGCTGCACAAATAGACGTTATCCAATTTAGCCTCCCAGATGCTGGTGTCTTAGAGGTCATAGACTAACAGGTTTAGTGGAGACACAAGCCGGCAGAGATGACAGCGAGCCTGACAGCTGGGATTCCCACATCACTTTACAGTGCATAACTGCTAACACTCCCATACAATGCTCCTGCTTCCTGCGGGATGCTCGCTAATCTTATCTGCAGGCGCCTTCTTACATGATATGGGGGCACATTCACAAACAGCAGCGCGACATAGAAGTGGCTGGAAATGGAAATAAGGGGGGATTGATTGGAACATAGAAAACGTATACAGTATAAGAACATAACGGCGAGGAGTTAATGTAATCTTAGAGCCATTATCTCTCTGACAGGTGACTACAACAAAGGTGAACGGTCACATATGGATAACTGATTTTCGAAAAAGATGATGCTGAGTGTTCATGACTGCCTTTCATAAGTGGAGAAGACTAGGGCCATATTATCTCTTGCCTACATGGCTGTGTCTACATCTCCATCACTTCTGTCTAGCTGTGATGCCACAGGCAGGTGTCATTCAGGAGACACAGAACTACTGAGATTAGATAATGGCGATAATAGATGAATTCCCAGCAGGTCAGGGTAGAGCTCCGTTCACATTTAGAAGCCTTGTTGAGGTTCTACAGGATTTTAGAAAATCATATTTAAAGAGAACATGTAAATATTGAGGCAACTTGTTATAGAGCAGGATGAGCTGAACACATTGATATATAGTTTTGTGGGAAAAAATTCAGTCTAACTAGTATTTTATTCATAATTTCTTGCTCACCGTGCTTAGGAGTCAAGTGGGCGGATCTACTTAGCAACTGCAGCCTACAAAGAACTTAATCTTTTCCCAGAAAACGATATATCAATCTGCTCAGCTCATCCTGCTCTAGAACATGGTGCCTCAGTGTTTAATATTACATGTTCCTTAAGGGTATGTGCACACGTCAGGATTTCTTGCAGAAATATTCCTGACAAAAAAATGGAAATTTCTGCCAGAAATCCGCATGCGTTTTTTTTTTGCGTTTTTCGACGCGTTTTTTGTGCGTTTTTTCCCAGATGCATAGAATTGCTGGAAAAACGCAGAAAATCTGCAAAATTAATGACCATGTTCATTTTTTTACCGCGAGGCGTTTTTTTTCGCGGAAAAAAACGCATCCATGTGCACAAAACATGCAGAATGCATTCTAAATGATAGAATGCATAATGCATGCGTTTTTAATGAGTTTTTATAGCGTTTTCAGCGTGAAAAACGCGAAAAAAACGCGAAAAACCTGAACATGTGCACATGGCCTGAAATACGTTTTCTAGAATCCTGTAAAACCAACAAAGCTTCTAAATGTGAATGGAGCTGTACCCTGTCTGCCTGACCTGCTGCAAATTCATCTATCATCGCCATTATCTAATCTCAGTAGTTTTTGTGTCTCCTGAATGACACCTGCATGTGGCGTCACAGATAAGAGGAAACTGATCTTTCTAAAATCCTGTGGAACCTCAACGAAGCTCTATGTGAACGCAGTTGTGCCATGCCTATCCTATTTTTTTCAATTATTATATAATCATATAAAAAACAGCGTGTTCTGTTACTGATAACGAGGTGTAATTACATTTTCAAAAGTAACCGGATGGCCATTCAGAAAAATATTCGGTTGGAAAAATAACTTAAAAAATTAAGCTTCTTTGGAACTATTTTAGAATTCTAAAATGTACCTTAATTCTAGAGTGAATTCACAGCATTTTCGAGGATTCACTATAAAACTTTTTTTTTTTTTCTTTAAACCTAACATTCTAGTTGAGTATTGAAAATGTGAATTTTAATGAAACATGAAAATGTATTTTCCGCACAGTTTTATTTTAGATTCTAATGGGAATAAATAGTTTTAAATTCAGTCTTGAATTCAGGAACAGTTTTTATAATTGGGGAGACAACATAAAAGAACATCCCTTTTTAAAAAAATTTTGTAAACCCAATATTGCGTTGTCCGCAATAGGTGATCGAGAGCGGAGCTGGCAGCAGCCGTCTTACACACATACCATGCATCAATGCATGGCGTATAAGGTGAGCGCATAAACGCCATCTCTACTAGGATATCTGAATAATATAATGACATTTAAGAATTAAGGTCCATGGGTGCGGCTCACCAAACTCCACAAATATTCAAATATGCTTTTCGGAATTGGAACATTAAATGTTACTGAAAAGTTGTATTGTGAGTCGTCGTGTTTAATCTGCCGGTAATGACATTATAGAGTTTGTTTTAACACAACTTGGTACTGCTCAGGGGAGCCCTGATTATCCAACTACCTAAATAACTGGATTACTGTCACATGTCATCATGTTAACTGGAATAACTAATGTGTTCTTAAGTAGATGATAACAGGCTTATCCCTTCTGGGAAGAGCTGTGTAATATGGTTATAGACAGAGTATTCCTGGAAATGTTTCCTTGGGGAGTATGGCGGCCCCTTCCACCGATCCGCAGATAGTTTAAAATAGTCTTGGGACTGCTGCTGTCCTCGTAATCCTAGCTTTTATTTTCTTTGTCACTATATACATAGATCTATATGGTATTGATGTATAGACTGGCTACACGTTAGATCAGGTTTAGTAAATCCATGATGTCAGTCAAAGAAATACGTGACTATTCCCAGTGTTCCGAGCTCTAAAGACCATCAAATCCAGCATGCATGGAATAGGGACGTGTCAAATTTTAGTCGGGGGACAGATGGAAAATTCAGAATGCCCAAAGTATATGTGGATATGACTGTACAGCACCAAAGCTTCTCTGCCAAAACAGAACGTTTGGTCCTTGTGCTACGGGAACACGTCGTTCTGATATGTCCATCCAAATGTACGTAGGTATTCGGGAGATTTGTCGGCTCAGCTATTTGGTGCTGAGGTTAAACAGGCTGTGGTTATTGCAGAGCACCTGTCCCCTTTCTGTTCTTTCTACACCTTTCTTTAAAGAAAACGTATAATTTTTCAGGATTTGCTAATGCCAAAAATCTTTTTTTATACTTTAGCATAAATTAAATACAAAAGATCTGGTCAGCGTTTTTTTATCTGTCTGTAAACTGTCCTTAAACTGTCCTTAAAGGGAATCGTTCAGCGGAACTTGGCTATGTAATCTGAGAGCATCGTACTGTAGGATCAGAGACCCTGACTCCAGCAATGTGTCACAGACGAAGCGGTGTGCTGTTGTTCCAATACAATCAATGTTTTATCAGCAGGAGATTATCACTACAGGACTAGCTGCCTCATGCCTCCTAGTCCAATCACACCCCCACCACTGATTGGCAGCTTTCTGTCAATGGGCAGTGTACACAAAAAGCAGCCAATCAGTGGTGTGGGCGGGGCTATACACAGCTCAACATTCAGAGCTCTGCTAGATCAGCAGGGAAACAGGGATTTTATCATAACTGTTGCACCCAGTAAACAAAGTGATACATTGCTGGAATCAGTGTCTCAGCCTCTACATCGTGCTGCTGTCATATTACAATACCAAAAACTTGGTGACTGATTCTTTTAAAGATTTTGGCTTATCTAATGCTATATGCCTACCTGTACTTAAATGGTGTTCACTAGAGAAGAAGCTGGGAAGATTCAGGGCTCCAGTCATATGACAGATTATAATATCGATAGTCAGTTCCCCTTAATGCAGAAAAATATATTGTATACAGCACAGTATGCAGGGTTTTTTTTTATGAAAGTTAATGGCAGCTGTATACTATTGTATAGATTTTCAGTGGGGTACATCTGGGGCGCATGTCACGTGGCGTGCACCTAGCCTTACTGATGATATCCTCAAACATAAAGCCTAGATGGCGATACTAATGGATACAATGGGGCTCAGCTGCATTTCATCGAGGACCCTTATGTGCATTGTACTATTCAATGCAGCCGAATACATTTGTAGTTTTGATTGAATTATTATAACTAATTAATTCATAGGGGCTATTATTCTGCTTCCTCTACTGTTCCAATAGATTTATATAACTTTTCAGCTTTCTCGACAATAAGAACGGCCGTAGAAAACAGTCAGAATTTAATAATGAGATTCAGTAAAGAAAAATAAAATCAGATTTGTATTTCTGTATCCGAGATATTTTGTCGGGAATAATTTGATAATTTCCGGTGTGTAACATTGACCTTGTTACCCGCTATCAGGGTAACCTGCTTGTGTACGTGTAGACTAGAGATCGGCAATCTCCATTCCAGAGCCCGTCTGCTTTTCTTATCAAAAACTAGGAGAGCGGGGGAAAACGTAATGGAAAATAAATGAACGGCATTTTGATGGTAATGGCTGCTGCCCCCAGCTCGTTTTTATAATCTCTATATTCTATAAATGAGGACTATATAAATGCAAAGTGGACACACACATAACATATCAAAACAGCTAACTCTCCAGCTCCGTCATATACACACGTGTTTGGATTGACAGAGTTTATACCAAAAGGGAGAGAGGAATAAGCAGTCACCTCAGGCCTTGGTTATCTAAAGGTACCGTCACATTAAGCGACGCTGCAGCGATATCGACAACGATGCCGATCGCTGCGTCGCTGTGTGGTCGCTGGAGAGCTGTCACACAGACAGCTCTCCAGCGACCAATGATGCCAAAGTCCCCGGGTAACCAGGGTAAACATCAGGTTACTAAGCGCAGGGCCACGCTTAGTAACCCGATGTTTACCCTGGTTACCATTGTAAAACATTGCTGGCATCGTTGCTTTTGCTGTCAAACACGACGATACACGCCGATCTGACGACCAAATAAAGTTCTGGACTTTCAGCAACGACCAGCGATATCACAGCAGGATCCTGATCGCTGCTGCGTGTCAAACTCAACGATATCGCTATCCAGGACGCTGCAACGTCACGGATCGCTATCGTTGCAAAGTCGTTTAGTGTGAAGGTACCTTAAGGATTGGGCATGTTAAAATACATGTCCACTCATGGATAATCCTGATATCCGATTTCAGAGCAATTATCTGATGTGCTTAAAAGGTACTTGTCACCTATTCTATTTACCTATATAGCCTTACAATGCTGACCGGATGCCTTTCAGAAAGTGCAGCTTTCGGGAGAAAATTAACTTATTTCCTCCCAGGTGCTGCCAGCTTTCAGTCATGGGGGGAATGACTGCAGTCACCAACGACAGCACCACTTACTATACTGTGACCGATTGCTGTAAGCATGCCCCGCCACTTTTGATTGACAGCTCTCTATGCACAGATACCCTGTAGAGCTAGCTGTCAATAAAAGTGGCTGGGCGTGCTTACAGTCGCCGCTTACGGTACAATGAGTGGTGCTGTCGTTGGTGACTGTAGCCACTCTGTGAATGCTTCATGACTAAAAGCCGGCGGCTCCTGGGAGGAAATAAGTTCATTTTCACTTGGTAGCTACACTTTCAGCAGCATTGTAACACCATTTACCTGCAAATTAACCCTATATCTGTGGGTTAATAGGTAACAGGTTCCCTTTAAAGCTGGCTATCAAAATACAATAGCTGATGGTCATTTTGGCCATCAGTCTGCTCTCCGGACTCACTATCCACATTAATAGCCGGCTCAATCGGATATCGACATGTCTTCAAAGAACAGAGAAAGCTGCTGCCAAACAGCTATGGCAGAGTCTTATCTCCTGGAGAACAAAAGACAAGATGTTAAAATTCAACCTGACCCTACACGACGTCAGGCGATCCCACGGATATTCAGGGTTCAGCTGACTTTAGGCTAGTATGTATGGGGGCCTTTAGTTGCCTGTTTGAGACCCACATCTTTATATTAGAAAAATAACTCAATGTGCTGAATAAATCACATATTGTTCTGATAAACTTACACGGTGGTCTGGAGTAAGTCTGAGCGTGGCTTTAAATGCTCTAATTCTATTACTATTAAATGAGGCGCTATAAATGATTATTCTCACACAGCTGGCAAACCTTTATAGGTGTCATTAATGCCCTATGCATTTTTTATATTTTAATTTACGGTATTCATTTATTACTAATTAATGAACAAGGAGAGGGCTTTTTTTTAAAGAATGTATATACATATGCCAGTTTTGTGCAAAAAAAAAAAAAAAAAGACAGCCATCGTTTTGTTTCCACTGTTTACAATATATGAGGATATGGCTTACCCGGATTCTTCTCTAGTGCACCCCGAGTCATTACACACAGGCAGAATCTGATTTCAAAGCCATTAGAGGGGGGGAGGGGATGCAGGTGAGTGGTCTTCACTATACAAGACCCCCTCTACTATGGATAAAAGCAACAAAATGTATATTACAAAATAACAGAAAGGCGACAGGTTCTCTTTAATTTCTGCCCAGGTTTTATAAAGCATGTAATTGTGCTACAGCATGTAATAATGGGAATTAAGCGGTAGATTTAAGTCGGCTGCTACTTATATACATTTATTCCTGTGCACATCCCCTGTTGGCCGGTGGTACGTCTTGATGTTGTACTGCTACACACAATGAATACAGATCGGCTATTTTCTAATCACGTGTCTGGTGTAAATATCACTTCATATGTGATTTGATCCAAATCCTTGAAAACGAAGAAATAAATTGCAACCTTTGATAACCCACAATCCTGTAAAGTGTCATGCATTTTTCGTGATCTCCTCTCATTTACCTATGAGTGTGACAAAACACATGCTCGAATGCCGGATAATCAAGGAAAATGTCACAAGAGATACAGCTCCACATTTGCACCCCTAATAAATGTCTTTTGTTCTTGGCTTTTTTTGTATGCACGTGCAGATTTTATATGGTGAGGTTCTTGCTTTCTGCTTCCTCTAAGGCCGGTTTCACACGTCAGTGGCTCCGGTACGTGAGGTGACAGTTTCCTCCCGTACCGGAGACACTGACACACGTAGACCCATAAAAATCAATGCATCTGTTCAGATGTCATTGATTTTGTGCGGACCGTGTGCGGACCGTGTCTCCGTGTGCCAAACACGGAGACATGTCAGTGTTCGTGGGAGCGCACGGATTACACGGACCCAATAGAGTCAATGGGTCCGCGTAAAACACGCACCTCACACGGACATTCTCCGTCTGGGGTCCGTGTGGCGTGCCGGAGACAGCGCTACAGTAAGCGCTGTCCCCCCCACATGGTGCTGAAGCCGCCATTCATATGTTCCCTGTAGCACCGTTTGCTACAGAGAAAATATGAATGATAGTGTTTAAACTAAAGATCCATGTGTCCGCCGCCCCCCCACCCCCTGTGCGCCCCCCCCGCTGGTCAGAAAATACTTATCCGGGTCCCCCGTCGGCTGTCGCTCCTTCCTGGTCTGGCCGCGCCTCCTACTGTATGCGGCCGATTACACTCATGAATATGTGGCTCCACCTCCAATAGGGGCGGAGCCGCCTATTCATGAGTGTAAATGAGCGGCCCCACGTGACCGCATACAGTAGGAGGCGCGGCCAGACCAGGAAGGAGCGACTGCCGACGGGGGATCCGGGTGAGTATTTTCTGACCAGCGGGGGGGCGCACAGGGGGTGGGGGGGCGGCGGACACATGGATCTTTATTTTAAACACTATTCTTCATATTTTCCCTGCAGCAAACGTTGCTGCAGGGATGATATGAATCGCAGCTTCAGCACCATGCAGAGTGGGTACCACACGCTCCGTGTGGTACCCACTCGCCATACGGGCGGCACACGTGTGCCGCAGGTATGGCCTCCGTGAGTTCCCAGGCACACGGACACGGATAACTCCGGTACCGATTTATTCCGGTACCGGAATTATCTGGACGTGTGGGACAGCCCTAAGACAAATGCCACTTTCTATGCGTCTGAAGCTAAACTAGCAGTGGATATGTAATATATAATGGCATTATCATCCGGTACCTATGCCACAATGAAAGCACGTAATTGCCATTTCTATGTACAGGCTGATACCTGCCTGTTACTGCAGTCACCCGACTCACCTGTCATTGTAATGTCACCCCATCAAACATTACTATTTACATCATCCCTTGCAGGGTGTAAATGCTGCCGTTGTCCTAAATCTGACATTGTTTTTCTCTTGTTCCTACGCATCTCCGTTCCTGACATACAGTCTCCATTTCGGTGTATAAAAATCTAGTCTTTTTTTTTTTTTTTTTTTTAGCCAAGTAGGCGACGTCCTCAGCTTTTATCTACAAAAATCTTAATGAGCACCCACACCCAGCTGGCAAAAAAAAAATTGATTTACAAACGGAACAGAAGGCCATATCTCAGGGATGGAAAAGAGCAGGAGCAAAAGTAAAATAATGCTGGATTCAGGAGAACAGTGGCATTTACATATGGTTAAAATATATAAAATACATATTTATGGCAAGCGACAGGTCTTCTTTATAAGGCTAGAGTAACCCATTTAAATAATTCTAGTTCTGGTTGTCTGCAGTTGCCACTAGAGGGAGCTTTAGAGCAGGCTCCATATTGTTAATATGCTTTCCCTAGTGGTGTCGGGAGGAACACCAGATTTTTAGAACTTTGTATCAGAAACAGAGTGGCAATGATATAGAGATATATTAAGAATTTAGATATTCATTCCCCCCCTTCTTTTCAACTGCTATATAAACACCAATGGTCTTTCCTATCAGTATTGCATGCTTTATTTCTCCTTAAACTAGTACAGGCCCCCGCATCTTGGCTCCACCATGTCCATAACCATCCTTCCATTGTCCGTATTAATGACTGTGACCTAGCTAGTGGTTATAAGAATGACCAGACAGGATGCCGCACACATATACAGTAGCGTTGCAATGCCAGTAAGCCATGCCATTCCATCCCATGAGGAATAACCCAAGAATGTAAAACAATAAATGGCATATTTTAATAAGAAAACTAGTCCAGGCATTTTTTTTTAGAAGTACGGGTGGATAGACATTGTGGCTGGTGGTGGGGGGCTGGAGACTGGAGCCAAGCATTTTATATTCTATCCCTATGGGTTCTGTACTAACATGTGGAGATATCATCTAATTATTATATATAAAGGAACGCTTTTCTGATAAGAACAACACATAATAAAATATCTGCCAACACATTGAGTTTCATCTGTGAGATTACACATTGTCATCAGAACCTTCCCACCCTTTCTCCCGTTATAACTGTGAGAAATTTGCATTACCCTCTGAAATATATTTCCTCCCATCGTTTTTCTGCTGTTTTTCCACTTTCACATTTCAGCTCTCTTCCACATGTTGCAGATAGAGTTTCTCTAGCGGAAGAGAACTGCAAATTGCTTGTTAATATAAAGCCGGCAGCAAACAAAGACAAATCAGCGAGAAAAAGAAAATGAATGCTGGGAATAAGAGGAGTAGGAGCGCTCCGGCTCGCTCGTGCTGACTTTTCCAGTAATACATGGGGTCAGTTTACTGACGACTTTATGACAAATACAGGATTAGATGAATTGGATTACAGTCACAGGAACCCAGAACAGAAGTGTGCTGAACAACAAACTCAGGAATGCATGCCCTACTCCATGGGTTACAGTCTTAAAGGGGGTCATTTAAGGTTTAAAAAATGGGTCATCTTTTTTCCAAAAACAGGGGTTTCGTCTGATAGTGCAGGTCAGTCCCATTAAATTGAATAGGGTCCATGGACAAGAACCTAGCTGTTTCAGGATGAAAGCAGCCATGTGTTTCCAGTCTGTTGTTGCATGAAATTATATATTTTAAATCCCCCATTTAGCCCAGTGCTGATGCTCTGGTGGTCCTCAATGATCTTTGTTTAGTCTCCTGGAACAAAATTATCCAGTACATGCACATGACCGCGGCAACTAATCACTGACCTCATTGATGATGCTACTGGAGTGACAGAGGGCTGGGGACCACCAGGGCATCAGCACCGGCGCGGCAGTGGGATGGGGACCACCAGAGCATCAGCACTAGAGCGACAAAGGGCTGGGGACCACCAGAGCATCAGCACTAGAGCGGCAGAGGGCTGGGGACCACCAGAGCATCAGCGCTAGAGCGACAGAGGGGTGGGGACCA
The DNA here is from genome assembly GCF_051348905.1 of Ranitomeya variabilis. Classification (NCBI taxonomy): domain Eukaryota; kingdom Metazoa; phylum Chordata; class Amphibia; order Anura; family Dendrobatidae; genus Ranitomeya; species Ranitomeya variabilis. Next base: position 466,477,779 of record NC_135233.1, read on the forward strand.
CCAAAGCATCAGAACTGGAGTGAGAGAGGGGTGGGGACCACTAGAGCATCAGCACTGGAGCAACAGAGGGGTGGGGACCACCAGAGTATCAACACTAGAACGACAGATGGGTGGGGACCACCAGAGCATCAGCACCGGCGCGGCAGTGGGATGGGGACCACCAGAGCATCAGCACTAGAGCGACAAAGGGCTGGGGACCACCAGAGCATCAGCACTAGAGCGGCAGAGGGCTGAGGACCACCAGAGCATCAGCGCTAGAGCGACAGAGGGGTGGGGACCACCAGAGCATCGGCACTAGAGTAACAAAGGGGTGGGGACCACCAGAGCATCGGACCTATAGCGACAGAGGGGTGGGGACCACCAGAGCATCAGCGCTAGAGCGACAGAGGGCTGGGGACCACCAGAGCATCAGCGCTAGAGAGACAGAGGGCTGAGGACCACCAGAGCATCAGCACTAGAGCGACAGAGGGGTGGGGACCACCAGAGCATCAGCACTAAAGCGACAGAGGGGTGGGGACCACCAGAGCATCAGCACTAGAGCGACAGAGGAGTGGGGACCACCAGAGCATCAGCACTAGAGTGACAGAGTGGTGGGGAACACCGGAGTATCAACACTAGAGCGACAGAGGGGTGGGGACCACCAGAGCATCAGCACTAGAGCGACAGAGGGGTGGGGAACACCGGAGTATCAACACTAGAGCGACAGAGGGCTGAGGACCACCAGAGCATCAGCACTAGAGCGACAGAGGGGTGGGGACCACCAGAGCATCAGCACTAGAGCGACAGAGGGGTGGGGACCACCAGAGCATCAGCACTAGAGCGACAGAGGAGTGGGGACCACCAGAGCATCAGCACTAGAGTGACAGAGGGGTGGGGAACACCGGAGTATCAACACTAGAGCGACAGAGGGGTGGGGACCACCAGAGCATCGGTACTAGAGCGTCAGAGGGCTGGGGACAATCAGAGCATCAGCACTAGAGCGACAGAGGGGTGGGGACCACCAGAGCATCAGCATTGGAGCGACAGAGGGGTGGGGACCACCAGAGCTTCAGCACTAGAGCGTCAGAGGGCTGGGGACAATCAGAGTATCAGCACTAGAGTGACAGAGGGGTGGGGAACACCGGAGTATCAGCACTGGAGTGACCTTTTTTACGAAGTCAGTGGTTATTATATATGAAATAACGAGCCGGCATTGAACATAAAAACATCACTCCCAGTACATTGCTATAAGGCACCTTCCAATCTACCTGCAATGTTTTTTCAGTTGGAAGCAGAAAGCGATGAGACCATGCATGCTCACATGAAGGATTCACATTGCTGAGTCTGCTACATACAGAATATCATTGTCCTCACAGCTGGCAAAGGGAAAGATCAAATTCTGCCTAAGGGCTCATTCACACGTCCGTTTTTCCCTTATTATTATTATGCTATCCGTGGTTTTCATGGAGAGCACTCAGAGCTATGATAAGGCTATGGGGCTATTAACATGTCCGCGATTTTTCGCCGACCAAGGAGTCCGCGCAAAATTCCGGTGACATGTACAATTTTGCTCCTAAATGCAAGTCTATGGGTCCATGAAAAAATACGACTGTCACATAGGAGAAAGTGGGGAAACCTTTTTCTTTTTATATTTCCACGTATGAGAAAAACTGATCAAAATCTGATAAAAAGAAAAAAACTGTCCATTTTTCTTGCACTGACGTGTGAATGAGGCCTTATTTTGAAATATTGTATTTCTTTTTCATTTGCACATATATAAAATATATATAAATGCGTTTACCACCATTCATTACAATCTCTACCTAGGGAACACAATGAATCCTATGCATGAACATTAATATCAAACTTATACAGACAGTATACAGTGCTATGTGATCTGCATTAACCATACGTAATTTCCATCACCATTCATTGATTTTGCAGATCCCTCTTACTAATAAAAATAAATCTGATCATTTCCCAAGTAGAACAGTAAATGATAACATTTAGATTAGATTTCATTTCTGAAATATTCCTGTCTTTTTGCAGATTGATGAGAGGGGCCAGCAGTATATATTGCAGATGAGGCTGTCATTCTGCGCCTAATTAACCAACCCATGATTCTTGCGGTCAGGTAGTGGAGTGTAAGATACATTGGGATACTGAACACGTATAGATTACCATCACACGCTACAGATATCTGCTGAAGGATCGGAGTGTCAGTAAGGGTTTCCACAGAGACTGAATAAAAAGTCTATTGTAAAGAAAGTCTACCGTACGTAACATTTCAATTGTTCTCTGCTTCACAACTACTTTTCTATCGTTCAATTCAAATTAAACTTTTTTTTTTTTAAATGAATGCCAGCTCAATATAAATCTGTGAAAATTAGAAAAAAAAAGAAGATTTCTTCTTTGTAGAATTAGTTGCTTTCTTATTTTGCCATTTATTTCCGCTAGGATAAAATAAAATGTAAAGAAAAAAGAAAAAAAAAAAACATGAGGAAGAAAAAATTGCAGAGAGGAAGAAAAATATACACGGAATATTGATATGAAATGTAAAACAAATATTCATTGCACTGTGTCGTCATTTTCGCCCTGAATTTAACAAAAGTAAAAGAAAGAAGAACCGTCAAGTTATATGTAAATTGTATCCAAGCGCTCGAATCTCTCTAAAATTATTTCCTTGTTCTAAAATGGTTGAAACGTCTGTAATAAAGTAACTGAGTTCTCCCGCGACCCTTACAGTTTGCAGGATATGGATTACTGCGTGTCTTTTTTTAAAAAATTCTTCTTTATGCTCAGGTTTTGATACGAATATTGGTATTTTTTCCATTCCTACAAATGATTCCATACAGTCTTTGTATCATAACTTAATTTACTTATATTTCTAATTCTTTCTCCTATACTTAGGAATCTTGTGGGCACCCGGGGAACCAGAGATTTTACTATGGGAAGAAATCTGGTCTGTCCAAAAAAGTAATAATAATAATGGTTCATCATGTATAGGAGTAGTCTGTGTCAGGAATGCCACCATCTCTGTATCCCCTGTGAGTGCCATAACCTATCGTGTGGGTACTTTTGTAAAGACTGGTGCCATTAGATGGGAATATGGTGTGAATCACATACTCCTCCTTGGCTCGGTGAGGGTTTATTGGTAGCATTTGGAGCCCTGGTCCTCTAATTTCCAATATAGAGTTATCTTTCTTAGTGCCAGATTCAATATAATCATCTTTCTTTCGGCTTCCTCGATTGCAAGCTCTTTCACGGGTTAGCAATTGCCCGGCTCGATGGACATACCAACATATTGATGCTAAGATGAGAAAAAGGAAGACAAGTGTGACAGCCCCACCAATAATGCCCGCCAGAGGTAAACCAGCCAATGGATCAGCATTTTGTTCTCGATTAAGTGTAGTAGTAGGGCCATAGACATCCCCTGTCTCTGCCTTGGCACATACGGGTGGCTCATCTGTAAGATAGGTGTTACCCGTTTCCATTCCTACCATACAGATAATATAAGTAGATCTTGGTTCCAGGGCAGTTAACAAATATTCTGTCTTATCTCCTTGCACCAAGGTTTCTGTTATAGAGCCAACAGCTGGGCTATGACCTAACCTCAACCAGCTCAGACGAAAAGAACTGGCGAGAACAGAGGACTTCCACGTGATGCGAATACTGTCCGCTGTTAGTGGTTTGACGCTAATCACCAAAGACTTTGTTCCTGCTCCGTTTTCCATAGGGTAATCCAAATTGGAATCTGGCAATCGAAGACCTGGCCTTTTAGACTTTAGGGTAAACAGCGATCCTTGGGGAGGGGTAGTAATTGAAGGGCTTGCTGGAGTTGCTCGTGCAGATGCTACATTGCTTTGGGGACCTCCCTCAAAACATTCATCCATTTCGTGAGTGATGTCTTTGATGGCCATGCCCCTAACTTTCTCAGGACCCTGACACATTAAGCCACGGACATTAACGATGGTAGCTCTTGCTTTCACCCAGTCCCGAAGCCAAATAAGATTGCAACCACAAAACCAGGGATTATTTCTGAGAAGGAGTTGGCTCAGGTTCTCCAGGTCATCAAAAAGGCCACGAGGGAGTGCAGTAAGGTTATTATTGGACAGATCCAGTCTCTGTAATTGCCTCATCTTAGACAGTGTATTATAGGGAATATGCGTTATGGCATTATCCTGTAAATACAGCTTTTGTAGATGAGCACTTGGTAGATTTACAGGAGGGGCAGCCAATGAATTTCTTACCAGTGATAACTCAGTCAAATTTTGGAGACGGCTAAATGTGTCATCTGCAATGCGTTGATTTGCCAGGAGGTTGCCATCCAGAACTAACCTCCGCAAACTGTTGAGTCCCTTGAAAGCATGAAGAGGAATGGTAGAAATGCGATTATCATCTAATCTTAGCTCTTCCAAAGTATGTGGCAAACCATTGGGAATGCTACTTAGATGGTTGCGGGAAAGGAAAAGCAGGCGAAGTTGACGACTATCTAGGAAGGCATCATCTTCAATGCTGACAGTCGACACAGAGTTGTCATCTAGGTGAAGCTTCTCTATCAGTGGTATACGGGCTAGAGCATCGCGAGTCACGCTGCGTATGTTGTTATCTTGGAGGTGAAGCTCTCTAAGTGAACGGGGAAGGTTGAGTGGGAACTCGTCTAGGTCGTTCTCGTACAAATAGATGACTCTAACATTGGTTTTAGTTTTCAGCTCTGGTGGAACTCCAGCATTATTGATCTGATTGTTCTGGAGGTAGAGGGTGGTTGCATCATCTGGGATCTCGGCTGGGATAGAAGTAAGACCTCGGTCATTACAGTAGATGAAACCATTGTCACAGCGACATACGTAGGGACAATTGGTGCTATCTATTACTTCTGTCAAAAATGCAATAAGTCCGTAACACAAAAATAGCCAATCGCGTAAGTCCAAGGTAGCTGTAGTCATTGCAACTGTGGTAGCAGTTGCAGTTGTTGTGGCCACTGCCGAGGCGGCTGCCGCAGTGGTAGTGGTGGTGGTTGTGACAGTCATGTTGTTGTTGAGTCTTCCAAATCACAACTGTCTTGTAAAGTTCTGATGAATTTGGATAAATTCCTGGAAGACAGAACAAAACAAAAACAATCAGGTGCAATGTAAAGTAGAAAATCCCCATCACCACTGTCAATGTCACACTTGACACCTTTCAGAGAACTTTTTTGTATAAGCTTTGATAGTAGACTCAATGCTGGATCCGGGCAGGGTAACTAAACCACACTATAGTGTTTTTTTTTTTTTTTTACTATTATAGCTTATCGGAAAAAAATTTCTGAAAGCACACAACTCCTTTAACATTTTATCGTCTGTTATACCACATAATAAAATGCATTTTCCCTAATATGAAATGTAATATTCTAGTAGATCGGTATCCCCAAACCTGAGTATTGAGCAAAAACCTTGCAGTTACTTCCTTGCATACATGTCACATTATTGCAAGATGTGACAATAATTCATACACATATAATTCCTGCACTCTGAATGGTCACATTAGATTGCTAGCTCTGTGGGGTTGGATTACCCTTAGATTGCAGACTGTTATCCATTTATTACATCTGTTTTCATTGCAGGCACGCTAGATTGCCCGTGTGAATCGCAGTGCCTGAGTTTTGCTTGACATAAAAGCAAATTAATAAGTGAAGAGATGCAGAAGATGAAGTGATTATAATGTGTGAGGAAGTTCTGAGAGTGATTTTTAAGCGCGTGATTGTAAAAGCAAGTCCATCTTTTGACTTACATAATAGCTTCTCCAAGCCATCTCAGCTGGGAGATTAAAGCCTGCGTCACTGGCATTATGATGGAAATCACATTCTGATAATGATTGAGCCCTTCTTGAGCCCTCTGAGATCGGCATAATATAACTCCCTTAACAATAGACACTGGTACCTTGCCAAACTTCAGAAAATCAGCCACAACTCATCTATTTTGAGAGTTAATAACGTGATACCCTTTAAGTTTAATGAAAGCCATATTTAACATAAATGCTGCATAAGCTAGAGAAAAAAAAAATAAAAAAAGGTTTACTGAGTCTACTAATAAGAGAGAGAGAAAAATACATTCTGCTACAATATAACTTATATGAAAAAAATAAAAAATTAAAACAGTCTTGAATGGGATTTTGCATTGAAAATAGTGTAGACCTCTCCACAGAACAGATAAAAAAAAGTGATGAACAGAATGATTGAATTTTTTGAAAGTGGAATTCGCCAGGTTTGACTAATTTCTTTTTTAAAAATTTGATTTGATTTCCCTTAAAATATGTGAGAACTCATAGAACTGTATGCAACCCCTATCATGCTCTTGAACAAAAACACAGCCTTAGTAATGCCAGTGTGGCCTCATCATATAAAGGATGGTAAACTGGTAGTAACTAACAAACCATTTACTAACATATTTCACAGACTTTGTGATTTTTTATTTTTAAAACAGTCCAAAAATTATCCCTATTAGTAAGGCAGATCACTGAGTCAAACTGATGGTGTCGCTGTCAGAGGTAACCTCATCTGGCTGTGACTATGACAAGTCATGCCATACAGTGGGGCAAAAAAGTATTTAGTCAGTCAGCAATAGTGCAAGTTCCACCACTTAAAAAGATGAGAGGCGTCTGTAATTTACATCATAGGTAGACCTCAACTATGGGAGACAAACTGAGTAAAAAAAATCCAGAAAATCACATTGTCTGTTTTTTTATCATTTAATTTGCATATTATGGTGGAAAATAAGTATTTGGTCAGAAACAAACAATCAAGATTTATGGCTCTCACAGACCTATAACTTCTTATTTAAGAGTCTCCTCTTTCCTCCACTCATTACCTGTAGTAATGGCACCTGTTTAAACTTGTTATCAGTATAAAAATACACCTGTGCACACCCTCAAACAGTCTGACTCCAAACCTCACTATGGTGAAGACCAAAGAGCTGTCAAAGGACACCAGAAACAAAATTGTAGCCCTGCACCAGGCTGGGAAGACTGAATCTGCAATAGCCAACCAGCTTGGAGTGAAGAAATCAACAGTGGGAGCAATAATTAGAAAATGGAAGACATACAAGACCACTGATAATCTCCCTCGATCTGGGGCTCCACGCAAAATCCCACCCCGTGGGGTCAGAATGATCACAAGAACGGTGAGCAAAAATCCCAGAACCACGCGGGGGGACCTAGTGAATGAACTGCAGAGAGCTGGGACCAATGTAACAAGGCTTACCATAAGTAACACACTACGCCACCATGGACTCAGATCCTGCAGTGCCAGACGTGTCCCACTGCTTCAGCCAGTACATGTCCGGGCCCGTCTGAAGTTTGCTAGAGAGCATTTGGATGATCCAGAGGAGTTTTGGGAGAATGTCCTATGGTCTGATGAAACCAAACTGGAACTGTTTGGTAGAAACACAACTTGTCGTGTTTGGAGGAAAAAGAATACTGAGTTGCATCCATCAAACACCATACCTACTGTAAAGCATGGTGGTGGAAACATCATGCTTTGGGGCTGTTTCTCTGCAAAGGGGCCAGGACGACTGATCCGGGTACATGAAAGAATGAATGGGGCCATGTATCGTGAGATTTTGAGTGCAAACCTCCTTTCATCAGCAAGGGCAATGAAGATGAAACGTGGCTGGGTTTTTCAACATGACAATGATCCAAAGCACACCGCCAGGGCAACGAAGGAGTGGCTTCGTAAGAAGCATTTCAAGGTCCTGGAGTGGCCTAGCCAGTCTCCAGATCTCAACCCTATAGAAAACCTTTGGAGGAAGTTGAAAGTCCATGTTGCCAAGCGAAAAGCCAAAAACATCACTGCTCTAGAGGAGATCTGCATGGAGGAATGGGCCAACATACCAACAACAGTGTGTGGCAACCTTGTGAAGACTTACAGAAAAAGGTTTGACCTCTGTCATTGCCAACAAAGGATATTTTACAAAGTATTGAGATGAAATTTTGTTTCTGACCAAATACTTATTTTCCACCATAATATGCAAATTAAATGTTAAAAAAACAGACAATGTGATTTTCTGGATTTTTTTTTCTCAGTTTGTCTCTCATAGTTGAGGTCTACCTATGATGTAAATTACAGACGCCTCTCATCTTTTTAAGTGGTGGAACTTGCACTATTGCTGACTGACTAAATACTTTTTTGCCCCACTGTATATTACATAACATTTCCTCCCTATTAATATGCTTGCTAGAGGCAAAGGGGGCCATTTGTGACCTGTGCTTAGTAGTACTTCTGCCCAGACAGCTAGTACTAGTGGTGGTGTTGCTTACGCTGTTGCTAGTGACTCCCACATTCTTAGTTATGGTATTTTTTTGTTTGTTTTACCTTGCCAAAAAAAACATAACAAGAAATGTTGTCACGAGCCTGTAGTTTGAAATCCTGGGGTTAGGGGCTATTTCCCTATCCCTAAAGCTAGGGACGCCCTAGCTATCCCTGCTCCGTGGATTACTTCTAATGGTAAAGATGCTGAGTTCCTGAATCAGCCATTAGCTGTCTCCTCCCCCACCCAGGGACTTCTGGAGTAGTTGTATATAAGAATACGCAAACCAGAACAACAAGGGAAGGCGTAAAGGGATAAATGAAAATCCCAATAATAAAAAATATGCACTCTCAAACAACAGAGTGGAACACCGGGAAGTATAAGGAAGGAACAACCAAATAGGAGGGGATTAGAGGATGTACGCAGACAATTCACCAAGTAACAGTCTTTAGAACAATACTCCGAACATCTCCTCAACCAACACCTCCAACTCCACACTAGGCAGTATAAAACTAATGCTGGCAATTCAGATTGCCAGAGGCGAGTATATATAGCACAGGAGAGTGGCCAATACTGAAGAGAGAGTATCAAATCAGGAAAGCTGCAGAAAATCCAAGCTGAACAGATTTAACCCCTGTGCTGCTACCAGAATCCAGCACCGTTTAATAGGATAGTGAAGTGCTTCTAATCAGTGCAGAAGTATGCAGAATCCACGATCTTCTGGCCCCTCTCTGTCATGGTAAACATGTGACATGTTGGGTAGACACACGTACCAAGTTGTCAAATTGGACAATGACTGACTGACACTGATTTAATATTTTTTTCTCTTTAAAAAGTATTGTGCTGCCTCATAGATGCTTTCTAGTGCATTGAGAGTTAAGAAAAATGTGTAATTGTAACTCAAATCTAGCAGGACAAAGCTAGAATCAGTGATCAATAACAATGAGTCTGTTGTTGCTGTCACCTCTCCTATCTTTCTGCCCTATTAATTGAATTGCTCTATTATTTGCAGACTACTACACTCATCATCTTCATTGTTGTGGTTATAAAAAATATTAATGTCTGGAGTATTTGTCCTATGCTTTCTATCTCTGTTACTGAGTTGTGAGCTCGGACGTCCTCTCACTATCCTAAATCGATCTAAAATGACTGCTGGATTTCCTGCCTCAGCTTTCATACGGGCTATGATAGCCCCTCCATATTGGCTGCATTATATCGTGTTATGGTAGCTGCAAGGCATTATGGGGAAGCCGGCGCAGTCGCGCTTTAGGTCATGTGAGTTTTCATTGGCTGCTGCCGTTTTCTGCAATGTGTAAAATAAAAACGGTCAAACCTATCAGTTTCATGAAATTCTACAGGAATTGGATTTGTATCAAAACAATTTTCTTATTTCTAGCGATGATAGTTAATTAGGAATCTAAAGCTAGCCATACACATGGAATAATTTGCAGCCATATGTTCGTTCACCAGACAGCCATCTCTACTAATTCCCTCATAGACATGAGCTCCCAGTTCGGCCAGGTGTTCATGTGTTCTTATTGGGGAGAGAGTAGATAGCTGCTGGCAGACACCTCTGGCAACAGCTTATCTCCCCTGAATACAAAAGGAGTGGCCCTGCCAAAACTGACAGGATCGGCTAATTTTCAGCCTTTACCATTAAAAACTGTATGTGAAAGCACACTGGCACTCTCATGGGAAATATATAAAGAGGTGAGTAAGCTCTGGTATTCTATGAAATGTGTGACCCTAATTGCAAGCGTATTCCAGTTTGGATAACCCCTGTTATCACTGTTTAACAGAAGTCAGTAATTGGGAACATTTACCAGGCTAATTGCTCCAATTTTGTTCAGTAAAAAAAAAAAAAATATGGCGCGCAACAGTGTTGAAAAAATTGTCAATAATTTATTTTTATGCTGCTCTTGCCACTTTCTCTAAAAAAGATCGGGTGGGACTTGCTTTAGGGGCACGGCCAATAGCACCGAGAAATTGGTGCAAATTATTGAGAAATTCTACATCACCTTATTTATACCTGTCGTAAAGTCATTTTGTGGTGCACATAGCTTACCGCACCTAATTTCAGCAGGCTTCTGAAATGCAAGTTTTAGTAAATTCTCCCCTTTATTTGTATAATAATCAAGTTGATATCAGAACAATGATGACAACTCCAATGTCTCTTCCTTCATCCTTGCAGAATCTATTACAGATTACTGGGAGTTGCTTCCCCTATGCTGACCCATGGAAGAGGAAGCAACTAATGAGCAACATCGGAGATGAGGACTGTAATGTAGAGGATATGACTGGTTAATATGGTGATGGGTCAAGCTTATAAGGCATTCTGGTTGGCAGTGCAGATATGACTGACATTGGGGAGATAATGGTCTGCATCTGACTCATGCTGGGATTTTACTTTTGACTCTGGGTATTACATTGGGAGTACTTCTAACAGAAAATGGGCCAGTTGTCAGCCAGAATACCCTTGAGCGGCAAATAGAATGCGGGAGTTGTCTATGTTAGTCAATCAATGATTGATTTCAAACTCACATACTCTTCAAAAAGAGGATCTACAGCAAGAGAAGTGCGAATAAATTTGTAGGACCTTGACCCAAAGACTGCATTGGTAGTCTGTGCCCTGCAAACCTCCTACATGTTGGAAACCATGGCGTCTCTTCAGATTTGCAGGACAGGCGCGTGTTGCACATATGATGTCACGTTAGGCCTACTAATTAGAAGGGATGCTGTGGATGCCAGTGGGTAGAAGACTGTTCGCAGAGCTTCCATTAGCCACAGACTACTGATGTGGTCAAGGGACCAAGGTCCTACAAATTGATTCACTCCTTTTTATAAATTAGACTTTCAAAATTAGAATGTCAGCCATCACCAATGGTTTCCATAAGACTCCTCTCCTTGCATCGACTCCTGGATTTAGAGTTCCACTTGACAAAACCAGTTTACAAAATAATTTGCTACTATTGTAACCCCAGAGGATACAGATGGACTAAAGGGGAGAAGCCATTGGCTAGTGTCCTTGGTCAGTTTTTCATCGTTGCTCAAGTGGGCCATTGTCATATTCAGTAGGAACAGATCGAGGGGCAGGGATGCCAGCAGCCCAGTTTATTAACAAGTATATAGAAAGTATAAATGTCTTTGTGACTCTTCTAGTAGCTAAATCTGTTAAGAAATAATTCTGAGAAGATGAGCAAAGTGGACAACCCACTTCAATGGTTATCATAGGCATACCAGGATACCTGAAAGGAAACTTTATGTTATACCATCAAAGATAACGGTTTAGCTTTTCAGATGCTCAAATAGGAAGAGAATAAAAACTAGAATCCTAAAGAAAAGGAAGGTATTCTTTAAAATACAGAAGAATCAGATGAGAAACTGAAAAGACATATAGCCCCATGGCGGCATCTTCAATGGGGCCAGATCTTTTTACCTGTTTAAAGTATTCAAAGAGCAAATAGCTGATAGAAATAAGTAAATTTGCTCCAGTATGATGGTTTATTCATTCCCCAGAGTCAAATCCGCAAATGTTCCTTCGGCTCTCTCCCTTATGTATCTGAGGATTACAGAGAAAGACTCAGAAACCATCTTACAGTGTCAATACTCTGCTCTCCGAGCTCAGTCTTTAATCTCTGTACTGCAATAAGAGCTGCCAGCAAGTTGTCCCTGACGGGTCAGAGCTGGAGGCTTACTTACCCCATCACTAGTGACGGCAGACGGTCTTTATGTTCCTGCGGGATGTATTAACCTCTCACCTCCACGGCTAGCTAAATAACTATTTTCTGGTGCGGAAGCTATCATCTATTCGACTTTATAAATATTGTATGAGCCAGGGAGGGGTGTTTACACCATTATTCATTTACTAGAGGTCTAGCCGAATTGTAGTACACAGTCCTGAGTGTGGATATAATGCTGTACGTTAGTTTTTGGGTTTCTTTTTTGCTGACTGTGAACATTTTATGTTTTACTTCATTAAATCAAGTTTATGGACCATATGGTGTACAAGACGAAAGCACATGTTCCTCTATTAAAGACCCGATTATACTGGTCAATCACTGGTCATGCCGTCGTGGCAATTACGGAATTCCACAAAACACGAGTGTTTATCACCAGTCTTCACCGATTGTGGGGTCGTAAATATTTTGCATTAATGGAGGAACGTACACAAGACATTGCTAGTGGTTATCTATCTATGTATATTCAGGATGGCCATTTTAGATGCAATTAGTGTTAACTGAGTGTAATACTTTATTTGATGAAATAGTGTGCCTCTGTGTAGTGTGTGTGTGTATAAATGTACAGTCGTGGCCAAAGGTTTTAAGACTTCCCAATCTTTTGTTTTCACACATTTTGTTGCTTTAGTGTTTCTAGATCTTGTAGTCCGATGTTTCTACAATTATCAGCATTTCATAAGTTTTTAAACTTTCATTGACAAATACATGAAGTTTATGCAAAGACTCAATATTTACATTGTTGACCGTTATTTTTAACGTTATTTTTGCCTATTCAGTGCTTTGAGTTTATCACAATTTATGTGTTTTTGTTTGTACTCCCACTTTTTAAGAATTGAGCATAGTTCTCAATGGGATTGAAATCTGGGGCATTTTCTGACCATGGACCCAAATATTAAATGTTTTGTTCACCGAGCCACTTAGTTATCACTTTTGCCTTGTGACATGGTATCCATGCTGGAAAAAAATCATTGCTTATCTCCAAATTGCTCTTGGATTGTAAGGATAAGTTGCTCTTTGAGGATTTTTAGATCTCATTGTTTATTCATGGCAGTGTTCTTAGGAAAAATTGTGAGTGTGCCCCCTCCATTGATAATAAGTCCCCACACATGAATGGTCTCAGAATACTTTACTGTTGGCAAACACAGGACTCATGGTAGCTCTCACCATTTCTTCTCTAGACAATCCTTCTTCCAGTTATTCCAAATAATCTGCTTCATCAGAGAAATCGAATGAAACAAAGCATCAAAATTTGTGGAATAAAAAAAATGTCAGTCTCAAAACCTTTGTCTCACCTGTAAAGTATGTGTGTAATGTGTGTGTTTGTACTGTGTATGTGTGTATAATATGTGTGTATGTGTTTGTACTGACGGCGAGAAGGTCAGGTTTCGAAAGTTTTAATTCCGACAACTAATAAAACCCATTTGATCGCTCCTTTCACCCCTCCACCTTCAGAATAATTGAATTCATTCAGCCCTTCCATTATTTTTCCAGCCATTAATTTTAAATCAGGAACGTTAATTTTACGCTTCTCTTCCATTACGTGTACAACCCTTGTATTCTGTCTCAGTTTTGCCTTCTGTCATTGCTGGAGATCTTTAGACCTGAACTGGTAATGAGTTCAATTTTGGAGACCTCACCTTCAGAAATATCATTTCAGTAAATGCTCTTTAAGGGTGCAATGCCATCACATTTAGATAAATGAACAAACTTTCGGGTGTATTTATGTAGGGCAGTATTACCCTGGTGCTAATTATCATAGCAATTAAAAAGCAAGTAAATACATGTATTTCTCCTTAAGCTGCTCCACTGAAATAATGTTCTTGGTTTGAGAAAAAGCTACAATTACAGTACTACTTGTAAGAAGCTCAATCTGAACCTGCATTATGTAATGCAACAGCGCACCTCTCTCCTACGCGATTACTACCCCATGTGAATATTTCCTTACAAACCTAATTAGTCTTATTACTGTCGATATCAAAGATAAGAGTGAAAAATTTGCCCACGACGTTGCAGCCCAACTTGGAATTCCATGGAGATGATTTAGGCCAGGTTCACACATGGATACTTCTTGTGTAGCCAAAATAGACGGAACATAAAAAAGTGTAAACAAATTAAAATGAAAAAACTGCACCACTGTAAAACTTGGTTTCATGTGAACACCCTTCTAGATATTTCCAATTATTGCATATCTGGGATATTTTGAAATGAAAACTCTGATATTAAGATTTCGATTGTATTTGTTAAAGGCCATCTGTCAGAAAAATGAACTTTCTTATTCCGGCTATATGGGCATGTAGGTCATAGAAAGTTGGATAAAATAACATCTTGATATCTGCGATCTGATGTCTTATTCCAGAGAAATCAACATGTTTCTTAATATATAAATGAGCTGTTACGATCTATGGGGCGGACATAGATCTCCCAGTGAATCTGCCTCCAGAGCTTATATTAAATGAAAGGCGGCGTTAGCAGTGTGAGACATGTATATCAGGAGAGCAGACTGTTAGTCATTACATGTCTCACACTGGTAACATCCCATTTCATGTAAAATAAGCTCTGGAGGCAAATCAGGTAGATCTATGTTCGGCCCATAGATCTTAACAGCACATTTACATATTAAGAAAAACATGAATTTCTCTAGAATAAGACATCGGATTGCAGATATCAAAGATATCAGATATCATTTTATTCAACTTCCTATGACCTACAAGACCATATAGACGGCTTAGGAGGGATGATCCTACAGACATATTACCATTAAGCATCATGTAGATAAGCTAGCAGTCACAACTGTATGGACTTGGAGTCATATTATGATAGAGAAAACAGGTGCCTACATTTATTAAAGGGAACCTATCACCCCGTTTTTTAAAGATTAGATACAAATAGTGTGAAATAGGGGCAGAGCTGGGCTTTACATTACTGCCTTTTTGGTGCCTTTACACCCCCGTTAGGCTGCCGAAATACCTTTGTGAAGTGGCCGTTTTCTGCTGTCACTCAAGTTGGTCAGGTCGGATGGGCGTGGTCACAGCGCTGTTTCTCCCCCAGATCAGGCTCATCATTACGTTGGTGGCGTAGTGGTGTGCGCATGTCCAAAGAGAAGATCCACTGCCCAGGAGATTCAAAACAGCGCGGTCTTCGCTATTCGCCGTTTACCGGTGGGCGCGGCCATCTTTCCTGTGGCCGCGCGTGCGCAGATGGAGCGCTCTGCTGCCCGGGGCTTCAGGAAAATGGCCGCGGGATTCCGCGCGTGCGCAGATGGAGATCGCGGCGAATAGCGAAGACCGCGCTGTTTTGAATCTCCTGGGCAGTGGATCTTCTCTTTGGACATGCAAAGGAAAGGAAAGGCACTAATGTAAAGCCCAGCTCTGCCCCTATTTCACACTATTTTTATCTAATTTTTAAAAAACGGGGTGATAGGTTCCCTTTAAAGTCAGGTTCAGATGGAGAGAATTTCCTGGTCCATATACAAACCGCAAGTAAGTATAAGACACTGATTTGCACTAAATGTATGAAAAAACAAGGACTTGTTTTTTCCCTCTTAAATGTTTGTGTATTTTAAACTCTGAAAAGAAATGGAAAGCTTTGAGCATGCATAGATATGCACCGAAATGTATTTGTGTCTGGTCAGGGTCTGTCTTTAAATCAATCAGAACCACATTAAAATAGGGAAAAATACTACAATATTCTAAAATGTTGCAGTACAGAAAAGGAAATGGAGAAGGAGCCAGAGATGAACCCAGCTCTGCAGAATCACAATTGTCCATTTGATTTCACCTCTCACAGATATCATTAAAGTTTACAATCAGGAAAGTAGATTTCAAAGGAGCCTAAGTGCTGAAACAAAAGTTCATGCTCTGTAACTAGATGTTCAGCTCAGGAAAATATACGGTAGTACCAGAGTATAGTGAAAACATGGAAGTTATTTTATTCATTATGTTTTCCTTTTTCCTTTTCACTTTTTATTACTGGATTATCTTTATATCAAGCACATTATTGTATCGTAATAACATAAGAAGGAAGAGGCTCTTTATCAGTGATTTTTCTTTGATTAAAAATTAAAAAAAGTTAATTTCTCCAGTGCAATGCCAAAAAGATAAAATTACTTCTTTATTGGTAATATATTAAAATCCATATTAAAGTGGTAAGCAGGATATAATAACCCCAACACGTTCCAAACTTCCCATTCACCCTCAATCTTGGCCGAGTTTGGTACTTTACTCTATTATTTTTCTGTTGATGTAGACTTACGAGGGCTGATTATTTTTGTGGGCTTGTTGTATTTTTAATTACACTTTTTTAGGTACATTTGAATAAATTGAGTCAACCCCAAAATGCAATTTAAACTAATCAGATGATTATATAGGAGGTCTAGTTTTCTCAGTTGTTAAGAAAACGGGTCTTATGCAAATGAAGGTGCTGAGTGCACACCTAACGAGCCAAACTACGTACACTGTCCCTCACTCCCTCTTTGTTGATTGACAGCACACCTTGCCTAGAGCCGGTCCTAACTGTTCTGTAAATTCGGCCATGTGTGTGGGATCCGAGCAGGCATGCACACATCCCTCTGTCCTGACCCACAGAAGTACGAGTGAGCGGTCAGAGCAGACTGGAGACACTAAATTGCCTTGGACTCCCTCTATAATACACTAATTTGCCTTTTTGAAAGTAAGAGTTTCCATTATTGCCCCCTCTCTGCTTTGATTACATTACCCAAATCACAATGGATCCCCATACACATTAGACAGCTGACGATAAAATGATTATTTGCCCCCGACCGCTCTCTCGACTCATTCATACATCAGTTGGGGGGGGATCGGAAAGCGCCCATATTGGCTGATCCAATATCCCCGTTTGGTTGACTTTATTCTAATGTTTCTAAGGCCTTTAGAAACCCCTCAGTACCCACAATAATTAAAGTGAATCTTCAACTTTTATCAACATGTTTTTAGGTCCAGTATTCTGCACTGATTACGGTCTTATACGTCTTCATAGTGGGCAGAGCTCCCCCTAGTGGTAGTTGCAAATGGACAGAATTATATTCTTTGATTACGTTTTTGCAGGGGATTTGGAGCAGAAAACAGCTGACCCTTAAAATACTTACATAATTAAAATATTTACTGTTTACAAATTATCAAGGGTTAAACAATGATCAATATGGAAAAATGCTTTGTATTTACGACTGATGGTGACCCCTGACTGTATCTGTGAGCATAATGTGCAGATCCAGGAGCAGTTAGTAACTGATGAGTATTCTGGTAAATGTCTATTATTTATCTGCATAATACTGACAGGCACACTTTGCCATATTTTTATTGTTTTTTTCCGCTAATGCCATGACATCACTGAGTTGGCAGTGCTATAATTATCCAGCGGACGGAGGATCTGCCTGGAAATGCTGCTCATATTTCCATTCCTGAGATGTCACATCGATTAATTACACAATGAGTGGCCCCTTCTGTAGTCCACCAGATGCTGCCCAGTGTTTTCTCTGACCCCATAGCCACTTTCCTCCTGGCCAACCAGATCATTTCCCTGTCATTTCCATAGCGGGGATAGATGAGACATGGCAGTGACAGCCCGCCGCTGGCTCGCAACCACAAGCTACTGATCAATGCCTCGTTCCAAAATTACAAAAGCAGCTGCAGGTTCTGTGCAATGAAGGAGTTATAGATATCATCAACCTTAGGTCAGCTCCTGCAATTCTGCAATATCTCCAAAGGATGTGTCCTAGCGCTACTATATTCTGCTCCCATTACCTGCCAGCTACAATAATAGGAATAATGACCTCCGTACAGTAAAATGTAAGAATACTAGAAACCGTGGAGAACCCCAGTGACCACATAAAAGCACAAGGCTCATGGCCAAGTACTTTTCATTGCAATATCCTTTATCTCGGATAAACCATAACATAAAATCCTTACATCATATGCAATTTAGATTGTGTGCAAAAATATAATGATTTTATGAATGTAGGAGAAAAATATTCCACAGTGCATTTAAAGGGAACCTGTCATCCCCCAAAATCGAAGATGAGCTAAGCCCACCAGCATCAGGGGCTTATCTACAGCATTCTGTAATGCTGTAGATAAGCCCCCGATGTATCCTGAAAGATGAGAAAAAGAGGTTAGATTATACTCACCTGGGTGGGCGGTCCGATCCGATGGGTGTCGCAGTCTGGGGCCTCCCATCTTCATAGGATGGCGTCCTCTTCTTGTCTTCACGCCGCAGCTCCGGCACAGGCGTACTTTGTCTGCCCTGTTGAGCGCAGAGCAAAGTACTGCAGTGCACAGGGCTTCTCTGAGCATGAATACAAGAAGAGGACGTCATCGTAAGAAGATGGGAGGCCCCGGACCCAGACCGCGACGCCCATCGGACCGGACCGCAGCGGGAACGCGCCTGGGTGAGTATAATCTAACCTCCTTTTCTCATCTTTCAGGATACATCGGGGCTTATCTACAGCATTAGAGAATGCTGTAGATTAAGCCCCTGATGCTGGTGGGCTAAGCTCATCTTCGATTTTGGGGGTGGCAGGTTCCCTTTAAAGGGGGAATGCAGCTTCACTCCGCATCGGTAAGTGAGCGGTGCAGATGACATCATGTCTACACATATCTTTGCGCCCTATCTATGTGTCCTATTCTCATGCATGTGAGCTAGCAGATGCCTGCAGACATGTCGTCACTGGCCAAGCGAAAGTGAACTGAGCCAGATTACCCCTTTTATCCTCATATCGAGGTGTGCACCTTCACCAACCGCTAAGCACTACGGCTAATGTTAACCAACCTGGGCTTCTCCTGCTATTGCAAAACTACAATTCTGAGCCTGCAAGTCTTAGTCCATGATAGAAGTAGTCGTTTGCAAAAGCTGGAGAGTCACCGGTTGGAGTCTCCCTACTTTACATTAATATGCCTCATTCTTAAAGCTAGCCATGCACACGAAATAGCCATCGGACAGTCATCAGCTACCTCTCCCAACTCCCCCATACACGAGAGCCTGGCTCAGCTGAGCATTCATGTGTATTCAATGGGTAGAGAAGAGAAAGTCTTTGTCAGACAGCTCTGGCATTGCCTTATCTCTGAAAATAAAAGAATCGGACATTTAATGAGGACCTGTCATTTCCTAAAAAAAAAAAATAATTGCGTTTAATATCTTGTAAAGATCTCTGAGCTTTCCCGAGTCTGCCACTTTTTAAATTTTTTGCTGCGTCACTCAATTGCAGAGATATTCACACTTGTTTTTAGAGCGCAGTATGAGAAATCTCTTTGTGCAGACCAACTGAACATTTCTTCAGAGTCTTCTCTGGTGGCATACACTTTCACCCTTCACTCCAATCACAGCACAATAGCACATGAGACTGCTGGTCTGGACTACTAATTGGCAGCGTCCTGAAGGATGGGTAGAAAGCACACGGCCCCCAGAGAAGACTCTGAAGAAATGCCCAGTTTCACTACAATCAGAAATCTGACATATTGCCCTCCAAAAGTGATGAATGTGAATATGTCTGCAATTGAGCGACCCAGCACAAAATGGAAAAAAAATGGCAGAAACAGGGAAGCTCAAGGATTTTTACTCCATTTTTTTTTTTTGCAAATAGCAGGTCTTCTTTGAATTATTTGATACTTATCTTCTTTGACATCATCTGTTGTAGGAGACTTGCCCCATATCAGATGCTTGTCTGGTTTGGCCAAAATTGACGGGCTTGTCTAAATTTCATCTACTGTGTATGGTGGGACTTATGACTGCTAATCTATAAAGATAAGGTTTGAGTCACACCCAGCTTATTTTCTCTCATCCGAGAGAATCAGGTCGGGGATAATCATACTCTGATCAGAGTGTGATCATAGTGTGATCTAATTTTCTCGAATAAGGAGAAGATGGGAAAAAAAAAGTCTCCACTCTGTCAGTTTGTGAAATTTTTTTTTCCGCGGACTCACCTACTTGCATGGCCAATAATTGTATCCAAATTGGGCACGCTGCCATATTTTCCTCGGACCGTCTCGGTCCGAGGACAATGTCGGACATGTGCATGGTCCCCTAGATTTCCTGAGTTAGCATATTCTTAACACTGTATACAAAGAGGTTCATAAATCAAACAGCTATAACGCAGAAAAGAGCAGAAGGTAAATGATTAGGATAATATTTTGTCTAAATGAAGAAACTATCACGGACGAGCAGCCTCAATGCTTCTGCGCCCCATGGTTGGTTATCAAAGTGCTCCGGTTCCAGTGATCATTGGGCAGGATGCCCACTCTATTTTCAGCACACAGTGCATCCAGTCAGCATGGCCAAGCCATTGTCAGGCCACGCGGTACGCACAGCACACTTCTGCTGATATATGAACAGGAAGTATGGGTTAATTGTTTCTGTAATGTATTAGGCCATTTTTAAGAAAGACTTAAAGGTTACGGAGAGTCAGCTGGCCGGCTGCTGAGCTCTGCGTATGGGCAGGGAACAAAGATGAGACAAAGGGGGATTAAAAGTCCAGACTTTGATGTATTCAGTTTATACAGAGTCTCGGGAAAATGTGCAGAATTGCTAGAAATGCTTCACATGGAGCTTTATAACTACGGACAAAAATAACACTTGTATTGTTTAATATGAATCGGGAACCTGAGTGCCTTTCTGGCCACATAGATCCCATCCCATCACTCAATCATCTGCATCTTATCACACAATATGAATGTTTCGCTCAAGATCATCTTTTACTTTACCCTCCATCCGTGGACAAAGGAAAACTCATTGGGCTGCATTGTGCGTTACAATGTACACCGTCTATAAGTGGTATACAATGCAGGATGGTGTCTCCGTTCTTTCAGGACCAGATCACAGAATAAACAGTCTGTTTATTTTCCTTTATCGTCTCATGAGCTCTATTGTGCTCCTCGAAGAATGGAAATATCGTTTTGGTCCTTTACGGTTCGCTCCCAATGAAAATGCCCATGTCAGATGTAATGTTTTTATTTAGAGCGGCGGAAAAGAAACCTAAACTAATAGAGTATTAAAGCAAAATTTACTATAAATGTAGTGATGTAGTGCGGAGGTAAAGACTGTGCAGCCTTTACACGATCTGCAAGGCGAATAGACTTTCACAATCGCTGAATTAATATATAATTAGTTTATATTAATTAAGATTCATTTTAGAGACAAAACTTTCTTTCACCCATGGTAAAAAGTAACAGCAATGGCCGACTCTACTCTGAAGTCATAATCATTGACCTTAGCTGAGGACAGAGTGGCTTTTGGTTCCTTGGAAGTCTTAATTTGTGGTTTCCTGTGTAGTTCGGCTCTATTTTGGGCTTACATATATTCTATGTATCCAGCTTCCTATTCTTTGTCTGAGCCAGACCAAATAATAGAAGAATTATGCATTCCGTCTAGCATCCATAGCTGGCCTGAGAAATGTAGCATGGAGAACTTCTCTGTCTGACTAGGTATGATGACGGAACATCAAAATTGACGCTTCAAGGAGCTATTGGATCAATTTTTACCATCATTTTCTCTCCAGCTCTTTTCAATGAGCTAGAGGTAAAAAAAAACAATTTGAGAGCCAAGATGAATTGGCCCTAAATCTTCTAATTTAGCAACTTCTTTAGCAGTCTTCTCCCTTATAAACTTGTTATTGCGGATCCTTTTTAGACATCTTAGAAGTATTCCAGACGAGTACGGTATATTTCATTAATTTTGTACTTTGTTCTTCTGGGCCTGAAACAAGCAGTATATGTAGGAAAACCTACCAATATATCCTTCGGTGGGATGATTTTAGTTACATTTTTCACACGGATAAGATGCGTGTATGGTCCTATATAAAATGCAGCATTAATAGACCATATTATATGTCGGAAATACAGTATATGTCAGGAGTACGTCCTGATTTCTACCTTTTGATAAATGACATACATTGGCAATAGGTCATAGTGGCACAAAAAAGAATAGCTACAAAAAAACTATGCCACATGGTATCCTTGTTTTATTGCAGTGTACTTTACTATACAAAGGGTTTGTTTTTTTTTTTGTTTGTTTGTTTTTTTATAAAAAAAAAAAATCTACAAGAGCACTCTTTTGGCTTTCATCAAGTCAGTGGAGGTCAACGGCTATGTTCAGTGTAAGAATCGAGAGCTTCGTGATCTATATCCTAAGTGTGATGACGTAACATGTAGTGATTAGACATCATTTCCTCCTTGCCGCCATCCATGTTTTTTCTGTCTGGGCTTGGTATTGAAATGCCAGTGGAAAAATGGTGCAAGACCTTATCCCAGTTATTACGCTGGACCCATTAGGGTATGTGAACACAACGTCTTTTTCAGGTGGATTCTAACTGTAAACCTCCTGAAAAAGCGCTAAACACATGCCAAAAAGAATGAACAGCAATGTAAAAACAGCTTACTGTGTACACATCCTGTTTTTTTTCACTTCTTTTAACCACTTCAGATTTCGTATTTTTTGAAACGGCTAAAAAAATAGTGACCGCATCATACATTGTCACTATGTTATACTGTATATAGAGTTAAAAGGAAAAAAACACTGAAGGCAAAGCCATTGCAAAAAAATGTCCAAAGAGACATCAGAAAGAGACACATCAAGGAAAACACCGCCAACATTTTCGAAAAGATTGCGAAAGGGTCTACAAGACACCATGTGCACATACTATTAGGGATCTAGAATGGTGAAAACATAGGGCCAATTCATTAAGTGGCGTTGCACTCTCCATTGTAAATGAAGTTCTCGTTGGAGTACAATGCACCTCTTTGCGCAAAGCCAGAAATCCTACTCCAGTCAGGGTATGGAATAGCATTTTGGGTATTAAAAAATGGGGGCACTTAAGGTGAATTTGACGGGAAAACGTAGCGTCCCACCTCCTCCCCTCTTCCACCCATTTTGGTGGAGTTGCTTCAAACTGTTGTAAAAACTCCCAAAATTTGTCTTGCGTAAAAAAAAAATATATATTTTTTTAACTTTTCAAAAGCATTTTAACACCAGTATTCTGGCCTCAAAACTGTGATGAATCGACCCCATTGACTTTAATTGGGCAAAATCTAAAAGTTTGGACTGAGTTTGACCTCTTTTTGGCGTTATTGACCTTCCTTTACACCGGTCACAATAGCGCAGTAGACTAAGCTATTGTGCCTCAGTTAGAATCTCATTTTTTTCTGGGCTTCTGATAGAAGCCTCTGGCGGGAGCGGCAAATAAAGCTAAAACGTGGTGTGAAACGATCCTCCGCCTAGTTTCACTTCATCCAATATATCATTTATAACATCTTGTATAATGATGAGAAATCAATCAGTGTGAGAAATATGCAATAACGGGCCATCCGAAAAGGGTCAAATACTTTTTCTCGGCGGTGCAATTTAACTGGAAGCAGTATTGGTATTCTCCTGTTTAATATAGTAATTTACTATACAGCTTTTTACTTTCCATCCATCCTTACAAAATTCAATATATCTGAGGAGAAGGACTAAGTGCGCCTTTATAACCGAGCTTTTCATGCTTCATTATACGGATGAGGATCTGCTCCATTAAAAGACATGCTCCAAGTCTGCAGATCCTCGGAGAAGTGGCGTATCACAATGGCGTATAGTCATGCTGTATGTGATCATGGAAACGTGTGTCATTACCTTGTACATTGTATTACGGGTGCTACAGTCAGCAACGGCGTCTATTACTCTATTCTTTAGCAATTGCATATATGGATACATAAATGATAATATAAGATAGTACGACGATGCACAAAGCAATAATAGACTGTACTGCATTTCTGTGTATAAAGCTCACAATTACCGGGGGGAGATTGTAAGCACAAATAGAAGATTGATAATGGAGAATAACGATGGAAATCTAACAATGTCTCCAATGCTGAAAAATCCTCTTCAAAGCAGTGTCTCGGGAGGCAAACGTTATCAATACTCCATCACTTCTAAAAGAAAAAAAATATATCTACTGCAATCTATTGATAACAAAACTTATTATCATTTTTCGACTGGGCAGATAGTGAACTTTTCATTAATCCTTCCTTGCCAGTGCATAGCCGACTGATCGTTATTTGTCTTGCCAGCCGGACGTCTGCTGGTTTTCAGCGCTTCTGATACTATTACGAGTCATTTGTGCAGTTCAATAGCGGGTGATGACGCGCACCGTATAAGACCGGCTCCTAAAACACCAACTTTATTAACACTAGATATGATCATAATACAAATACCACCCTGGCTCTGAGCTTAGATTACTGTATTTTGTAGGTTCCCTCTGCAGATAAATACAGCATTGCATAAAAGAAATAACTACCTATGTCCGCACAAAGGAACGATAAATGTATTTATCGGTATCGACCAGCAATTCCGGCTCGTACACACTGGTACCTGACACACACAGCTGAACATATCTCAATGGGCACATTGAATAAACCTATTATGAGCAGAGTATGGGCACTTAGTTTCGGCTACAATAAGGCTACAGACCTTTTTGGAGTTTGGGTATGTTCCAAAAGATGCCTAAAAAAAGGTTGAAACATTCTTCCGATTCATATCGATTAAATATGGGATCTCCAAGTCATTTTATAGTCTTTTGGGTGTTTTTCTTCTAAAGTTTTGAAAAGTGTTTGACGGGAAAAAGAGTGCGCATCACTTCTTTTAAGTCTTGTAAAGGAAAACTCTACAAACTAGGCACTGTCCGATTAAAAGGCTGCAAAAAAAAAACTTTGCAAAATAATAAACTTCCCCAAAAATCCACCAAAAATAGAGCCTAAAGTGGTTTCTACTAGAAAACTAATATTTTTTTTACTGCCTCAAAATAACCTCCGTGTGCACATAGCCTAGGAGTTTAAGGAAGGGACTGCTTTAAAGGGAATCTACATTCAGATTGTGCCCTATTAAATCCATAACAGTGCCAGGTGGTACACTTAAAAATCTGTGAAAGCAGACCTTCCTTTGCGCCCGCTGACTTGGCATTGAGGAGGAAGTTTACTGTTAATCTTAAACAAAGTGTCCAGTGGGCATTCACACAAGTGCTCTGGCTGTCAATCACTATACCTTTCCCGACACCTCCCCCTTGGCGTTGATTGATCAACACTAAGGGGAAGGGGTTGGGGAGGATTTAGTGATTGGAGCTAAAGCACTTGCCTGGGTTCAGGATCACCCACTGGACACTTTCAAGGTAATGTGCATTGGTCGGCATTCCTGTCCCCTATCACTAGTATCTGACCAGCGGTAACATTTGCATTAAGTTCATTTGTTCTTCACATATTTGTGAAACTTTAGCGCTCTGGTTTCCTTCCATATTCCAAAAACATGCTGATAGTTTAATTGTAGAGTTCAGCAAAAATATCCGCGTGACCCTGATCCAGCGGCCATGTAAGTTGTCCAGACCAGAGCGCTACGAACCTACCACTATATGCAACATCCCCTGCGTGTCTCCAGATTAGTCGCCGGCCAGGATGTTGTGCATGCATAATAATGTCTTGGCGGCTATCTTATCAGAAGAGGCACTATGGAATGGACGGAGCAGGTAGTAGGAGGTTTGCGGTGCTCTTATCCGGCAGCCAAAGGTTGTGGTCCAATGTCCGACGCTGTGTGTCAAAAAAAAAAAAAATGTGCCAGAAGTTTGGTGCCCATTTCTGGCACAAAATAAGCCAACTAGTATTTTAGTCCATGAGCCGGGCCAGATATCGGTACCACCCGGAGTGACTAATTTTCTTTGGTATTTTTAGGTAGATGCATGTCTGTAGTTTATTTTTTGATATGATAGCCCTTACATATACGTAGCTTATTAACCCCTTCAGCCCTAGGCCTATTTGTACCCAAGTGCCTAAGCCAATCTGACCTGTGCCACTTCATGGGCTAATAACTTTGGAACGCTTTCACCTATCCAAGCCATTCTGAGATTGTTTTCTCGTGACATATTGTACTTCACGTCAGTGCTAAATGGGAGTCAATATATTTTACCTTTCTATATAAAAAAATGCTAAATATTCGGAAATTTTGGAAAAATCGGCAATTTTTTAACTTTGAAATTCTCTGCTTTTTACAAAAATACTGATACCCCCCATAATAGTTATTAATTTACACTCCCCACATGTTTACTTCATATTGGCATCATTTTGAAAATGAAACCTTATTGTTTTACGACGTAATAGGGCTTATAGTTTTATGCGCAATTTTTCACATTTACAGCAAAACCCACTTTTCAAAGGACCAAGTCACTTCTGAAGTCACTTTAAGGGGCTTACATAACAGAAACCACCCATAAATTACCCCATTTTGCAAACTACACCCCTCAAGCTGTTCAAAACTCATTTTTAAAAACTGTTAACCCTTTAGGTGTTCCACAGGAATTTTAGCAGAATGAAGGCGAAATTTCAAAATTTCATTTTTTTTCCAGATATTACATTGTAATCCAATTTTACCTGCAACCTAGCAAGGGTTAACGGCAAACCCAAACTTGGTTACCCTAATTCTGCAGTTTATAGAAACACCCCACATGTACTCGTAAACTAAAGTATGGGCACACAGCACAGCTCAACACGGAAGGAGCGCTATGTGGTTTTTGGGTGGCGGATTCACTGGAAGAAATCTAGGGGGCCATGTCACATTTGAAGGCTGCCTGAGGTACCCCCACAGTGGAAACCCCAAAAAGTGACCCTATTTTGGAAACTACACCCCCAAGGAATCTTTTAGGGGGTATAGTGACCACTTTGACCCAACCAGTGTTTCACAGTAGTTGGAAACACTTGGTTGAGAAAATGGAAAAAGTGCATTTTTTACTTGAAGGTGTCATTTTAGGCTCATTTTTTTATTTTTAAGAGGTGTACCAGCAAAAAATGCACCCCACTATTTGTTCACCAATCTCTCCCGAACACAACAACACCCGATATGTTGTCGTACACTGCAGTATTGGGGAACGGCAGGCCTCGGAAGGGAAGGAGCGCCAAATGACTTTTGGAGTGCAAATTTTACTGGAAGAAATCTAGGGGGCTATGTCACATTTGAAGACACCCTGAGGTGCCCCAACACACGCACACACACTGACACATACACGTTCTGTGCTGAACAGGACTCTCCGGTCTTCTCTGCAGAGCTCCTATCTCCCTCTGTAGAGGCTGACACCTCCCAGGCTTGTGACTGATCACATGGCCGTGACATCACCACAGGTCCTGTAGTCCTGTACTGTGTGCTGCTGCTGGTAAGGAACTTGTGGAGAGAGGGGGAACAGTCACCTAGCACCAGCGCTCCCAGCTCTAAGAACGAGCGCCTCATGAAGGTGGGCCCCTGCCTCCTCCTTCCCTGCGCGGCGGCCTTTCCCCCCGGCGGCTGTATTCGGCGTATAAGACAACCGCCCTCTTGGAGCCATGTTTTTCATGGCTAAAAAGTCGTCTTATACGCCAGGAAATACGGTAAATAAAATTTTAATGTTTTTCTTTGTGTTTGCAGGTGTTTACTGACTATCTAACGGCATGATGGAAGTACCAGCAAGGAAGAAATCACGGATCGACTGTATCATACACTGCTCTAATGATGACAGCGATGATCTGGCGTCCCTTAAGGATTTGGACTCCTGGAAAACATTGCTTAGGGCTGCAGAGATCAGGCAGCATGAATCAGTCCTGGTAGCAGCTAAGGGCCTTGAAGAAGGAGAAATACCACACATACAATATCACCGTAAATGTCGTAGTATCTTTACAATGAAGAAGTCACTGGATTCTATCCTTGGCAAGGGTGTCAATGTCGAAACAGCAAGCAAAATCTCCATGAGGAAGCTACCGAGGGGTGCCCCCAGTGATAGCAGGGTGTATGCCAAAGTATGTATCTTCTGTGAGAAGTCAAGCAAGTACCTAAAAGGAAAACAAACAAGGGAGCCAATTGTCCAGTGTGTTGAGCTACGAGCAGATGAGACGATCCGCAGAGCAGCGATAAGGAAAGGCACACAGAGAATACTTGGTTTACTTAGCAGAGACCTTGTTGCTGCAGAGGGGCACTACCACAAGTCGTGCTACAAACTATTCACAAAAGATGATTCCCAAGTGGCCTGTAGGTCTAGTGCAGCTGAAAATCAGGTCGAAAGCGAGGAAGTACGCTACGAAGAGGCAGAGAAAGAGGCCCTTGAAGAACTCTTCTTGTATATAAGGACTAAATTGTTCCCAAACCCAGAAGTACTGCCTATGATAAACCTCACATCTAGGCTTGAGAGATTAATGATATCCCGTGGTATCATCCAACTGAAACCATCGACAAAGAAACATGTTCGACGAAAACTTGAAACAGAGATTGGGGAATCACTCCGCTTTCTCTCAGATGAGAAAGGTAAGCTTCTAGTCTATCCATGTAGCCTATCAATGGACGACCTTGTCCGGCAAGTACACAGCATGACAAAAGATCTGCAAGAAGCAAGAGCTGCTAACTCTGGAGATATCGTAACCAAAGCAGCAATGCAGCTAAGGAATGAGATCAAGAAGCAAGATGTGAGTCAGCCATGGCCTCCCAATACAGATCAGAATGTCGTTCCTGCATTAGTCACTCAATTCCTGCAAACCCTGCTTACAGGAGATTGTGAGTGCCAAACTACCTGTGAAAGAGCTCAACGTCTTGCCACATCCTTCGGCAGTGACTTGGTTTTTGCTGTTACCAATGGAAAGACAAAGCCACCAAAGCACGTACTGCTATCCTTTGCAGTTAAGTCTTTGACCGGCAATACAGAACTGATTCGAACTCTGAATCGTCTTGGCCACTGTGTGTCATATTCAATGGCTGAGGAGATCGATACAGCCCTTTGTATCCAGAAGTTGGAATGTTCAAAGGATGACATCCCAATGCCAGCAAGTATCTACCCAGGTGTGTTCACAACCCTGGCCTGGGATAACATTGACAGACTTGAGGAGACACTAAGTGGAGCAGGTACATCTCATAGAGTCAATGGCATTGCTGTTCAGTCCAATGTTGCATGCTCTGTGACAAAGAAAGTCCTGCCAGATGTAACCAAGTCGAAGAAAAGAAGCATAACTCTGACAGAATTAATGCTACCGATATACAATGTTGGGCAGCGGGGAGAGCCACCCAGGATTGAGACTTCGAATGTTAACACTACCAAGGAGGTCCAGGATTCAAAAACCAAAAACCATATCTGGCTTCTGGCTAGAATGTCAGACCATGAGGATCAGACCACCAGCAGTTGGACTGGGTTCAACATAAAAATCCGCAGCGACATTGTAGTGGCCCAGGACACTGTAAGCTACCTGCCCACTATCAATGCTCCTGCAACAGCCATGTCCACTGTGAATGAAGTCTTGGAGCAAACACATGCCATCATGCAGACCCTGAAGCTTAACAGAATTGTGTGTGTGTTTGATCAAGCACTCTATGCCAAAGCTGCCGAGGTTATCTGGAAACAGGAGAAGTTCAAGAACATTATAATTAGAATGGGTGTCTTCCACACAATCTGTAATCTCCTCTCTATCATAGGGAACAGATTTCAGGATGCAGGCCTTAGAGATCTGTGTGTTGAATCCGGTGTAATCGCTGAAGGATCAGTGTCTGGAGTGATGGACGGCCGGAGGTACAACAGAGCAGTGAGACTACACAAGCTGGTCTATGAAGCACTTATGAGGCTTGCATGGAAAAACTTCCTTCCATGGCTAGAAGAAAACCATGCAAGGGACCTTCACCATCTGGATGAAACACTGAAGAACATCACAAACTTTCGCATCAGTGTGTCGCAGGGATCCTTCGAAAAGCTCTTGGATAATGAATCTTGCACACTTACCCTGAAGCTCTTTCAAGTTTATCTTGAGACCCTCAGAAATGAACAACTCTCAGCATTCTGGATGTCATACTTGGACATGGTCGAGACCATGCTGGCCCTGGTTCGAGCTTCAAGAGAAGGCAACTGGATGCTTCACCTAGGAGCAATCCGACAGATGATACCATGGTGTTTTGCCTATGACAAGGTCAACTATGCCCGATACCTAACCTATTACTATGCCACAATGTCTCGGCTGCCCATAGAACACCCAGAGGTCCATGAATACTTCATGCAAGGTGGCTTTTCGGTCCAGATCGGTAGCAAGAATCCTTTTGGACGAATTCCTGTGGACCAGACCATTGAAGAGACAATCAACAAAGACACCCAGACACCAGGGGGCACAAAAGGCTTCAGCCTCAAAGTTGGAGCTGTTTCCAGGTTCTACCTGACATCAGAGTACCGCAGTATGTACTTGAGGCAGCTGAGGGCCCTGGTAGGCCAACAATATACTGACTTCAGCCATTCAGACCTACAGGTGTCTAGGATTAGAAGAGATGAAGCCGATGTCCAATCTTTCGTTCAACTGCTGGAGACAGGTTGGGTGAACCCCTTCAACAAAGAGCATGTGTGCGGTCATGTGAACTTCCTCAGTGTACTTGCCTCAGCAATGGCCTGAAGTGCACAGACATGTGCAGATTACAGACATGCCAGAACAAGGGTACTGAAGACGAGCCAGTAGAACAACAGTCAGATTCAGAGTCCGATGTTGAAGATATTATGGAGTAACATATATATATATATATATATATATATATATATATATATATATATATATATATGCACATGACATGTTCAGTGTGTATTTACATAACTTGGATTAAATTTTGTTACAAATACTACATCTAGTCACTCCGGGTGGTACCGATATCGTCATATTTGGTTCTTGGCTCATGCTAAAATTCCTGTGGAACACCTAAAGGGTTAACAGTTTTTAAAAATGAGTTTTGAACAGCTTGAGGGGTGTAGTTTGCAAAATGGGGTAATTTATGGGTGGTTTCTGTTATGTAAGCCCCTTAAAGTGACTTCAGAAGTGACTTGGTCCTTTGAAAAGTGGGTTTTGCTGTAAATGTGAAAAATTGCGCATAAAACTATAAGCCCTATTACGTCGTAAAACAATAAGGTTTCATTTTCAAAATGATGCCAATATGAAGTAAACATGTGGGGAGTGTAAATTAATAACTATTATGGGGGGTATCAGTATTTTTGTAAAAAGCAGAGAATTTCAAAGTTAAAAAATTGCCGATTTTTCCAAAATTTCCGAATATTTAGCATTTTTTTATATAGAAAGGTAAAATATATTGACTCCCATTTAGCACTGACGTGAAGTACAATATGTCACGAGAAAACAATCTCAGAATGGCTTGGATAGGTGAAAGCGTTCCAAAGTTATTAGCCCATGAAGTGGCACAGGTCAGATTGGCTTAGGCACTTGGGTACAAATAGGCCTAGGGCTGAAGGGGTTAATAAGCTACGTATATGTAAGGGCTATCATATCAAAAAATAAACTACAGACATGCATCTACCTAAAAATACCAAAGAGAATTAGTCACTCCGCTTGGTACCGATATCGTCAAATTTGGTTCTTGGCTCATGGACTATTTGGTGTAAACGAGACATTCTTAAAAGACACCCAGTTTATCAAACAGCATGAACCACTGAGATAAATCTGGAGCATATCAGACTGTTTAGTCTAAATTTGCATCGTGTAAGAATTCGATTTTGATACATTTGTCTGTACAGCACTGCAGAATATGTTGGTGCTATACATACAATATGTTGGTGCTTTATTCCTATTTCACTAAATTGGCCTACCCTATAAATATTGCAGAACAGAGTCACCTTAGCCACCTGCATTAAAAATCCCCCCTCAAAAAAAAAAAAATCACAGAGATGATATAGGGAACATACACTAATTGACTTTGTGAGCCTGTCAAGGCTAAATGCTAGCAACACGCTGACGAGTATAATCTCTTCTGTAGGTTTATAAATCGCCCCCAGCTCTGCGTGGTTTCCCCTGGCTTTACAGATCATCATGATGCCTAAACAGAGCCGATGATCAGATACGCTGCCATTATCAATATTAGCAGTTCTCGAAGATCTGCTCTCTATATTCTGGATGTAAAACTGTGACCGGATGGAGAGCTTTAGAAGTGCGAGTAAACAAGAGCCTCCGGTGACGCTCCGTCAGGGACCTGCGGTCTGACACTACGGCACAGAACGAGCAATAAAACAGACACGGTGTGCTCCTGATAGCCCATGACGCGACCAATGGATTGCACCCCTGTCACCAAGCAAATTTAATAAATACAGGGTTTAATGGTTTTGTTAGAAATTAATTATTTTACAGAAATAGCTTGTGATAAATTATTAATTTAGCTAGAAGTGAGATAATCTCAAGCCCGCGAGCTCGTAACTATCGTACACCCAGTACCTAAAATGGCATTGATCTTCACACTCGGGGCAAAGAAAATTTGACGTCCCCTAGGTTAGTAATGAATAGTTATTTAAAGCCAACTCACAAGTACCAATTTAATTAGTAGAAGGCCGGGTTCAGACACTCATATTTCACGGACTTCAATGGGCCAGACTGACCATGGGTCTCCTCACCCAAGCTCACACCTCATCTAATATATAAAGCTGAATGTGTGTATGTATGTGTGTGTGTATGTCCGGGATTGGCATCTGAACCGTCGCAGCTACAGCCACAAAATTTTGCACAGTCACACGTCTGGACCCCGAGAGCGTCATAGGCTTTGTTGTGAGGTGAAATTTTAACCCCGCGCTTTCCAATTCACCAAACAATTTTGCCCCTATCTACATAATGGGGAAAAAGTGAAAGGAAAAGTGTTGGAGGCGTCGCAGCTACAGGCACAAAATTTTGCACAGTCACACGTCTGGACCCCGAGAGCGTCATAGGCTATGTTGTGAGGTGAAATTTTAACCCCGCGCTTTTCAATTCACCAAACAATTTTGCCCCTATCTACATAATGGGGAAAAAGTGAAAGGAAAAGTGTTGGAGGCGTCGCAGCTACAGGCACAAAATTTTGCACAGTCCCACGTCTGGACCCTGAGAGCGTCAAAGCTATGTTGTGAGGTGAAATTTTAACCCCGCGCTTTCCAATTCACCAAACAATTTTGCCCCTACCTACATAATGGGGAAAAAAATGAAAGGAAAAGTGTTGGAGGCAAATTAACAGCTGCCAGATGTGAACAAGGGGGACTTAAAGAATGAGAGCGATGGCGCCAAAGAGTATATACTGTACAGTTGCTAAGGTGGGGCCCCGACATGGGATAATCACCACACCACCACGGGGATATGAGCACACACACAAAATGCGCCACACACTACCACGTGCTCAAACACATATACCACCCTCAGCGCACATTTCACCACACATACACCAACCTCGCCACATAAAAGTTGAAACACAAAAGTCGCAGCTCAAAACTCGCCACACGCAAAACTCTCCACATGCAAAACTCGCCACACGTGCAAAACTCACCTCATGGAAAACTCGCCACACGCAAAACTTGTACACGTGGAAAAATTGCCACATGCACAAAAGTTGCAACACATGCAAAAGTTGCCTCACACAAAACTTGCACATACTCAAAAGGCACCACACATAAAACTCGCCGTGCGCAAAACTTGCTGCACACAACTTGCTACACTAACCTGTCACATGCAACTCGACACACAAAAAGTTGCTACACGCATGTTGCCACACAAAACTCATCTCACAAAAGTCGCTACATGCATGTCGCCACACGCAACTCAACACACACAACTTGACACACGAAACTCGCCCTAAAACACACACAAGTCTGGTATTATCCTTCAAAAATAAAAATCTGATTAATAAGCTGAAAAACTACAAGAGCAATAAATGTACCATATAGGAATCCGGCAGCTGTCAGTCACATGACCAGTCTATTATGTGTATGTGTGAGCTAATATATACAGCCAGGGGGTGGGCTTACTGTTGGCTGGAGATTTATCAGGCTGCCAATTTAGCTTACAAATACTGTGGTAAAAATACTGACCAAATAACGTGTGAACGAGGTCTAATACAGGAGGAGATGACATACAGATATATACTATATACAGGAGGAGATGACACACAGGTATATACTATTTACAGGGGAGATGACACACAGGTATATACTATATGCAGGAGGAGATGACACACAGATATATACTATATACAGGAGAGATGACACAGGTATATACTATATAGAGGAGGAGATGACATACAGGTACATACTACATACAGCAGAAGATGACATACAGGTATATACTATATACAGAAGGAGATGACACACAGGTATATACTATATACAGGAGCAGATTACCTACAGGTATATAGTATATACAGGAGGAGATGACATACAGGTATATGCTATGTATAGGAGGAGATGACATACAGGTATATACTATATACAGGAGGAGATGACACACAGATATATACTATATATAGGTGAGATGAAACACAGGTATATACTATATACAGGAGGAGATTACATACAGGTATATACTATATATAGGAGGAGATGACATACAGGTATATACTATATACAGGGGAGATGACACACAGCAGGTATATACTATATACAGGGGAGATGACATACAGGTATATACTATATACAGGAGATGACATACAGGTGTATACTATATATAAGGGAGATGACAAACATGTATATACTGAGGTGAAAATGAGAGGTGTGAAGTGAAAATGAAAAGGTGTGAGTGCAAAATGAGAGGAGTGAGGGAAAATAGTGGAGTGATCGGAAAATGACAGATGTGAGGTCGAAATGACAAGTGTTAGGGGGGAATGAGAGGAGTGAGGGGGAAAATAAGAGGAGTGAGGGGGAAAATGAGAGGTGTGAGGGAGAAAATGAGAGATGTGAGGGGAAAAATGAAAGATGTGATGGGGAAAATGAGAGGCGTGATGGGAAAATAAGAGAAGTGAGGTGCTATAACTAACCACAGATATTTACTATGGCCAGGCAACGCCGGGCTCTTCAGCTAGCTTAGATTTACAATCTCCATGCTTTTCTCATGGTCAACTTTATGTGGCCTGTTCAAGAGTTGGAACAGCCAAAAATCTGTTTGTCTTTGCACCTCTGAAGGAAAAACTAAGAATGTCGTTTATCAAAAGGCTCTCAAATAAGTAGTAGAAGATTACTTCACATTACTTGGCCAATTTAGTTAAATCTGTGTGGAATATCTCTGGTGTTGAAATATATGTTGCAAAATGCTTCTATTAGCTTAGTTTTTGCCTTTTAATAATTACATTTCTATCTATTTGTTTTGTGTTTTTTTTTGTGCAGAATACATTTTTGTTAACACATTCTATTTTGCTAACAGCAGTTATTACCCTGGGCGAAGCCGGGTAGTACAGCTAGTAGGTTATATTTGAGGTTGACAATTCGGGTCAGGAGATGCCCAGTTGGTCTGATTAGCACGGTACTTACTGTATAGTTCGTTTTTACACTTGAGAAAGATGCCAGTCCAGCACGAAAATGTGTTGTGGAATAAAAACCGCTTCTTTATATATTAGATCAAGGATCATCATTTTGATAAGTGCAGCCAAAAAAACAGTGAATTGTCTTTTCCTTCATATTCATTAGACAGCTCTCTCAACTCCTCCATACACAGAATTACCTGGTTGAGCATTCCTGTGCACTCTATGAGAAAGCTGCTGCCAGAATCATCTGGCAGCAACTTATCTCCCCGCTAAACAAAACGATTGTCTAGTTGAATTCCTAGTACCTGATCCTTGGACATAATTTGTCAGAGATAGACATGGGCTCCCATGCACATTAGATGGTAGACCGTTCCCACCATAATCCATGGATTTGGCCAACTTTTATCTATTGTGTATGGGGGCCTTTAATCAGTCGGTGAGCAGAATCAACACTTAATCAACACTGACGT
Source organism: Ranitomeya variabilis (assembly GCF_051348905.1). Classification (NCBI taxonomy): domain Eukaryota; kingdom Metazoa; phylum Chordata; class Amphibia; order Anura; family Dendrobatidae; genus Ranitomeya; species Ranitomeya variabilis. The sequence continues at coordinate 466,513,497 of NC_135233.1, forward strand.
CTGCTGATGAAAACCACCGCCAATGAGAAAGAGACTTCTGAGTGTCAGCTTTTTGGCTGCTCACATGCCACTTACCCGCGGCTATGAGACCGTAAGTGATGGTGTGATTGTAGTTTTCTTTACATAAACATTATGGCTACTATTGTTTATAGGGGAACTTGGTGTCTGACACTTTTTATAGCGGTATGCTTCATCAGACACTTTATGGGGACACTTTAAGGCATTTTTAAAGTCACTGTTTAGTCAAGCTTAAAAATGATAGGTAAATCATTATCTATAAGGAAGGATTACCTATGATTTCTTTTCATCGGTTCACTCTTCTTGGCTGCGTTTTAGCTCAGCATAGCTGTGATCTGCGACTACAGTTTATGTGCAGTGTCTACAAGAGTCTCAGGTTGTCTGGGACACGCCTCTGTGTCATTATTGGTTCAATCTGCTGCTCTCTCCCGCCTCCCTGCTGCTCTACCTCCTCTGATTGGCCGCTCTGTATAAAACCAAGTACACATTATTAAACCATAAGTGAGAAAAATACAATTATCAAGTTACTGCTACACATTTTCTCATGCAAATAAAGCCTTAATGAGGGAGGATTTAGGGGGTTGCTTTAATTAGGGACAGACAGTATACAGGCTATTCCCAGCTCAAAATCTTTATGAAGCACGCTTGAGATTGGACTAATAATGAGGGCACTCTCGGATTGCCAGTATTTATAGGAATGCTCTCGGACTGACACTATTCCTGTATATAAAACTTTCATTGATACAGGTCCATAGAACTCAAGTTTACCCATAATTTTCCTACAAGACTCTTTTCCTGATTTGAGGGAACTTGACTCTGGATCAGAAATAAAAAGAGGACAATGTATTACCCCCAAAAATGTCTAAGGCTAGTTTCACATTTGCGGTTAAGTCCGCAGCGTATCATCTTCAAACGCATGCAAAAATGCATGCAAACGTCTGATAACGCAGCGTTTTTTATCCACATCAGCTTACACATGATGGTAAAAAAACGCAGCGTTTGCATGCGTTTTCACATGTGTTTGTGCTTTTTATGCGCATGCGTTTGATATTTCCAGGAGGGTGTGTCTTTAATGGGCATGTCTAAATCAGTTCCTGGACATGCGCAGGCCGAAGTACGCAAGCGCATCAAACGCATGTGTACGCAAAGACATGTGTACGCATGCGTTCCCATAGACAGTAATGTGTTTTTTTGCCGCATTCCTTGTGCTAACAACCGCATACGTTTCTAGGTGGCAAATTGACGCCTCTAAAATTACTACATGTTGCGTTTACCGCGCCAAACTGCAGACGACGAAACGACGCATGCGTCGTCAAACGCGGCAAAACGCAACCGATCGCAGACACATGCGTCCCTAATGTTAAAGATAGGAATACACAACGCATGCGGAAAATTGCGGAAGAAACGCTGCGGACACAACCGCAAATGTGAAACCGGCCTAAGCAGTGCA